>NW_026442037.1:2800000-4000000 GCF_026898425.1 Galleria mellonella | reverse complement strand
AATGTTGTTTTTTTTTAATAAATAACAATAGAATATATATAATAACCTTGCCTGTGCTAACGTTATACGCTGGTGGGGCACCAGTGAGGGATGATAGGTGGGAATGAAAAGACAGGTCAGTTAGCTCATCGTGATGACTAGTAATTCAGTATCATGGTTTCAAGTAAATACCATGTAAACGTCGACCTGACAAGGTATATTGCTAGCAATGGGACTGATAATCTGCATTACTAACAATCCCTTTCCACCTATTTAATATTGTTAGGTCTTAGCGTACCAGAATGAAATATTAGAAAAACATGAAAATGAAAAAAATATATACATAATTGAATTATTATTAGTTAAAATCAACGTAACATTATTAATTCTCTGTAACGTATATTTATTGAAATAAATAAATAAAAGTTAAGGTATAGACTGAAAAAATACTTTATAAATCTATATATTTGCCATCAAAATAAGCACAGAAGCGTTTTATTTTGTTATCTCATCTTAGACTTTATGTAAATTGGCCCGACCGAGAATCAAGCCCGACATGTTATTCCACCAAAAACCGATAGTATACCCCTCCAAAATCCAAAAAATTCAAAATGTGCGAGTAAAATACGTGCCACGTGGCCTGGCATAGAATGGACAACCCCTTTTCTTTCCTGTTGGTGTCGTGAGAGGTAACTAAAAGAACTTAAAGGTCGAGGGATAGACAACAGCATCCTTCTTAACCTAACTACGGTTGCCAATTTGCCTGCCAAATGTGGTAACTACTGATAAAGCCTTTCAATAGGAGGAGACATGTTCAACTGTTGATAGTTGATGGCTGGCTGGTGATGATGATGAGTAAAAATATTTATAAAATTTCGAATAAGGGAAGTGATACTTCTCCTTCGCTACTGAAGAGATCTCCTCACAACACACAAAAATAACGCCACGTCTATCATCACGTGGTGAAATTGTATGAATAAGTTCACCCGATTTTATTTTCGAGGCAATCGTGTGGAGACACCCTGTCTATATAATATAAAACTAGACTAATTAAATTATAAATTCCATCATTTAAATCATTTAACTAATTTAATTTCAAACTGTTTATAATTACTCATCTCCATCCAAAGGTTGCCTGGAAGAGATCGCCTTTAGCGATAAGGTCGCCCATTTGTTTTCTCACTGTGATTATTTCTTGTGATTTGTTTGTATCTATAATATATTTAAATAAACCAGAGGGAGGTTTTGTACAAAAGTCGATTGCTTGGGTACCTGTGTCCCATTCGTGTTTCTACCGTGAAGCAGTTGTGTTTGCATGGCTATGTTTCGGTTTGAAGGGTGGGATATGGCGTGAATTTACAGGATACAGAGGAATAACACCTGAGTCCTCAGGAATGGCAACGCATGGGAGGTATCATGGGCGAAAGGAGAAATATATATATATATATATATATATGATCATACACATTGAAGTAAAAAGTCGAAGGGACATGCCATGTTATTATAGACAGTCTATAATTCTGTTACAGATTTTTCATCCCGAACCCCTTATAGCACTAACTGTCTCACTATAAAGCATAATTAACTGAACCTGTTCCACGCATAATAAAGAAGATGGAAGGCGTGTCTCGACAACACAAATCAAATGTTAATTGTCACAAACATATTATCTTTATTGTGGACATAAAAGTTTATGTATCCATTGAAACACGTTGTTTTGATCTTTGCCAGTTTCGTTTGAAGGTTACCTTTCGCATGGGAATGTTTAAATTATTTTAAAATACTATTAGAATTTGGTATTCGGTAATATTTAATGGTAGGTAGTGTTGAATATATTTTAAATAATGTATGTATTTTTTTATGCAACTTAGAATGGCAAACAAGCTGACGGCTCACTTGATGGAAAGTGGTAACCATCGCCTATAGACATGAGCAGTACCATGGACATAACAGAGTATACTGTTTCCCCCATGATACTCCCCATGCGTTGCCTTTCCTGAGGACTCAGGTGTTATTCCTCTATATCCTGTTATTTCACTGCCATATCTCATCCTTCAAACCGAAACACAGCATGCAAACACAATTGCTTCACGGTAAAAACACGAATAGGACAGAGGTGCCCAAGCAAACGACTTTTGTACATTATTTCCCTCTGGTGACCTTTAAGAGTATAACTGGGAAAGCCGCATCTAATTTACTGATGTAGTTTTCGCGTAATGTTGGAACAAATATACATACATAAAAATAGACAAAGTTTCTAAAAGTTATTATTTCACTTCCTATTGACTTTATTGAATGTCTCATTTAATTTTTTTTAAATATCTCCCATTGTGGAGTGGTCCCGGCAACTAATAGGCCACGTCTTTCCTTCTCGTGTATCCCATATTTTATTATTATATTATATTTATATATATAATAATAAAACAAAACAGAATTTAATTTTAATCTTAAATCAAAACAAAAATTAGATAATGCACGAACAAATTATAAAATTTAATCTATTTAGTTGAAATGCTTATTATAAAATATTTCTACGAACCATATTGAATTAAAAGCAATTGTCGAACAAAAGCCTGCATTAAAATTGATCCGTTCATTTGGACGCTCTTCCCTCTGTAAAAATATTTTTCTTTAATCCTAACGCTGATTACTGATACTCAAAAAAGGCGCCAAAAATACACACTGACGGCCGCTTTAATAATTGATAATATTCACCTTTTTAGATGGGTTATTTTTACTGTAATAATAGAAAAGTAAATTCTTGGAATAGAATTGAAATATAGATTGGAAATAGAATGTGTAGGTAGATTTATAGCCACATGTTGTGTCGTGTGGTCCCGGCATAGAATGCGCCACCTCTTCCTTTTCTGTGGGTATCGAAAGATGCATCTTAACAGTCGAGGGATGGGCAGTAACGTTCCTCTTAAAACAACAATAAAGCCTAATTGTGGTTGCCAACCAGCCTGCCAAACGTGGCAACTAGCAAAATCCCCCTTTATAGGGAAAGAATATGTTAAGCAGTGGACAGTTTACGGCTGGGATGGTAATGATGACGATTTAAAAAACCATTGCTTGAAATAGGTACCTTTAATTTTTTTATTCGTAAAATATATTGGTATTTTTTTCTCAATTTTACTCTATTGTTATTTTTTATGTATATTAGGAATATTTCTAAAAAAATGTCTATTTCTTTTATACTAATTAGGAAATAGGAGAAATACTTTTTTTATACAATGGAGACACTGGCAAAACTCTCCCTTATGGGAGAGTTTGACTACAATACCCTTGTTCAAGTACTCTGCGTAATATTTGTACTTTAAATAACATAATAATAAAATTAAACTGCAAACTTCTTTAAAAGCAGTAAATAAACCTAATAATGTGCAGATAAAAAGGAAATAATAACCGAATACTGAACAAAGTTATCGAAAACTGTCGGGGACATTCACAGCTCTCGAGGCAACGTCTTAATGGTCATAAATTAAGCGTATCTCTTTTATAGTCCAATTTAGAGAGCTAAAAGGTCGTTAAAAGTCCGTGTCCATTAATGTTACCGTTCGGAAGCCACTAACGTCATACAAACATGCAAAGTTTAATGTGTTCCGAGAGGACGAAGGACAGAGAGGTTGTGTTATTCATCCTACGGTGATGATATCTCAACTCTTGAATGTGTTTTGGTGATTCATTGTATTAATAGAGGTTTATAAAAATATGAACATTGATTATTGTGACTATTTCTTGTAATTGTTTATATTTACAATAAGTTTACTATTGTAATCTTTTGGAGGAAACAGTAAAGAGTATCTATCTATCTATAACTATACTTTATTTATCTTAATTTTTCATTTTTAAAACTTATTGTTCATTTTTTATGGCTGTATTTGTTTTTTTTTACACATATAGGTGGCAAAAAAGCTTATTATTATTATAAATAATAACAAGTAATTTTATTCAAGTGCACTTAATAATATATTTTTTCTCTATTTTTCTCTATTGTTATTTTTGATCTCAGAAATATTTTTTTGTGATATTTTACGCGGAACGCTGCTGCCCATCTCTCGACCATTAGGTTACCTTAGTCGCCTTTTACAGGAATGACCCATGCTATGCTGGGGCCGCATTAGCGTCATATTTCAAAGTTATTCAATAACTAGATATAATACAATAAAGTTTATAACATAAATCCCCTAATTGAAATTATTCAAATAAATTTTCGAATCTTCATTTTCAATTTTATTATAATTTACATTTGTAATTTAATAAAAAAAAAACTTTCAATCTTTCATCTATTCTATTATTTTAATTTTTGCTTGAAAAATAACAATTGAAATTATAATAAAAGTAATGTCAATCATAAAGTAGATTTATTAAAAGGGAATTCTCTTTTAAAAGATATTTTCAATGAAGATTATTAAAAAAAATTCAAAGTAGATTACCATAATGATAATGAATAATGTTGAACTCGGAAAATATTTAAATTAACACAATTTTATTAAAACAACAAGTGATTTAAATGAAAATAAATTTTACATTAAATTGTACTGAGTTGAATGTAAGAATATAAATCAATTGTTGTGTCAGCCGTTAATTGTCCACTGCTGGACTTAGCCTCCCCTATAGAGGGGGATGGCGGGGGCTTTACCAGTCGGTAACGGTTGGCAGGTGGATTGGCAACCGCAGTTTGGCTTTTAGTGATGTTTTAAGAGAGACGCTGCTGTCCACCCCTCGCCTTTATTCGCCCTTACTCGCCTCTTACGCCACCCAAGTGAAAGGAAAGGGTGGCCTATTCTATGCCGGGACCACACGGTTAATAAATAATAATAATAATGTTATTTAAAACTAGCATATGCCCACAATTTCTTGCGCTTAGTTTTTGACAGTATTAAGACAAAATGTAGAATATATTTGACGTAGTTCAAGCGTAATGCCGGAACAAATTTACATACAATTTTTAAAAACAACAGTTTTCAATATTTATGAATGATTAATTAATTTTTTTTTCCAAAGAGAATTGACGTCAAGCAGGCGACCGGTCGTGAAACTATAAGCTAAATTTTTTTGTAATTTGGAAAAAAACATATTACTAAGTAAGTAAATACTTTATATTATTCTCAACTTCGTGTATAATATAGTAAATCTTATATATATCAGTATATTTGTTATATATACATGTACATTCGTTTATATATGTAATTTTAGTATGTATATATATATCAATAATTACTAGTACCACATTCGAGTATTCTGACACTTCCCTATGGTGGACTGGGAGACACATATATGTACTAATGAATAAATAAATAAATAAATTAGACCGATCCCAAATAATAATTGGAGTAGGGGTAGGAAGATGGTGACGATAACCTTCCATATTACATTGTCCAAATTATAATTTTATTATACTATTAAAATAAGATATAGTTACTTACTGAACATGACATGCCGAAACGGGTAACATATTAAGTAGACTTCACCTGCGAATGTTAACTTGTCTGAAAATGTGAAATTGTATAGACAGAGCAATTATGGATCTATAACAATGTACATTGGACATCTGCCACGTCCAGACGCGGATGGACGTGATGCCACGTTCAGACAAAGTTGTTTTGTGGGCAACAGACGGACGGATTCGATATCCAGTTATTTACTATTAAATATTGATTTGATTTTTTGTGTCGTTAGCTATTTCCTGCGGTTTTACTGGCGCGAATCATTATATAAACTAATCTAAGTATATGTTATGTCAGGATATAATAAAATATAGCTGTTGCAGCGTTGTTAAGTAACAAAAAACTGTGTAGTCCCCATAGAATGGGCCACCTTTTCATTTCTAGTGTTTGTTAGTAACGTTAACTATTTTTTTTATGCAACTTAGAATGGAAAACAAGCTGACGGCCCACCTGATGGAAAATGGTAACCGTCGGCTATAGACATGATCAGTACCATGGACATAACTGAGTGTACTGTTTCGCCCATGATACTCCCAATGTGTTGCCATTCCTAAGGACTCAGGTGTGATTTCTTCCATCTTTTAGGAGACAAATGTTAATTTTAATAATATTAATTAAAAAAAAATGGGTGTATAAATATTTGTTTGGGGTCAGCAACGCGCACGTGACACCCCTAGTGATGCAGCCGTCCATAGGCTACAGTGACCGTTTACCATCAAACGTTTAAAAAACGTAGTGATTTCCTAGCAAAAGATAATATTAATGGCACAAAAATATTTCGCGAACAATTACACGAAAGCATTTACCTCGAATAACAATTAACATTTCAATTTCTTTAACTCGAAACGGGGTAATGTTCGCAGACGTACCGTATTTTCATAAGTTCCCCGGCACCTGCATTTCAAGGCAATAAATTTGAAACGTCATAGAACTGCAGTCGGACGAATTTACTTAGTCGCAGTATTTTAACATTGCAATTTCATAATGGAAGAATGCTAGTTGCGGATAATAGTTGCTATATCCTGAATTTATTGGTTTTCCTTATTCGTTCTATGGCGTCTCATGGTGTTATTTATTTTAACAAGCTGTTCCGCATTCTATATATGGGCATGTTGTGCTTCTAAATCTTTTTGACGGGTTTTTATTATACTTGGAATGGCAAATGATGGGAAGTGGACATAAACAACACCATGGACAAATTAGAATTCATTATGACGCCCATTGTATCTCTCATGGGTTTTTATTCTTATGGATGCTTATGCCTCCGTACCCTGAAGTACCATTATACTATTAGATATTCATACTATGATCACAGTGTAAGGATATGTGTATATATATATATATATATATATATATATATATATATATATATATATATATATATATATTATCTATGGCAGAGATCTCTTCCAGTCAATCAGTTAGAAAGCATGTTGTTAAGGAAGTTACAACTATTAATATATATATATATATAAAATATTAAAATATATAATAAAATATTACATAAATATATATATATATATATATATATATATATATATATATATATATATATATATTTTAAGGTTTGACAGTTCAATTATTTTATTTTATTTTTTAAATACTTTTCCTTTGTTATTGCCATCTATGGTCGTATATAATTATTGCAAACTATCCTCTTCATCATTATAATCATATCAGGCTTTAACTGTCCACTGCTGAACATAAGCATCCCCCTTTGAGTTTTGCCAGTAGTTGGCACGCTTAGCAGGCGGATCAGCAACCGCAGTTAGGCTTTGATGATTTATTAAAAGAGACGCTGCTGCCCATCCCTCGCCCTTCCTTAGTCGCCACTCATGACAACCACGGGAAAGAAAGGGGTGGACTATTTATTTATTTATTCATTAGTACAAATATGTGTACATGGCGGATTTAATGCTAAAAGCATTCTCTCCCAGTCAACCGTAGGGAAGTGTCAGAATATTCGAATGCGGTACTACTAATTATTGATATACATACATACTAAAATTACATATATAAACGAATAAATATATATATGAATAACAAATTTACTTACACATATATGATATATACTATATTATACACGAAATTGAGAATAATATGTCGAGACGACACGGAAAACTATTTTCTTATAACATACAAAAAATCCCATTAAAAATTTAACACTTCCAAAATTAGTTCAGGTTACACACTCGTTACATTTATTGAATTCATAAAAAAAAAAAATAGTATTATAAAATAAAGCATTTTCGAGTAAAATTGGAATAATTAATAATGATGTAATTATTCGATGAAACTATTAAAATTGCCTTCCACGAAACGAGCCGTTCAATCGGACCGCTGACCGCAACAACCCCGACACCACTAATAATGACATTAAAATTTACACTCATTAATACATATTTTTATTAATAATTATCATTTTGAACAACATACCGGAGGGAGACTTTGTACAAAAGTCGATTGCTTGGGTACCTCTGTCCCATTCGTGTTTCAACCGTGAAGCAGTTGTGTTTGCATGGCTGTTTTTCGGTTTGAAGGGTGGGATATATCGTAAATTTACTGGGTACAGAGGAATAACACCTGAGTCCTCAGGAATGGCAACGCAGGGGGGTATCATGGGCGAAACAGTATACTCTGTTATGTCTATGGTACTGTCATGTCTATAGGCGACGGTTACCACTTTCCATCAGGTGGGCCGTCAGCTTGTTTGCCATTCTAAGTTGTATAAAAAAAAAAACATTTATTGTATACAAATTAATATTTAATTATTAATATATGCATTATTTACAAAATTATCCTTTTATAATATGAGGAACTTCAAAATACGTGCCTACAAACATTTGAAAGGCCGGCAACGCACAAACAGCTCCTCTCGTATTGCAGGTGTTTGGGGGCGATGGTAGCCGCTTCCATCAGGTGAGCTGTTTGCTCTACTACGACTGTCCTGCTTGTACAACAATTAATCCATTGCCCTAAGGTTGTCTTGAAAAGATTGCTCTCAGCAATAAGACCGTCTTACTGTACTTATACAATTGTATCGTTATATTTGTTAATTGTCTTGCTTATATTATATAGTATAAAACAAAGTCGCTGTCGCTGTTTGTCCGTCCCTATGTATGCTTAAATCTTTAAAACTACGCAACGGATTTTGAATTTTATAGATAGAGTGATTCAAGAGGAAGGTTTATATGTATAATACATGCATAATATTGTAGAGAAACACTGATTAATTTAGAGGTTTCTAATGTGATGTCGCAAATTAACACATTTTTTGCGCTTACATTGCAAACGCTAGCTAAACTCCACGAGATAAATCAAAATAATGTACTACAGTATTGTACACCTTAAAAAGGGCAACAAAAATGTCCGCGATGGTATGTGTCTATATAAATCTATTTTAAAAGCGGAGAAACTATACTTCCGTTTCTTTCATTCTTATAAGATATTAACCATAGGCAATTAGCCCACTCTTAGACATATGCCTCACCCATAAAAATGTCATAAAATATTATTATACTTCCCATATAATTTTATATGCAAATAGTTAAATGTGACTGACCTATCTATAGTGTATTGTGATTGGCACATGCCCCATAATATTATTGTAGGATAATCAGAGTCTGAAACCGCTAAGAGGCGGCCGTGTCAGACGCAGCTCCAATGCGGTTAACCCACGCTCCAATGAGTGAATGTCTGATATTCTGTGTATTTGCTCTATTATTTGTGTCTATCTAATATCGAATATCTATTGCGGATTTATTTATAGAATTGGGAAACTATAGAATGTACCATTCCTTTAAAGATCTAATAATATAGCCTTTATTCAGATCAACTTAGTACATTAAAAACAAACATAAAATTAAAAAAAAAAAACTTAAAATAACTTATTCTAATAATTGTTTCTTGCTTATTTTTTGAACATCTGTTTGCCATTCGGCAAAGGCCTTCTCCAACCGTTTCCACTGTCGCCTATCTTGAGCTACTCTGTCCCACATTTTTCCAGCCACTTCCCTGATGTCATCATCCCATCTTATGCAGGGTCTGCCTCTTTTCCGTTTGCCTTCCCTGGGATACCATCTTGTCACTTTCTTACTCCACTTGTCATCTCCTCTGATCATGTGCCCTGCCCATCTCCATTTGAGTCTTTTTATTTTCAAATTTACATCTATGGCTTTAAAGCTCTACCATTAATTTATTTATTCTTTATGTGGTCAACATTACAAAAAAATATCGGTACAAAAAGCGGACTTAACACTTTACAGTATTCTCTCCTAGCTAACCTTTTTTATTATAGTTTAAATTTTTTTTATACCACTGTAGTGGCAAATAAGCATACGGCCCATCTAATGGTAAGCGGTTACCGTAGCCTATGAACGCCTGCAATACCAGAGGTATTACGCGCGTGTTGCCGATCCTGAAGAAACCTTTTTACCCCCTTTTGAAGAACCCCATGCTGTAGTTTCTTGGGAAGACCTCGGCAGGGAGCTCATTCTATAACCTGAGTGTTCGTGGCAGAAAACATCTCTGAAACCGCGTTGTACGCGATCATTTAGACTGCAGGTATGAGGGTGAACTCCCTGTCGATGGCGAGCCGTACGATGATAGAAAGTGTATATATTACGGACTGTTAAAAACTATATTTTAAGACGTTCCGAGTTAAATCTGTCGTATTTTGTTAATACTTGTCCTGATAGACTCTTTTTCTTCCCTTAAAGATCTTAATCGCGGTTTAAAAAAAAAACATTTAATATCTTCTATCTATCATATTTAAGAGCTGCGCTCTTGTCGGTGGAGCTCTTGCCATTCACTACGATTTTCAGTGAGTCTCTTCACCACTTGATACGACACGACACCAACTCCTTCCTTGATCTGCCTGATGTAACCTCCTTCTCATTGTTAATTCGATATATATATATATTAAAATATATATATTAAAAAATTTTATTTTAATTTTAGGCACGGTTATCCTTAAAAGAATGCTAATTACCTAAATGTGACATCTAAATTAAATTTACTTAATTTCCTAATAAAGTTATCAACAAATCAATAAGAAAGTTTAGATTATTTGATTGTATTGAAAAAAAAAAAACATAAACTTAATTTATTTATTTATTATTACCACAGCCATCCTATTTCTAGAATGCAATAATCTTGCTAGTTGCAATTATAAAAGTTCCTTCGTCTACAGAAACTTATATTATAACTGAGTAACACGTGATATATTTTCAAAAAACCAAGAGAAACCGGGTCTCGTCGCTAGTGTGGAATAAAGCAAAAAAAAAATATCCTTAAAGTTAAGTCGCCACAGCACTAAGAATATTTCAGACAGTACAACAATATGTCATTAATATTATCACCAAGATTACAGTTTCCCTTGTACAAATCAAGTCTTTTACTACAAGCGCAGTAACAAAGGGGCGTTATCATACATCTTTGTTTATTTAGACATTTATAAAGTAAATTATCCATGTAAAAGCGGACAGTTTATTTGTGAAGTAACGGTGCTATGGGGGATCAAATAATTCGACGTAAAATATCTGGAAGTGACACTTTAAATTCATTCTTTCAATTCATTATATAGTTACTAAGATTTTCTAAAAACTTGAATTGTTGAATGGCAAATAAATTGACGGCCTACCTGATGGAAAGTGGTAAACGTAGCCTGTGATACCCTTCGTGCGTTGCCATCTGTTAGGAACAAATTATTATTCTACACGGCTGTACTATTTTACTGCCATAATCTACCCTTCAAACTGAAACATAGCCATGTAAGTACGACTGTTTTAGGTACAGCAGAAACTCGAGTGGAGAAACTCGAAACCCAAGCACAAGACATTTGTACAATGTCTCTTTTCATTCGAATTTAAGAAAAAACAAAGGTTCTCAATTTTATTGTGTTGTTTTATGTCTGTTTCTTCATCACTCCGTCAATCCTGAACTGATTTGGATTTTTTATATTTGAAAGAATATACTTATAGATTAGACTCACAGAAATTTAATAAAATCAGTCTCTTTATCCAAGAAGTTGTTTCTTTTTTTTATCAAAATAACTGGTTTTATCACATTTAAAGCATTTCTTGGGAATCACAATCTTTAACAATACCATATATATATTTGAAATATTAGAAGTCTAGGTTGAGATTTGTTGATTACCTTCAACATTGTCAGTCTGACTAAGCCATTACCGGTTATTTACCAACTACGCCCATATGTCCATTCCATGTTATTATTACATACAATTCAACAACAAAGCGCGACATGGTATCACGCATGACCATTATCATTTGCTCTACAATGACGGTCTGCCCCAAGCCTGCTCTATTTGGGACCAATAATATTAAACATAAAGAAACAGCGGGGTGTATCAATATCTGTTGTTACTTTAACAGGCTAGAAATAAATGGATGAATCCAGTAATGTTAGATTATTGAAATCGGAGAGCCTACTATGAAATTTCGGGGCCGAAGGTAACACAAATTTGATGTTAAAATTACATGATAATTTTTTTCTATTATTATTATTTCAGCCGTTAACTGTCCACTGCTGAACATAAGCTTTCCCCATAAGGAGAGTTTTGCCAGTAGTTGCTATGCTTGATACACAGGTTGACAACCGCAGTTAGGCTTTTAGAGATAAGTTGACAAGAGGGACGTTGCTGCCCATCCCTCGCTCTTCCTCAGTCGCCTCTTACGACACCAATGGGAAAAGAAACGGTGGCCCATTCTATGCCGGGTTTAAAAATATTTAAAACGTTAAAATACCGTTTCCTTGAACTTTTATGGTAGGATTTGTGACGAACAAAATGTTAAGCTCCATTTACTGAGCCGATTTCTGTATGAACAAAAACACGAAACGGAGTCCGAAAATTCGGAACTTCGTTTCATAGTAGACCCCTTGTTTTATTTCATTCTTGCCCATTATTTTAAATGTGAAAGCTGATGATATTATCAGCCATGATGATAGAATTCTTGATAGTAGAATCAGAAAATTTGTGGGATAGAAATACCTAATTGGATGACTTTTGGTAAAGAAATTGTTTAAAACTCGGACTAACAGTTCCACTCCTAGCAGTATACCCTATCAGGTCGACTTCCAGGCGGTTCTTGAAAACAATCATGGTTAATTCTTGATGAATTTTTTTTCCAGGATCCGCTACGATCCCGTGGTTTGGAGCCCAAGTGTGTCGCTAACGGGATACAACGCACAGTGGTTTATGTATAATAGGTTTACCCATTGCTGTTAATCAATAGGTTTTGATTAATTATTTTGATTTATAATTCCAGTCTTGATGTATTTGTCACGATATGCTAACCGACCTGCTTTCATCTTCCTACCATCTCACGGATACCAGAGTATATTAATAGCGCAGGTGGGGTTTTCTTTTTTCATGATTGGAAATGGTATGATAACCCCGCCTGCGCTAACGGGATACGCTGGCGGAGCACCAGTGAAGGGTGATAGATGAAAATGAAAACAGGCCAGTTAGCCCATCATGATGAATTCATCAGGAATTAACCATGATAGTTCCCAAGAGGAATCGCGAGGAGGTCAACCTGGTTGGGTAAATTGCTAGCAATGGGATTCTCAGTCTCCATTACTAACAATCCCTTTCCCCCCGCAGGTGGGGTTACCATTAGGGACCGATAATATCCGATACCTATATATTGAGTACTTCTGGATATTAATGACCACCTATTTTGATATCGACAATATCAGTCCGATATCTATATTGATTATGAGCGGATTCTTCTTTTCTATATTATATACAGAATAACCGATATTTAATGTATCTGTTATTGGACCAATATATATATATATATATATATATAAATATATATATATATTATATTTACTCATCCTCAGTTACCATTCCATCATCATTCATTTAAAAAATCTGATGAACGTGTCTCTGATAACGTCGATCTTGTCACAGCAATAACTATTGTATATTTTTATATGTAGGTATTAATATATAAATATGTATATTTATTTTATGAATGTTTGTATGTATGTAATTGCCATTATTATACTAAAATATAAATAATTTTATTTTTTAAACCACCACTGAGTATCTCTGCACCTCCTAATGATTGACTGGTAGAGAATGCATTAAATCCACCTTTTGTACCATATTTTATTAGTCTATAAAGTTTAAATAAATAAATAATGTAACTAAGTTAAAATTATCATGACGTTACTGGAAAGATATCTGCATCCTAATACTAGATTTATCATAGCTCGTTGTGACTAGATTTAATAAGAAATCCCGTTGTTCCTGTTAATAACAGTAATGCACTATGCCACCGAACTGGACTGTCGGTAACTGCCCAGCAAGCTGTTATTACTAACCAGTCTGTTTATCTTGCAGGTTAAACAACGGCCTTATTGATTTACCTCTATATAACGTTGGGAGGGTAATAAGCTTGCAGGTAATTATGAAAGCACAAGCTATTTGCCATGACTTTGCCATGAATCAGTATGTAATGTGTAAATCCATGTACTTACGGAAACGCTTAATTTTTTCGTATCCACAAGCACATGACCTGATTCCTCTCTTACTCTTTCGACATTGGACGACCAGACATATAATAAAAAGAGATAATTTAAAACAATCTTTGCGAGAGACTAATGTCGGTACTAGGGTAACGTCTTACATATAACCAGGTTACCAAACTCAAGGACATCTGTTTTACTTGATTTGTTAAAATATACAAGTATATAAATGAATTAGTAAATCTACGTAATGCTACGTGTATACTAGTATGATAACGGGTGAGTTAAATTGGAGAGAGTGCTTGTGTGTGAGTGCTTGTGTGTGAGTGCGTGTGTGTGAGTGCGTGTGTGTGAGTGCTTGTGTGTTAGTGCTTCTGTGTGAGTGCGTGTGTGAGAGAGAGTGCATATATTGTTTTCAATTAAATTGAGTACGTACCTTTAAATACCTACATATTTTCTCCAATTACTGAGTAATAATTATCATATTCATCATCATAGCAGCCTTTAACTACACAACAAGATGGAAGGTTATGTTCACTGCTGAACATAACCTTCCACCTTGGAGGTTTTGCCAGTAGTTGCCACGCTCGGCAGGCGGATTGATAACCGCAGTCAGGCTTTAGGGATGTTTTAATAGGGACGTTGCTGCCCATCCCTCGCCCTCCCTTAGTCGCCTCTTACGACACCCACGGAAAAGGAAGAGGTGGCCTATTCTATGCTGGGACCACACGGCCAAACTATATGGAAGTAATAACTGTACATTCTGATATCCCTGTTCATGTATAAAAAGTTAAAAAAGGTGTGCTAATTTCACCAATTTTTTATTTTTGAAACATAGCTTCTTAATTGAACTAGTTCTATGAAGCTATACTTTAGTTAACTAAGAATTAAGTTAAATTTCGTCATCGTATATTAAAAAGTAAATCCTGAAATTATATTGTCCGGCGGGACCCTGATTGAAATTCTGAAATTCAAATGACTTCGCGACAAACTTCAGAAGACAATCGCCCCTTCTGAACCGAAGCTTTGTATACAAAAGGGACTTTTTTAATCTATTCGTATCCATAAGTAGTTAAGAACATAAAACAATAATAGAAATATTTACATTTATAAGCTGTTCTCGTAATGGAATTTTTATTTGTGATTCAGATTAGAACATTTGCTTATTTCATTGTGTCTTATTTTATTATGTTTAAAAATGTTTGAAACAAATTTTTTTGTTCTGCAAAAATAACGAAATTTGTTTCTTATTTTCATTGGCGTATTTAAGACTGTATTGTTTTGAACAATTTTTATCAAATTAAATGTTTTTACTGAGCTAGTCTTTAAAAATAAAATAAATAAAAATAAAAATAGCCTTTATTCCTGAATTACAGATTCTTTTTTAAATTGTAAATATATATAAATAATTAATGTTGACATCAGCAACATCTTATTTTTCAGGTTGTTCTAGAACATAGGCCTCCTCCATATTTCTCCATTGGTAACGATTCCTTGCAGCTTGTCTCCAGCCTTTGGGCAAATCATCCTCTCATCTTCTTATTGGCCTACCTCGGTTTCTTTTTCCATCACGCGGATACCACTCAATTAAATCTTGGGTCCATTTATTTTTTGATGACCTCATGATGAGCTAGTCTTTAGGTAGTTTAAAATCTAATATAGACTTGGAGTGTAGTCAAGGCCCAGTAAACCAGTTTTTGTACCAAAAATGAAAACCATGCCTTCCAAAGGTCGCTGCATTCATCAATTGTAAGGCACTCTACTACACATGCTACCTATATTAATATACTTGATACACCTAGATACCAGCTTGAACCTTTCGACTCAGTGCAATGACGAGCTATGAGAATTGTCGATGATCCCAGGCTTGCAAGCGGTATCGTACCCTTAAGTCTTAGGAGAGATATTGCCTTACTCTGAGTGTTCTACTGCTTGTACAACGGATTGTGCTCAGAGGAATTATTCAATATGATGCCTGCGGCCACTTTCTATCATCATACGGCTCGCCATCGACAGGGAGTTCACCCTCATACCTTATAGTCTAAATGGTCGCGTACAACGCGGTTTTAGAGATGTTTTCTCCCACGAACACTCAGGTTATGGAATGAACTCCCTGCCGAGGCTTGCCCAAGACTCTACAGCATAGGGTTCTTCAAAAGGGGGATAAAGAGGTTTCTTCAGGGTCGGCAACGCGCGCGTTATACCTTTGGTATTGCAACAGCTTACCATCAGGTGGGCCGTATGCTTGTTTGCCACCTCAGTGGTATAAAAAAAACCTCGGCTTCTACTAGATTAAAGGGAACTACCATCAAAGTTAGAACTTATATTTCTATATCTTTACCACTGAACTATCATGCTTCTTCTTCTTATCTTCTTTTTTGGTTGAATTTGAAGTCGGGTGATCGATTCAATCTAAGTGGTAAAATTCATCTAACCAACCGAGGTGATAAAATTATACTCGCTGTTTTTATTTGCAAATAAATTAAACGCACTGATAAATTATGAGATATTTCATAGACACATTAGATTTAAAAAGAAATTACATTTCGGACATGTAAATTACAAGTAGATTTTGTATCGTAATAATTTTTTTGCCATAAGAAAAACTGCAAAAAAATTTACAAAAAATAAATATAAATGAACATGGAGATAAACCCTATAGATTAGCCAATAAATACAATACAGAAAACAGCCATCTCTTATGGACCATTCAAGTAATATGTTTTTTTTTATACAACTTAGAATGGCAAACAAGCTGACGGCCCACCTGATGGAAAGTGGTAATCGTCGCCTATAGACATGAGCAGTCCCATGGACATAACAGAGTATACTGTTTCGCCCATGATATCTCCATGCGTTGCCATTCCTGAGGACTCAGGTGTTATTCCTCTGTACCCAGTAAATTCACGCCATATCCCACCCTTCAAACCGAAACACAGCCATGCAAACACAACTGCTTCACGGTTGAAACACGAATGGGACAGAGGTACCCAAGCAATCTTTTCAAACTTTTGTACAAAGTCTCCCTCTGGTTACATGTAGTCATATTGATTTCTGAATAATAACTGCAAACATCAAAATTGTTTTAGAATTTCTTGAAAATATCACATTAAATATATACTTACATGAAAAATAATACCGACATCTCAGGAACCACATTTTGAAAACCGCTCAATAAAAAAAACTTTAATGCACATTAAAAAATCCAACGACTTAAAAACATAAGCATCTAACTCTTTCCTTATTACTTTAAAAGGTTAAATTAAAAGTTATTGCATACCGTAATGAGTGGCTTGTCATCGCATCTCGCAGATTCTCTCCGGTTTTATCGTTCTGCTGATAGCGTAACGTCCATCTTGGATCTCGACAATTATGCTAAGCCCCCGGCGATGCAACCTGATCAGGAACCACTTATTAAGATATCTCGGTCACATCAACCATTATGTAAGTTTGGACCAGCAATTTCTGCTGTAATACCAGAGCTTTGAATTACCATGACAGTCTACGTAGCACTCGTCGGGGAATTAAATTTAGGTGGAATTGTTTGTAAAGATGTAATTAAATCGTCTTAAAGATATTCTAGTATATTTGTTAATATGACGTGACCAATAAAAGTACATAAATATTTTTCTGATGAGAGAATGACAAGAGAATAGTCATTTAACCGTCATTATAAATATACACTAGACGTGGGTTATAACAGGAGATACAATATACTATAAAATTAACAAAGTGTGTCCACTGATAGGCCATAGTTCACATATTATGAAACACAAATTAAATAATTATCTATTATCACTATGTTACGTAGCAACTGAGGAACTATGGTCTGGAAAGTAATAACATGCAGTACACATCCTTCACATGGATTACATTACAAACATTCACACATACTTATGAATATTTCCACATTCATTTATTCAACTTCGTTTCTCTTAAAGGCATATATTATCAGTATCTTACAATTGCTTGTGTATTTATATTGTTGATTTTATTACTTTTTTCACTATTTGAATTTTATATTCCTTTTTATATTAATACCCACCCACTATGTACTTTTTATTATAACACACTGTGATTTGTTAATCTTTGTCGGGTGTGATACAGGTTCGCCTAGTGTGAGACCCATTGTATTTTGTATTTGTAACTTTGTGTTTTTTGTCAAATAATAATAAATAAATAAATAATATCTGTTATTACTGTAACTGTTACGCAATAATAACAGGTAGCAATAACTGTTATTAAATAACAGTTTGTTCCATTTCTATTAGCTGTTCTGTTATTTCAAGCTATGTTAGTGATCGGCTGTTATCGAATACTGAAAATGTGGATTGTTCATAGTGGTTGAATAACTTGAGTATGGTAAATTATAAATGATATTTTTATAACTGTTATCTGTTATCTTCGAATACTTGTGATTTATATCTATTGTGATAAATACGCCTCACTCTTAGTTTACACTGATGAGGTACTAGTGGCTACTAGGCAACGTAATGAACGTCGTGGGCGACACTGGTTCTTGTCCATAGGCGACGGTTATTACTTTCCATCAGATGGACTGTCAGCTTGTTTGCCATTCTAAGTTGTATAAAAAAAAAAAATTAGTTTTTATTTTAATCTCTACGGAATTCTTTTGTCAGTTCCACCAACGTTTATGTCAATATAACGTACCGTTGTTTCTCGAATTTTGGATGCAACATTTTTGATTCCCGTAACGTGATTGGACAAAGATAAATTGGTGCTTCGACCTTATAAGGAGTATAAAATTTAATGCGTCGTTTGTAATAATCTGCTAGTACTCGTATGTGTATGTTCTGTAACTGTATTAAATTTGTTAAATTAAAAAGTTATAATTCTCACAGCTGTAAAATTGTTGGTATATTTCGTTACTGGATATACCAATATCATAATTCTATTTTACTAATATAATATACAGGTAACTTAACGATGTCTGTATGAATACATAATGGATATTTAAGAAAAATTGATTAAAAGTGGGTTTTTAATGAAATACTATTATTATTATTTTTTAGAACTTTTGTCTGTCTAGTGCGTTTGTTTCAGCATCATGCAAAAACTACAATACCAAATTGGTTACAGTTTTCTCAGTTGTATTCCTGAAAGTTTATATTAAATACTGGTGTTTGTTTCATCGTGGTTTGCCATCTAGTAGTGATATATTTAATTCATTTTTCTACTTCTGAAATATATAATATATAATAAGCAAAAAGCTAGTATCACATATTTATATTATAATTATTGGTATTATTGTGGCTATTAGGCTTCCTTACTCTCATGTTACTGCATATGTTTGAATCAGAGAGTAATTTATTTAAATATTTACGTTTTTAATTGTACTCAAGTTATCTTTATTTTGTGTGTGCATGTGTGTGTGTTTTTTTTTTATTATATCAACCGTTAACTGTCCACTGCTGAACATAGGACTTTCCTATAAGGGGAGTATTGACAGTAGTTACCACTCTTGGCAGGCGGGTTAATACTCGCAGTTACGATTTAGTGATGTTTTAAAAGAGACACTGCAGCCCATCCCTCGTCCATAAAGTTCCCTTAGTCGTCTCTTACAACACCCAGGGAAAAGGTAAGCTTATGATAGCCTTATGGGACCAAACGGCATTTTTGTATGTACTCATACATTATCCCCAATTATGTATTCTATTTTTTTATCTAAGTTATTTTAGGTATTACAAATACGTACAAATGTTATCAATATTACAGTTAGTTTTTTTTTTTCTAACAAATTCTTCAATTTTCTTTACATGACGGATAATTTATGAGTTTCCAAAACATTAATTATATACCAAATAATTGTACTACGCCACTAATATACGTCTAAGACATTAATCATACGAAATTAAACTATAGTTAGGTAGCAATTTCATAGTTGACATGTTGCGTGATACACATTGGCCGAGCGGTCAATTTACATCGAATTACGTTGAGTGTCATTAACGTATGTAACCAAAGGAAACACGGATGCGAATGTAAAAACGACTTTATTTGAAGCTGGTAAATTTCAAAATGGTACCAGAATCGATACAAGTGCCGCATAACAAATTGAAGATAATGGTGAACTAAAAACTGCAACAAAAACCAGCTCCCACGAAATGGACGCAGATGACACTGAGACAGGAGTCTTTAATGATATTTTAATAGCGTCGCCTTCTGTTGTTGGAGGCGATGTACAATCAGCGCTTGATAAAACATCATTATGTCAGGATGATGTTTTTTGTCAACCGAACAAAATTGAACTTACATAGAAATCCTTTAATTTAGACCAATTTGTAGCACGATTATTAGCAGACGAAGTCTCGTCTCTACATCGTCATTATTTTTGGTTAATGTATTATGTTTTGTTGTTTCACGTAATGTTGTTGCTTTTTTTTTAAACAACAAAATGGCGACCAATCTGACGGCTATTAGTTTCAAAACGGTGATATTGTCTGCATATGTTAATAGCACTATACGAATGTCACATAATATGCTGTGATATCTTTGGTATAACTCATACGCTGAAAATTATGAGTACCTAAATGATGAAAATTTTTTTTATCTCCGAAATATCTGGTAAGTAGTGTCCCCTAAAACATCATCAAAAGCCAAACTGCAGTTGCCAACCCACTTGCCAAGTGTAGCAAGTATTGGAAAACTTCATATTCAACAGTGGACAATCAATGGCTTATACAACATAAAACAAAAAAATATAAAAATAGGCAACACATGGGGGGTATCATGGGCGAAACAGTATACTCTGTTATGTCCATGGTACTGCTCATGTCTATAAGCGACGGTTACCACTTTCCATCAGGTGGGCCGTCAGCTTGTTTGTCATTCTAAGTTGTAAAAAAAAAAGAAAACATTTACTGTGTCTATAAGCACAACCTTTTGAGTTTCCTCATTTGTACTTATTATTTGGAAAGATGTCACGTAGTCCTCTCTTAAGAATCTGTCTGCTCCATCTAAACGATAGGTGTTTTATATTCACACAGAGTTCTTATTAGCATGCGCGGGACTCCTTAGTATGCGGACTCGACTCCGACACTTATTAGTGTAAAAAATCCCAAGAATTTGTCCCGTCCTCCCAACTTCCAAGTTTCCCCCATCGGATCGCATTTAAAACTTGGCCATCTAATGTTTTATACATAGATGATATTGCTTCTGATAAAGCGGTTAAGTCGAATCTAAAATTTAAAGCGAGATCGAATACTAATGCTTTCGGTTTTGTTTGTGTTGCACCATAAATATTAAAGAAGGGACACGTGGAAGTGGAGATGGTAGTGAACTGTAAGATTCTCTGTTTTTAAAGTTTAATGTATTAAACTCTAGAGATAAAATAATATGTGAGTTGCGTACATTGGAAAGTATTGGATAAAATGATAATAGTTAAGACTGTATGCCACAAACAAAACCGACTTCAGCTGTGACTAAATCAGTTATTTTGTTTTAAAAACTAAAGTACTAAACTGATTTTGATAAAATTTCTAATGAACTCATTTGTAAGTGTATCTTTTCAGATAAAAAAAGATTTTTCGAAATCGATTCAGAACTGACGGAGTTATGAGGTAACAAATTTGAAGCTTTATTTTTTATTTAACCTCCTTTTTGAAGTTTTTTATTTTTACAACACAGGGGGCAAAGCATGCGGCTCACCTGATAGTAAGTGATTACCGCCGCCCATGATCATGATTTTTGAAGTTGGTTGAACATTATAAATAAATAAATATGATCACGACTATAGTCCCTAATATGGTAGTAAGAGGTATTTATCAATTATTACTTTCGTAGTTAAATATAACTTTTCACCGAATATCCAACGTGACAGTACAGGATTAATATGGACTGTTAACAGTACCTATCACCGGTAATTTAGTTAAGATTTAAATTGACATACGAAGTTTACGACGTTTGGTGACCTTTGTGGACTATAAGTTAGAGTGGCATACTATTAAATCATAGAGTTAACTTAACCTAACGATGTTTATTGCAGAATATATTACGAAATTTTAACCACAATAACTGTTTGTTAACCGTGTGGTCCCGGCATAGATTAGGCCACTTCTTCCTTTCCCACTGGTGTCGTAAGAACCGACTAAGGAAGGGCGAGAGATAAGCAGAAGCGTCTCTCGTCTTAAAACATCTATAAAACCTAACTGTGTTTGCGAAAAGGATTGTTAGTAATGGAGACTAAGAATCCCATTGCTAGCAATATACCCAACCAGGTCGACCTGCTTGCGGTTCTCCCTGGAAACTATCATGGTTAATTCCTGATGAATTCATCATGATGGGCTAACTGGCCTGTTTTCATTCTCATCGATCACCCTTCACTGGTGCTCCGTCGGCGTATCCCGTTAGCGCAGGCGGGGTTACCATACCATTTTCACTCATTAAAAAAAAAACTGCGTTTGCCAATCCACTTGCCATACGTGGCTATATTCAGCAGTGGACAGTTAAAGGCTGGCATGATGATGATAATGAAAGTTATTTGTATAACCTATCCGTGTACGAAATTTCATTCAAATCCGTTTAGTAGTTTTAACGTGAAATATTTAATAACCATCTACATCTATACATTGTTTAAATACGCTTCCAATTTATCGTAATACCTAGTAGGTATAGGATTAAGGATAAGAATAGAGTAGATTTTTGTTTTTTTATTACAAAACGAGCATGCGGCTCACCTGATGGTAAGTGACTACCACCGCCCATGATCACCCACGACACCAACGGCATTGCAGGTGTGCTGCCGGCCTTTTAAAAAGGAATATGCTCCTTTCTTGAAGGTTATGATGTCGTATCAGCGTAGGAACTACCGCTGCTGGAAATTGATTCTAAAGAGTGGTTGTGCGTGAAAGAAAGTACCTTGAACACCGCACGGTGGAAGACCGCCACCCGTCCAGATGAATGGGATGGAACTTTAGTTTATTTTAATTCTACAAGAATAAGGATTTTTTTTGCAGAAAATCCAAAAATATTTCTCAATTGACATCAATTCGGGCCTGAAATTTATTCTACATTCGTACCAATCGAGTCATTGTTCTCAAATGACCTACAACGTTACAACACGGCCGTGTTTGACGTACGACAAGAAATGTTAATTCGATCTTGTTACAATACGTTATCGTGTCACATTCGTGTTACATTATGTAAATAGTGTTGTTATTGTTCAGAATATTGGGGGGTACATGGTAAAAGTTCGGTGTATCCACACTGTCGGTATTTAGGTTGTTATTTTTTATTTATTTAACTCTTTATTGCACCAAAACATAAAAATAAACAATGATATATGAACAATTCAAGTGAAATACAGTAGCATGGAGTACATATCAAAGTATACATATAAAGGTACAAAAGGCGGTCTTGTCGCTAGAGCAATCTCTTACAGACAACCTTTGGTTAAAGGAGAACTTACAGAAGTAGGTTAATATTCGTTATAAGACTATTTTTCTATGCAACTTAGTAATAGCAAACAAGCTGACGGCCCACCTGATGGGAAGTAATAACCGTCGCCTATAGACATGAGCAGTACCATGGACATAACAGAGTATACTATTTCGCCAATGATACCCCCCGTGCATTGCTTGGGTACCTCTGTCCCGATCGTGTTTCTACCGTGTAACAGTTGTGTTTGCATGGCTGTGTTTCGGTTTGAAGGGTACTCTGTTATGTCCATAGTACTGCTTATGTTTATAGGCGACGGTTACCACTTTCCATCAGGTGGGCCGTCAGCTTGTTTGCCATTCTAAGGATATGGCGTGAATTTACAGGGTACAGAGGAATAACGCCTGAGTCCTCAGGAATGGTAACGCGTGGGTTCTCTTGGGAAAATCTCGGCAGGGAGCTCATTCCACAACCTGAGTGTTCGTGGGAGGAAACATCTCTGAAACCGCGCAGTGCGCGACCATTGAGGCTGTAGGACATGAGGATGAACTCCCTGTCGATGGCGAGCCGTATGATGATGTATTTGAATTGATATACTTTTTGGGCATACCCCAGTCACAGGACGAAGTAACGGGTAAAAGCTAGTTAAATAACATTTTCTGCAACGATTCTTCGCATTTACAAATGCCAAATATATGAAAACAATAAACATGAGTAATGAATATATATTAAAAAAAATAAACATTGTAACAGCAAAAGTTAAAAATCGATAGCGGCCGCACGAGGGCGCTAGTGTACAATAATTTAACCGATAATGCGAAAAATACGTGCTTTTCGCCGATTCAGTTCTACGTGAGTCGTACCTTATTGCTGAGTGAGGCGAAATAAAATTATAATTTTAGCAAAATACCCACACAGACTTTGTAATGTCTATTTGTGTTGCCACAGGTATTTATTGTTTCGTATTGTGACATTTTTAAATGGCCGTCGACGTGATGGCGGGAAAAATATTTGTAGGGTTGCCACAAATTCTTTTGTCCATTTCAACTTAATATTCTTTTTCATTCTAAAAAAAAAAACATATTTTCTACATACATTTGTGCTAATTACATATTTTTTTAACTATATTTTATAACTTGATCCGGTTTATCCTCTTTTAAAGGCATTGTCAACGATATATAAGTATTATTTATTTATTTATTTCTTTATTTATTGTTCATTTGATACCATATTACATTCTTTACCAGCTTACCATTAAATACAAATAGCGTTTAATAGCAATGATGACAAACATACATATATTACACAAAAATTATATTTACTTATTAATACAAATTACACAATATTTTCTTTATGCAACATAGAATGGCAAACAAGCTGACGGCCTACCTGATGAAAAGTGGTAACCGTCGCCTATAGACATGAGCAGTACCCTGGATATAACACTGTATCGCCAATAATAGCCCCCATGCGTTGCCATTCCTGAAGAGTAAGGTGTTATACCTCTGTACTCTGTAAATTCACTGCCATATCTCACCATTCAAACCGTAACACAACCATTCGAGCAACTGTGTCACGTTAGAAATACGAATGGGATAAAGGTATCCAAGCAAACCATTTTTGTACAAAGTCTCCTTCTGGTACATATAAATATACCGAATAA
Source organism: Galleria mellonella (assembly GCF_026898425.1). NCBI lineage: Eukaryota > Metazoa > Arthropoda > Insecta > Lepidoptera > Pyralidae > Galleria > Galleria mellonella. The sequence continues at coordinate 3,975,016 of NW_026442037.1, read as the reverse complement.
TATTATATATATATATATATATATATATATATATTATATATATATATATATATATATATATATATATATATATATATATGTTGTTTGCTTGGGTACCTTTATCTCATTTATTATTTATATATTAAATTTGTTAAAAATGTGAGCATTCTTTATTAAGCTATTAATATAAGCAATAAGATATAATTTGGATTAAAATAAAACTGCTTATTAAGATAAATATTAATTAATTCTATTTGGCACAGTTTTTAAGTTTTCTGTATTATCCATGCAAAAGATCCTGTAAATTATTTTAAGTTACAATATTAACTTCATATTTTTGCCAACCCTATTATTATATATACCTACAACAAAAATATGTTCCGACATTCGTTCTATTTGAAATATTTCAAATCTTCACAGACTATAAAAACATTTAACATAAGAACAACAAAAGTTTTTACCAAACTTAAAACCAAAGTGGGAGCTCAAAATAATAATTTTTATAGTAAATAAAAATCGGTAAAAAAACTTTTAAGTTAAACGGTTTTATTTTATGTGCACTGAAAACTACAAAATAAATAAATAGTTAGTTACCTATCAACCTACGTAGGTGATCTCGGTCATTAATATCTCTGATGGTAGTGGTTGTCATAACATGAACCATGTCAGCGGCCGAAAGGCAGTTCATGAGAGAACACTAACACCAGGGTTTGCTTGGTAGGTAAACTAAGCAGCCCACACTATAACAAGTAGGTATTTTGACCTTCTAGTTCAGAAATATTTTAGTACTAGGCAGAATAGCTTTTAGGCATATTAGACTAAAATAAAAACGTGGGGCCCATTAACTATTTTTGTATTACTTTCTACTATACTAAGTGTGGATTGCATCGACTTATTATAATCGTCATCATCATCATCCTAGCGGTTTATCCCGGTCGCATCCGAAACCTCATAGCTCCGGAGTCCAGGGTCCGCTGAATCGACTTACTATAATCGTAACTGGAGGTTTTGACCATCAATAACCAGCCGTTACGGCTTCATCAGCGAACGCCAAGCTCATGATATAACAAAGTATAAGATATGCTCTGCTATAGGTATGATTTCAGAGGGGCCCCACGTTTTTATTTTAGTCTAATATGCCTAAAAGCTATTCTGCCTAGTACTAAAATATTTCTGAACTAGAAGGTCAAAATACCTACTTGTTATAGTGTGGGCTGCTTAGTTTACCTACCAAGCAAACCCTGGTGTTAGTGTTCTCTCATGAACTGCCTTTCGGCCGCTGACATGGTTCATGTTATGACAACCACTACCATCAGAGATATTAATGACCGAGATCACCTACGTAGGTTGATAGGTAACTAACTATTTATTTATTTTGTAGTTTTCAGTGCACATAAAATAAAACCGTTTAACTTAAAAGTTTTTTTACCGATTTTTATTTTCTTGTTTTTAGTTTTTAGTAGTGAAATTGTTTACCGAATATTCCTCATTCTATTTAATTCATTCAGTGCATCATTATTACATGGTTTCTTACCTGATAATTTAGTACAATCTAATTCCTCAATACATAGCCCTTCCAGAGACTTGACTCGACTTAGAGCCACGTATGCTTGTCCTTCCTCAAACCATTTTGAGCCCAAATATACTACTGCATGGTCGACGGTGCTGCCCTGCATTTTATGGACGGTGAATGCCCATGACAAAACTAAGGGCAACATCCTTTTTTCAGCCGTACCATAATTGAATTTTGCTGGAAACTGTATGGCTTTAGGGTAAATAACGTGCATGCCGTCTGTGCCAAAGTCAATTAAAACTGATGATATATCTGTTTCGTACATTTGGGTTCGACGGAACTGAGGCCAAAAAATTTCTGTAATGTGGCCTATAGCGTCATTTACCAATCCTTTTGTAACGTCAATGTTGGACCGCTACATTACTTTTGCACCTACAAATATTTCAAGTACTGATGGTAAGCCTCCAGTCTTATTTATATTTGTTGGTATTTTTTGTTTATTGTTACCATGTTACCCACCATTAAGGGGCATTTTGACGGTCGACCCCCCCCCGCAGTCCAGTAAAGGGGCAAGGCTTAATATACAACAAGATGCGCCCAATCTTGAGGAGGAAGCGGTTACGACATTACATTTTTATCCACCCTAATGCCATACAGTTCTCGGCACGTTTTAACCTATTACCTTAATTTGGGTGGTATAACTACCGCTTACTAACGAGGTATCTAATTACCTATTTTTTTTTTATTTGCCCCTCTAACGTCACACAATCTTAGACGCAACTGTTCTCGATACGACTAATCATGTCCCCCACCTAATACGCCATTTTGTAACAGCGTCCATCTTGAATTTGAAATTTTGACATAATGACAGTATTCTGCAGTGTAGTCCTATTATTTGATACCCATATTGCGGGGGTTAAGGAAAAATATCTAATCCGCCATTTTGTATCGGCGGCCATCTTAAATTTATAATGTTATTGATTTTATTATATTGTATTGTCATCTAAATTAAATGTGTGTACCAAATTTCAGATCAATCTGACAACGGGAAGGTGCTTAAATTCCAATTTCTAATTTTGACCCAAATAAATAAATACCGTACGGGTCGAGCTAAATAAAACCGTTTAATAATCAAAACTAATTTAAAGCAATTGTGAATAGGCTATTCTCGGGTCCACAAGCTTCGTCTAAGACCACATCATCACCATCCATCTGGTGAGATGTGTGTCTAGTGTCTGAGTGTCTTGTGTCTGAGTGTCTAGTGTTTAGTGTCTGAGTGTCGAGTGTCGAGTGTCGAGTGTCCGAGTGTCTAGTGTCTGGGTGTCTGGGTGTCTGGGTGTCTGAGAGTCTAGTGTCTGAGTGTCTTGTATCCGAGTGTCTAGTGTCTGTATGTCTAGTGTCTGGGTATCTGATTGTCTAGTGTCTGAGTGTCTAGTGTCTAAGTGTCTGAGAGTGTCTGAGTGTCTTGTATCCGAGTGTCTGAGTGTCTTGTATCCGAGTGTCTAGTGTCTGAGTGTCTAGTGTCTGGGTGTCTGAGTGTCTACTGTCTAAGTGTCGAGTGTCGAGTGTCGAGTGTCAAGTGTCGAATGTCGAGTGTCGAGTTTCTAGTGTCTGAGTGTCTAACGTCTGGGTGTCTGAGTGTCAAATGTCTGAGAGTCTAGTGTCTGAGTGTCTTGTATCCGAGTGTCTAGTGTCTGAGTGTCTGGGTGTCTGAGTGTCTAGTGTCTAAGTGTCGAGTGTCGAGTGTCGAGTGTCGAGTGTCGAGTGTCGAGTGTCGAGTGTCGAGTGTCGAGTGTCGACTGTCGAGTGTCGAGTGTCGAGTGTCGAGTGTCGATAGTGTCGAGTGTCGAGTGTCGAGTGTCGAGTGTCGAGTGTCGAGTGTCGAGTGTCGAGTGTCGAGTGTCGAGTGTCGAGTGTCGAGTGTCGAGTGTCGAGTGTCGAGTGTCGAGTGTCGAGTGTCGAGTGTCGAGTGTCGAGTGTCGAGTGTCGAGTGTCAAATGTCGAGTGTCGAGTGTCGAGTGTCGAGTTTTGAGTGTCTTGTATCCGAGTGTCTAGTGTCTGAGTGTCTAGTGTCTGGGTGTCTGAGTGTCTACTGTCTAAGTGTCGAGTGTCGAGTGTCGAGTGTCAAGTGTCGAATGTCGAGTGTCTGAGTGTCTAGTGTCTGAGTGTCTAGTGTCTGGGTGTCTGAGTGTCAAGTGTCTGAGAGTCTAGTGTCTGAGTGTCTTGTATCCGAGTGTCGGAGTGTCTAGTGTCTAGTGTTTAGTATCTGAGTGTCGAGTGTCGAGTGTCGAGTGTCTAGTGTCTGAGTGTCGAGTGTCTGAGTGTCTAGTGACTAGTGTCTAGTGTTTAGTGTCTGAGTGTCGAGTGTCGAGTGTCGAGTGTCGAGTGTCGAGTGTCGAGTGTCGAGTGTCGAGTGTCGAATGTCGAGTGTCGAGTGTCTAGTGTCGAGTGTCGAGTGTCGAGTGTCGAGTGTCTAGTGTCTAGTGTCTGAGTGTCGAGTGTCTGAGTGTCTAGTGTCTGGTGTTTAGTGTCTGAGTGTCGAGTGTCGAGTGTCTAGTGTCTGAGTGTCTAGTGTCCGAGTGTCTAGTGTCTGAGTGTCTTGTATCCGAGTGTCTAGTGTCTGTGTGTCTAGGGTCTGGGTGTCTGAGTGTCTAGTGTCTGAGGGTCTAGCGTCTGAGTGTCTAGTGTCCGAGTGTCTAGTGTCTGGGTGTCTCAGTATAGTCCTATTATTTAATACCCATATTGTGGTGGTTGTGGAAAAATATGTACCTAGTCCGCCATATTGGAACGGCGTCCATCTTGAATTTTAAATTTTGACATAATCATCGTGTTTTACTAGTGTAGCCCTTTCATTTGATACCCATATTGCGGGGTTAAGGAAAAATATGTAATCCGCCATTTTGTATCGGCGGCCATCTTAGATTTATAATGTTATTGATTTTATTATATTGTATTGTCATCTAAATTAAATGTGTGTACCAAATTTCAGATCAATCTGACAATGGGAAGGTGCTTAAATTCCAATTTCTAATTTTGACCCAAATAAATAAATACCGTACAGGTCGAGCTAAATAAAACCGTTTAAAAAAACACTCATTTATTCAAAAGCTGCCTCTGGAACCTCTAAATAAGTTAGCAAATAAAAAACTACTAAAACTCAACACTAATACTAGAAAAACTTAGAGTTTCTCAAAAATATTAATGTGGATATCTCGAGGTTGTCTCAAGAGACGTGGGGTTCTTTAAAAAATAACTAAAGACGTTTCTTCAGGTTCGGTAAAGCGCACGCAATGCCCCTTGATATGGCAGCTAACCATGGACTACAGTTATTGCTTGCTATCAGTTAAAGCTTATGCTTCTTTGTCTTTATGCATCTCAGAATATATATCCTCCTTCCCATGCGTTTCCATTCCTCAGGACTCAGGTGTATGTATGTATGTATGTATGTATATATATATATATATATATATATATATATATATATATATATATATATATATATATATATCAATAAATATAGGCGACGATTACCACTTTCCATCAGGTGTGCTGTCAGCTTGCTTGCCATTCTAAGTTGCATAAAATAAATAACTTAAATTTAATAACTTAATGAGAAAAGAACATTAATAAAAACAATCGAGAATGGAAAAGGCAAAATGCTGGACTACCTTATACGACATGATGTTTTTTGGCAGGCGGATTGCCAATTGCTGTTAAGCTTCGGAGCTAGCTGTTTTAAGAGAGACGCTGCTGCCCATCCCTCGTTTTCAAATCACAAATTTCAAGATCCTAACATACTTAAGTTCCGATCATAAATACCTTTTATACTATACTGGGGGGAGAAGGGATTGTTAGTATTAGAGATTAGCAATTCCATTGCTAGTAATATACCCTATCAGGTCGACCTCTTCGTGGTTCGCCCCGAAAACGATCCTGACTGATTTATTGTCGAGATCGTCAAGATGGGCTAACTGATCTGCTTCATCCTCATCTATCATCCCTCACTGGTGCCCCGCCAGTATATACCGATACCGCAGGCGGGGTAACCATTTCATTATCATTTATTAAAAAAAAATACTCAACCGGTATTTTCCTACGTATGTGTCAAGTCCCAGCTTTTATTTACTTGATTTATATTTATTTTTATTACCTATTATCCATAAAGATCCTCTTATAAAATGTAAGAGAAACAAATCCGGGATTCGATTGTCTGACGATATATCACGCTCGAGATACGATTTATATGTAACTGAATACGAAACGAAACGGGTCTTGGATCACGTAAAGTGATGTTCACACTGACAGCTCTTAGACTGAATTAGTATACTATAAAAATAATTTAAAATACAAGCAGTATTTTCTTAGTAGTGCTTATTAAAAATGATATATGATTAAAGACAGTTTTAGTTGAAGTAGTAATGTTTTTTTTAACAAATTAGAATAGCAAACAAGCTAACGGCCCACCTGATGGAAAATGGTAACCGTGGCCTATAGACATGAGCAGTACCATGGACATAACAAAGTATACTGTTTCGCCTATGATATCCCCCACGCGTTGCCATTCCCGAGGACTCAGGTTTTATTCCTCTGTACCCTGTAAATTCACGCTATATCCCACCCTTCAAACCGAAACACAGCCATGCAAACACGACTGTTTATTTTTAATTCTATCAAAAATATAAAATTTTATGAGAAAATCACAACAAAACTCAATTGTATCGGAACAACAAAAATGTAATTGCTTAGTTTTTCATATACGATGAGCTAATTTTATATTGAATAAACGTAAATATAAAAAAAGCTAAATATTATAAAAAAAGTGTCAATGTGAACTAAACTTTATGAAACAACATCTCGAGTTGCCGATGCCATTAAAACCGTAATATATTTGATAATACGTTAATTAATATGTATAAACAATTTCGATATATAACCATTAATGTATTAAATAGTATTTTAACAGATATTTTGCAAAATTATTGATTCGGCGTGAACAAGACCATACGAAAATAATTCGTGCTGTCGTCATTATAACGGTAAAATATTTGATTGTAACTCTATATATATAATTAAATCATTTTAATTTCTTATCTCCATGTATTAATTATAATTTTATTGTTTTGCAAAATATTACAAATAAGCATCGGTGTGAACAAAACCTTCCGTAAGAACGTCTCGTGCTGTCGCCATTAAAACTGTAAAATATTCGATTGTAACTCTATCAATTTGTATAAATAATTTTTACTTCTTATCTTGATGTAGTAATTAACATTTTAATATTTTGCAATATATTACAAATAAGCATCGGTGTGAACAAAACCTTACACAAGAATATTCCGTACTGTTCCGTCATAAAAAATGTAAAATATACGATTGTAACTCTATCAATTTGTATAAATAATTTTGATTCCTTATCTTGACATATTAATTATTATTTTAATTTTTTCCATAATATTACAAAAAAAACATCGGTGTGAACAAAACCTTACACAAGAATATCCCGCGCTGTCGTCATAAAAATTGTAAAATATTCGATTATAACTCCATCAATTTGTATAAATAATTTTGATTTCTTATCTTGATATATTTATTAACATTTGTAATATTTTGCAAAATATTCAATAATCGAAATGTTAATTAATATGTCAAGATAAGATATCAAAAATATTTAAACAAATTGTTAGAGTTACAATCGTATATTTTACATTTTTTATTACAAATAAGCATCGGTGTGATCGAGACCTTACGAGAGACTCGTGCTACTGTCACTAGAATTCTTAATTAATCAATACACTCAACAATTTTCATATGTTACATCGATATATTAATTAACATATTAATATTTTGCTAAATATTTTAATTACCAATAAAAAAAAAAAAAACTTAATTATTGCAGTAACTAAATTAATAGACATGTAAATAGATAGATGGAGTGACTGTTAGATATATTAATTATAACTTTGTTTACACCTAATATATTTGTAAAAAAATATTTGAGCAATATTAAAAAGAAGCCTGTAATCGGATAGCAGACACGAGATTATCAAGATTCTTTAACGATGTTTAATGCCTTCAACTTAGTATTTTTTTTTAATGGGTAATAATGGAATGGTAACCCCGCCTGCGCTATCGGTATACGCTGGCAGGGCACCAGTGAAGGATAATAGGTGAGAATGGAAGCAGGTCAGTTAGTCCATCGTGATGAATTCCACAAGAATTAATCACGATGGTTTGAAGGGAGAACCGCGTGGAGGCCGACCTGATAGGGTATATTGTTACCTATAGAGCAGTTAAACCTTATTAGTAACACTCCCTCCCCCCCCCCCTCTTCAACCTGGTTGTTAATATTTTTGTAAATTACAATCAAAAACTAGTCTTCTTATTATAATATAAACAAACAATCCGCCCCGACTTCGCATGGGTAGTTGGCATATATAAAAACATATAAGTATTTTTATTCGCTATAATAGGTAAATTTTTAATACTTTGGATTCATCATCATCACCACGTCAGCCGTCTCATCATATATACTGCTGAACATAAGCGTCCCTAAAAAGGGGAGTTCGCCTATAGTTGCCACGCTTTACAGGCGGATTGGCAAGTGCAGTTAGGCTTTGGTGATGTTTTAAGAGGGACGCTGCTGCCCATCCATCGACCATTATGTTCCCTAAGTCGCCTATTACGACACCAACGAAAGGAAGTGTTGGTCTATTGTATTTAAGAACTACACGGTTACATTATTATAATTTTCATAGGGATCTCTAATTTTTTTCAAAATAATATATAATCCATGTTACTATCTAATAAAGTAGCTTTTTATAGGTAAAAGAATTTTTAAAATCAATTAAAAAGTTTTTGAGTTTATATATTACAAACAAACACAATATATATATATATATATATATATATATATATATATATATATATATATATATATATATATATATATATATTTTATTATATATATTTTTATAATATTAGTATAGATAATTGATCCATACATCTATTTGTTTCCCTATTAACATAGACACTATGAACACAGAGCTAGATGACGCGAATACCTTAATTTAAGCACGCCACTTTTAAACTGCTTACAGTGCTGTCATTTAATTTTTTTATTGTAAGCAAACCCTTTCTGCACCGAATCTTTTCGACAACGCTATGTTATTATATGTAAATATACTTTATATTTCTACAAATTTCATACAAAAATGAAATGAAAATTATCCAGATTTTAAATCTTTTTAATACATTACATTTATCTATTTAATACATTTCTTAAGCTGCGCGAATTACATTCAAACGCGATATTCATTTAATTGTATATCTATGTCCCTTTCCTATCGACTGATAATCGAATTGAGTGACAACCCTAAAATGTCAATGCGAGTTACTATCACTTTAAAACAGAGTTTCTCAAATTTAGCTCATGTACCGCCCACTTAAGAATTGCTCTCTAGGATCCATTAAAATTTATAAGTTTTCTATATCTTAAAAATTATGGCATATCACATTTGAGCCTTATCTTGTTTCTGAGTTCAAACTTACATTTTACATGAGATTGTTCTAATTAGAGCAAAAATAACACAAGACAATTTATGTAACAATCAGCTGTCCTTGCATACGTTATTTTACACCCTATTGCGATCATTCAAAATCAGTTGAGGAGATTCGGAAATCAATATGAACGAACAGCGTAACAGGGGATTTTTATTTAAGATATTTTAGCAAAACTTTAACATCCTTAAGAAAACTCTTTAAAAAAGTGATAAAGAGATTTCTTCAGGGTAGGTAATGTACGCGTAATATCCCCTGGTATTGCAAGCTATGGTAACCACTTACTATTAAGTACGCCATATGCTTGTTTGCCACTTCAGTAGTCTAAAACATAATCTTTTTTTATACATTATAGAATAGCAAACAAGCTGACGGCCCACCTGATGGAAAGTATACTGTTTCGCCCCCATACGTAGCCATTCCTGAGGACTCAGGTGTTATTCCTCTGTACCCAGTAAATTCACGCCATATCCATTCCCTTCAAATCGAAACACAGCCATGCAAACACAACTGCTTCATGGTTGAAACACAAATGGGATAGAGGTACCCAAGCAATCGACTTTTGTACAGTCTCCCTCTTTTAACTTGTAACCTTCTATCGCCCACAGAGAGGCGACACCGCCAACTTTGAGAACCAGTGCTCCAAAGCGACTACAAGAATGGTGTCCATTGCAACAGCGTTCACGGCTAATGCATAAAATATGAGTGGAATATAAATCGGCTCGGATCTTTCTAAATTTGTCATATCGTATGATAGACGACGAACTGCGAGTAAGTCACGCCCACCGACGCGGCGACTTGCATCGGCGACGTGTTTTCGAATCGTGACAACTATACACATCGGAATCGATATTCGATTATACAATCGAATAACATGTGAGCATTGAATGTTAATAAATTAATGTTGCATGTAATATTTAATACGATAGGATAATGTGAGAGATGTGTTTTAATCGTCAAACGATTCTGAAAACGAGGTTCTGATTACGATTGCATTTTTGGTTACATCTATATCGCATGATGTCTTTGACAGATTGTGTTACAGTCCCCATAATTGAGGGGGTTTTGTCAGTAGTTGCCACGTTTGGCAGGCGGGTTCGCAGTTAGGCCTTTGGTGATCTTTTTTGAGGGACGCTGCTGCCCATTCCTAGCCCTCCCTTAATCGCCTCTTACGACGCCCACGGTAAAGGAAGGGGTGGCCCATTTTATGCCGAAGCACACACAGCGATATAATAGTACAGTTAGTAAGTCTAACTGCAGTTGCTAGGGGGGAAAGGAATTGTTAGCAATAGAGTTTGACAGCCCCATTGCTAGCAATATGCCTTATTAGGTCGACCTCCACGTGGTTCCCCCTGGAAACCATCGTGAATAATTCTTGTTGAATTCGTCACGATGGGCTAACTGACCTGCTTCATCCTCACCTATCATCTCTCACTGGTGCTCCGCCAGTGTATACCTATAGCGCGGGTGGGGTTACCATTCCATTATCATCCATTAAAAAAAACTGCAGTTGCTAATCCGCCTGCCAAGCGTGACAACTACTGGCAAGACTCCCAAGAGGAGGCTTATGTTCAGCAGTGGACAGTTAAAGTTTATTATAATGACAATGATTGTTGTAAATAAAAAAAAAAGCTTGAATTTAAGTGCTAAATTGAATACAATTACGCTTAAGAGCAGACAAAAAGGAACGTTGAATTATAATACCATTAAGAGAGGTAAAAAGTCATAAAAACTATGTGAAATATAGTTCTCGCATTAATTGTACACCATAAAAACTGGACAGCAATTAAAATTAGTCAAAATGGCGAATCTGGAGATGTTTATTGATGGGTCCGGTAGTAAAGTCGAGCAATTTATGTATCAGAAACTAGTTCTCTGACGTGCGGTGATCTCATGCGAGGTAGAACGCAAGCGGGTGTAAGGTGCGCTACTACGAAATACCAGCGGAAATTTCAAAGACGAACGAAACGATAGATCTATGTAAATATTACGAACAGGTAAATGCACTTTCGTCATATGCCCCGGCATAGAATTGGCCACCTTTTTTTTTTATACAACTTAGAATGGCAAACAAGCTGACGGCCCACCTGATGGAAAGTGGTAACCGTCGCCTATAGACATGAGCAGTATCATGGACATAACAGAGTATAATGTTTCACTCATAATACCCGCCATGCGTTGCCATTCCTGAGGACTCAGGTATTATTCCTCTGTGGTCTGTAAATTCACTGCCACACTCCACCCTTCAAACCGAAACACAGCCATGCAAACACAACTGCTTCACGGTAGAAACACGAATGGGACAGAGGTACCCAAGCAATCGACTTTTGTACAAAGTCTCCCTCTGGTAACTATTTACTTTTAACTTCCTGTAAACTAAAGATAAGTAGCGACTCAGATCAGCATTATCGTAAACTCAGCCCAGCCACCAACAAACAACATCGGAAACCAACAAAACAAGCACAAATCTACAGAACCGGCTTCGAACGCCACAAATCGATTTAAAAGTAAATTATTGCTGAATCAGCGTAATAGTAAATTGAATATCCGAACGTAATGACCTTCGTTTGCGCATAAAGGGCACCAGAGCACCGGCCGGCCGATTTCTTATTACCTACTGTTTGGGACACATTGCCACGTAGTTTGGAGAACAAACATTTGATACAACCACAAGAATAGAGTGATACATACAGATGGAAATGCTGATGAACTAGAAAACTGTTAAGTGCTAATATAATAATAAAATTGTTTATACTGAAAAAGATAGTTTTTACTGTCTGTACATAAATATCTGTACTTTGAATAAACGAATCGTGTAGTAAACGGCCTTTTAAAAAGGAATATGCTCTTTTCTTGAAGGTTATGTTGTCGTATCGGTTCGGAAATACTGCTGCTGGAAGTTGATTCCAAAGAGTGGTTGTGCGTGGGAGAAAGTGCCTTGAAAAACGCACGGTGGAGGACCGCCACTTGTCCAGATGGTTGGGATGAAATTTTAGTTTATGGCGGGTTGTACGATGGTGAAAATCTGCAGCAGGTATCAATCCGAACAATTCTTCAGAACACTCCCCATGATAAATTCGGTAGAAAATGCACAGAGATGCAACATCTCTACGCAGTTCCAGTGGGTCGAGCCGGATAGTAAGACGCCGATCGTCAACAATTCGAGCTGCCCGACTTTGAATGCGGTCTAACGGAAGGAGTTGGTACTGTGGCGCTCCTGCCCACAGGTGAGAACAGTATTCCATGTGTGGCCTCACTTGAGCCTTATATAGTTTCAGGCGGTTTTCTGGCGTGAAATACCGTCTCACCCTATTGAAAAACTTTTTGGAAGCTATCTTAGCTTTTTCCTCCAGATGACCGCAAAACTGGACGTCGCTAGATATATTGACCAATTCTAGCTTTTATGAATATTTGTTGTTTATTGTATACCAATTCTAACAAACCACTGGCGGGTAGATGTTTTAACGTATATATTTTATACAAGAATCCCCAGACTCGACTTATTATCGAGGGAAGTGCCCCGAAAGTAAGGAGATACGACAAACGGTGTCTTTTTTGCGGTGAACGCGCAGACTTGTGTCTTCTTAGGGTTAAAGTGAACAAGATTGCGTTCACCCCAGATCGAAACTTTATCGAGCGAAGTTTCGATTTCAGACACAAGTCTGTTCCGGAGCTCATCGGTATGTGCCCGCGAGATCTTTGCATGACCGGTGTATAATGCATCTCCTGTACTGTCGTCCGCATAACAATGAATATCACTGATCTGTAACATATCATTGATATGCAGAAGAAACAGTGTCGGAGATAGTACACAGCCTTGCGGGACACAAGCATTCACAGGTTTTAAGTCAGAGCATGCTCCGTCGACTACGACCTTAATGCTACGTTCCTTAAGAAAACTGGCGACCCAACTGCACAATCTCGCAGGCAACCCAAACGAAGGTAGTTTTGAGATTAGTGCCCTATGCCACACCCGATCGTGTGGAGATACTGCAAGTAGTTTTTATTATAATGATTATTTCAAAATTTTACCTAGTGCCAGTATCAAATTAATATACCAATATATTAAAAAGAAATCTAGTGAAACTTAACATGAAAATAAAAAAAAAAATTGTCGAGAAACGGATCAAGTTCGGACGACGCATTTTTGAGCTTCCTATGTCAATTTTATAGCTGAATGACCTGTATGATGATTTTAATTTGACAGATGGATGGGTGCTTGTTACTCTTTCAAGCAAAAACTACTTAACGTTTTTGAATTAAATTAAATACACGTTTAAATAATATCCTAACTTAGCGTACAGAATGTTTTACATACTGATTCACGCGGCCAAAGCTGCAGGATATAGGTAGTTTAAAATAAATTACTTTAAATGTATCACCGTAACAACCGACAGATATATTATCATAATTTAGCTATATATGTGTATGTTATTTGGCTAGACAGACCGACTAAAAAACGTAAAATTTTATATATACAAATAAAAAAATAAATTAAAAGAACTCTCTTTTTATAAATGTAAAAAAAATTATGTTAAAACATCTATGATGAATATTGTAAAAGGCAAAGCATTTCGCAAAATCTTGATCGCGATCGAAATACTTTTAAGTTGTTGCTTGTTTATTGGAATATTTTCGGATACAACTTTTTCTTTAGCTTCGAAACTTTCAAGTTTCTTCGCGATAAAGCGGAAGGAATGTTTTAAAACAACTCAATTGTATAAAGAGATATTTCATCCAACTCTTGTAGAAGGCAAATATACTTTTGTAACGTTTAAAATAATATTAAATTAGAATGAATACAATTTTTTTTTTTTTATTTCTTTACCGTAAAGCTGTCAGATTCAGATTCTGAATACTTTGACAACGTTCGAAATAAGCATTCGATTCTAGAATATATTTTTAATTTATTATTTTTATATTTACTAAAAATATCCAGATTATTTATAGTTATAAGTATAACTATTTATAGAAAATAAACAACGTAAAGACGAGATATAATGAAACAATTTAAGATTGTGTTCCGTTAAAAAATAATCCCCTATTACCTATTTTTGTTACGTTAATGCCGTTGTTTTATTTTAGAGAAATACTTAGAGACACAGAATTCCCCGTTCTAATTTCAAATATTTAAAATGTTATTTCTATCCCGAATACATTTGATTCGTTCATGAGCTTATTTTTTTGTTGTTGTATTACCCGTTAACTCCTCTGTTGGACATAGCCTTCCCCGTAAAGGAGTTTTGGCAACTACTACAGGTGGGTTGACAAGTGCAGTTTGGATTTTAGTGATGTTTTAAGAGGGACGCTGCAGCCCATCCCTCCATCATAAGCTCCCTTAGTCGTGTCTTACGATACCCACGGAAATGGAAGGGGTAGCCTATTCTATCCCGGTACCTACACGGGAATTATAATTATGAAATACAAATAAATAGCTTAATAATAATATAATAGACTAAGAACCTGCCGTTAACTTCTGCAGGTATAAAACTTTTTAATTAAACTTGGAATGAATGAAAAATAAGGTTGTCTTCTCTCAATTAGCAACCATCTAAGATTGCTAGGCTAACCGTTACCTGTAGCCATTTTAGAAAATATAACGATGTTATAACTAAAGTCACTGCTTTTTTACTGTAGTAAATTTGTTAAGAAACATTAAAAGCTGATGGGAAAGGGATTGTTAGTAGTGGAGACTGGGAATCCCATTGCTAGCAATATACCAGGTCGACCTCCACGCGGTTCTTCCTAGAAACTATCATGGTTAATTTCTGATGAATTCATCATGATGGGCTAACTGGCCTGTTTTCATTTTCATCGATCACCCTGGTGCTCCGCCAGCGTACACCGTTAGCGTAGGTGGGGATACCATTCCACTTTCACCTATCAAAAAAAAAAAAACATTAAAAGCTATTCCAGCGTAACTTCTGTGTGTATCACAAACTCATTCTGTTCAACATCTACACAGGCCGTATCGCACGAGAGCGAGCGGAGCTTCACGCATCGATTACTATCCAATTTCGAGTCCACCAAAACCTGTCGGCCGATCTTTTGTCGCTGTGTCACGTGCGCCTAACTCGCTCGCCTTTATTTCGAGCAAGCCAATGAAAAACGTGAGCATTCTTGTACTAACATGATAGTGTTTGATAAGTGGAGAGTTCTATAACTTACGGTACAGTTAGAACTAGAGTATGTTTTTACTTCTTGTACAGTTAGTGATTGATCAATGGAAGGCCTAATGAAGGGAGATTAACATGTAAGTAAACATGTGTATCTCATCCATCCACACTTACGAAATAAAGTCATGGTGATTGATGTAACCTTTTTTTTATAGACTATAGACATGAGTAGTGCCATGGACATAACAGAGTATACTGTTTTGCCCATAATACCCCCATGCGTTGCCATTCTAAGCTTGAAGTATTTAAATATTTACAAAGTGCAGCATCACCATTCTCATTATTTCAGCCATTTACAGTTTACTGTCGGATATTGGCTAATCTATGTCTGTCATAGGAGACAGTCTTGAGCGATGCATTCACTGAAACTCAGCAATACTTTAAGTCATTGCTTATTTTTCTTGGGCATCTCTGTATTCGCTGAAGACTTTACTTCGGTTGTCAATAATTCCCAGGCTATTGCTTTTTCTTACTCGTATTTCTGCTCTGAAGTAGCTGTGTTCTTATGGCTGTATTTTAATAGATACAGTGGTGTGACATCTTAGTTCACAGAAATAGCAATACATGATTGGTTACAATGGACATTATTTCATTATTTACCAGAGGGAGACTTTGTACAAAAGTCGTTTGCTTGGACACCTCTGTCCCATTCGTGTTTCTACCGTGAAGCAGTTGTGTTTGCATGACTGTGTTTCGGTTTGAAGGATGGGATATGGCGTGAATTTACAGGGTACAGAGGAATAACACCTGAGTCCTCAGGAATGTCAACGCATGGGAGGTATCATGGGCGAAACAGTATACTCTGTTATGTCCATGATACTGTTCATGTCGATAGGCAACGGTTACCACTTTCCATTAGGTGGGCCGTCAGCTTGTTTGCCATTCTAAGTTGTATAAAAAAAAAAACTTTTTTGCCTATGGTACTGCTCATGTAGGTTATTACTTTTCATCAAATGGGCTGTCAGTTTGTTTTTTGTTTGTTTTCAAAAGTTCTTTATTTATCATAAGTGTTTACAAATATAATAAATTCCAGTGTACGTAAGCCTAGAATTTACAATCAGCCATAAATCGTTTGGCGAGTAATATACACTCCTTCAAACATTTAAAATAGAGATACAAGTATCTATAAATCTACACAACATAAAAAACTTACATTACATGATGTAACTTATTGATTATAATCATAAAATAAACACAAAATGCACATATTTGTAAATTATGCATTATAACAAAAAAAAAAAATCATACAATTATTTTGGGAGGGTAGTTTGAACCCAAATAGTACCAAGTTGGATTCTAAGTTGCATAAAAAAAAACATGTAAGAATAGATTATTTTTTATAGAACAAAACTAAGGCAACAAAATTCAGGCTTAATGGAATGGAATTGAAGTTGTCAACCAAAACTTATGAATTTAATTAGAAATAACCCTCTTTTATCTAGAATAAAATAGTGCGTAGTATATTGTGCTATGTTCTCAATTTCCATATAATATATTGTCGAAAATATTCTGTTACGAAAATATTGGATTACGAATTGTCTGTGCCAATTAACCTAAAAACTGGCTCCATTTTGGCACAAACAAAGAGTGACATTGTTATTGGACAGTCCTCTATTCACTATGTCGTACCATATTTCCTGTATTCAATAATAAGTATGTACCTCATTTAAGAATTTCTTCCTCGAAATACTAACTTTAATAGTAAGAGAATGAATATGGAACCCACAAGAGTCTGTAGCCTATTACAATTGCAATTTGTCAAAATCTGTGAAGATTTGATGTTGATTAACCGGCAAACATGTAATAAAAGGTTGATGAATGTGGAAGAAGCGAAAGAGGTTTGTTTGAATCGAAGCATTTGGCGTTCCATTGTTTCTGGCTACCATAATGGGAGACAGGCGTGACAGATATACGAATAAGTATTTTTTGAATTTGTTCAACACCTTCATAAGATTGCTCATAGATAAAGGAGCTTAACTGGAGGTGAAGGGATTGTTAGTAATGCGGATTATAAGTACCATTGCTAGCAATATACCATCGTGCTGAATTCCAGACGTATTCATCACGATTGTCTAATTGATTTGCTTCTTTATCTTCACCTATCATCTCTCGCTGGTGCTCTGCCAGTATATACCGTTAGCGCAGGCAGGGCTACCATTCCATTACCATCCATTGAAAAAAAAACTTAGTTTAAAGCTTGTATTAATTTATTTGTCACGAGACCAATCTAAATACTAACATATCACGAATGCCTCGTGTGAAACAAAATAGTTCGGGAGCTGAATTAGTTTGGATTCCGTACACAATTACTTTTGCGTTCCTGTATTGCATTGAAACAATTTTTTAGTCGATACAACATACTGGATAGAGTTAATAGAAATCCGAATTTATTGAAATAGCGTTTTAAATGTAATTTTTCCTATAAATATTTTATTTTACTATTTGAATTTCTATTTGGTGTTTTATTTGCTATGACTGTACATCATTATGATATATAACAAAAATAAATATTTTTTTTATAATATGTAGTTTAGTTGATGTTAGTATAGTTGTATACATAAGTATTTGATATATATGTATAATATTGGTTTTACATTTTATGCATGTAAAAAAATAATAATTCGCTCTTGCGTCACTTCTACCTGTTCTCCATTAACTAACGGTGATCTGTAAGAGATAACCTTAGCGATAAGACCGCTATTTGTACCTTTTTATGTGCATAATTTAAACTGTACTTTGTCCTACTGTACTTTAATTGAATTTTCTCTCATTATAAACTTTTATATATATTCTTTGTGAATATGCTTTATTGCACTTAAACAATACATGCGACGATTAGTTTAACAACTTGTTAGCAAGGGAGGATTTAAATATATAAATAAATAAATAAGTAAATAGATAAATATATATACAAATGTATAAGTGCACAGAATCATCATGTACAATTGGTTAAAAGATGTGATTTCAGTTTTCTCTTGAAGGAAGTAATGGATGGACTATCCCGTACGTCACCAGGTAGCCTGTTCCACAGTTATATATTTATTAAAGAGTTAAATAAATAAAATAAAAATTGTTTCATCTCTACCATATCTCAACAGTAGCGCAAAATAACAAATCTAACGAAATGAGTCAAACTATGTGTAAATGTTTACATACGTAATTCATCTATCAACATTATATGGTGTATTCATTCATTCAGTCCCACTCATGGCCAAAGGCTTCTTCCTACTACTTTTTCTTTCCATTATATACGTTGTCCATCGTAATCTTTTTTTAAATTCGGAAATATCACAGATGTTGGATCAGCTATAGCTTTATAATTACATTCACAAAATGAGATAGACCGATATACAATTCTTGTTTTACCGAATAAAACAAAATGCCACATAAAATGTTATACAGACTGTTAAGTTGAGGGAATTCACAAACAAGGCAATATTTTTGTATTTGGATATACACATCCGCTCCTCTCAGGGTCGAAGACATATAAAAATGAATTCGAGAACACATATCAAACGGTACCATCAAAACCAAGGATTAATATTAAAAGGAAGTGCTACTTAATTAGAACTGTAGAAGAAGAAACTGTGAAGAGGCGAAGCGCGGAAAATAGAGTCCTATTTACATTACATTACATTAGAACTGTCCATAAAGATTCTTGGCCATGTGGTCCCGATATAGAATAAGCCAGCCCTTCCATTTCCGTAAATGTCGTAAGAGGTGATTAAGGAAGGCGAAGGATGGACAGCAACGTCCCTCTTAAAATATCCCCAAAGTCTAACTGCGGTTGCCAATCCGCCTGCTCAGCGTGGCAACTACTGGCAAAACTCTCCGAGGGAGAGGCTTATGTTCAGCAGTGGATAGTTAAAAGCTGGATTGATGATGATGATTCATTCACAAAAAAAAAATAGACACAAAACACTATACGAAATAATCTTTTTTTTTTTGTGAATAAATTAGTATAGAGCTCTTTCTATATAAAAAAAATTATCAACATTTTTCAGATTTGAAGAATATTTATAATCTTCTCCTTTTTTGTGAACTTAGCTAACATCTTAAAAACGGTATTTCGTATTAACAGACATAGCAAAGCTATATCGAGCCACGCAAAACTACGCCAAGCCATGGCAAGCCACGCCAAAGTATACAATGTCTTTAACCTCCTATGCATTACATAACATTCATTCTCTTGCTGGGCAATAGAAACAAACAAAGCAAACTCTGAATTTCCCATTTATTTAAATGGGAAATTTAGAGATAATTTTATCAAGATCTTAAAATACCGCGGCGTTTCCATTCAATCTATATCTCCAATCGTTCATCACAGTTATCAACTAAATCTTGTGACCGATTACCGCCGGATTAAAATTCATATAATAGTTCTCTAGCACTTTAATTCGATTAAAATTTTATTGCGCCAGATTAAAACATATGTCAATCAACTTAATAAGCAATTCGAATTGAATTAATCTAGTTAAAGTGCGCCGTAGTAGCTATTTCATTTAATACTATACGTTTTGTATGTCGAGCTAGCCAAATGGGATGTTTTACAGGATATGGACTGGTTCATTATAATGCCACAGTTTGATATATTTGATGCTAATTACAATAAAATAGCTGTAAAACAGAAATGTTTGATGTCCCTAAATAGATACAGATGTTATTAATGTCACCAATCTATTTTTAATGACATAAAAAACAGGTTTTGTTTCGATGATTTTTATCGTGTCGTTTTGTGCAAACAAACGTATGTATAATGAAATGTGGGTGGCTTAAAGCTGTTCCTTGTGGCAATCTTTGGGGAGAATTATATTTAGCGGTGGAGACTTGTGCAATATTAGATGAACAAGGTATTTTAACACTCAAATGTTTATTAGCCAACTTCAAAAAATGGGTTGGTTTTTTGTCATCTCATAACATTTATAAATCGATTTTTAAACTTATTTTTTTATCTAAAAGAATGTACTTTAACTTTGGTTCCGTAGAATTTTTATCAATTTTATGTAGTTAGTAGTAAGTTAAACGGTTACGTAGTTAAATTAATTCAAAATAAGTGGTTTTTCCACATTTAAAGTCTTTTTTTTTGGAGAACACGATCTTAAATTTTATTTTATTTATTAGACATATAAAAACAAATCATAACCATAATAAATTTAAATAATACTTACATTTATAGTGATACAGCTGGGTATTTTTAGTATGTATTGTCATCATATCAGCTTCTAACTATCCACTGTTGAACATAAGGATCCCCCTTGGGGGATTTTGCAGTTGCCATATTTAGCAGGCGGATTGGCAACCGCAATTAGGCTTAGCAGATGTTTTAAGAGGGACGCTGCTGTCCATCCCTAGCTCTCCTTTAGTCGGTTCTTACGACACCCACGGGAAAGGAAGGGGTGGCTTACTCTGTGCCGGGACCACACGGCCTTTCAGGATTTATCAAGACATTTCTCGTTTACTATTATTTTTATATTAGTCTCATAATAATTTTGCTTAAGTTCTTTAACCTGATTATAAAAAAAAAAAATTAGTCTGTTTACTTTACTACAATTTTTTTTTAAGATTGTTATCTTAAATGCCAAAATCTTGTTGATACATGTTAAAATAATAAAAAGTACATTTTGTTCGTCCACATTGTAACTAAATTACCTTTATTAGCCAATATAAACCTAAAAGACTAGTATGAACTTTAGTTGCGTCTCGCCTCCGCAATAAATCATTGGTACTGGCAACGGATCCAGATTATCGCAGTATACCTTGCGAGCATACTTTGTATAGACTTTACTCTGATCAATTTTAATGGTAAAATTTATAGTATTATACGTTTTCCTATTTCTAGGAGTTACAACATTATTAATTTTTATATTATTTTATTTTATGAATGTTTCGACATATAATGAAAATCCCTCAAATCTTTCATCACAGTGTCAAAGGAAATCGTCAAAGTGTACTAGATATGTTAAAGTGAACTAAATATTTAAAATATCAGGAAATTAAAAAAAGGATTCATCATCTTCCTACCCTTATTCCAATCATTTGGGGTCAGCGTAATATGATTTTATCCATATTACAAAAAGACTTGGTTTTTTGTTTTACGACCGGCCACCTGCCTGACGTCAACCCTCTTTGGGAATTAAAAAAAGTATTATAATAATTAATATAAATTCACTGAATTAATATCAATCGACGAACGAATCTTTTTAATCAATCCGGATGGATTTGAATTAGTTAGTTTGCCTAGACACTTCTTCCAGATAAAATCCTGAAAGTGGCACTTCTAATCTTTTTTTCTTTTCATTTTTCCAAAATGCACCGATGACTCTCTTTAAATTCTAGTTAACTGTACTCTTGACTAGAGGTTGACTAATCATCACTCGTTCTTAATAATCCACTAACTTAATATGTTCTTTTAATTCATTTCGTATGTTTCTAAATTTTATCATTCTAATTTCAAGTATTTTTTTTTAATGGGTGATAATGGAATGGTAACCCCACCCCACCCGCGCTATCGGTATACACCGGCGGGGCACCAGTGAAGGATGATAGGTGAGGATCAAGCAGGTCAGTTAGCACACCGTGACGAATTCAACAAGAATTGTTCACGATGATTTACAGGGGGAACCACGTGGAGGTCGACCTGACAGGATATATTGTTAGTAATGGGGCTATTTGACCCCATTACTAACAATCCCTTTCCCCCCATTTCAAGTATTTAGACTAAAGTCTTCATAAAGATGAATAAAGTAACCTATTCTAAGCTAGTGTTGGTAACTTTTTGCATATACTGCTCCTAGGCCTAAGCATTGTACAGAGATTGATTATACAGGACTAATAAAAAGTATAAAACGAGCAGGCTGCTAGACCGGCGCGGACTGCCTGAGGCAAGCTCCGATAGAAAATTATTAAGAAAATTAAATGATCTACCGTCGGTTTACAGATACGCCAATTATTGATACGATCTTCACTGGCCGCTGTGGTGTCTTAGATGGTACAGTGAAATGTGTAGGCAGCTTAACTTGCATATGAATTACTTTATATTTATGGGCCGGGGCTCTGTTACGCGGTTAATAAGAGATGAATATATTCATTGTACAAAGAAAACAACTTTGTTTCAATTGATCGTCATCATTTCAATCATTAATTGTTCATTGCTGAACTTAAGCTTGTTACCTCTTTATCCTGCTTCCTGAACTTAAGATTTTTTGCCACTTTATCTTGCTTCTTCAAATTATGATTTTTGGCTTATGTACTTTGCATCTTTGAGTATTTGTTCACAAAGATACAGAGAAGTCGTCTTATATTATATTATTAGTATCTGTTCTCAAAGATACAGTTAGTTAGTTTCTTTTCTTTGGCATATGTTCTTTGAGAGGAACAATAAAAATAATTAATACATTCATTCATTCGTGAGCTTCCCAAAAATTTATAAGCAATGTCTCTGTATAACCTCTGTTCAATAAATCCTTACGTTATATAGGTACTATGATATTATTGCTCAATGTAGATTAAATATTTTTGGGTACTGATTCGTCACTATATCGATGGCCTATTGCTACTTCAGATTGTTCGTTCTTTGATTGAACTTTGTTTTTATCAGGAATATCTTTAATTTGAAATTTATCATTCAAAGAATGTTCAAATATAGCCTTTTCTATAGTTCTCTATAATTAAACCTCAAAAAATCATCAGTCTTTTTTTTTTAATTACAAATATTAAAAAATTTTAGAGAATGATATTTCTCCAGATTCTTATTAGTATTATATGTCAATTATTTTCAAAAGAAGTATGAGTTATCAATTCAGCTCTTTTTTTTTGTGTATGCTCCTCCTTCTGCCAATTCTGCACCGACATTGTCGATTCTTTTCCACTTAATAGGATTTCCCTTTATTTTGCTAGTATACTAAGCATCTTCTATCGAATTAATCATGGCTCCCCATCAATCCCATCCCTCCAAGTGCTCTGAGGAATTGTTCGGATTGATACCTGCTGCTGAATAATCCGCCATAAACTAAAATTTCATCCTAACCATCTGGACTAGTGGCGGTCCTTCACTGTGCGTTTTTCAAGGCATTTTCTTCCACGCACAACCACTTTTTGGAATCAACTTCCAGCAGCAGTATTACCGTACCGATACAACAACATAACCTTCAATAAAAGAGCATATTCCTTTTTAAAAGACCGGCAGCACACCTGCAATAATAGTGTTGTGGGTGATCATGGGCGGCGGTAGTCACTTACCACCAGGTGAGCCGCATACTCTTTTGCCCCCTGTGTTGTAAAAAAAAAGTTTGTCCTGATTTTAGCCAATCGTTTTATTTATTATGCTATAAACTATCAAATAATTATCATAATTCATTAATATTCATGAGAATCTCATTTCAAATGTTTTCTATATGTATAAATATATAATTGTATTCATTATAACATCCAAGCGGTACTAGTTATTTACGCTTATTAAAGTACCGACACTATAACGCTTGTGTCACAGTATCTCTGGGCTATGGATAGACAGACACGCAATCTACTGGATAACGATGATATACATCCTGCCACGTTTGGACTTTCACGCTTGTAATTTCTTGCAATAACTATTATTAATTTATTTTTTGATTAAATTATTATTCATCACCACGCATTTTACCAGTAATTGATTAAAGGATGGGCAGCAGCGTTCGTCTTAGAACATTACCAAAGCCTAACTCCGGTTGTAAATCCGGCTGCAAATACTGACAAAACCGTCCTTTTGAGAGAGGCTTATGTTCAACAGTGGGCAAAAGACGGTTCCTAGGATTCCATTTCCATTTCATTCTAAGTTGACTTAGAGGTTTAGTTTAGGATTCATGCTTAAGATCCTTAAACCGCAGTGACGCGTTCTCCGACCGATCTGTCACCACGACGGCGCCAATTTGAGAATGCTGCCTCCAAAGCTTTATACATAATGGATGTAGTTAAGGTACAAAAACAATAAAGCACTCGTATCACGTTGTAATCAACGTACAATTTACTAAACTCCACTTAGTTTGCGGTGCGCGTGCGCACATCGTGTACACAGCGCGTGACCGTGCCGGTGTGTGTACAAATCTTTGTTTTTATTGCCAACGTTCGGTCTTTTGTGTAGTTGGAAAAAAATTTACATAGAATGTTAGTGCCGGCTACATTTGATATTACTCTGTTAGAATTTTTAACCGACTTCAAAAAATAAATAGGCTTTTTTATGCAACTTAGAATGGCAAACAATAAGACATGGATATAACAGAGTATACTGATACCCCCCCTCCCTTTTTGCGTTGCCATTCTTGAGAACTTAGGTGTTATTCCTTTGTATCTAGTAAATTTATTGCCAAATCTCACCATTCAAACCCAAATACAGCCATGCAAATACAACAGCTTTACACTAGAAACACGAATGGGACAAAGGTACCCAAGTAAACGCTTTTGTACAAAGTCTCCCTCTGGTTCCCAATTTAGTTGTACTTTTTTATGTTTGTCACTCAAAATTTCTATAATTGATAGGAATTAACAGCGAACTTTCAATTATAAACCGGTTTGGATTTTTTTTATTTGAAATAATATACTTTACTCCACTGAAATTTCACCAAAATTGGTCCAGTAGTTTAGTTTTTTAATAAAATAACTTATTTCGACGATCGAATTCAGTGATTCTTTTTTTTTTATGAAATCTACTTGTATTGTTTCTAATAATGTTTCACTAGGCGATATGAGTTTACTCTCTTAAGATATTACGATAAGATATTTTGATTATTTTCTGTAATATATGTGTGTGTGTATATATAACTGAATATTTTTAATCTTTATTTAACATGACTTTGCTTGCTTTAATCAGTTTTTAAAATATTCCAAATGTTTTATTAGGATCTAGCCTAACCATGTATCAAATTTAATTAAAATTCGTTCAGCCTGATTTTAAGTAATATTTAATAACATACAAACACCTTTTACATTTTATCAGTAGGATAAATTTTATTTTATTTACCATCTCTTATGAACCGTAATATTTTTCCCATAGAAATACAGGTTAAAAAAACTATAAAAAGTTTAATGTTTCCCATGTTAACTGGACAGCTGGACGCGCCGTGCTCTGCATTTCCTGACTCATATTTCTTTTGGAAAAATGTTAAAGTCCACTTGTAGAAGGATACTGATATTTCGTAAACCTGCTTTCGTTGGTGGTAGAGAAAAATGGCTAAACAACTATGACACTTCACGGCGTGTTAAATTATACATGAGCAGCCGAAAAGCGACCACGCCTCGGCGACTTGGCGACGCCCACAACGCCCCTACTAATTACAACCGGTTGTTAGCAACCGGTTGCAATTAACGATGATGGCGCCACCTGTGGGGGACATTAAACGGAATAGTTTTGGAGCGCATTTCAATTATTTGTGATCCTACCTTTTGGTAAATGACTATGGATTTTGAGAGCATGTATCTATAGTTAGCACATCATTCGTGAATCATAAGTTACTTTTTAAAATGTTTTTAAAATCTCTAAAAACAATAGATATAATAAAGCAAATCTGTATAGTCTAGTATCGTCATCATCATCATTTCAGCCATTATTCGTCCACTGTTGGACATAGGCTTCCCCATAAACTACCATAAGGAACGGTCCTAAGCCACCTGCATCCACTGACTCCCTGAAGTGCATTCGAGGTCGTCGCACTATCTAGTGGGATGTCTGTTCTTATATATTAAATTAATTTATCTTTATTCATTCATTCTATATTCATTAAATATATTCTATATAACATCAAAACCATAATAAAAAAAATTATCAAAATCCATTTGGAATTGGTAATATAATCGTACAATAAATACATAAAGAAGAGAGACGAATTAGGATTTTCTTCCCTTTGATATTTACCACAAAATCTATTTGTAGTTGTTAACATAAAATATACATAATTATGTGGAATTAAAAACATCCTATGAAGTTTTTAATTCCACAAAAATATTTTTGTGTATTTGTGTATTTATAAACATAGATTTTCAAACACACAACTTCACACTTTTTGTATAAAAAAAAATGTGTAAACAATGCGAAAGTTTTAAAACTAAATATATCTTTATGATTCAATTGAAAACATCGTTTCATTTGCCGCGAAACAAATTCAAAAGAGTAGATCCATTTCGCCAAAATCTCACGTCTACTAATCTATTTTTTACTGCCAAAATATATCATATGCATGTACTCAGAGTTGGCGGCAAACCAACGTCGTTACTACACTCCGTTAGCCAGACTGCCACCATGTATAAAATTCTTTATTATATTCAAGATAAGTGAATTTAAAATAACAAAATATACAGCCACTTTTGCCTCGTCTCTTTATTGCCACACTATTATATGTTTTTGTATTTTTCTTACATACGATTATTGAATTAAACACATTTAATATCATTAAAACAATTGTTCTGGGAATATGACTTATTACCTATGTGTAAAGCAATCACTGCCTTTTCAATCGACTTTAAAAAGAAGGAAGTTCACAAATCAATTGTATTATTTCTGTATGTAGTTACCTCATAACTTCTTCAATTGTAAACAGATTTGATAATCTTTTTTTTTTATCTGAAAGTATGTAGTAACTTACAAATTAGTTTCATAGAAATTTTATTAAAATCCGTTCAGCAGTTTAGTAAAATTAAATCAAAATAAGTAATCTTGCCATTTAGCCACAGTTTTTTTTATACAACTTAAAATGGCAAACAAGCTGACGGCCCACCTGATGGAAAGTAATAACCGTCGTCTATAAACATAAGCAGTACCATGGACATAACAGAGTATACTGTTTCGCCCATGATACCCCCCATGCGTTGCCATTCCTTAGGACTCAGTTGTTATTCCTCTGTACCCAGTAAATTCACGCCATATCCCACCCTTTAAACCAAAACACAGCCATGCAAACATAACTGCTTCACGGTTGAAAACGAATGGGACAGAAGTACCCAAGCAATCGACTTTTGTACAAAGTCTCCCTCTAGTTGAAGTCAATTTTTTTTAGAACACAATATTATTTATTAAAACTTATTTTCTCTTTTACGAGTGGAAAAAAACAAAGAAAGAAAAAGGTTAAAGAAAAAACAAATTAGGAAAAAAAACTTGACTACAGTTGTTTACTAAGCTTTACCATAATCAATAATAAATACCATAATAATTTGTTGCCTGTGTCACATTGTCAGCGAACATCTATGGGCACAGTCTAGAACGCTCAAATCCGAGCCAATTAAAAAAGTCCATTTTCTAAACTGACCCGACCGAGAATTGAACTAGGGGCTTCGGATTGCCATGGAAGTCACTAAATACCAAAAGAAGTCTTTATACACATATATTACACTGTTATCAATGTAGAAACAAAACACAACTTACAAGAAAAAGAAAATGGAATGCAAGTTAAACAGAAAAAGCAAAACGCCTATTACTTACATTCAAAAAGACCTTTTTCTCGTTAATAATCTCTTTTATTATGTGACAGTGAGTTAGTTTGTTTGTTACCTCTTGGCGCCTCAACTCAACTGCTTAACCAATCACTATGGAAATTGGTATACACGTACCACATACAATGAAGACGGACATAATAGTTAAAAGTCGTGAGTGAAAGTTAGTAATTAATTAAATAATTATTTATCAAATCGTATTGCAAAATCGAATATAATTCCTACATAAAACATTTTCATTGTATTTAGAAAGATCGATTCAATAATCGTCCACATCGAGTCGATACTCGGCTTCCGCGAATAGATGATTGATCTGTTGGAAGCGAACCGGTTCTAGGTGCATCCAGCGTAGTTTGTAAACTGTATAGATATATCAAAGTCCTGTCAGCAGGATACCATGTATTATTTGAGGAGTTAGTTGGCTTTAATCTCGCAACGGGGAACGAAAGAAATCTCTTGAAAGCGTGTACCATTTATTTGTTTTGCAACGCATTTATAATTTGCACGGTAGGTTCACATTACAATTAAAATGGATTGTATTTTAAACAAAGATAAAATAAAGATTTTCAATAAACAAAATTACTTTTATGAGAATAAAAGCATTCAAAAATTGTTTAAAATTATATCTATATTAATATTATAAAGAAGGAATTTTTGATTTTTTTGATAAAGTCAAAAATTCTCAAAAGCTATGCAACCAATTTTTAAAATCCTTTCACTTGTATAAAGCTACATTATAAATGAGTAATAGAGGCTATATATTGCTTTCGAAAATCCAGTTGATCTGTCTGAAATCGTACCGTAATGCTAGTATGTAATTTTTTTTATACAACTTAGAATGGCAAACAAGCTGACGACCCACCTGATGGAAAGTGGTAACCGTCGCCTACAGTCATGAGCAGTACCATGGACATAACAGAGTATACTGTTTCGCCCATGATACCCCCCATGCGTTGCCATTTCTGAGGACTCAGGTGTTATTCCTCTGTACCCAGTAAATTCACACCCTTCAAACCGAAACACAACCATGCAAACACAACTGCTTCATGGTTGAAACACGAATGGGACAGAGGTACCCAAGCAATCGACTTTTGTGCTAAGTCTCCCTCTGGTAAATAATCTAGTAAAGCTTCATAATACAGGCAAGCTCGAATCTCTTCCACGATTCACAACATATAAATATTTGAACAAAATTAATTTCACCACTTTACATTTGGACGGAGCACATTATTCCGCGTCTCGCTTCCTTCGACGCCTCAAACGTGCCTGCAGTTTCCTCCACAAACAACCGGACAGGCGGAACATTTGAATAATTACAGTAATTACGTGGAAGACAAATATTTACTGACTATTTACAGATGATGTTCACAAGATCGCCCACGCTCTGACAGCGTGCTATTATGCGCTTGCGCCTCCCTACGGCACTGGGCCTTCGTATTAGCTGGAGACTTCGCAGAAATGTACTGTCAGTTTGCAGTCTAATAAGAACTAAAACGTAAGAGATTTGTATTTTACTATTATTGTGTACTTAGATTGTAATTATGAGTTAGTACTTATAGCTTGTGTTCTACCCGCGACTTTGATCGCACTAACTAGGATAAAAAATAAATTTCATAGATAGATAGATACTTTTTCTGTTTCCTTCAAAAGATTACAATAGTAAACTTATTATAGATACAAACAATTACAAGAAATGATCACAGTGAGTAAACAATGGGCGACCTTATCGCTAAGAGCGATTTCTTCCAGGCAACCTTTAGATGGAGAGTGGTAATTATAAACAATTTGGTAGGAGGCATGAGTAGTGATTGGTTAAGCGCTATAAGTTAACAAACTTTCACATATCGTCATAGTCGTAGAATACTGACGGATCTTTATATGTAATATTTGTCAGATCCGTCAGTATTCTACCACTATGACGATTTATAATATAAGCAAAGATTATATATTATGTCGCTGTTGTGGTAACTAGAATTGAAGGGGGAAGGGATTGTTAGTAATGGGGTCAAATAGCCCAATTACTAGCAATATGGGTATATTGCTAGTAATTGGGCTATTTGACCCCATTACTAACAATCCCTTCCCCCTTTGTCAGGTCGACCTCCACGTGGTTCCCCCTGGAAAACATCGTGGCAAATTCTAGTTGAATTCGTCAGGTTGGACTAACTGACCTGCTTTCATTCTCATTAATTATCTATTACTGGTGCCCCGCCGGTGTATACTGATAGCGCAGACGGGGTTAAAACTAGATTAAAGTAAAAGAAAAACTAGATTTGAATGTCTTTATCCAATAAGTATAGTAATATTAGTTATAGTATTTTATGCTTTTATAAATTGACAGTATTTTCTTCTTCTTTTCATTTAAGAGTTTCCTCTTGTCGGTGCAACTAATTCATGCATCTTCCTCTAGCCAGTTCTATCCCAGGCCCATATCCTTTATCTCCCTATACGACATGACGCCTAGTGTTCCTTTATCTGTCCCATGTAGTTATTTCTCGGTCTTCCTCTTCCTCTTTTGCCCTCTATTTTTCCTTCTACTATGCTCTTTATAAAATGGGCAGTATTTTAAGAAGAAAAACTTATCAGGCATCATAGGGTACTAGATAACAGACAGACAAACACGTTTTATTTTGTAAATACATATATACATCATCCACTACTGTACATGGGCCTACTATACAGACTACTATAAAGAACAGTTGCAATTGCAAGGGTTTAATGATTACTGGATCCATGCAATTCATCGGAGGTCATTAGTTTCTTTTTTTACAACACAGGGGACAAACGAGCATGTGGCTCACCTGATTGGTAAGTGACTACTGATGACCATAAATGAGTGATAGCCCATGATCACCCACAATACTCACATCACCAACCTTTTAAATAAATACTGATTTGGATATATTATAATATGGATTAGGAATATGGAAGAGAGCATTAACTCCTGAAACACAGGTTTTTTCATACCTACCTCGGGAGTTAGGGACTTCAAACTATATTGTAACAAAGAGTGAAATAAAGATTATTTATTATTATTATTACTTTTTTATACAAATAAAATGAAAATTCCCAATTAAAGTTCAAATATTGATTGCGATTTGACAACACAAGCTGTAAGACTTGAATGCTGATAAATGTCCCGTGGACGGAGATAAGGCAGCCGTCCACAGCCCCCGGACGTCTCTCACTCGGCCGTAATTGCTAACTTGGACTTCCGACGGTCCGTCTGACTGCATACAGCGATTATATTAATGGATATTTATTGCAATCACTGGTGGGAAGCATGTTACATTTACTGCCCTGTGGTGAACGTCATGCAACTGCGTTCACTGTTTCTAATCTTGAATTAGGTAAAATATTATTTTTATTCTTTATTGTACACAAAAGGTTATTGAAATGGAAAAACAAACATAATAGTGCGGAGGGGAAAGGGATTGTTAGTAATGGAGACTAAGAATGCCATTGCTAGCAATATACCCAACCAGGTCGACCTCCTCGTGTATCCCCCTGGAAACTATCATGATTAATTCCTGATGAATTCATCATGATGGGCTAACTGGCCTGTTTTCATTCTCATCGATCACCCTTCACTGGTGCCCCGCCAGCGTATACCGTTAGCGCAGGCGGGGTTACCATTCCATTTTCATTCAATAAAAAAAAAAACATAATAGTGCACAAAAAGAGATTTCTTCCAGCAAACCCAATATGTGCAAACTGACAGTTCATTAGTAGTTACAGTCATACATGTGTACCAATCGACTTAAATGTTATAGTTGAAAATAAATAAATAAAATGTCTTTACAATTGAGAAGACCGATAGGTATAAATAAATAAATAAAAATATATAATTTTTATAATTTTATATAAATATATGTATGTATATTTTTTTATCAGTTAAAGTAGGTATAGATGTAGGGTTAATATATATATATAGATGTGAAAAAAAGATATATTTATTACGACAAGATATAAGGAATAATATTTACAGTAATAATATTTAAATGAATTCAGAGATACATATGTCGCGATACAAAAATATTTTCAATAAAACTAACACAAAAGACAAGAGCGTTGTTAGGTACGTCACAATTTATTTTTCTAAAACGTACGTTCGTAGGTTCTAAATGGGTTGGTAGCCTACATATGTAGGTATAACAAGAATTTTTTTCACAGAAAAAAAAAACGACTTTATTCGTGACAAAATAAGTTAGTTTTATTTAAAAACTAAACTGCTGAACTGATATTGATGAAATTTATATGAAACTAATTTGAAAGTACTAAATACTATATATAAAAACATAATTGAGGAATATTAACTATCGTGAGTCATACTATATTGTAATTATTTGTGTTGGCTTTACTCAAATTTTAAATTTGTAAATGCCTATTTTCCAACTCAAAAACCATGTGCACCAATATTGCATTGTATTTTATATATGTTATAATGTAATATACTATTGGTGTTCCTATAAATAAACTATCGGCCCATCCCGGCTTCTTATGGGTGGACATTTTTACAACATTTTAAAAAGTGGTTATTGTGACATAACGATAATAGTTGGACATATAGTATCGCGAAGTTTTTTGTAGTTATTGATATTTTCCTCAATATTGTAGAACATACTTTTGTTCTATCACTAATAGTTTCCGCAACGCACGCGACGAAAGATATTTTATATCATTTTTACACCTTAAGTTACGTTACTAAAGTTTTAGTAAGGACTCCTAATCTTTTCTACAAATAAATATAGCTTATGTTACTCAGGGTGAATGTAGCTTTCTAATGGTGAAAGAATTTTTTAAATCGGCAATGTAGTTTTTGAGTTTATTCATTACAAACATACACACAAAAATACAAATCTTTCCTCTTTATAATATTAGTGTAGATAAATAAATAAACTCAACGCTCTTATTATATCTTGACATAAATAAATACAAAACAGAATCCGTATGTAAATGATGGATTTCTGAAATAATGAATATATAAATAAAATAAAAAAAAATACAATCGAATTGAAAATCTGCTCCTGTTTTTTGAAACAGATAGCTTAATATGTACAATACTAAACACAACGCATGACGCACAAAAACTTCACGTCACAGTATATCAATTTCAAATCGTGTTTAAACAATAACAATAGAAGACAAAATAATATGTAAATTTTGATACTTGTAATAACAAACAAGATGAAAAGTGGTAAACATCGCCTAGATACATAAATTTACTATTTATTGATGGGGAAGGACATAGGCTAATATTTATGGATATCAAGCAATATATATATATGCAAATTAGAATGGCAAACAAGCTGACGGCCCACCTGATGGAAAGTGGTAACCGTCGCCTATAGACATGAGCAGTACCATGGACATAACAGAGTATATTGTTTCGCCCATGATATCTCCCACGCGGTGCCATTCCTGAGGACTCAGGTGTTATTCCTCTGTACTCTGTAAATTCACTGCCATATTCCATACTTCAAACCGAAACACAGACATGCAAACAAAGGCATGCTTTACAGTCGAAACACAAATTAGATAGAGGTGTTCAAGCAAACGACTTTTGTACAAAGTCTCCCTGTGGTAATTCTTGTCATGCGAACGAAGTTGCAGGTGAAGACTAGTATTATAAGTTTGAAAGTAGATTTGTTTGTTTGTTACCTTCTGGCGTCTTAACTGTTCATCCAACCTCCATGAAATTAGATACACACGTAGGTAGTATTTGTGATGGATAACATAGACTATCGCTTATGATTTATTGTATATACATACATACATATCTGTCACGCCTGTCTCCCATTAGGGTAGGCAGAAACAATGGAACGCCAAAATATTATATTATGTTCTATTTTGGTTAGACACTTAAAATTGTTTTGTTTAACTCCGTTACCAATAATATGCGTGCGACTGCCAACATTTAAAGATTGAGTACTACCGACCGTTATTCTATCCACACACATGTTGCTACACATGTTTCAACTTTAAACGAGGGACAATACTAAGACCGACTAGAACACTACGCTCCCACTTTTAATTTGCCTGAAGATGCCTCGTTTAGAGGTGAAACACGAGTCGCAACCTACGCGTGGACAAAATAACGGTCGGAAGTTAAAGACTAATATATAAAATCTTAGAACTACCATCAATAATAGTAGTCAAATTTTAAATGTTGGCAGTCGTACATACTATTGGTAGCGGTATTAAATAAAATGATATAAATCGACAAATCAGTGATGAGGACTTTAGCAAAATAAAGTTAAATAATCACTTTGTATTCCCGATTAATCAACATAAGGTTACACAGACGAAGTCGCGGGTTAAAACTAACAACTATACAAAACATCTGTGCAAATTTTTTATCACCTCTTCTACTTTTTAATAACTCAATACACAGCTCAAACACAATTCGTTCAAACTGCACCATTGAGTTCATAAAATCGAAATGTCTTGATTTTATTTCAACGATCGAGTCCACGGCCAGTATTAGAAAGGAAATCACATTATCTGTATTCGTTATAATAAACTATAGTCCATTTCTCTAATACTGAATCAGCATTATCAGCCACAGATATAAACCAGAGAGTACGTTATCTTCAATTGTAAAGATTCTTGTCTTATATATCGTTAACGAGAAAGACTGACTGGGACAGCTTTGCATCTACCATTTAGATACGGCCTAATATATTTGTGTTGGTATATATTTTCTTTAGATACACGTATTGCTTTATTGCATTCACCGATAAATTAGTATATTGCATTAGATATAATGTGGCGAAGTGGTTTTAAGAAATAAATAAATAGTTTTTTCTTTTAAATAATTACTTTTTTGTTTAATTTAAACAAAAACTTTTAGCACACCTTTTGAAAGAATTTATTGTACGCTATAAACGTCTAAAATACTAGAAACATTGTTTGTTACTACAATATTTAATTTATTGTTTTTTTTTTATTATTTTTTTTTTTTATTTAATTTATTGTTTTTTTTTTTTGTATACGATTTTGATGGCAAATGTGCATACGGCCCATCTAATGGTAAACGGGGTTATTGTAACCTATGGACGCCTGTAACACCAAGGATATTAAACGCGCGTTGCTGACCTTGACAATTTTAGTAACCTATGTTTATTTTAGATTTTATTTATGTAAAAACTTTTCTTTTTGTTTATTGGTTAAGTTTAAAAAACTATTTTCTAATAGGAGTTGTATTTTTTTTTTGTTTTTAAACCCAATTAATATGAGGTAATGTAGTTATAGAATTTATTTGACAACAGGTGGTGTAAAAATGCTATACTAAGTAAATTGTATTTATTTATTATATTAAGTATTGTAAATAATTTTACATACCTATTAGTCTAAAATTACAAATATATTAGTTCATATCATATTTCATGTGCATATCTTTGAGACAAAATATGCATGTTAGTACACGCTGTTAGCGAGTGCATTCTATTTCACAGCCTATTTACCAATTCCTGCAGATATTCAAGTTACTGTATTGGTACTGTCCGAAGTAGCCACCGCAAGTGATACGTACTTGTAAATAATTTGCTATAAAATATTTGGCGTAGGTATTGCTATTGGGATTTATATCCAAATAGCAATTATAAAACATTTGTATAATAAAGATTTCATAATTTTCACTACCTCATGATAGTAATAGTAAAATTTAGTAGTATTTTAGATTTTTTCATGTCAACATTAATTAAAAATTTTAAATATTATGAATATGTAAAAAAACCTAGCTTTAGATTGACTTGAGAGAATAAGTTCTGACTTTGAACTGACTCAAATATTTAATAGCATTCCTAACTGATCCGCCAAATGCTATTTTACACTTTACCACTATCTACCACTTTTAATTGATGGAATTAAAACTATCTTACCCCTTAATTTGGAGCAACTACACATTTACAAAGTTTCATCAAAACCGGTTGAGCGATTTCGAAGATTAGTGTCAAAGAACAGTGTGACACAAGATTTTTATATATTAAGATTATACGTCAAGTCTGTAGGTTTTGATTGTCAATCGATATCAAAGGAGAAGAATTTCAATAAATAGGCACTAAACTCTAAAGAAAATACACGTTATTATGTTTAGTATTTTTGGCGTAATAAGTCAATAAACAACTGTTTTTAGGCAAAATTGAAATAAAAAAAAAGAAATAAATAAAAAAAATGCCTGCACCGAAAAAAAATAGCTCTAGTTAACCTGAAAGATCACAGCCATGGTAAATCACTAATAATTTCATTAAAGCAAACGAAAAGGAAACGAAAAAATGTCTACATTCAAGGGACTATCGGTTCAGAAGGCACATAAGGAATAAGTAATGTGCTCAACTTCTGTAATAAATCTTAAAAGAATGCTTTGGTCGCTCCCAAAAGGATACTCGTGGAAGCGTTCACCTTCTATTTTCCTCGTTATTTATGAGGCTATGCTTTATACTAGAACCGCGGGCCAAGAATAAAATGGGTAACTAAAATAAATGACCGTATGTTCCCATAATCATAGATTTCTAAAGTAAACGTAACAGATTTTTGGTTAACGATGTTGAATTGGACCAAATCAAAAATCAATGGTAGCCGTTCGTAGATTACAAAATACGATCCGGATTAACGGAGTTGAAACAAAAAGCTCTAATCTTATCTAGAAACGTGAATTATGGCGATCCATGAATGTAGTTCAAAATCTTGGCTCTACATTTACAAGTGATTTACATTAAGATGCCTCTGCATTTGCATTTCGAATAACCTTTTCATAATCGTCACGTCGGTGGCTCCCTACTTAGCGATTAGCTTAATGGATTTCTCAATTTAATAAAACCCAAACTCAGTAATTGGCTTTTAAAAAGATAGGACTAAATTTACGATTACTTTCAGAGTTTTTTTTATCGTCTCCGCCGTCATCTCTAATTTTTCTTCTGGTGCTTTTACCTTCAATGGCGAAATCATCGTTTGTTCTTATTATTTGAAGGAATGGCCAAGTATTTAAGCTTATATGGTCGGGTTGACAACAATCATCGAAACGAAGGGTCTTTTTAGGTACCGTGACGCACAAATCTTTTTGTTTGATCAGGCGTTTGTTGACAACAAATTCGTTGACGTTAATCCTTAGACAATGGTGGCGTTTTATCCGACACAGGCCCAAATGACGGGCCAGCCAACGGTATCCTTTTAATGTTAAATCTCTGAGTTAATATTTGTTTAAAAGCTTTCCTTCGAATTATTGCTTTCAGTCGTGTCTATTCATGTGTCAAATTCATGTTTCGTAGATTTTTATTTAAAATTTCTTTTTGCTCAAATGCTTTTATACTTTTTTTTTTTCAAATATTTGCCTACAGAAATAGAAATAAACAATGCAAAAATATGAAAACTTTTATATTTCATGACTAAGTATTAAATTGTATAGAATTAGAAGCATAAAATTCTGATATAGAATATACTGATTCCTTAGACTAATATTTTTATTCAAACGGTATAAGTAGATAAAAACATTAGAACATGTTTTGATCACATTGGGTGGCGTGAATGCACATAAAAACTCCAACTTCTCCATTGAGGTGTCGACGGTTCGTTAAGCTTCATTCCGTATTGAATCGATTATATTTTCTGAATTATAGAATCATTTGTTTTTACTGTATCAAAACATTTGATCGAATCAATAAAGCATCTCAGATCCTTGTCGAAAGGGAATCTCTAAGTTTGGAATTTAACAATACCTGTTTACGATGCACCTTTTTATTTTAAAATGTATTTTAAAATGAAAATACAGATTTAATTTGGCAGACATATTTATTTATACTCGTTAAAGTTCAGCTTCATTTATAGCAAGTAATGTTATTTACAGATCGAGTGAAGGTACAATATTAATCACAAAAATAAATAAATTTAATCCTCTTAACTTACACTACAAGGATTTTGGTTTGAAATAAAATCCACGATGTTTTCCTCTTGACACAGAACAAATTGTTTTGTTATATATCATTAAACGACAAACTTAAGTTATTTAAGTACGCTGTTTAAAGCCTAACATCATCTTTAAACAATATGACTATATTATGACATTGCATTGGGTAGCTACAAGGAAGAAAATATTGTTGTTGAACTTGTTCTGCATAAAACAATTTGAATATTAAAATTCGTAACACGAAATGAACATTTCCTTTCATATAAACATTTTTTCCATTGACGGTCAAGAAAAATATAATTTCTCTGTTTTTACAATAAATGCTTCGAATATTTACAAATACATACATACCTATATTTATTGCTGAAGAAGACATCATAAAGTTCACTAGAATGAGTAAAATACTCACCGAAATTATTAATAGTTAATTATATCTATTAACTATGTAACTAAACGATAATATGGACTAGTTGTAAAAATAGGTTCTAGTTAATATTTATACTGATAAGACTATAAAACATGAACTCTATCAAGATCCCGTGGTACAGTTACAAATAATCTGGGAATCAAACATACAAGTGATCTCATGTTTTGCATTACGGCCATTTATGTACAAGTAGGTAGTATAAATTAATTTTCATTTTTAGAAAATTATGGTTCATTATTTTTTGCTTAACATATTTACACTGCTAAATTTTCTGGTGTTAACCTTACTGTGTTTCATAAATACATTTATAATAGTTTCACAATTTACAATTTCCTATGTCTACATACAAAAAATTCACAATATATTTATTACAGCAGCATTTACAATAAGTTCTGAAAAGTTCTTTAGCTGATAAACACAAATAATTTCACAATAAAACTTTATCATAGTTTTGTCCATACATTATTCTTTGAGTTCTCGGTTATCACATGTGAATTAAATCACTTAGTCC
Source organism: Galleria mellonella (assembly GCF_026898425.1). Lineage (NCBI taxonomy): Eukaryota > Metazoa > Arthropoda > Insecta > Lepidoptera > Pyralidae > Galleria > Galleria mellonella. The sequence goes on along the minus strand of NW_026442037.1, from coordinate 3,936,493 downwards.
GATTAAGATCGTTTTTCACAAATAGATAATTCTTTCAAAACGTTTAGGAACTGAAGGCGCGATCTTCGATCGACAGCATATCAAAGCTGTGACGTCACACAACCACATCACGAGCTGTGACATTATTGGAAGCTTCTGGAGTTAAAACGGGTTGGAAACAGTGTGCCGCCGGGGCAAAATCTTCCACTAACTTACGTTTGAGGACAGAAGATGATCCTACATAGACATTAGTGCCTGGAAACGTGCCCCGCCTCCTTCGCCTCCAAACAATTGCAGCTAGTACTGCTAGTCCAAAGGCAATCATAGCTGACAAGCAACCTAATACTAACTCTGAATCAGGAGCCCGTTCCGGAACCCTTTCTCCTCTCATGGAACTAACCAATACTGACATGAGACGATCACCTTCACTAACTTGAACATCTTGAACACTTTCGGTTGAAACCCTTTGAGCACGACTTGTGTCAATTGTCATAGTTTCAGATCTTTCGTTATCCACACCAGGCGTACGAGAAACTAACTCTACTTGTATATGGTATACTGTATCAGGCCATAGAGACAATGTAACACGAGTCGAATCTGTGAAAAGATTTCCTTTCAAACCTCCACCATCCACTTCCCATGTTACTAGATAGACACCTCTCGCTATTCTAGGTTCCCAAGCAATTTCTCCAATGACAAGAACTTTTTGGTGAATCAGAGAAATCTCTTTCAAAGTCCATTTATGTTCATCATGGTTCGATGTATTTGTATCGTGAGCCACCCAAGTCTCATCTGGGCTATAGATTGTAACAAGGCCTTGAGGATCAACCACTAAAACTCTCAGGAGAGCGCCTTCATTATTGGAAGGTACTCTTGTTGCCAGAGCTTGAGTTTGTATAATTTGACGCCATGGACCTTCTGCTGCCCGGCGCATCACGACGTATACTAGAGGAGCTGGCCGAGATGCGGCACGGGGTGCAGGTGGTGGCCAACGAGCTAGTGCTCCGCTGACTCGCATCACACCTTCACCTTTGGTGTGGATGACAGGTTGCGTTTGTGCCGCTCTGGCTGCTTCCATGTGGAATTCACACGCAACCTTACAGCCGGGGAACTGCACAAAAAAAAATATTATAAGTTTTCTAATTAAACGTAATGATCTAAAAAACATAAAATAAATGGCAAAAGTGAAAATAAGTACAGCAAAAATTTAATTTACTTACACAAATATCTTTTTCGTCACAAACTGCGCCCCAAACTTGATAGTTGGATTGTAGCAGCTCACAATTTTCCCAACACTGAAACAAAACGACATTATCAAAGATCCATAAAATTTAGACGAGCATTTCATGAGTTTGTCACAAGCATAGCTGCTCATGATTTATTGTTGAGGGTCATTAAGTACAAATGGGCAGTACACTGACGGTAACAAATTCAAAACTTCACACTCAAAGAACAGGCAGTGACTTCAAACGTAACGAGTCTTTTTTTTCGTCAAATTAGTCAAAGTTATCGGGTGGTCGGGTGGCGACTTGGTAGATACAATCGTTTGTCATTACTTTAGGAATTGGGACGAGCTCGTTATAATAACTCCACAGAATGAGGACACATCTAGAAACGACACGGACTTGTTACGCTTACAGATATTTCCTAACTTTCCTTTTGAAACTCTTAAGTAGGCGATCTAATTCAAATTGAGACCATTCACCGTACTTTCGTCGTAATTGTAAAAGTTTGTGGAATACCAACTTATTAACAATTCAATATGTTCTCAAAACCAATGTATATAATGTTTGATATTAGCATTTTTATTAGAATTATTTGTCTAGGAAGTTTTAGCTTTTGTGTTATTAAGTTGATATTACACGCAATAACCATAAATTTTCTCAATGTAATAACTAAAAAAATTGTAATAGACTAAATAATACTGTAGGAGGCAATTAAAAATAAAAAATGATCACATTAAAAATACAATAAATTTGTTGCACATAAAATCGTAACTATGATAGTAAATTCATATAATAAATTGCACATAATATTGATATACCAATTAAAAGTTTTAATAAATCTGAAGGAACAAGGGAACTTAAAACAGCAGACATTACAGATAATCTTTAAAACAGATTTATCAGTTTCATTTCGCCGATCTCAATTACCAACAATGAGTTATGAGGCACTTCTAGCTGAATTTTGGTACTGAGGCGACTCAAATGCAGCATTTGTCATTGGAAATACTCATTAGTTGGAGTTGACGTTAACTTGACGCCCGTTCTCGAGTCAGTAAGCTTTAATAATTATAAGAACCGGAGCAGAGCTGAGTTATTAATTACCAAGTATTGACAAAACGTCTCGTAGTCTCGATCCTCGCTTTTGAAGATATTTTGTTTATTTTACTGCTTATACCGTTACGAGCTTTCAAATTTTTTGTTACTATTTCTTTTATTTAGGTAAGTTTGTTGGAAGTTTCACGTTTTACAATTTTATCACTGGTTTAAAATTATGGTGGAAAATTATAATCTCCTTTGTTACAATAATTACAACTTTCTCTACCTTGATTTACAATCTGTAATAAAGATGGAGCTGTATTCTCATGCCGTTATTTATCTCTCGTCTTATATTCCTTTCGTAACGACAGAAAGTTTTGTTTCAAAGTTGACGGTTTAAAGATTATGGAAGTTAAAACATATAGTAACTCGGAACATTTAAATTTATGGGCAAGTATTTACCTTCTGTCATAAACCGTAGCATGTTTTGCTCATCCCTTGAACGTAAATAGTAAATTCACAAATAATTGTTCGTAGAAAATCTTAAAGAAAATCAAGTTCAATGACTTGAAATTGATTCTATTTTGCACTGCTCACTAATTTTAAGTTTTAATAATACATGATTTTCTATTATGAAAATAACATTATTTGATCGATAAAATTGAACAATACAATATCCTGCATATTTATTTAGGTCTATATCTACTAAGTCTATAATTACTTGCTAAGTACATCTCTTTGTATAGTCATTGTTTCTATTTTTATTTAGGTAATTACAGAATTAAGTCATGTCTTTTTCCGTTGAAATATATAATTATCCTCGTATATTGACAGAGAATCAGACTTATACTGAATCCCTCTTTTACTTTCATTAACATGTTCAAATGCTAACAAATTTCATGTACTTTTTATATAATTGATTACATTAATCATGCGTATTACTGATTAGATTTTTCATTCCAGATTATTAGGTCATTGGCCTAAAATAATTTTTGTACTATCTCATAGTTAATGCCAACAACGAACAATAGTTTCATCCTTTTCAGTTATAAGAAAATAGTAAGAGACAAAATGTTTCTTGAATTTCTTTTAGCGTTATAAGAATATTCGAACACTCACCATAAAACAGTCGGGGCCTTGCAAACACGATGACTCCCCACCGGGTCGCGGCGCCGCAAACTGCGAACAAACATACAAAACGTCAGTCAAATCTATTTTATTATAATTGTGTAGATATTTACAAGTTTCAATTATAAATAAAGTTGGTACATGTACAAACATTGTTGCGTGATAGATGTTATTTTTAGTTTAAGTGTCTTGTCCTTATGTTGGTATTTATTCGTTTCTTGTTATACTATCAAATACATGAGATACATCTATAAATATGTCTCAATCGTTACTTCAACGTTTACTCTGAATTGCTCGACTGATTTTGGCAACGCACGAAGAGTATAACCGGTGACACTGTAACTCTGTTATATGCATGGTACTGCTCATGTCTATAGGCGACGGTTACCACTTTCCATCAGGTGGGCCGTCAGCTTGTTTGCCATTCTAAGTTGTATAAAAAAAAAACATACAAATAAAAAGAAAACCTTTTTCCATTACAGATTTTGTAACAACAAATATAGAAGCTATATACTATCAAAACCTTTGCCGTTACTGATCTTACTTCTAGCACTTGTTAATTCTAAAGTCACGTTTCACCAACATAAAAATCTAGCATACAGCTGTCATCCAATATCTATGATTCATACTATAGATGTTTTATTAATTCAGCTCTTTAATTCGAACTTACAAAAAGGTCTGTTTAATTATTCGACGGGGCTCCAATACATTACTCGTTATCGCACTCGAGAGGGTTTTATGCCCGAATGAAAAAAAAAAGACGATAGGAATAAATGTTCGGATCGAGTAACCAGTTTAATGTATTTGATAAAAGAGACAGGCATCTGGGTGCCGTTTGGTTTCAACCGCTTTAATTGCCAGATATGCCAATGACGGCACAGTGGCTCAAATGCCAAAGGTTTTTGAGTTGAGTGACATTTGATTAAAGCAACAGCAAGTTGAATATTTGCAGTGTTATTATTTATCTGTAATAGTGCCTTTGCCGAAATGGTTTTTGAAGATTTGTACAAAGTTTACGAAGACGTCTACGTAGGTCATCTGTTTCTCTAAGCAGATTGTATGCTACTCTGGTTTACTCTGGTTTACTCTGTTTACAAAATTCGTTTTTAGAAGAGAGAAGCTTTAAGTATTACTCCATAGGGAGTACTCAAAAGAACTCCATTCCCTTATCCCACTTTCTCCTTTTCGATTCTGCAGTACGAATGTGGGCATACGACTGCATCCATAAACAGTAGACCGCTCGCACTTATGTACAAAAAAGTTTACTAACTCTTACGTGAACCGTACCGTAACAATATAGAATGATCTCTCCCGTGACATGTTTTTTTCATCCTTTAAAATCCAGTAATCTGGCATAGTTCGACTAACCATTGGGAGTAGAACATTCTCTTTTCGATTAATTGTTTTCATGGACCATGTCGTCTCTGTGTTCGCTCGAAACGGAGTAATCAGATATCGTGTTATAGTAAAAAAATTGTCTATCTTGCTAATTATCTTGCTTATACGTTGTATTCTAATTCGAATAACATGACAATGAAATTACTAGATATTGAGACTAAATGGTGTGGTGATAAATTAAGAACGAATGATATGACAATAAAATCACTGGACATCAGGACTCAATGGTGACGAAGAATCAAACGTGTCGTTACTGCTTTTCATGCTCAGTATGTTGGTAGAGAAGGTAAATTTAAAATAAAACCTCATGACAAAATACCTGGCCTTTGTACCTAATCGTAGACTAATATTTTCCTTTAATAAGATTTCTAATTTTAAATAATAAGGGATCCATGCATGTAGTAGACATATCTAGTAGTTACTAGCACTGGATGTTAAAAATCTGTTAATGTTCCTTTGAACATTAACGGATTGTTAAGTTAAGAATGATTTTGATCAACTAAAATAAAAGCCTATAATTCAATAACCTTTAACCAATATGAAAGTTTCATTATAAGTAACATCGACTATTCTAAGAAAGGAGATTAAAAAAAAAATCTTATATACAAAAAGTGTAAGAATATAAGTTGATTTTTAATAGATAGATAGATATATCGTTTATTTGTTTGTTACTAATCACACACAACATGTACATAAGAATATAAATAAATTTATAAAATTGTATTACCGTTGATGAATAACATTTTAACATTGTTCAGCAAAACACGATTTTCAGCTTTAACCCATTTGAGAGTTCTAATAATTAAAATAAATATAAAATAAAAAGAGCAATATTTTTGTTTTTTGCGGTGTGTGTATAACGTTATTATTATTAATATAATTTCCTCACTGGTATTAATATCGCCATGGAAAAAAAAAATATTAAAAATCATTACATGAGAAACCGCTAGCCAAGAAATTACTGGGAATGCCTAATTTTTTTTTAATAAGTATTCTTTGTGATGTTTTTTAAAACTAATGAACAAATAAAGCTTTATAAATAAATTTATTCTATTACCGTTATGAATAAGATTGTACAAGCAAAATCGGCTCGTTCTGCTTGTTTTTTTTTGTGATAACGTTATTATTATTAAATAATTTCCTCACCGGATATTAATATCGCCTCCAAAATTACTGGTAATTTTTCTTTACCCAAGTTGCTCATTAATTAAATTGCTGTATATTTCGAACTTGTATTTTTCTTATAAAATTGTGTTTATAAATATTATAATAAGAATCGCTTGCCAGTTGTTCAAACGTATATTTGTGTTCTTAACAGAGTATGTAATTTCTAATTCTGTACTTCTATTAAGTATGTTAATTAAAAAGTATATGATTAAGAAATTTTGTTCATTTTAGATTTTATGAATATATTGTCCTAACTTAAAAATTTTGTACAACTGTATTAATATAGGAATTATACTAGTTAATTACGGGTAACAGTAATTACCCGTATATAACTGTTATGTTATAACATACTTGCATGCTAATATCAATTCCAAGTAGTATTAATTTGTCTGAAGATGTCTCGTTTAGAGGTAAAACGGTTGGAAATTGATGATTAATACAGCAATTCCAGGTAGGTGAAAAGAATTAATTATAGATTACTTCAATAACTAAAATTACACAACTCATCATAACACATTGCCAGTACAAGTTGATATAACCAATCAAATCTAAAATATCAATTCGATTATTAAATTTCTTTTTAACAAATTAATTTAAATAAAAAGAAGAAAAAACTACTCACTTCCATTCTCAAAAGATGGTAGCACTTACGTAATACATGAATCTTATAATTTTTAACAGAAAAGTGCACAAAAGCGTGCTGTCGAACATAAACAATGCGCAGCACTTTAGAAAGCAGAACATCAAACAAAGAGTAGCAAAGAAAACAAAATTACTCTTTTAGGTCAGTATCATTGTAGCTAATGATGCCAATCTGTGGCAGGGGCCATCAAACGGCCCCGGCCGCCCGTTATTACATGTAATCAACGTAATTTTTCACACAATTTTTTTTTTGGAAGCACTACTCAAGAGTGTTATTCCACGTCAACTAATGATAACAAAAAATATATAGACTCACTCGTGCACTGAGCTTAATGCGTCACGCGCTAAATTCCTTAAGTGGGAGCAGATTCACGTCAATAAAACCGACTAGCAAATTACCAAGTGCACTTAAATTCGATATTGGTGTAATGGAATTTTTTGATAGAATTAAAAATAATATTTTTTTATTTAATAAAATAATCCTCTCTCTCTTCAACACTGACTAGCAAACAACGTGATAATTACGCAACACTTTTTTTTATAAGTAATAACTATTAATTGAATTTTTTAAACGTATTCTCTGACAACGTAAAAGTAGAATATTTACTAACTCACATACAATAACTTCCTGTCCAATCATTATATAATATCACAATTTAATTCTCCAAATTAGATATCCTGTAATATCAGAAATAGGATAATCTGATCTGAATAGGATAGCTACAATTGAAATATTATAATTTTCACACTGTTTAGTAAACTATTCAAAGTTAAATATATTTTTTTATATAGTAAAGGTAAAAAACAAGCATTCAGGCCATCTGATGGTAAACGGTCACTGACACCTATATCACGCTAGGGATATCATGCGTTGTACAACCTAAACAAATCTTAATACACCTTTTTTTGAAGAACCCTATACTTGTATGGAAGTATGTACTTCCATACAATAATCTCATTTTCAGATATAAGAGAATTTAGAAGATTTACTTCTTAAAAAGAAGTATGTAAAACATAATGTACTTATAACAAGTCTAACGCAAACTGTCAGTTATACAACTGACTGACTGTAGTCATCATCAAATACCCTGTCAAGACCTAACAGAGACAGTGTTAGAAACAAAAACTTTTTCTAATGAACACAAAGCAATCAACTTTCGCCTTTCCAAATACGCCAACAAAGAACTTTTAACCAATTCAATTATTACAATTGTATCGCACGACTTTGCCTCTAAGAGTTTTGAAATATGAAAGTTAAACAAAACAAAACTGGTGAATACTTCGGCAAATGTAGAGGGAAGTGAGTGAATAATGAATGATGCTGATTGAAAACATGGCTCGACGAGTGGCCTTGTATTTATGTTAGATGCCGCCGAAGATTAAGCCTTTGTTAATCAAACAACGTTTATTGAATATTATTTAATTAATCTTTCGTATTTGACTTCAAATGCCGTCGGGGAGAAAAAAGTTCGGTCGAGAGTTAGTGGATTTTATTACGAAATGGTTAAGTTAAAGTTGATATAACATGTGTTTCACCACGTATAAATAATTGTATTAGACGTCTAAAAGTTAAAAGCTACTGAATATATATTCATAACTGTACTAATATGTACCTATTAGTGAATACATCAGTATGTCGTAGCTTGCTAAATGCAATTGTTAATATGCAAACAAATATGTAAGAAAAAAATTTAATAACTCTACAAAGATCGACGAACTAACACTTCAAGTGTTATTGAACAAAAAAAAAAATTATACGAAGCCACAACGAAGCGGTCATTTCCTAAAAAAGAAAATAAAGTACAATGTTAAACGTTACTAACACGCTTCGGAGCGATTATTCTAAGTCGTCTGTTAACCCGAATAGAAAATTAGGGTTCAAAGATGGATTATATTATTCAAAACGACGCAGGATCCCCGCATACCAACACTTAAAAGTTTACAAAATCCATTAAAGATAATCGTCCGCCGGGTTGGCCGCGGGCAGCGACTGGGCAGGAACTAATCGATCGATGTGCACACATGGTCGTTTACAATCAATCCATCAGCGTTTGTGTAACGTAACTACCGATGATCTCCATTTATCATTTTGTTTTGTGGGTAGCGGGCGCTCGCTCTTGGGGGTCAAATCGAAGGTCCGTAGAATAAATGCCACAGTCTTACGAAATGCGATATGTAAACAACATTTAACGGTTCCACTCGCTTCTGAATTTAATTACTTATGTAAAGTTTTTAGATTACTCCGAATGCTATGTAAAGCTCACGTCTTCTGGAAGTTTTAAAATTTTAAGTCTTCGAACCAATAGTTACTAATTCATGCTGTGACGACGAAGACAAGTTTAAATCAAATAATTTACTACTTGGAAACTTATAATATATGTTTATGAAGGCTGACAAAACTTCGGCAACTCCCCCAATCTTGTTAATATTCACAAGCTACAAAGATTACTTGTTATTCAAAATTCCATTAATAACATTCTTATTGGTTATTTTTGTAGTCAAACAAGGAAATGTGTCGCGTGCCTTTGCCATGCCTAATTTTTAACAAACGATTCTACGAATAGCTTTTATGAATTACTTCTCCCGACCTGCCAACTCGCACACCCACGCCTAGTTCAAAGGCATCAATTAAGCACTATCAGAAATTGCAGATCTTATCAACAACAATAAACAATGGCGAGTGCGACATTTACATGTAACAGAGATACAAGCAAAAACATTAAACACCTAACAGCCTCCAGGGGTGGAACAAGAGCATGAATTATGATTTCGCATAAAGATAAAATACAATCTAAGCTAGCGCCGAAATGGCGAAGAAAAAATGTAATTTTCTCACGAGGATCTCCGTGTTGAAACGAGAATTCGTAATGGAAGAGTTGGATTAAAATGCACGTTGAAAAAATGGTGTGTCATTTGTAACTAATAGTATGAATGAAAATATTTTTTCTATCTACGATTTAGATTTTATTAAACAAAAATATGAATAGAAAATGCAATATGTTGTACCAATACATATTTTATAAAAAATATTTTAAAAAAAAAAGGTAGAAGAGCAAGGGGAAATAAAAAAAAAAACACTTATATGTGTAAGATAAAAGAAAAGCTAATTAGGTATCAGGTCGTATATGAAGGTAAAGAATGTAGCCAAGGATAGAGACAATTAAAAGAAAACATTTGATTTAATTGTCCTGAGGAGAATAAACTCTTAAAATATAAAGAAAAACGAAAAACAATTTGTAATTCAGTAAAAGTAGAAAGTGAAGACGTATTCATTAGACAAATATTTTCTAATGCGACACCAATAATTTCATCAAACAGTCTAGGAACGCTTTCCAACAAATACGTTATCCCCAGTGCTAGTTTGTTATTTTATCTGATCTTCTGTAGGTAAACTCAATTATTGGTCCGTTTTTACAAGTACAAATTGAATTTCACTGAACCAAGGTTCTGAAAGTAGGTACGTTGAAGGATAAAAGATGGAACAAAATGGGGAGAATTATTGTCAATTGATCCATTGCATTTAATACCATTCTGTTTAAATTATTATTTATTTTATCTATGGTAAAAAAAATATGTGAGTACTTCATTTAATTTTAACTTGTAGATTCATTTAGATTTTAAAATAAATTAGAACATTATATATAAAACAAAAGAGACCTAGTAGTATACACGTAGTAGAGGGAGACTTTGTACAAAAGTCGTCTGTTTGGGTAACGATGTATCATTATGTTTCTACCTTGAAGTAATTGTGTTTGCATGGCTGTGTTTTAGTTTGAAGGGTGGGATACGGCAATTAAATTACAGGGCACAGAAACTGAACATCTTAATCCTGAGGAATGGCAAAGCATGAACGGTATCATGAATGTCACAGTATACTCTGTTATGTGTATAGCTTTTTTGTCATTCTAAACTACATAAAAAAATGTGTAATTAATAATTATGTAAATAATTAATTTTGTTTAAACTTGTAAACACATTAAATTTAAATATAAATTGGCACGTTTTATATAAAACAAAGGAGACCGATGTTTGATATATTATACGATTTATTGGTACAAACACTTGAAAAGTGTTTTCACTAATCTGTAATAACAAATTGTTGATTATAAATATAAATATCATCGCCAAGTAATAATCAAGAATATAACTATATTCTATCGTAAAATCAAAACGAAAACAATAATAATACAAACAAATAAATTTACGACTTGAGAAATAACATCACCTTTATAGACGACACATATAGAACAATGATGCGATTCCTTGAACCGTATAAGAAAAGCTTACGGCGTCATAATAAACGATTAATGAAAAATGTGTCCCTGATGGCAATAAAAGATGGCACTGCCATCATTAGGGCTCGGCTGCCATATGAATTTTTCATGAAATATGGAGTCGCAGAGGCGTTGGCACAGCAAGAATGTACCAGCAATCGGTATTATTTTCATCATCCCATTCCCTTCTCGGCTTTTTGCGCGTTCCGGAGGTACCGCGATTTTATCTCCTTTAGAACAAGACCATAAAATGTGTTTCGACGTGCGTGATTGAAAATCCATTACGTTCTGTAACAATGTCCCAGCTAATAAGAGCATACCTATTACAACGCTCAAACCTTTATCGGGTAAGGATTCACAAAGGGTACCGTGCTGAGTGTGGTATCGTTTACTTATTATGAACGCATCCTGCCAATTTACTTTATTGACGTTGGATTATAGCATCATTAAGTTTTTATAACCGATACTATTCTTACGGACCGCCCATAATTATGACTATGCGAGTCCTTAAACTATTTTTAAATTATACAACCTGAAATCTGGCCCAGTAACAAAAGGACTTGGGCCTATTACCGGCTCAATGGCTTGATTGGTACCCGCCAAGTCATAAATCTAAAAGTGGTTTTTAAACAATTTATAATGTAAAATATGGAAATTGTTGCAATTAAGTGAAATATTCATGAAGTAATTACGTCTCGAGATAAAATTGTTGGTACGGGCGCTGTGTAACCGCATGGAAAATAATAAATCTTTATTTGCATTTAGCAACAGTACTTTTAACCGGCTCATTCTTATTGATTGAATGCCACGGAAGCGTGTTCGTAAATAGTAATGAATATACAGATAGAATTTTGTTTTAACGTAAGTACACGGATAGTGGAGATTGATCTAAGCTAGCTTATACAGATGTTTAAGAGCAAGCAAAATATAGAAATAATGTTACTTACCGGTGTAAAAGTATTCTAAGTGATCAATATTACAGTATTATCGGTTACGATGATTGCTATCACTACTAATGATTAATGATGAAGTTGCAGTAAGAACATCATGTGTCACTGCAACAAGGTACAATAACCAAGTGCACGAGAAAAAAGTGCGATGCAATCATATATAAGCTGACTAGTCAACGTGGCCATCGGATACTAATATCTTTCTTTAATGTTGAGAAATCTCTGCCTAATCCGCTTTTTGTTTACAAAAGCAACGAGTGATGCATACACTAATACGTTGTAATGAGGACTGTTGCAGTAATTACCAGAAAGAGACTTTGTACAGAAGTCGATTGCTTGAGTACCTCTGTCCCATTCGTGTTTCAACCGTGAAGCTTGTTTTTCCATGGCTGTGTTTCAGTTTGAAGGGTTTTGGGGATATGGCGTAAATTTACAAGGTTCAGAGGAATAACATCCGAGTCCTCAGGAATGGCAACGCATGGGGGTATTATGGGCGAAACAGTATACTCTGTTATGTCCATGGTACTGCTCATGTCTATAGGCGACGGCTACCACTTACCATCAGGTGGGCCGTCAACTTGTTTGCCATTATAAGTTGTATAAAAAAATAATTAAATGTATAATCTTGTATAAATAATACAGTAACTAACGTACTGGCCATTTTGTAAATTAGGAACGATTCTTTATTGTTTGAGTACGCTCGCCTCCCGTTTCGTTGAAGAGACTTAGCTTGCACTAAATCGGGCCATACAATGATGTAAATGGCCGCAAACACGTACCAAATTTGATCATGCAGCGAATAAATTAAATGGGAACACAATCAAGGATTAAATTACTGGTTCATTGTACCACCCACACGAGGGTCGGGTGTTGCGACATGTGTATATTGCAGTATGTCGCGTCTCTAGGTGCTTTAACATATAATGGTATGGCACATTGTGGCATCGAGCAAATAAAACGGTGCTATAATTTCAAATCGTACGGACAGAGAATGGGTGTGGACGGCTCTCTCATTGTGTGGAAATGATGTAACCGCTATTAAAAGTGTGGGTTTGTATCCCTTGAATATTTCTTGCAAGGAAGACGTCGGCTCATATCTGTATTTTATATCTCTCCGGAGACAATAGCCTACACTTGCAACAAGAAAACCCGATCTCGCTTTAAGTGGCCGTTGTATTTCAGCATTCGCCTCCATTTGTTCCGGAGATAGCGATTAAGCTATTAAATTGTTATAAAATAAATACCTTGCACTTATGTTCATAAATTATTTCAATTAAGAAATCGTATGAACCTGCTTAATAAGTCACAAAATGATAAGTGTTAAATATATATATATATATATCAAATAAATTTTATATATATATATATATATATATATATATATATATATATATATATATATATATATATATATAATAAAACTTTATTAATAAATACAGGATTATAGGTACATATAATATAAGAAAATAGTCAATAGAAAAAGTATTTCAATATCAATCATATATTGACATACTTTTTCTATGCTTTACGTAAATCTAAGTCAATATGAAATATAGCGTACTATTTAAGATATACGAATCTATGTGCTAACTATACGCTGTATGAGAGAGTTACTATAAAAAATAGTTTAACTACATTAATTGTATATTTTAAATAAATTAATAAGCAAATATAAAAAATAATATTTATTAATATAACGAAATCTATATTTTTAGACTAAACACAAAAAACGAATAGAATTCTAATGTAAGCAAATCCACCTACCTACACACTACGAGACGCGGCCGCATAAAATATATCAACATTGTGACAAGCGACAAAATGTCACGAGATTTTAGTGCAAACAGGCCTGTTTTTACTTACAATGATATATTAGAAACATGTAGTGACAAATTCGCTATTAACTCACCTAAAATGTACATACACAATACAGAATCTACTTTCTAAAACGACAGTGTTATATTAATACGTTAATAAATAAAAAGTCATGAACCAGCTGATTTTATAGTCAACATAGCACACTGTCACAGATGAAACAACGGCGATAAATTCAAATAGTTTATGTTAAATAAAACGACCATTTTTATTGGTGCTGTAAAACGTTTTGGAATTAGTAGCGTACGAAAACAATATTTCGTTTGTACCGTAATATTCACAATTTATTCATTAAGCAGCAATTTGTGGACAGTAAATGATACGGCCGTTGTTGTACTGTTAGTAATAACCAGTAAACAGTGGTGCTGGTGTTCAAATAATACAATAATTTCAACATTTAATTTTCTCGAGTAAAACATTATTTTCGAGAAATGGAGAAACCGAGAGAAAAGACGCGCAAACTTTGCTATTAAAGTCTAATAATATATTGTATGGTGCCGGAGGGGAGTATCATTCTTTATGCCAAGGTAAAGCATACAAAGAAAACTACTTATAATGACTACTACATGTATATTTGTTTTTATAAGTCTGTAACATGTATTATTAGCTTTTATTTGCAATTAACACCACGTTATAGTAAATTAAAGCCTATTTACACGGATATGTGTGCAGCTAAATGAATTACTAGGAGCTATATGCAAAAGCTGTTAGTTGAAATCTGTTTATCACTAAAAAACCTGCTTTTGATGTTTTGTACTTACTCTCTTACGATACCGAAATAGGTGATTAGGTAAAAATAAATACATGAATCAAACGAATCCTAGAGATAGCGGATTTTTTTATGGATGATAATGGATTGGTAACCTCGTCTGCGCTAACGGTATATACTGGCGGGGCACCAGTGAGGGACGATAAATGAGGATGAAAGCAGGTCAGTTAGCATAGTGATGAATATACTCGTAATTCAGCACGATGGTTTTCAGAGGGACCACGCAGAAGTCAACCTGACTAAGAATATTGCTAGCAATGCGACTGGTAGTTTGCATTACTAGCAATCCCTTCCCCTCCCTCCAAGAGATAGCGGTTAGTTCGCCCCATGCTGCGTTGTATTCAAATGTACTGGCGAAATGTAGGTAAACTGTATGTTAATGCTTTCAAAACGAGAACAATCAATAATAGACCTCTGTTTGTCCCATTTAAAGCTACTGTAATAAATACAATTTTTTATTGAACCGGTAACCATAGAAACTATGTAATAAAATCCCATGGAATGTTTTAAATTATGTAAGATTGTTTTGATTATCGATCGATATCAAAAAGTAGGAACTTGACGATTCAACTATGTATCACGTATTAATTTAGATAATTCTATTTACAGTCGTATGATTATTTGTTCAAATACAAATTTATTGAAAATTAATAAAAATATTTTTACTTATTAAATAAAATATCGATAAATACAATTCTGATACGAACAATTATTGCAAAGATCGAGTAGTACGGAGCTTTCTTCTACTACATATTTAATATCCAGCAGTGGACGGATAATGACTGAAATGATGATGATAATGTTATATAATATGATTAACTGCCACCTTAACTATCTTATGAAAGGGCATTCACATTCTTAAGTTCAGTTTATTATTATTCTAGGATGACCAAAACTATTTCATCCAAGTTGTAAGTCATTTTTTCTTTTACAATTTAACATATTCCATAATATTATTGTAATGTAACAACACAAAGAAACATCTCTGTGTTACTGTCAATTTGCACAAGTTTATCATAATTGGTTCAATCCTTTTTTTTGCTCGCGATATTTTAATAAATATATATATTATTTTTGCTACATATAGTTTTTGTGAAACTCATTTGGCTTCACCGTTTAACCTACATTTACTGTAAAATGTTCAGGTAAAGCTAGATTAAAAGTTTAAGAGAGCACGAAAAGAGCTAGAACATAGAAAACCTACTTGTGTTGAAATAAAAGCACTATATAAAAATAAACGTACACAATTGTTTACGTATGCAGTCGAGCAATTAAAGAATGCTTGAAAGCAAGTTGAACAAAAATTAAAGTAATACAGAAAGAAGATTGAAGATTCGCTTGTTTGGTATAATTCAAATTCATTTTAGTTTAGCGCAAAATGGACCATATAGCTACATCCATAACCGGTAGGAAGATTATACTATTCCAAATGTCTATTGTAGCATTGGAATTTCTTAATCCTTTGAAAGCACGAACTGGAATCTATTTTGTATTAAGACAGTCACAAATCTTATTATAGTATACTCTTAACGTCTGCGATGTAAAGGATTAGATGAAACTATTATTGTACTGTTCAGATTTGGAACTCTTTGGTTTATAGCCGGATTTCGGTTTGGTTCTTGTTTTGTGGAGATAATCAGAAGTACTCAATGAATTTATTAATATAGTATATACTTTCAAATAAAGTTTATTTTGTGCAGAGGATAATTTTTAAGAAATGTTTATTCGGCTTTTACCTTCCGGTTTCCATTAATAAAAAAACACGTAAATATAATATCAACCCGGATACTCGTCTTGACTCATGACAAATCTTTTACTGTACTAGCAGAGGTAATCTAGTACCCAAGTTACTTTATATATTTTGTTTCACCCATTTTTATTTATATTTTGTTTTATATCTGTATATTTCAGTTATGATCACCAGTTCCAAAGACTTTTCTGGAACAAACGAATCTAGTGCTCATTTATATAATTACTTATCATTATTGATAAGTAATTATTGCAGCAATGCAACAGGATTATTAATTATAAGGCACATTTAAAGTTAACAACAACACATTCCAACTCGATACGCTAAAGTACGTCATTGACCAGGTAACCTAATATATTATTATCAAAGGTAATATGTTTAAAGAATAACAAGTTTTTATTTAACAGAACGTATCTATTTAAGTTAAAGAAAAAATTGTTACAAAAAATATAAATCTATAAAAAGGAACAAGGGTCGTAAACCGCAAAATAAAAATATTTGCCAAAAGTTAACACATGCAAAACAATCAACGAATACTGAGACAATATCGGTTACAGTAACTCGTGATTTCTGATTAAGCTTTTTTTTTGTCTGATGAAAATTCGTCGAAATCCATCGCACTCCAAGCCTTATATACTAGGGTGAGTCTTGACGTCCTTGTCTTACTAGCAGCTGTGTAATATAGGCATCCTTGTCTGACCGGAGTGTCTGTTTTTATAAGTCTCTAAAGTTCCGTGGAGCATGCGACAGATGTGCGCTTGGTTGGGGACGCTAACGAAGCAAGACTTGGATAATCAATCAATTTTTGATTATTTGACCATCGACCATGTTTTTTGTTTCGAACATCATGTTGAGAGTTATAAATTTGTTTTCGTAATGTGCATTCACGTGTTCAATTTTTGGAAATATCCTTTGAGCAGATAGATACATAATATCTTTTTTATCATCTTTCTTGTTTGTTGTTGTTTTCAAGCTGGATTTATTAAAATTCAAACCAATTTGAATGACTGTAAAAATATAGATGAACAACGGTACTCGATTTATCTTTGTCAGCTATACTGTTACCTTTTTTAGAATAATTCTTTCTTGTCTTAACAATGTTATCAAACTCTAACTCTCTAGTAATGTGAATTGGCGTCCTCAGTACTAGCAACATATACCTACTATCAGGTTAATCTCCTCACAGTTTCTTAAGTACCATCGTATTTAACTCCTGAATTCGTCACAATGGGCTTTTTTTAATGGGTGATAATAAAATGGTAACCCCACCTGCGCTATCGGTATACACTGGCGGGGCACCAGCGAAGGACCAAGAAGACGAAGCAGGTCAGTTAGCCCATCGTGACGTATTCAACAAGAATTGTTCACGATGGTTTCCAGGGGAAACCACGTGGAGGTTGACCTAATAGGGCATATTGCTAGAAATGGGGCTGTCAAACTCCACTGCTAACAATCCCTTGTTATCACTCAATGATCCCTGGCCAGCGTAAACTAAAAACACAGGTCGAATTTAGGTTAAACATACTTTCCAAAGTATAGACATTTTTTAACATGATGAAGGTATGACAACGAGGTGAAGTAACGTAAGATATGATCAGAATGTTTCTTAACTTCGATGATCGATAGCAACCTGTAAATGCAACTGAACCGTGAGTGTTTCTTGTTCGTATTATTGGGTTAGTATTGAATAGGACGACCGTTACAATTGGTTACGTTAGACGTGATTGGTGCAATGCTTTATTACAAACGTGTGTGTGTGTGTACAGTTATATAGAAAAGTGAAGGATGCTAATATGTACTTGATTATTTAATATAGTTGAAAACTTTGCTTGCAACGCAAGCAGACTGTTAGATCTTCTTGATCTTCGTAAATATTAGTGTTACTTTTAATAAATGGTTTTCAGATTTTTTACAAATAGGCATATATTATTGTTTGATAAAAAATGTGGTTTAGTTTTTTTTTTTTAGCTTAGTATTAGATTATCCTAAATATAAATATATAAAGGAATCAAAATCTACTCGGATTAAGGCCCAGCAGTTTCTGTTGTCCATTGTACAGTCACCCGAATAATAATAAGATTATGTTCTTTAAAAAATACAAGTAGACATTTGAATTGTGACAAACTTATTATGAAACTAAAATACCTAACAATTGCAGTAGAAATCATCAAAATTGTTATATAATTAATGAAAACATCGCGTAATATAAACACACGCCCAAACAATAGAGTTCAATCGATAACCTTTTTTTTTTAAGTGAACAAATTTAAGATGCGTTCTAGAACATTTACCAAAACTCCGTTTGCAATATCTTGTTAACTGTCGCAGTTTCCACAACAGATAAACGGAGTTTATTTTAAACAAACAGTATAAAGCAGATTTAGTACCCACTATGAACAGTCAGGGACCATAAAGCCCACCGCTATGTTTGAAAAATGCGCCTTGTACGACAATATATCGACTATAAACGATATTTATAATATAGTGTGTTTGTAATTATAATACATCCGTATCGTAAAAATCAATTTATTGCATTTAGGAGCAGAGAATAATTTATGTTTGTATTGTTTACACATGGATTGTTTGTGTACAATAATAAAATTGTTATAACATAATTTCAAATCGTTAGTTGACCACTGCTGAACATTATGTATTTGACTGATACAGATTGGGGGGAACAGATCAGGTTTAACTGCCCCATTGATAGCACTATACCCTGTCAAGTTGACCTGGATTATAAAAAACGATGTCAAAGAAAACGCCTCCGTTCGTTTAATAATAAAAGAGAATAAATATAAATTTTAAATTAAATGTTCGAATTCGTTTTGTCACTGACTGTACATATCGTCCAATCCTATGAACAATATAGATATTATATGAAATGTACAGTTAAACAAAATTGCATTTCGAATGGATACCGTGTAGAAACCGTATTTAGAGTTCCAATCAACTCAGAATAGGATCAAACAATAAATTTCAAGAAACAAACAGCTCCCCTATATAAAAGCAGATAGCTTCTACTTTAATTTTCAACTGATTCCAAACAGAGGGAAGCTCCCAATCTAGTTTTTTTTTTTTTTTAATAACAAAGGAGGCAAACGAGTATGCAGCTCACCTGATGGTAAGTGACTACCGCCATAATCATCCACAACACCAACGGCATTGCAGGTGTGCTGCCGGTTTTTGAAAAAGGAATGTGCTCTTTTCTTGAAGGTTATGTTATAGTGTTCTCATGTTTATTACCTCATAACTATGCCAGTTATAAACTGATTGGGATTTTTTTTATCTGAAAAAATATACTTGCAGATTGCTCCCACAGAAATTTTATCGAAATCGGTTAAAAAATCCGACTTTAGTTGTGGCAAAACTAGTTTTTTTTATGTAAAAAAATAAATTATTGAACCGAATTTGATAAAATTTCTGTTAGACTAATCTGTAAGAATGTGCTTTTAGATAAAAAAAAAGAATTTTTCGAACCGGTTTACAACTGACGAAATTATAGGGTAACATATATTAACTCCCTGACAGAGCATCCCTCTATATCCGCGTGCAGTATCTACAATGTAGTTTAATTTAACGCATCCCGCTATTTCGACGTGCTCGCATTTTTTATGTTTATTGACGTTGTTATACCGCGATTTTTGTTTTGGTAGATTGATTTGGTTTCCTAGAATCTCGCTAGATGGCTAAATACTCATACTCCTATTTGTTGTCAAAGCGATGTGTTTTATTGTTGTGAAAAAAATACGCGATCAGAGAGTTAAAAAGAAAATAAAAACGCCTATTTATTTTATCCACACATTCTCATTGCATCCACTAAGTACTTTGAGATTTCATCGTAAGTTATAAACATTAAAGCGAAAGTGGACACAAGAAATTATATTTCAAATCATCTGTACCGAATTTTTTCATCTTTTTATACCTACAAGATCAAACAGCGTACGTGAAATGTCGGCGTGGAACTACCGTCAATCAGCCACAAAACAGTTTTATGAGTTCTTTACGACGACCTTAAAATTATCAAAGCCATATTTTCTACGCGTATCTGTATCTATTTAGAGGAGTTTATACACGTACTGTACCGGACTAGAGAGCCGCTATCACAAATGTTTACAGAGGCCAAGCAAACAGTAGCGCTGGACTTGTACCGCGTTCACATTATACATAATTTGGAACTAAGTTTAAAATGAAGCTAAGAACTTGGTACTAAATATTATCTTTATCCTGGCCTAATATTATAATATAAATATGAAAATACAGTCAAAAAGAACCTTAAAGTTTATTGTTATTAATTTTATTCGAAATGATTTTAATATTTTTATTCTATATATTTTATAATTTACTAACTTTTACCCGTGACGTCATCTGCGTGATCGGAATATGTTAACTGACTTAGATAAAAACTGCGTAGACTATATTCTTCTTTATCAGAGGGAGACTTTGCACAAAAATCGTTTGCTTGAGTACCTCTGTCCTATTTGTGTTTCAACCGTGAAGCAGTTGTGTTTGCATGATTGTGTTTCGATTTGAATGGTGGGATATGGCAGTGAATTCACAGGGTACAGAAAAATAACACGAATAACACCTGAGTCCTCAAGAATGGCATTCCTGAGGACTCAGGTGTTATTCGCATGGAGGTGTCATGGGCAAAACGGTGGTATACTCTGTTATGTCCATGGTACTGCTCATGTCTATAGGCGACTGTTACCACTTTCCATCGGGTGGGCCGTCAGCTTGTTTGTCATTCTAAATTGTATGAAAAAAAATCCTATATATAATAAATGTGAAAGATGGATAGATATTTGTTACTCTTTCATGCAAAAATTACTGAACGGATTCGAATGAAATTTGGTACACGAGTAGGCTATATCCTAACTTAATATATAGGATACTTATGTACTGATTCATTTAAGTAAAGCATACATAGATATACATACATAATACATGTAAATACATGTATGTAGCTTCAACTTTGTGCAAATAGATCTAATGTATGTAGGGACAAAGACAAGCGTTAATCTTATGTAAACAAGGTGAAAGAATTTACTAGACAGAGATACAAGTAGTGGTGCCTCTCAGCTTGGAGGCAACTGGGAGCGCATAAACGCGTAACGTGAGGTAATCCCTCCTAGAGAGAGGGTTAGTTAAGGGGCAGTCGTTTTGTAATTACCTAGTCAACGGGACGTTTGGGACAGAAAATGGGAGTAATTAGTCATTTCGACAACACCCGTGCATGATAGTAAATTGTGTGTAACGGGGTGAATTTATTTATAACTTAAATGAGATAGATGGATAGATAGATGATAATTTACTTGCATTACTTATTATAACTGATACAGATATACGTAAAAAGCGAGATAAGAGAAATAATTACAAAAAAATATATACATAAAGCTAAATACAATTTCTCCTTTTGTACGTGTGTCATAACAATGCAAAATGGTCACAACTCAGTTTATTGCTTCGCCCTCAAAAGAGCAAAGCACTGATATTCTGTTGCGGCCAAAGGGAGTAGGATTACAATAAAATAATACTACCAGATTATCTATACAGTAAACAGACAGATAGATGTTTTAGATATGTATAACAAAAATGCTAGCAAAAATTGCTAAGATATTATCTACTTTTGTACCTACATAATTATTACCTAGAAAATCACGTCACCAGCTTTATTTATCAATGAAGATATTTATGTTTTATAATTATAATAAAAGATTTCCGAACACCATCTTTCTTATCTGTGACAGTGCCGCTAATACCTTTAACTTGCGCTCAGCGGAATGATGCGCGCAGTCAGACTCGCGCTCGCTTCACATCCGCTCTCGATTAAGGTACCGGAACGGTCCCGAAACTAGTTGAGTTTTCTCGATTTAATTACACGTAATTAAACCGGTGGGTATTACATTAAAATATAATTGATAATTTATAAATAAATTGTTCAACATTTTAAAAAGGAATCAATTTCTGTTATTAAATTTAAAATACATTTTAGAAGCTCAATCAGATACGTCAAACATATTTGTTTCTGTTTTATTATTTTTTAATTAATTGTGATTTTTATTAATTTCCAATTATAATATTATTTTTGA
Organism: Galleria mellonella; assembly: GCF_026898425.1. Taxonomy (NCBI): domain Eukaryota; kingdom Metazoa; phylum Arthropoda; class Insecta; order Lepidoptera; family Pyralidae; genus Galleria; species Galleria mellonella. The sequence goes on along the minus strand of NW_026442037.1, from coordinate 3,914,211 downwards.
ATTTGATTTTACTAAAAAATAAACGTTACAGAACATCCATAGTGCATGTTCTACTCACACTTAACTTATCTTTTGCAATAAGTTTAAAACATCAATAGATGTGTTGCAGATTGTATTGCATTTCTTAATATTTTAATTAATGTTATTTTATTATAATATAATTTCGTAATGTTTAAATGGTACAAAAAAATTTAAAATTAAATCAAATTTTTGTTTTTAATATTTGCACACTTGACGTAAGTAGATTTTGTAAGGTACTTTTAATTTATAAGATCAAATGTTTTATACCCAAAATCATTGCAAATAAAATTGTTATTATTATTATTAGAATGAAAGAAGAATTACGAAAGAGATTTATCGAGCAAGAATGAATGGAGATGTCGGTAGGGGCCTCCCTAGACGGACGTATGTCGGCCAAATAGGCGACGTCCTGAAGAAGGGCCAAATTAAAAGTGCCCGTAACCGGCGAGCGTGTATGAAAAGATTGATGAATGTGGAAGAAGCAAAAGAGGTTTGTTTGAATCGAAGCATTTGACGTTCCATTGTTTCTGCCTACCCTAATGGGAGACAGGCGTGACAGATATGTATGTATGTATGTATTATTAGAAAGGTGGGTAAAAACGTTATTTTTACCTGTCATAATATATTATCTGTTACCATAAATAGCTAGAGAATAAATGAAATATTTTCATAGTTATTCTATATTCGTATTGTACTTTTATCTTTGGTAATATCATTATTAACTGATACGTATGAAACCTGTGTAGTATTGCCATTAAAGGCAATGGAAGTGGTATTTATGTTTTGTAAAACAATGACTACGAATAACCGGTACAGCTATTAAAGAGAGGAACCATAATTGATGTGTTTTTCTCCATAAAATTATGATACAATGAGCGCATTTAGCTGGAATGCGCTTTTTTAATGAATATTAATAAAACATATATGAAAGATGCCATACAGTTTGAGGCTATGAGTTGTAAACCTTGGGTTCCAGGTTTCATTCCAGATTGTGGCTAGTATGCTGGATTTTTTACTGTACTTAACATGTGTAGACGTCTTTGCCAGTTAATATACTAAATAATGGATAATAGTAGTAATGTTGTAGTTTTCTTCTACCTGGGCGACACAGTATACTCTGTTATGTCCATGGTACTGTACATATATACAGGCGACGGTTAGTTAACTGACGGTTAGAACGTTAGCTTGTTTGCCATTCTATGTTTCAATCTAAATATCAAATAAAAACTAAATTCTCATTACAGTTAAAATATTTCTTTTAGTTGAATGTTAAAATATAATATGAAATTATACTAGCACTTCCCCTTAATATACTAAGCAACCCCATGAAACTAGTGGGCGTACGAACACAGTACACTTAGGTACTTTAGTACTGTCTAATTGTAACTCCACCTGCTCGTGTCGAGTCACTGCTTTTCATTTTATATTCACCGTGGAATATATCTGTCTCGCTCTACTTCAAAGTAACAAATAGGGATAAAGTATCGTGACTCACATAAGTGAGACTTTAAAAATAAGGCTGAGAATCATTGTAATATTTTCACGTGTATGTTTGTCTGTCAGAGAGCCAGTTTTTATTAAAGTTCTAATACTGGCCACGTCTTCGGCCACGTGATCGAGGAATAAAAGTCACCTATTTATTTCCATGTCTTTCTTTTAATGGATGATAATGGAATGGTAACCCCACCCCGCCTGTGGTAACGGTATACGCTAGCGGGGCACCAGTTAGGGATGATAGGTGAAAATGGAAAAACAGGTCAGGTAGTGTGATCATCATGATGAATACACCTGTAATTCAACACGATGGTTTCCAGGGGGACCGCGTGGAGGTCGACCTGACAGTGTGTACAAGATACTTTATCAGGTCGACCTCCACGCAGTCCCCCTGGAAACCATCGTGTTTAATTCTTGTAAAATTTGTCACGATGGACTAACTGATCTGCTTTCATTGGGGGGAAGGGATCGTTAGTAATGGGGATTAGCAACCCCATAGCTAGCAATAAACCCTATCAGGTTGACCTCCTCGCGGTTCTCCCTGGAAACCATCTTGATAGGTTTATTGTTGAATTTTTCACGGTAGGCTAACTGACCTGTTTCATCCTCATCTATCATCCATCACTGGTGCCCCGCCAGTGTATACCAATAGCGCAGGCGGGGCTACCATTCCATTATCATCTATTAATAAAAAATAAGACCTGCTTTCATTCTCACATATCGTCATTTACTAGTGCCCCGCCAAATTTTTGCCAGCGCAGTTACCATTTCATTTTTACCCATTAACAAAAATATTCTTGTAACTTAGTACCTTAATTTATTTAGACAAGAAATAAGGAAGTAAGGGCAGCACTATCTAAATCATAAATGAGAAGTAAACCATACAGTTACCCCCTGTAGCTATGGCGTATAGAAAACATGATTGATAAATATTTATGAATCAAAATCGAGTGACGCTTACCCCGCCAACTCGTCCAGAAAATGGGGACGAAGCAATATGATTAAACATGTTAATAAATACAGACATGTTTATTAATAACGTCAATATGTGATATATGTATATACATATATCATACTTACACGTACTTGTGTATTTATCTGCACGTCAATATGCCTGTACCTATCCAAACACACATCAAGCGTTCAGGACAACTCCTTTTTACATAAGTATAAAATTAGCAAAGAATTAAAAGTACAAATAAAGGGGTATTATAAATTTTAAATGTAATTTTTCAACCATATCAAACTATTGTTTGATTTTTTCCAATGGGCGATAATGGAATGGTAACCCCGTCTACGCTACCGGTATGACATATGCTGATAGGGCATCAGTGAGGGATGAGAGATGAGAATGTAAGCAGGTCAGTTGGCAGAACATATATATTGGTTTACAGGGTACAGAGGAATAACACCTGAGTCAGAATGGAGACTCAGGAATGGCAACGCATGGGGGGTATCATGGGCGAAACAGTATGTGTGTGTACTGTTATATCCATGATACTGCTCATGTCTATAGGCGACGGTTACCACTTTCCATCAGGTGGGCCGTCAGCTTGTTTGCCATTCTAAGTAGTATAAAAAAAAATTTTGCTAGCAATGGGGTCGTCAGATCCTCATTACTAACAATCCCTTTCCCACCTGGTTATTTGCTTTGAATTATTTTGTTTAATTATGAAAATTAATGCGAAGGACACAGTTTAATTCGATATTGAATTACCAATCGCTTCTCAAGATAAGCAATAAGATTTATTTATTATTTCAATTTTAGGGCTTTTATCCTATAAGAACTCAATCTTAATCAGCCTCAAGCCATTTGAAGGGAATCTTGCAAACATTTCAATTAGATTTATCTATATTTTACAACTAGTGTAACACTATCTTAAGGATTCTTTAAAAGACCAATTGATACCAAAATAATATTTTATCATACTATCTGTTTGTTTGTTTCGGCATCACACAAAAATTATTGTACCGAATTAAGTATGATTTTCACTGTTGTATCCCTAAACTCTGGTCTATGTTTCATCTCGATACGCCCTCTAAAAGTTGTCTGTTTCATTGGGTTTCCTATTTCTGAAATCCGTTTATTATATAAAGAAAAAGTCATTATATCAACGCATAATTATAACTACAAGAGCTTGATGTTTTTAGTTTTGCATTAAAATTCCTAATATGATATTATAAGAAAGAGTTATTGAAATCCCTCTTAGGAAGTAGGGTAACATGGTTAGACTGGTTTTACCACAGGGAGACTTTGTACAAAAGTCGATTGCTTGGGTACCTCTGTTCCATTCGTGTTTCAACCGTGAAACAGCTGTGTTTGCATGGCTGTGTTTCGGTTTGAAGGGTGGAGTGTGGCAGTGAATTTATAGGCCATAGAGGAATAATACCTTAGTCCTCAGGAATGGCAACGCATGGGTGGTATCATGGGTGAAACAGTATACTCTGTTATGACCCTGGTACTGCTCATGTCTATAGGCGACGGTTACCACTTTCCATCAGGTGGACCGTCAGCTTGTTTGGAATTCTAAGTTGTATAAAAAAAAAGACCGACTTGGTTATTTTTTTCCAAATATTCAATGTAGTCCATTAAAGGTTCTTATGAGGGGAACAATTGAAATAATTGCATGGAAAATCTTAAAAACTCCATTATACTTTGTCCGCACAAACCGTTCATAGCTTTTGAAAGAATATCTGTCGAGTCAGCTAGTTCGAAATATAAACTATAAGAAGCTTATCTATTTGCTAGACGTGGATAATATTGATATCTCCTATATCTATTTATTGGGGTTTCTCTGGATATAGATGGCAGATTTGTTTTTTTACCCATATATATTAAGCAAGACTATACATTTAAATTTCGATCGGATTTATCACTTCGATATTATGTATTGGATGACATATATTTAGTATATTCGTTATTGGGTCGAATATATATTAAAACTACAATATATATATATATATATATATATATATATATATATATATATATATATATATATATATATATATATATATATATATATATATATATATATATGTCTATATCGAAATTTACGTTATTAACTCTAAAACCATCATCTATGTAATCACAATAGTTTACAATCCTCTTAACAGTACAGTTGCATTACATTTGCAACAAGGCTGCAAAGCAAATACTCTACAGGCTTAAGGCACGCTAGCGGCTTTAATTTATAGCCAATTAACTTGTGTTTAGCTAAATAAATCGACTTGAAGATAGATCACAGTAACAGTAACACGATTTACCAGTGAATTCTAGTACCTCATGCAATTTGATAACGGTAAGCGAGGGCTTTGTGTTTTGGATGTTTTATTGAAGCTGAAACCGCTAATTGTATAATGAAAATTACAGTATACATTAGTGGTTTTATATATACTCACTTAGTTTATCAAGTATATAAATGGTCAAGTCTTTTATTACTATTTGGTGGTTTGATTATTATACCATTTAGTTCTAAGCTCCATAATTGTATATATATATTTACATTATTTTGTGGAAACAATTGTTAGTGGACCTAAATAAATAAATAAAAAGATTTCCACTGATTTTTTTTTATACCACTGAGGTAGCAAACAAGCATACAATCCACCTGATGGTAAACGGTTACTGTAACCTATGAATACCTGCAATACCAGAGATATTACGCGCGAGTTGCCGGCCCTAAAGAAACCTATTTACCCCTTTTTTGAACCATGCTATAATATCTTGGAAAAATCTCGACAGGGAGTTCATTCCATAACCTGAGCATTCGTGAGAGAAACCATTTTTGATATTCAATATCAAACAAACTGACAGCCAAACAAAGATAAGTTTTCAAATTATTATGTCCTTTAATAATTTACTTTTTTTGTCTGTGAATTCCTTCCTGAGACAAAAAAAAAGTAGCTCAAGAGCTGGAATTTAAAAAATATTACATTTATCCTTTCCAACAACTGTTTTAATTTCATTAAGTCATAAGTAACATAGGTAATACGCATCTTGAAAAAAGACTTTAAATTAAACAAAATAATTATTAGGAACTAGCAACCAGTTACGATATCGCATTGTTTTTTTTTTTTTTTTTTTAAATACAGGCGATATTACTTACCAGGTACTTTATACAGGTAAAAGAAATTTCAAAATCGATTTTTTTTTAAATATTCATAACAATTGAATCACATATTTCCCCTGTATAACATTAGTTTCGATAACCAAGATAATAAGTTTATTAAATTCCCTTTTTTCAATTTAATATATAGGAACAGACCCCCCACTAGTTAGAGCAACGACCGCAAATGCATTGCAGTGAGTGGATGCAGGTGACTCGAGGCCATTCCTTATGGCAGTCTATGGGAGAGGCCTAGGTTCAATAGTGAACAGATAACGGCTTTTTTTATATACTACTTAGAACGGTCCACCTGATGGAAAGTGGTAACCGTCGCCTATAGGCATGAGCAGTACCATGGACATAACAGAGTATACTGTTTCGCCCATGATACCCGCCCTGGCGTTGCCATTCCTGAGGACTCAGGTGTTATTCCTCTGTACCCAGTAAATTCACGCCATATCCCACCCTTCAAACCGAAACACAGCCATGCAAACACAACTGCTTCACGGTTGAAACACGAATGGGATAGAAGTACCCAAGCAAACGACTTTTGTACAAAGTAATATGAAGATAATGATATAAGAACTAAACATAAGTTTTAAAAATACTATTTTAAATACTAGTTATGTGAATAGATTCCATTCGGAGATTAAATCTATCATCATTACTTATAATTTAGTTTTTATTTACAAAGAAAACGTTCAATATATTTTTTACCTTATTAAAAATAATAACGTTGGCCAAACAGAAATAAATGGGATATTCTCGTAACATCCAGAGACATTATTGCTATTTATTAGCACGAGCAAAATATAAATGTGTTTCTTGATAGTATCTCGTCTTTGATGTGCATTTGTGATATTGTAGAAATAAATGGGCTTTGTGCGAGATCTGATATACTATCTTGCTTTCTGTTCTATTCAAATAATTAACTTTTCTCCTTCGCGTATTCTTTACTAACGGAGTTCTATTTTTGAAATTTAAACAATTATATTGTTTTCAAACAATTATGTTTTGCACCACGTAAAAGTAATTGTGAAGACGTTTCGGAGAAAACTTGTTCTCGTATTGTGAATATTTAAATTTAGAACGTAAAATTGCATAGTTACAAAGAAACATTACTTCGCGAGCAAGCAGTTCCATAAAATGGATGATCTTATATTTTTAATATATATCTGTTCTTACGTATTTAAATGAACTAGCATTGTAGTTTATTTTTCATCTACAAAAGGACTTGTGAAAATTGATTCAGAATTAGCAGCATAACTGCGTGTCATAGGGGGGAAAGGGATTGTTAGTAATGAAGACTGAGAATCCCATTGCTAGCAATATTATACCCAACCAGGTCGGCCTCCTAGCGGTTCTCCCAGGAAACTATCATGGTTAATTCCTGATGAATTCATTATGATGGGCTAACTGGCCTGTTTTCATTCTCATCTATCACCCTTTACTGGTGCTCCGCCAGCGTATCCCGTTAGCGTAGGTGGGATTACCATACCATTTTCACCCATCAAAAAAAAAACTGCGTGTCATAGCCACAAAAATGCCTTCCTTTTTTTAGAAGCCATTTTAAGCTTTAATATACTTTTTAAAGAAACATGCTTGACCAATTACGTCGTATGTACTCTGTATAAACTGCAAATTTCTATAGACACAATTTCAACGCTAACTGCTGTCGGCTTTCAGAGCTTTTAAACAGTTCCGGTTTATAGCACAAGCCGATAATGCAACGTCGATGACAAGTACACGAGTATTTGATTTATACCAACTACTGAGAAAGCCGTAGAGTTATAGCTCTGAGGCAGTCTTGTCCCTTTATTGTTGCTTATTGAAATGACTACCAAATGAGGATTAATAAGGATTTATGGTCGAAGCCATGAGGTATTCGCCTTATCAATGGCTGGTGTCTATAGACTATTATTCAAGTGTCATTTGATTTATTTAAATTGGTTATTGATAAATTTAGGAAATTTGTTTTTTTTTTTATATTAAAGAATTTTAGAAGATATAATTTGGTATTTTTTTTTATAACATTATTAGTACTTAGTTATTTTTTTAAAACCCCTGATGGTAAATGATTACCATCGCCCATAGGCATCTGCAACATCATAACAAATGCAGATGTGTTGCCGGTTTTTTAAAAAAGGAGTATACGCTTTACTTTAAGATTCCATTGTTTGATAAATACTGCTACTGAGTATTTTTTTTATTGGATAAAAATGGATTCATGGATGGATGGATCATGATGAATTCATCAGGAATTAAACATGATAGTTTCCAGGGGGAACCGCGTGGAGGTCGACCTGGTTAGGTATATTGCTAGCAATGAGATTTTTAGTCTCTATTATTAACAATCCCTTTCCCCCCGCTACTGAGTATTGGTTCCATACTTTGTCTGAGCGTGGAAGAAAATACCTGCAAAAACGCACGGTGGAGAATCACCACTTATCCAGATTGTCGGGATGAAACTTTTGGCAGGTTGTACGGGGACGAAATTCAGCAGCCGGTATTAATCCGAATAAATCCTCTAAACACACCTCATGATCTATGCGATAAAAGACGCAACATCTCCTGCAGTGCCAGAGAATCGAGTTGATCCACAAATCGTATACGAGATGAATGTATGACAAGAAATACGAGAGATAAGGAGGAATAAATATAATGATAATGGTGAAGATAAAAATGTTAACGACGATATAATAGTAACAAGCAACTATAACTATAAAAGCATATGTTTTGCAACATAATAAAAAATAAAAATTTCACTCGTGAATAAAAGTTATCGTTATAAACATTAAAAAGTCAAACGCGACATTTTGCGTCGCCTTAAAATCACTTAAGCGAAGTTTAAAATGACAAAGTTGCCGAAACAACTAAAAACTGTAAAGGAGCCAGATGCTGCGGACAGTTGGCAACAACTGGCTCCGAGTTGTATAAAAAGTTAGCTTTTAAAACAGCCAACAATAAATCAATAGGAAGAGTTTAGTAGGCAACACTCCTCGGATATTTTCCTCGGTGCTACATTTACTCCACTTGGTTTGAGATAAATCTCAGAATAGGACCTGTACAAAATTTTACGGTGCCGCTAATCTCTAAAGGCACTCCTTAACACTGCAAAGTGAAACTGTTGACCCAGAAATCTTGGGAACTATGTACCGGAATAGCTTGATTATAAAGCTTTGAAGATTGTTACCGAAAGTTTCCCCGAAAGGCTTATTGTCGCGCTAAAGTTTCGAATTTAAATATTTCGAATGAAGGCCGCTAAAGACTTGTGGAAAGCTTTTGTGCAGTTATTATCATTTACGGTGTTAATATAATTATGAATATTAAGTTGTACATTAAAAATAAGGGAATTTATTTTAGAATCGGATATATGATGCAAATTAAGCAATGTTATAAAAGTGTAATGTTATTATGAATGTGAGTTTGTTTGTAACTAAAAAGTTACACGTCTTAATAGCCTAATTGCTATAAAATTTAGTATACATGTACTATATGTTTATATAAATATTGTGTGTAGATTCGTTATTATAATTCTTAATTTTTTTAACCCCTGTGTGGGTGTAGTCGCTTATTTCTGTACAATAAAGTTTCTTTCTTTCTTTTCTTTCTACTATATGGTATGAAAAAGATAGAATTTATCCCAGTTAGTGAACAAACTTCGGTCATGCGAACGAAGTCGCGGATAGTCCTTACTAATATTATAAATGTGAGAGTCTGTTTGTTACCGGTAAGTGCCTTAACGGTTTAACCAATTACTATGAAATTTGGTAAACACATACGTTACATGACATAGAGAGATATATAGGCAAATTTTTATCCTGGTCAGTAAATATATCTCAGTCACGCGAACAAAGTCGCATGTAAAAGGTCTATTACTTTAATAAATCATTTCAAAAATTTATTTATTTACAGTAATTAATCATTAAACCGTGTAGAAAATTATAAAATAAAAATGCAATCCTATTTAGGAATACAACAAGTCTAAATTGCATAATGTAGTAGAAGGCTATAGAGATTTATCTAAACTCAGGCAGACACTTGTTTTTTATTTCTTACTCAGGTGCTCTTAGAATTACCCCATCAAATATATAAAAAGTATAAACAATTCCAAATCTTGCAACGTAGTTGTTTTTACTACTAAAAATTTTTAAGAGACCTCAAGTCTATAATGACCTTTTTTTTTACAACACGGGGGCCAAACGAGCATACCGCTCACCTGATAGTAAGTGACTACCGCCGCCCATGATCACCCACAACACCAGCGGCATTGCAGGTGTGCTGCCGGCCTTTTAAAAAGGAATATACTCTTTTCTTGAAGGTTATGTTGTCGTATCGGTTCGAAAATACTGCTGCTGGAAGTTGATTCCAAAGAATAATGACCTCAAGGCAAGATATTACTTGTCACATATGAGACTTGGCTCGAAGAAGAAACTAAGTAGATAAATAGTAAAAATAATTTAATAATTACAAGAAATTCTTTAAACTATGAAATTACACTTTCGATAGTTAATGCTTATTTACTTGCAGAAGTTAAATTTGATGTAATTACTTGAAGCAGATAGTTTACTATAATTAATACTGACGAACCGTTCAAAAACGAATAATCAATTTACTGTTATTTAGGTTAACCAATTACACATCCAGTGTTCAACATGAACAATCCATAATTACTGATAAACATATAGTGCAGAGTAATATACAAGACATGGAAACAACACTGTGCTATTAAAGGCAATTTAATGATATAAAAATGACACAGTATAAATTAAACCATTTTTAAATAATCTATATTTTATTTAGGTATCATATAGTGGATTTTTTTTATAAACAGAGGAGGCAAACGAGCATGCGGCTCACCTGATGGTAAGTGACTATAACCATGATCACCCAAAACACCTAAAGTATTGCAGATATGTTACCGGCCTTTTAAAAAGGAATATGCTCTTTTCTTGAAAGTTATGTTGTCGTATCGGTTCGGAAATACTGCTGCTGGAAGTTGATTCCAAAGAGTGGTTGTGCGTGGAAGAAAGTGCTTTGAAAAACGCACGGCGGAGGACCGCCACTCATCCAGATGGTTGGGATGGAACTTAACCTTTGTTATTACACTTTGCCGCATAGCTGTAGTATATAGTACAACAATGTAGCAAATACTCAGACAAGTTTGAAATCTACTACAGATGTGGAAGCAATTGCTAGCTGCGTAATATAATATACATTTTTATTTTTACCACTATAAGAATTGGACAAATGTAGATTAAAATTCAAGAAGTCACCTATAGTAGTTCTGTTTATCACATTAATTCATCTTCACCATTTCAAAACATCCTCCCCATCAAACGAATCAAAGACTTTAATTCCCAATATCACACTTTCAATGGCGGAACCGAAACCTGTTTCATTGTACCGTGAATTACATAAAGGTTTAGAAGTTTTTTGTGGCTCAGAATTGTCACGGTTGGACCGGCGGCATCCAATTTACTTGGCCATCTGAACACCATCCTTTGTCGCTACGTCACGCAACGAATCTCAACACCGTTTGTATACGTAATAGCCACTTATTTGTGTACTTTCTAATTAAAATATCCGAGAAGACGACAACAAAAACGATGGCAACGGGGTAGTCGAACTAGAATGAGTGTTATGTACTTCTAACATTCCTTCTTATACAAATGATCCAGAGGAAGACTTTGTACAGAAGTCGTCTACTTGGGTATCTCTGCCCCATTCGTGTTTTTGCTGTAAAGTAGTTATTTGCATAGTTATCTTACGATTTAAAGGGTGGGTTATGACAGTGAAATTACAGGATACACAGGAATAATAGCTTAGTTTTTAGGAATGGCAACGCACGAAGAGTATAACCGGTGACACTGTATACTCTGTTATATGCATGGTACTGTTAATGTCTATAGGTGATGTTTACCAGTTTCCATCAGCTAGACTGATAGTTTTTTTTTTTTTATGTAACTAAGAATGGCGAACAAGCTGACAGCCCACCTATTGGAAAGTGGTAACCGTTGTCTATAGACATAAGCAGTATCATGGACATAACAGTGTATACTGTTTCGCCCATGATAGCCCCCATGCGTTGCCATTCCTGAGGACTCAAGTGTTATTTCTCTGTACCCTATAAATTCATTGCCATATCCCACTCTTCAAACCGAAATACAGCCATGCAAACACAACTGCTTCACAAATATAAATGGGACAGAGGTGCACAAGCAAACAACTTTTGTACAAAGTCTCACTCTGGTAGCTTATTTGCCATTCTAAGTTGCGTAAATAAAATTACAAAGAACTGTAGTACTAAATCTCATATTGTTAAAATCCAATATTGCTCTTTTATTAAATTCATTATTATATTAGACTTTAGAAAATCGCATTTGAATTTAAAAGTCACTTTAAATATTACTCTGAATATTAGCTTTTACTATAAAAGCAGAGCGTTTCACTCAAAGAGCTTTCGAGTATTCATAGTATTTATATTTCAACATCTTTCGGTCTAATTGTTTTTAGAAAGAATACTATTCAGAAGTTCCAAGATTTTAATCTAAAGCTTCAAAGGGACTGTGATGGGAATAAATTAGATTGTGCACTGGGCCTTTGAGTGATCCGAGATATAATACAAGTTACAGGTGGCATGAGTCACGTACTAGATGGAAGGGTCTGGGCAGTGAGCACTGGACTTTATGAGCAGATTATAAAATAATTTTACGCATTACGAGAATGCGATTGGATTGGATACATTTGTATTCATAGATGATGCTTTAGCTAGTAAAATAGCAAAGAGTTAATATATTATAAATATTATATCGTTTAATAAAAGTATAATTACAATTAACACAGTACATACATTGATTATGGGAAATGCGAAAAAACTGAATAAATTAACCTTTTTAATGTATCAACAGTAATTTCCATAATACTCGTAAATATTACAAATAATAAGTGACATAATATTGTAATAGTTTTTAATAACAAAGATCCCTTAGTGTTAAGCAATTACAAAATCAATAACATTAACAAAGCAAAGCGAGACACGTGAACGATGATTGTGTACAAAAACAGTACACTGTTATGTCCATGGTACTGCTCATGTCTATAGGCGACGGTTACCACTTTCCATCAGGTGGGCCGTCAGCTTGTTTGCCATTCTAAGTTGCATAAAAAAAAATTCTAGAAAAATGATTAAAGTAAATTGAAGGTTTCAATTTTCCAGCACCAGAAATTCCAATAATTAAAAGAAAGATTCTTATTTCAAAGCAATTTGATGTTGTTTATTTAGCAATTAGGAGAAATGACCTAATATATCTTATTAAACCTATCACATAAAAAAGTTGAATGAACTGTCCGACTGTTATTATATTAACGCATAACTACATAATCACTAGAACTAGAATTGTTAGGTTCTACATGAAGATTCCTAATGAGACCGTAATATAATTCTTGGAAACTCTGAAAAGAAGGAAAATAATAAATTATACGTGGGATAAAAAAAAAAGATTATTGTAGAGACCTTCTTAACTAAATAGACAAGAAAATAGATAAGTGACATTATGTCAAAGTAGTGACGATTGAATTACTTTGTGTAATGATTTTGTGCCACAATTAATTTATTATTTAAATTACAAAACTTTCTATCATACTGGAAGACTTTTGCATGAAATGACTGGAAGACATTTGATGCATCTAAATTGCATTCATTCCAATTTAGATGATATTATATTTTGTGAGATAGTAATAAAAACACTGAATACATTAATGCAATATATACAACTAACATATTAAAATGGAATATATATTTTATTTACAACAGATTTAAACATAAAAGTCTATAAAGAATTAACATTACTGGTCAAGATATCCAATTTACATAATTTACGTTATCTCCCAAAGTAGCAGCTGTAAAGCTTGAAATGGAGGCACATAACACGTTTTGAGTGGTACCGAAGCGGATACTCGGTGATACGGGAGTAAATCCAGCTTTCTTAGATAAGTCGAGCTCAATGCGGCCAGCTCATCCTGACAAATGGCTGTATGACGTCACTGGCGAGGCGACGCTATATAGACAAGCAAGACTCGTAGGTTATAGTCAGTAGTTGGATGTGAAATAATACATTGTTCTTTTATTATTTCATAATTTAGAAAGAATTTGCCTTTTATTTTTTTTTCTTTTTTAACAAACGTTTAATGTATTTTGTTTTTAATTAATTTATTAAACTTTGAAATCTTTTAATTGAATGACCTTTCTGTGGCTATCAGTGTTGAACATTTTTTGGATTTATTCAATTAGTCCCATGTTGTAATGTTGGTATCCTGTATGATATTAATTTTATGACAACAAACAATTGTTTGATTCTAAATAAAATCTACTCTTACCTAGGTATATATAATTATACGATTCCGCATTCTAAAAATTTTTTCAATTGTGGTAAAACGAGTTATTTAAATTTAAAGACTAAACTACTGTACCGATTTTGTTAAAATTTCAATAAGATCAATTTGAAAATATATTCCTTTCGGATTAAAAAAATAATTTTCTAAATCTGTTTATAACTGAGTATTCAAAAAAAAAATATTAACTGATCAATTTCACAACTTCCTCCTTTTCTGAAGTCGGTTGAAAACAAATCAATTATGGTATGTTTCCAATCAAATGTGCTTACGAATGCTACTGATATTGATTGAGTGTGTTTTGTCACGATCCAAATACCTATTTACTTTTTGTTTAGCAAAAATATATATAATGTTTTTTAATATTTCGCTTTTCTATTGACATACATATTTATTAATACTGATAGATCAACGACATTTTCAAAAAATAATATATGTTTTACGAACGAGATATAAAAACTACATATTAAGTCTTTTTTAACGACTTTTTTTCATTAAGAGTAATTATTTTTCATTAAATATTAGACATTTCATTAAAAGTAGTTAATTTTCATTAAATATTAGAACTTTAATTAAAAATAATTAATTTTCATTAAATGTTCAATCAGAATACGAAAAATCAAAACAGTTATTTAGAAATTTGGAAAGGCATCCAGTGCAGGCGTTCGCAGCTCGTAACAGTATCACGCGTTCAGAATTTTAACAGGACATTTTAATAAAGTTCACTAACGCCAATAAAATACACATAAACAATTTAACGATTGGCCCACTAGGAGGTCTATACGCTAAGTGATAGTAAAATCCAACCGGTGTACACTGATCCTTGAAATGTATACATTGTTTCATCTCGCCAAACAAATAAAGCACCGAACGAGCCATTATAAACTGGTTTGAAGTATCGGTTCTGGTATCAAATATCTACAGATTGAACTGATAACGTCCGTTACGTCGCAAGAAATATCTGAGAATTAATTATTTATAGACGTAATGCGATTACTTATCTGGAATTCTGGCAGTGGCCATTGTAATCTGAGCAGTAAGTGCACATTATTATACTCTCGTGATGTTCTATTGTTTAGATCTTGAGTGCTCCAGCTAAGTTGCTGGCTATAATTGTTAAAAGGTTGCTTTCCGTAAGACTTAGCAAATAAATAAAATCAAAAGTTCCGAGTACTTTTGAACGATTAATTATAATGGTTAGAACCATTAAACCAAAATACATTGAAAAATAAATAGATTTTTATTAATCTATTACTGAAACTTTTGGAATTACACAAAAGAATTAAAAAAGCAAATCAAAAGTATATCGAAAAAATTCCTAATGTCCAAATTGAAATTATTTGTTGACTTTTGGCACTTTAGCTACTTAAAAAAAGTTAAGAAAACTGGCATACATATTTGATGTGGAGGAGAACAGAGGCTACATTTTATATTGGGAACACGAGTGAAGTTGGGAAGCAGATAGTTTTAAATATTTTGCAGTAAATTTACGTGCATATTTCCCACAAATTAACTTTCCAATACTTTATATAAATATTGATTCAGAAACAAGTGTCAAGTTTGAATGATATTTAAAAGATATGCAAACACTACCAGCTGAACGGGGAATGTTTTCGAAAGGTTTTATTTACTTTATATTATGTTACTAATAGCTGCTTCGCTCACCACTTAGTGCACTTGAATTAGAAATCTGTACTTTCATTTACCAAGACAAAGTACACTAAATATTGACTCGGGATAGGTGAGGATGAAAGCAGACCAGTTGGTCCATCGTGATTTATTCCGCAATGATCAATTCCGCAAGATTTAACCAAGATGGTTTCCAACTTGAGGTCGATCTAATAGGGGACATTGCTAGCAATAGAGCTATTAGAACCCCACCACTAACAATCACTTTCCCTTCACGATAAGTCCTTTGCAAGAGTCACACCACTCTAACCTTGCTTACATCTTTTGCTTCATCCACTTAAAGAGTTATGTATACAGGTATGCACTTGACGATTCCAATTATTATTTGACTCTATTCTTAGACAGATTTAAGTATATTTAATTTTTAAATAACTACTTAATATTTACTATTAAAATGTATCTAATCAAAAAGGAACTACGGGACCTTTATGTATCAATAACAGAGTTGCGATCCATCCGGCCGATTATCCCGTCACTAAAACCGTTTAGCATCGACCGTATCCAGCAAAAAGCCAATTAGAAAGAAGCATGGGCCTCGTGTCTGTACACAATAGATCGACCGGCGTTGGACGCGTTCCGTCCCATGCTAACAATGCACAAATTATAAACAGTCCACTTGCTACAATGCACACGCTCACATCTCTTCCTGTGCCATTGTGATCCCCCGATACAATAACTCATATTGAAATGATCCCTGAAAGAGTTTTATTTGTGGATACGACATTGTCACGGGCGCGTCCAATTTCGATTCTAGCGATTTCCGCTCTATAAAATGGTTGTTTGCGAATAGCTTTCGTGTAATGTTACTACAATGGTATTGTGTTTTTTATTAAGGACAAATTATTGTCAGCTACGTATTAAGGAACGGCGGGTGTTCGTGTGTTACAATGAAATTACTCACAATAAATTTGCGATTACAAAATGAAGGAAGTCATTCTTCCTGCCATTGATATACCTGCAACAAAAATTCACCATTAGCTACAATTTTTCAATGTAACGGATGTGGTACTTACAACAGAGTGTCATTCATTGATATAATATATAATAATAATACAATAGACGTCTAATATAACCCCACGTGTTATGTTATAATGTAAAATGCAAATGCGAGAAACATTACGCTTAATAATAAAAGCTTCTCTTTTCAAATTGGCGCGATAATATCCTGCGACCCTATCCAAATGGATTGTGGCACAAACACATTTCGTAATACAGGACGACTCCTCTATTTAGAGTAGTAATGACACGTCGACCAAAATGTGTTTCTGCATTGTATTTTATGTCCCTCGGTATTGATACCAGCTGTTTCGGTTTTACAATCTTCGAATGCGGTAAACCGGTAACATCTGTCAAAATCGTGCGCACTTCCATTTGATAGACATATGGTATAGCCTCGAACTGGGCCACGACGCAAATTCATGTTCATTTAACGCGCAATAAAAATTTAAAACGCTGCTTATATTGCTTCTCTTGTTTATCATTAAGAATAAAATTGGATACAATTATCTAAAATTGGATTTAACGAAGGAATTACAATTTCGAGTCATTAACATCATATTAGCTGTTCATTGCTGAATATTGGCCTCCCCTTGAAGGATTTTGTCAGTGGTTGCCACACTTGGCAGACAGGTTGGCAATTGCAGTTATGCTTTTGGTGATGTTTTAAAAGGAATGCTGTTGTTCATCCTTCAACTATTAGGTTCCCTTAATCGCCCACAAAAAAGGACCCTTTCCAAGCCGGAACCACATGGTATAGAATTTTGAATATTTGCAACATATTGTAAACAATTATTTATTATTCCAAGCTTTATGATAGTGGTTAATATTGATCAGTAAGTAAAGTAGTAATAAAGCTAGAGTACTTCAGGCACTTGACTGTAGTGGTGGGAAGTAATCCTGGTCCTGGGTTTGTTATGCCACCAGAGATTGTAGTTAAATATCGCATATTCTTAGTAATCAGTGCTTTGTTTTCGGACAAAGCATAAAACTCAAGTTTAAAAGATACAATGAGCGAAAGGTGTATTCGTAATTATTGACATTTTAAACAAAAAAATAATGAAATTGAAGATATTTAAGAAATAGAACAAACAACAAAGGAATAACACCTGAGTCCTCAGGAATTGCAACACATGGGGGGTATCATGGGCGAAACAGTATACTCTGTTATGTCCATGATACTGCTCATGTCTATAGGCGACGGTTACCACTTTCCATCAGATGGGCTGTCAGCTTGTTTGCAATTGTAAGTTGTATAAATACAAATACTAATATAGTGTGTTCAGTTGGTAACTTAGATTAAAGAAGAGTTAAAATTTATGCCGTTTTCTATGGAGAAAACAATTTAGATTGACTTATTACCATTCATAATTTGTGTAGAAGTTTATATAGGTTGTTTTTAAATATTAAAAAAGTTCACACGTATTGTGTATTTACAGGTACCAAATTTACATTGGTTCCACGTTTCAGCGTCATTATTTTCGTATTATCACAAGTTAATTTTACGCGTTCCGAATGCGGAACTAATGGGAAATGAATTCGTCAGCTAGCTACAGCTACAAATACTTGCCAGAATTGTAACAATACAAAAAAAATTGTTGAATTCATATCGAAATTATAAGGTCGATTTGAGGAAAAGGACTTATTACTCAAGGATTAAGTCATTTTTACAATGAAATTAAAGATTTTGGCACATAAAAGTAATGATTTTAATTGCGAAAAAATCTGTTAATTTGATTTCAAAATTAAACTATTGAAATAATTTTGATAAGCTTTCTATGGGATCAAACTGTAAGAATGTACTTTCAGATAGAAAAAGATTTACGAAATCGGTTTAGAATTGACGGAATTATGAGATAACAAACTCAAAAAAATACAACCTGATTAAGAATCTCTTTCTATTCAAAGTCAGTTGAAAATTAATTATTTATTTAAGACAAACAAACAGCTAGAACAATACACAATTATATACTTAAATAGTAATTTGCAACCACTAAAACTTGCACAAATAAAATACAAGTAAAGGAAACACAAAATTAGACAATACTAAATTAAACAAAATTAAAACAAAACAAATACTATTGAAAACTACAGCAACATTGTCAATAATAATATCCAGAAGTTAATAAAACCATCAATTTTTTCAGAAAAACATTTTTACAGATTTTTGACCGACTTCATAAAAAAAATGATTCTCCATTTAGTTCACTGCCATATCCCATCTTTCGAGCCAAAATTATTGTAGTATTTATTAGTGTTTTTTTTTTTTTTTTATAAAACATAGAATATTAATCAGTAATGTAGTCGTTAATCTATATTGCTAGCAATATACCTTATCAGATCGACCTCCATACAGGTTACCCCTGGAAACTAACGTGATTAATTCTTGTTGAATCCATCGCAATGAGCTAACTGACCTCGTTTCAACCTCCCCTATCATTTCTCACTGGTGCCTCGCCAGCATATACCTCCCCTTAGGGGGTTTTGCTAGTAACAGCCACGCTTGGAGGATTGGCAACCACAGTTAGGCATTGAAGATGTTTTAAGAGGGACTCTGCTGGCTATCCCTTACCTTCCCTCAGTCACCTCTAACGCTCACAGGAAAGGAAGAGGTGGCCTATTCTATGGCAGCCTAAGTAGTATATTTACACAAAATTTCACAGCAATTGAGATACTAAGAGATAACAAACAAAGTCACATTCATATTATAACATTAGTAAGGATTAAATGGATGAAAATGGAATGAAAAACTCTCTCATCCCAATATCACCTTTAAACACTAGACAACAAGGAGTAGCATTATAAATAAGACGTGATTATGATATAATTGCATTCATTTACACCGATCGAGAACTCGGAGCGGGGTCATTGAACCGTCGTACCGTTATCTTAGCCCCGGGACACACCGGGTCCATTAATGAAATGTAACTATGAGTAGCGCGAGGGTTGATAACATTTGCTCCCCTTTTCATTCCAGTTACATTTAGTTTATTACTTTAACTGACTTCAAAAATTACGTTATTAAATTGTAATAATATAGTTTTTTAAGCGATCGCCTGCCAAGCATGGCAACTACTGGCAGAGTCCCCTTTTAAATTTTTTCGCTTTAAAATTTAGATAAAAATATCTTTATCTTATCTTTATTGTTTTAAATTATATAACAGTATGACAATATTAATGGTCGAGGGATGGGCTGCACCGTCCCTCTTACTCATAAAACATTACTAAAGCCTAACTGTAAATGCCAACCTGCCTACCAAGAGTGGCAACTACTGGTAAAATACCACTGGGGAGATTTATGTTCAGCAATGGACAGTTAAAAGCTGATATGATGAATAAATATATCTCATTTACAGGGAAAAAGTAATAAGTAACTACTAGTACACCGGTAAACTATATTTCCAAAAACATTTAACGTACAAAGACACGCGAACAAAGTCGCAGGAAAAAACTAGTACTAAATACAACACGAGTAGGCCAACAATTTCTCCACCGTCAAAAACATAAACAAATAATATTTCTAATCTGTATTCAGGTCAGTGTTGCCAGTTTGGTTATTTTTTATTCGCAATATTGGGTAAAAATATTCTATTCAGATTTTCATTTCTTCAAAATTTCGTTTCGGAGAAATTAGATTTTTGGAGAAAAGCAAAATGGGTACGGCAATATTTGGACAATTTCTTTAAACAATTTTTATACGTATAAAAATATAAATAAATATAGTACTCGTAAAATATGAATGTAACTAACTGAACAGAGAATAGGATAACAGAAGAAGGAAGATAAATAAGCTAAAGGAAGATTTTTTTTGCTTTAATTTTGCGGCACATGGAAAAACGTAGTAAAAAACTATACAACTATATGATTTGTGTCAAAATCATATCGATTAGGAGAAAAAAAAACTTGACGTTTGGGTAAAAATCAAATTTCGCATCTGGCAACCCTAATTCAGGCCTTCCGTCCACACATCTAACTAGCGTCTAATCCCCTTAGTGGTCGCGTCGAGCTCAATCTGCTGTGAAGGTAGGCCTGTGTGGAACTTCACGGATTTACCAGAGGGAGACATTGTACAAAAGTCGTTTGCTTGGGTACCTCTGTCCCATTCGTGTTTCTACCGTGAAGCAGTTGTGTTTGCATGGCTGTGTTTCGGTTTGAAGGGTGGGATATGGCGTGAATTTACAGGGTACAGAGGAATAACATCTGAGTCCTCAGGAATGTCAACGCATTGGGGGTATCATGGGTGAAACAGTATACTCTGTTATGTCCATGGTACTACTCCTGTCTATAGGCGACGGTTACTACTTTCCATCAGGTGGGTCGTCAGCTTGTTTGCCATTCTGAGTTGTATAAAAAAAAAAAAAAAAAAAAAAAAAAAAAAAAAAAAAAAAAAAAAAATTTACATTGACATATTCAATTACTGATTACCCGCAAATCATGGTACTTACATGACAGCTTTTACCAATAAAATAAAATAAAATAGCAACACAGTGTCGTGCTATTCCTTCACTAAAACCATTCAAAAACTAATACTGCTAGTCGTACAGGTGTTCATAGACTACAGTGACTGTTTACCATCAGACAGGCTGTATGCTAATTTGTCACCGTGGTATAAAAAAAGCAATGATCGATGAGTATTAAAATTATAAACGACTAGTGACCCAGTCCGACTTCGCATGAGTAGGTAAAATTTTTTAATATAATACATAATGTATGTTACTCACGTAAAATGTGACTTTCTATAGCAGAAGGAAGTTTTGAAATTGGTTAATTAGTTTTTGAGTTAATCCATTACAAATAAAAAACAACAAACAAACAATCAAATCTTTACTCTTTAAAATATTAGTACAAATTATTGCAGTTTTTATTGCTCAAACTGATTTAGACGTAATGGAATCGTGATTAAATAAAAATCACAACAAATGGATCTCAAACGGTATAAAAGTAGTAACTACTTGATGTCTATTCGATATTATATTAAATTCATTCACTTCGATTACGTCAAAAATGAATCGAGTTTGTGCAATCCAATCTCTAGATATCTATCTACATCTATTATATTACATATATAATATATCTATTATATGTTTAAAACAAACTAACGCGTTTTATTCTAAAAAAAAATCTATTTCCTGAGTTTTTTGCTATAATTCACTATAACTATCTTGATATTTTCTCTTCCCTATACTCGTATTTGACAAAGAGAAATATTAATGAATAAATCACATGCGTACCTAACATAACACTGTTTCGCAAATTAATCAAAAAGTACGCTATATAAGCAGCAAGGCAGGGATTTATTAGTTCTTATTATTAAAATCGTGTACTGAATTAATAATTGGATGGATTGATTGGCTGGCGAGGCGCGTACGACGACGTGCGGTACCGGGCGTGACTTTGAATTGTGATTGCTATAAGTTAACGGATAGCAGGAAGCTAAAAGCTTTTATGTATGTAATTATAAGTTAAAAAGGTAACAAAATTCATCATTAGTATCTTTAATATATGCTACTTGGAATAGCAAACAAACTTATGGATAGTAAGTACTATGTTGACCATAAGAATGTAACTTAAAACCAATGTTGCATCATATGTTCTATACCAGAGAAGGAATATGCATGTATTATATGTGCATACCCTGTAATTTTACTGTTATGCGTCTTATAAAGAGAAAGATAGTTATACAAGGACAGCAACTTAACGGCAGTAACATGCAGAGAACAATCCCCTCTGATAAAGGGAATTTATAGGTAATACATGTAAAGTACATACATTTGAGAAGGATCAAATAGAACGACAGAAAATAAAATATCGTGTTTTATTCTAAGTGATAAATATTAAAAACTTAAATAGAACAAAATCTATAGTAAAACAGATATGATTCATAAACTAAGGAAAAATAAATCTTCGTAAATAATTGATTAAAAGAATAAAAATAAAATACAAAACAACACCATGTCAAAGTTACAAAGTCGTATTTAAAGATGCAAAATTATGCAAAAAACAACATGAAAATCAAGAACGAAGACAAACGTCCTCCTCGTATACCTTTAATTAAAATAAAACCCCTAATAATTTATGCACTGTTGCGTAAAGGTGCGCTGCAACAATAAGAATACTCCATTCCTACGTTGACGTCACACGAACTCGTGAGGATGCCTCCTCCGGAAAAAACAAAATCCTTTTTAATTTAAAATGGAGAGACAATGAGCAAACACAGATGGCGGAATGCAAAAGGAACGAGGAGAAAGCCACAACAGCGTTAGCCTCGGTAGCCGTACAACGGAGTAATTTATATGGTAACAAAGTGTCAGGGATAAAAGAATTGTCACGTCACGTGCGATAAACGAGAGCCAAGGAGGAATGGCCATTGGACGATCGGAAAAGCTTTTATTTAGTGTGCAGATAAGTAGGAGGGAGACGGCGAACGTCTGACGCAGCGATGGTTTGGATACCTCTTACGAGATCAGATAAGCTAAGCTTCCAAGCATAAGCTTTTATGGCGTATTATTGTGGATTATTGCCCGCTATAAATACGGTGAATCTTTTATTACAATCACCATAAACCTCTTTATTCAATCTTTGGATAATATTTCCTGCAACTAATTAATGATCATTAAAAGTCACAGATATTGTTCGCATAAAATTAACTGAATAAAACAAAGATAAATAGGCAAAGATTTTGTTGCAGAAATTGTACTGAACAAATACTAGTAGAGTCTAATACCTTCGACTATTTAAACTGAGAACTATTCTTGCCAATTAACGGTAAGCAATCCACATTATCTCTAAGCTGGTATCTATAAAATTCAATACAGACAGCTCACTTAACAGTGCGCTTTGGTGCCTTCGAATAAATACGTCCGTTAACACGATTCATGGCCAAAACAACGATATTTAGGAGTCAATTAAGAATAAACACGTTGGAACTCCAGCGCGTCTCGCGTAAAACGTAGCTAATAGCCGTTTAGAAGGTACGGTGGAACAGCGGGAGATCATGTTGAGGAACCTGTGGCATTCGCCGTCATTCGCGCTGCGGGCGTCGCGGACCTCGGGCGTGTTTACGACACTTCAGCTGTTCTTATTGATTGAATTCACCACAAATTAAAAAAGTTTATTGCCTCGTACCGTGAACTGGAAACTTTGTCGACCTCCAATAAAAATTATAATTCACGTTGCTATTAAATATTACGGAGTCTGCGAGTGGGTAATTCATATTTTGTAGAGGCACAACACTTACTTAGTCGTCAGGAATGGCGACGCATGAAGGATATCAGGGTATCATGGGCGACATAGTAGACTCTGTTATGTCCATAAGTCATGTTTATAGGTGACTGTTACTACATTCCATTAGGTGGGCTGTCAGATTGTTTGCACTTTTAAGTTGCTTAAAAAATATTTCTCTCGTATAATTAATGATAATGAAAATTTAATGAATGATAACAATTTATAATCTACACAAGGAACAACTCCATATAATAAAAAATCGGACAATTGAGTAAAATTATTTAAGGCGTGTATAACGTGTAACAAATATCGACATATCAAATGGGACAAGTAATTTGATCTTGTTATTGGAAAACCGAACAATGGGAATGAATGTGGCGAATTCCTAAAAGCACACAATAGTCACCATTGTGTAAGATGACACGTTTATACGACTTACGAAGCCTTACACGGCGAAGGTGTCTTCAACGATGCAAGCGATACGTTAAATCTGTTGCAATTAGACAAGAAATGAACCTCGTGACGAGAATAAAGGTGATAAATTTAAACAAATGCTGCTGTAACATTCACAGTAGATATAACAGTCGTCTCGTAAACTTGACGAGATTCAAAAGACGTGTCAGATCGTGAGGCCGGAGTCCCCTCAAAGCGAGCGACGGGCACGTCAATTTGTTTACGAATTACGCATAAATTCGTCTCAGAAGAGGAGACAGGCATCTCGTGCGGCGATCGCTGTTGCGACATTTCAATAAAATTTACGATTCTGACTTAAATGGCGTGTCCGACGAACAAAAAAATCTTCCGACATATCCCCCTTTTTATTTTAGACGTTGTACACTTTGAGTTCGTTAAAATATCTCGGCCAATAATAAAACTGTCTTTTCACTGTAATATACTTATAAATATGGCAATGTAATTGATATTACACGAATTTTACATGGGACATTAATTTTTATGTTCATCGGATTTCTCGATAAAATCAGAAATGTATTTTAATACTATATGTTATAAATATTAATAATTAATTCAATACATTTACAAGTTCTATATATGTTAGGTATGTCTTACTCTACGCCTCTTATTGTATTAAAGATAGTGAGATATAGTTTCTTATTATAATAAGCTCACGCCTTTCTCAATTGAGGATAAGCAGAAGGCTTATAATCCGACATTACTGTATCTCCATGTGATTTATTATCTGAATTAGTATGCACGTATATATAATTAACAAGCCTGAAAATCAAGCACATTTTTTAGTACGAACATTATTAAGAAATCTAAACTGAAATAACCTTCTTTTTTTTTAAACCTATTATTATTATGACAATTAGAAATTGTAAACCAGTTGATATCAAATAAAGATGCTGAAGATACTTTTAATAAAAATCGGCAGTTGAATAGTTTACTGTTATTTTTTCTTTTTTTTATATACAACTTAGAATGGCAAACAAGCTGACGGCCCACCTGATGGAAAGTGGTAACCGTCGCCTATAGACATGAGCAGTACCATGGACATAACAGAGTATACTGTTTCGCCCATGATACCCCCATGCGTTGCCATTCCTGAGGACTCAGGTGTTATTCCTCTGTACCCAGTAAATTCACGCCATATCCCACCCTTCAAACCGAAACACAGTATTTATAATAGTTCAAATTATTATACTAAATTCAAATAATTCCGAAATATTGTATGTTGTATTAGCCGTTAACTATAAGGGGGAATTTTGCCTGTAGTTGCCACGCTTGGCAGGTGGGTTAACAACCGCACTTAGGTTTTAGGGATATTTTAAGAAGAACGCTGCTGCCCATCTCTCGTCCTCCTTTAGTCACCCCTTACGGCACCCACGGGAAGGAAAGAGGTGACCTATTCTATACCGAAACTTACACAGCAAAATACCGAAATGATCGCTTTTAATCAAAACATATCTCAAATTAAATCTACTTAATTGATGTGACATAATAAGACATCTGCAAGTAACAGACAAGCGCAAGGCTTCGATATGTAAATAGAATAAAACAATATTATTTTAGAGGATTCCAAAATTAGCGTGTACAATGTCGGCGGAATGCACGCACCGCCGATCTCTGTTATTGGCCATGACAGCTCGGTTGTATGAGACAGATCGCCTTGTGCCCTGCTCCCCATCGTTTCAGTATTTTTGAACGCCAGCCCTGTCAAACAATCGTTCATGTTTACTCAGATGCGTCGAAACTTTAAAATTAGACTTGATTTAGTGCGCGATTTGTTATAATTTATTGTGGTGCAAACAAAATTTCTTTAAGAACCAAAAGATTTGATATTTCATCTTCAATAAGATACAACCGGACAAATTGGATAAAAAACTATTCCGAATTTAGTAAGCGAATGGATCAATGACCTTTAGTTCCTATTTGATATTTGTAGAAAGCAAGAATCAATAGTGACATACTACTTTAATTCTCTGATAGATAAATCTTATATTATTGTAGTCTTGAGGGCAAGCTAAACTCTACAAATCATTCTTAAAGTAACTAGCGTCACACCGCAGCTTTACACGTTTTCTTTTGTTAATAAAATACAGCCCACGTCACCGGCTTATAATATAGCTTTCTACAGGTAAAAAATTATTTTAAAATTTTTTTTTTTTGAGTTTATCCATTCCAAATTAAAAGTCAAATCTTTTCTTTATATATATTCGTTTAGATATCATTCTAGATTTTTTTTCTTGCAGCCCTTATACAATATTATTTGGGTTATATTTTACGTCCATTATTGTAGTAAAGTCATCATGCACACTTTTTTGCTCCGGTCAATATCATCCTATATACAGTCACACTAAGTTCTTCACCACTATCTCTATTCTACAATTGTTATTTATACTACTACTTAATAATCTTTTAGAATAAGTCCACCCTATCACAACATTTATAAATAGATTATTTTATATGTAACTTACAAGTGCAATAAAGAATATATATATTTTACGTCCATTATTATAGTAATGTCATCATGCACACTTTTTTGCTCCGGTCAATATCATCCTTTATACAGTCACACTAAGTTCTTCA
Organism: Galleria mellonella; assembly: GCF_026898425.1. Taxonomy (NCBI): domain Eukaryota; kingdom Metazoa; phylum Arthropoda; class Insecta; order Lepidoptera; family Pyralidae; genus Galleria; species Galleria mellonella. The sequence continues at coordinate 3,887,236 of NW_026442037.1, read as the reverse complement.
CCACTATCTCTATTCTACAATTGTTATTTATACCACTACAATAATGTTTAAAATACATTAATACTTAATAAAGTAATTAAAACAAAATTGCTATTAGTAAATAACAAAAAAAAAACTGTATTTTATTTTTAATTGGATACGTTAATTTATTACACCTAAAGTAATTAAAACATCTCCTAATCCTAACTGCGGTTGTCAATATGCCTGTTAAGCATGGCTACTATTGCCAAAACTCCCCAAGTCTTATGTTTAGCAGTGGACAGTGAAAAACTGATATGATGGTGATGATGATGATGATATATCTTGAACTGTTGAATCACATAAGAATACTATTACTAGTTCTTATAATACACAAGTATATGCATTACAATTTACTACTATAGACAAATATGATTAGACTGTGTTCCATGAAAGAAACAACTTTAATTATGGCAAAATAAAATTGTTTATTTTTTTTTAAATTAAACAACTGAACTAAATTTAATGAATGAATGAATGAGTATACTTTATTTGCATTATACAATATAGGGGGAAAACAACACAATTAATAAATATAACGATACAATTGTATAAGTACAGTAAGGCGGTCTTATTGCTGAGAGCTTCTTGATATGAGATCTATGGGACCAATATGTAAATAATTAAAAGATAAAAAGAAGAACTTACCAAATCGGTTTACAACTGACGAAGTTATGAAGTAACAAAGGTAAAGAAAAAATACAATTGTGTTAATAATCTCCTTCCTTTTGAAGTTGGTTGAAAATGAAAGATATCCAATATAAAAATTTCACTACACCAAACCACTGCAACTAAAATTAAATTTACTCCGTGGGTTATTCTATAAAAATACAAAACTTAACGACTATCGGAGTTTTACATAAAAAACTATATAGAAAGGCATATTTCATTAATTTTTTTTTCCAGTAAAACAACGGGGTGTCCCGTGTTTGTGTGAGACGACTGCCAACGGCGTGGGCTTCGTCTCTAACGATGATAGTTTCACACTTTAAGTGGTAGTGGTAGCCAACTGGTGATAAATATTCTACTTGTACTATTTTTAACTTCTCGAGGGTAAGTTTTAAGTTAATTTAGAGAATAAATAAAACCTTGTCAGTGCTATTTTAAGTGTTAGAGAAACTGGAATATTGAATTACAAAGATTTATACTTGAATCGATATATAAAAATTGTAAAAACATTTTCGTTAACTGTGAAATAAAGTATTAAAACGTAAATATTGAATTCAAATAAAAATAATAGTTGTTTACTGGTTTTCTTGCTGGCTACTTATTGAAACAGTCAACAATAGGAACAAAAGAATAACTGTTGACGGACAAAAACTAGATCAAGACAAGATATTTAACAGACACGTATTTTGACAACAAATTTGCTTTTTTTACTTAATTTTCAAATTCTTGACGATCCAATAAACAGTAGCCTAATTTTAAATTTAGTTTAATTAATCTTGAAACCTATATCGATAATAAATTTAAAAATAAATAACAAAATACTACTCGATGTGTTTAATAATATAATTTATTTATTAACAGCACATTTTGTTCCTACACTCCGAATATCGCACGACGAAAGCTGTAGTACTGAATAATTTATAAGAACTGTCTACTCTTGTAGAACAATTCATTCGGAATTCTTCCTCAGTGTTTGAATTTATAATTTTTATTTCTAAGAATGTTTTAGGTCCTCAATAATTCATTATAGTGGCATAATAAATAATATCTTTTACATCTGTGACATACTTTTCCCTTGTATCGACACCTTTAGGAATTTTGATCGTCACATTATAGATTTAAGCTCTAGATAGACGGAGGTATCCCCATCAATTTGGTACAAAATATTTGTTGAGATCCAAAGATTTTTTTTTATACGCTCCAAGAGATTAATGCCGAGATAAAGAGATTTGGGGTGGTTCAAACGGAATGGAATTTTTGAATTGGGGACACGATAAATTTTGACACCTTTGTTTGTTCGTAAAAACAAAACGCTCCAGATGATTTGTGTTGTTTCGTTTTTGTATTGACCCTTTCGTAACATAAAAACTGTTTATATTATCTCTTAAAGGAATAAATGGTCCCAGTGCAGTTTTTGTCGATTTCATTAAACGTATAATTCCCCTTTTTTACCGCACTTTCTTAATTACTGTCTTATAACTTTTATTTCGTTTTACCCAATCGCAAGTCAACATGTGGTCGGTAATAATGAAATGCTCAAGCATGTGGTGTATCTTCGAAACACATTGTAGAGAATGACAATTATCCCCGTTTTTGTTTCTTCCCCCACCCTTGCGCACTAGCATCGCGAAGCTTGGCCCCGCCTACTGCGGGCATCGTTCTTTGCTTTGTTCAACAATCATCAATGCATGACGAACTTTGATCTATGTACTACATTATATCATAGTTCGTCTCCCACTTTATTAAAGTACGTACATGAATTATATTTAAGGAAAAATAATATGAGGCGTCTTAATTAAGACTATCAGAGGCCAAAACAATATTTTTTTGAAATGTTATCTGCAATAACAGCTTGTCTGTCTGAATGTTTGTTTCGGGATCACGCAAAAACTATTTGTTTTAGCTTGATACACCAACTATTAGTTTATTTCGTTGATCTTTGTATGGTTCATACATCACTGCTGCTGATAAGATATTGTAAATAAAAGACGATACTGACGTAAAATAACAGATTTTAAAATTTAAAGTTAGAATATGATGCGGCTAACATATCCTTATAAGATAAAAACCTTCAAATAAAAAAAATATAACGTTGATAACTATTATGCTAATGAGGTATAAGTACACGGGCGCGATGACTTTATTACATGAACTAATTTTATTAAGAATATTATAAATTAAATTAAAGAAAAATGCTAATCGGACAATATGTACGATTGTACGGTTATATACGGTACAACCTTTCTACTCCCAAAATACACGTTATCAAAATCATCGAAACACCTATCAAAAAGCTAGTATTCTAATAAGATTGCTATAATCCAATAATATTGATGAATTAAAATAGACTCCAGCATTATTACAATCTTGATGCAGGAGATAACATTACGTAATGTCCAAGTTACAATAATTTATTACTTGTGATCAATCAGATGATCAGATTAAATACTTAGGCTTGTATATTTGCGTATTTACTTTCACTGTTTTTCTTTCTATTGTTGTTTTATGATGAATATTTTACTTTCAAAGAGAGATGTTCCAAATATAATCACATAAATAGAAATGATCTTTATTGAAACAAACTGAATTAGAGGTATATTTTTCTAATCTTTTCTATGGTTCTATATCTTTATACGGAATCGTGTCTTGTACTTAAATTTTAATCTTGTTAATGATATATCAAAAACTATAGAAGATAAAAGTAAACGGAAAGTTAAAAATATATATTTCAAACATTTTATAGAAGTTTAGAAGCGTCTGTGAACACCCGACGAAAGGGAGAGACGATCGGACTATGGGAGTCTCGAAATGAAATTTATGAGCATTAAAACTATCTCCATTTCATCGCAGCCTGTAGGGCTTAGACCGCATTATACCGGGACCAGCTGCCTCTAATCGAATCCCAATCAACTCAGAAACGATGTAAAATAGTTTACTGAAACATTAAATGCATAATCAAAACGGCCGCTTGCGCTCAAAACTATTAACAGTGATAAACCGTTTCATAACTTAAAATGTTTACAACCTCAAGAATCGTTCAGTGTGGCTTTATTCTTTGTTTATGGCAACAGTAATGAAGTAGAAAGCATAAAGATAACGAATGTGGACAATAATGCTGCTATTTCAATTTCATGATATGTTTATACGAGTTCTTTTTTCTATTTGCATAAAAAAATCGTTTAAAATTTTCGAGCCTGTATGAGAATAAAGTAAACAAAGCGTGTATTCGGCTGATTGATTGTAAACATAGATAAGGGAAGCGAGCTATTAATTTCTTATTTACGAAACTCAGAATAACGTAGGTGTCTATAGAAAAAGAGAACGGTCGACGTCAAAATTGGATGGCGACACAATGGTGGCTCGAGGATTAAAAGCGAACCGATGTAGCAGTAGCGGACACATCATTTATCAGAACACAAGATGCTCTTCCGCGCGCTTTAACTGCGCCTTCGAGCCTCACAAAAATATATTTTCCTCTAACCAAGTAACAAGACATTCCTTTTTATATTTCCAATTAAATTTACCGTACGATCAATAAAAAAAATATAGTGTGCACACACATTTTTTGCTGTTGTAGATTTTAAAGCGTGTTCGAGTATAACAAATCACATGTAATATAAAAGTATTAACTTTATTTCTAACGTCCATATTAATTTTGTCCTCGTGAGATTTATTGATAGATTAATCACAATTAATACTAGTACCTAATAACATCAATATAAATTGAAATTAATGTTCGTCCAATTTGTTGTTTTATGAAATTGTATTTTAAAAGACAACATTATAAAATTTTATGAGTTCGTTGAACTGATTTGAAATATTATCAATGAGTTTATCGATATTAGTATTCTTGTCTTGGAATCCTGACAGTGTCCACATTTCAGTTTGGTTTAGCCTCAATCGTGCTTTATCGTTAGATTGCGTGACAACGGTCCCTATATCAAGCCCAGCTAACGGTATATCATGTAATTTCTGGTAACGATGTGTTTCTTTTATTAGATATCTTGGCACTATAAGCAATTATGATGACATTATTTGTTGTAAAATATTGTTTAATCTTTGTTCTTGACCAAATATTTTAAAATGACTCCGTCGTAAATTACCGTGTGGTGTGGCCTTGTCATTTAAATATATTCTATATATTGTAATAAAAATATAAGCTTCACCTATCAGTACAATGCTTAGATTTACGAGAAAAAGTATGGAAAACTAAGAACATGAAATATATTTATGATTTAAATAAAGTTACTTATCAATACCAACATCTAATACTTTCGGTTTAGTTAGTGATAATAACCTGTTATCCGGTGGCATTGATTACCGTATTGAGGTTATAACTGACAATATTTTATTTTCATCTTATTTACCAGAGAGAGACTTTGTACAAAAGTCGATTGCTTGGGTACCTCTGTCCCACTCGTGTTTCAACCGTGAAGCAGTTGTGTTTGCATGGCTGTGTTTCGGTTTGAAGGGTGGGATATGGCGTGAATTTATTGGGTACAGAGGAATAACACCTGAGTCCTCAGGAATGGCAACGCATGGGGGGTATCATGAACGAAACAGTATACTCTGTTATGTCCATGGTACTGCTCATGTCTAAAGGCGACGGTTACCACTTTCCATCAGGTGGGCCATCAGCTTGTTTGCCATTTTAAGTTGTATAAAAAAAAAAATTAAAATATCTAGTAATTTTTAATTTATGAAATTGTCTAAACTTATTCCTAAAATGTATTTTTAAATAAATTTATTACAAACAACACAATCCCGAAGCGAACACGCTGGTGTAAAGCGCAATACCTTTGCGTACCAGCATATATTTTGTTATACCGATACGAATCAAGTTGTTATAAGAAACCCATAACTTCACACCAAAGCCGATTGGAACAGCTTATTGCCACCAAACAAATAAATTTCTACAACCTTATCAGAAATCTTAAAGAAACCCGAAACCGTGAACATGCACGTTGAGCATACGGTGTTAACTATTCATTCTGTGTCACTTGGGAATATATTGAACAAAAGACGGGCCCAGCATCCGAGTACACTATTTCTCACTACATCGGGGCGATGTAATCAGAGAAGACGACGTGTCGCGCTTATTTATGTATGAAAGGGGCGCGGGCGAGGGTGGGCCAAGGCTGGATACAAACAGAATAATATTGATGACAGTGCGCTGCGAGGGGTCATGAATCATTAATCGTGCCCTCTAGTCTACGGCTCTATTACGAATGCCTCGCCGGATAAGTCCCAGCGAGGTGAGCCTGCGAGCCTCTTGCTCTTTTCCTTCTTGCAACTCATACGCCGTGATTAAACAGGTGTGTACAATGAATATTCGCATTTCAGTCTAAGCTTTTTCTTATCCTATTTGAAACAGCAAACAAGCTGACAGCCAACTTATCAACTTTGAGAATATACTGTAGTGACTACCACACAGCTTGATGTGATTTCGTATCTTGTAATATTTGGTTTTTTTAAAATTCAAACTTACACACATTTAAGATAGCGAGTATAAGTTTAAAAGGTTATATACGAGACGAAAATTTTATAAGTGATTCACCAAATAATTGAAAAAAAAGCAGAGTTATGCAATAATGCCATTCATGATAATAATATATCTTTTACATTTCCTCGAATTGATTATACCTATAGCAAAGTAATAAAAATTGTGAGACATCCACCGTATCCAAAATGTCATTACAATATTTGAAAGAACAAAATTAAACCATATTTTCAATTATACCGACCGCCTCGAACATAGCGGCAAAAGAAACAAGCAATCATCTTAAACACAAAAAGCGAAGGCAATTTAAGTTAATTCAGTAAGCAGCAGACATGGCTACTTCCAAATGAACTCAAACGTAACAAAAACGAAAACAAACCGTGGACAAAAACGCAGGTCATTTCGGCGTGGACTTTCTTCTTGTTTATTTTTTTCTAAGCGCTTCTTGGCCTCGGGACGTGCATCCGAAACCTTGAAGTTTTTTTTTTCCACTTTTTCGACGGACAATTTTTATTCTACGTCTTGTGCATGGCTGAACAGCGATAAAATAATAATGCCCAGGTTGAAGCGAAAAGGGACCGTAAACGAAGGCCAGAGCGTTCCTAAACTTCTAATCGACATTTTTATTTTGCGATCAGCCGACCCAATTCTTTATGGTTTCTTTTTTGCAATATTTTAGGGCTCAAGGTCTATTCTGAACGGTTTTTGTTTTTGGAATGAATAACGCACCGTTTAAAATTTGCACAGTAATAAATGAAAAACTGTAAGTAATAGAAGTACGCAATTTTTTGTAACACTGCCAACAATCTGCTAATGGTTTCGCTAAAAATGTAAAAGTGTAACGGTATTTTTAAAATGATAAAAGGGCTATTGGTCATTTGCCCAATGTTTTAAGTGTAAAATGATGGATGCCCACTTTTTATGTATTCATGGGAATAGGTAATAAATTCGTACGACACAAATTACAGGTAAAATTATGATATGGTATACCAATATTTATATTCACATTATTTATTTGCTATAAAAATTTTGAACAACAGTTTTAAGTTTGATAAAACTTTGAATTGAACCCACAAATTCACATTATAATAATTAGTTTTATATATATGTAATACAGAATAAGAAAATAATATATTTGTCATACATAGTTAGTAATCACTACATTTAACATGTGGGTATGAACAGTTTACTCCTTATGATAATATTATGGGTTTAGAGAGTCTTAACCAAACTGCAATAGAATATTAAACGGCACATTATAACTGATTTAAACAAATAATTTAAAAAAACAACACAATTCAAATTCTAAAAGCATACCATAACAATTTTCTGAATGATAATACACACAGCTAGAAAGCGCTCAGAACAAATTCGTATAAAGGGGACACATAAAATTTACATGACAAGCCAACTTACATGCTTAATGTAGTCATAACCATATCTATATCTTGGCACTTAAGGTACTTTTTAAAATTCATCACGTGTACCGATGCCTGCGTCGAGGGAGGCACGCTTCCCACAAAAAAGCTATCAAAAAAGTTTAAAGAGAAACAGAAAAAGCACAAGGCAATACATTTAAAAAGGTCCATGTTCCTTACACAATAGACGTATAGTTTCTGGCGACAGAATGGTTACAAAGCGTCTGCATTTTTTTGGAAGTCAACCTAAATGAGGACTTTGAAATTAGTTGAATTTGTAAAATTTTAATAAGATTTACTGCTTCTATGTTATTTTTTTAAATTACTGTTGAAACAACCTGGCATATTTTATGAGTATTGAGAAATTTATATTCATGGAATAATAAGTGTGAGGCAAAACCCAAAACAAAGAATTGCACCTAAAATTAATTGTTACAATAAAAAACGCCCATATCCTCCGGCAATAATTTTGCTAGCACTTCAGAGTTTTTGCAGTGCAGTGGTTTAATAGTGATTTCATAATCTGTAATTATAGTCACATTAAAAAAGGTTGCTCACCTCCAGGTAGAAAATATCGATTATACCTGAACCTCGTCGTAATTTGGCGCATTTCCTCACGACATCCTAATGATGCGAACAAAGCAGCAGTCGATAACGGCTATCCTTCCGCCCCCCGAAACGTCACGCACATCCTCGTGAAAAAAGCTAATGCCTGACTCATTGTAATCATTGTCACAGGTAGAATCTACTAAAAAACGTTCAACGAAGAAAATGCATTAGCTAAATAACAAAATGCCAATGCGTGATCACACCATATGCTTCGCGGATTAAGAGCAGATGCCGATTTTGGAAATGTAGATGACGTGCATGATACGGGTGCTGGTTTTTATAATCTTTTACCTGAGAATGTAAACAGACGTATTGAATATTGGTAATAGAGGTCCCTTTAATTTGAATGCATTGTAAAATTTATATAAATAGTATAATAGTAAAAAAAAAAAATTAATAACAGTGAAATACACTATTATGAATATATTTCAAAAGTTGCATTATTCAAGAATTAGGTTTATAAAAGCAGAAGCTTATGAAATAATAATAATAATAGAGCCGACAAAGGGTACTTAATCTAATTAGTAGTTCAAGCAAAAGAAAACTTAAAGCAAAAACTTATACCTGGCCATTTGGCCCGTAGTCTAGTAGTAGGCTATATCTTTCTCTTATGAGAGACTTGTAGCTAAAAGTTAATGCGTTATTATGGTTATGGAATAAAAATCTATACTTTACATTTTTTATTATTATTTCAACATTTAAGAATACTATCATAAAGTACATTGTATTTTGTAATTCTATTGTATTTTAAAGTCTACAATTACTCGAAAATAAATCCAAACATACGTAAATAATATTTACTGTAGATGTGTAGTCGTATACAAAGGGCATTAATTTACTTCTACAAAAGCCTCGATTAAGGGAGTATTTCAAGTAATTTGATTTCACATGGTATATGGGAGCTCCGGCTGCCGATTTATGGTTCCATTGAAATGGTGCTTAAAGGATTTAAGTGGTTCATAAAGTTACTCAGCACTAATAACTGAAACGACTTTGTATTTAGCGTGAAAAGTGTCATATATATGAATACAAAAGACTCGATGTCACATTGGACAAAAATGTAGCTAATGGTTAAAATAATGATATATCAAATGCTACCATAAATCACAGTCTAATACAATGTAATGAATTCCTAAATTTCGGACTCAATCGTGTCTTTGTTTATACCAATATCAGACCAATAAATGGAGTTTAACATTTCGTTCGTCATACATCCTATCATAAAAGTCCAAAGGAACAATATTTTAACATTTTTAATATTTCCAAACGGTATGTATTATGTAATTTTAACATAAAATTTCTGTTTCGTTTGGCTCCGAAATTCGGAAAACATTTGATGGTATGCCCTCAGAACATACTGACTGCTATAAAACTTATGTCCTTTTTCAATTTTCATATTAATTATATGTTAAATTTGGAAGCCATTACCGTGCTTTTAAGAGGATAAGAGGAAAGAAACAATTTAATTTTACAATTTATGATATTAATTCCAAATGAGATAGTTACCGAAATAAATACCTTAACGAAACGTTATTGATCGTTGAAATAAATAAACGAATTTTATCAAACTTAATAGTACAAAACGTAATTTTTTTTTCCAAATTTTAAAACACTATAAAATCACTCACTTCAATCAAATATTAAGATGATTTAATAAACATAGAAAGAATACATTAAAAGAATCTACAAAACTGTATCCAATATCAATACTATACTCAATATGGATTTAAACTAAGAGAATTCATTACTAAACAATAATAATTTATTGTTTAATCCATAGCCGTAAGCTGAAACAAATAAGTTAATTCCAATTTAAAAGGGATAGCCGACACAAATTACATTTATGGGAATACAGACCGATGGCGATAACCCAACTGGTAACCTGCTCGATGGAAACAAATAAATAACCAGTTTAGATAAACTGCGTCTGTAAATATTGCTCAATATTAATGATCAATATATTTATTGTGGCATTTAATTTAACCCAATAGCTGGTGTTAGTACGAGTACGATTATGATAGTATAGAGGGAGACTTTGTACAAAAGTCGATTGCTTGGGTAACTCTGTACCATTCGTGTTTCAACCGTGAAGCAGTTGTGTTTGCATGGCTGTGTTTCGGTTTGAGTGGTGGGATATGGCGTTAATTTACTGGGTACAGAGAAATAACATGAGTCCTCAGGAATGGCAACGCATGGGGGGTATCATGGGCGAAACAGTATACTCTGTCGTGTCTATGATACTGCTAATGTCTATAGGCGACGGTTACTACTTTCCATCAGGTGGGCCGTCAGCTTATTTGCCATTCTAAGTTGTATAAAAAAAAATTAAAACAATATGCGCATTTTACTGTAGCATGACACGTATTGACACAATTATATCGTCAAAATTACCATGCACATAATAGGAAAGTGAACAGTTTGCAATCGTATAAAGATACGTTTAATTATACTACAATATATTGTGAAATTAAAGGTAGTGGAGTTTTATTAGTGTATCATTAATCTTTCGTATTAGCTAAACGACTAAAAGAATTTTAATAATAAAGGTACCTATTAAAGGCTTTATCTTGATAGCCTAAGTATTAGAGTAAATTTAATTGAAATATAAATGATGGACATTTCTGAAAACTTAATTCATATACTTGATAATCTGGTTACATCGACTCGTTTTAAGAATATTAATAAAATAACAATTTTTAACACTAAACTAACAAATATATAAATACAAATATATATATAAAACAAATACCTACAAATAACATTAAAAAGTTTATTTTATGGACATGAAATGAAACAAATATTTACAGATTATATTTTAGTTACAAAATCTATCCACTATATCAATTATACATTGAATGTCCAGTTGAGTTGGAATATGGGTTAAATTTTCGAGCGGGATCCAGTGATTGATTGGGGCACAAACGAACAAAGCACATTCATCCATTATTCCAATTCTGTATTTACGAACAATATTCGGGCTTTAATTACATCAGAGTTTACAATATTAATAGGCTTACCTTAATTCTATTCTAGATGTAGTTATTTGAACGAGATACAAATTAGATGATGGTTAACACGTGGGCGTCAGTTTGTATGGAAAGGGATGCTTTAAACTTGGGTTTACAAGACACGCCATGTTTGGTAAGACAAGCATCTCTTTTGCTATAATCATTCCAAGATAAGCCTTAAAAATATGAAACTTGAATACGTAAGTAGATGTCTTAGTAGTATCCGCTTTTGTATTTCTGCCTTCGTTCACTATTACTTGAAAAATTTCTTCTTACAATTTGTATTTGGTAACTTCGTTTCTAACTAACTTCTTTTGATGCTAGATTGTCATTAAAATTGACATTCAACCATCGTAATTGGTTTTGGCAATTACAAAAGTTTGGTCAAAATATCTTCGCAGTTTCCATTTAAGCCGAGAGTTCCAAGAACTGTCGCTTATTTTGTTTACAAGATCTTTGCGGATAATTTTCTTGTTTCCGAGTGAACTTATTTCGAACAATGTTTACACTGTTCAATACAGAATTGTAAATTTTCTTTATTTATAGTAGGCAACGTAATGAAATATTCATTTTTGTGTTGTGATTATATGATAGTACTTCATTATATCAATCGTATGACACTATTTAGTTACTAGGACCATATTTTTAACAACTGATTGTGTTTATAAATAATAAAAGCTGTTTACAGCAAAAATAATAGTATATTATTAATCTAATGAATATGGACTGGCTTAAATAATGATAGAGATTATCTGTAAAATATGAATGATAACACAGATGCGATATAGCTTACCTTTTGCAAACAAGTGGCTCTGCATTGTGCTACTCGCAATGGAGACGACACTTCCTCCTCTGCTGACACTCCAATCCACAATAAGATAGAAAATAGGGAAAAACTATACGATAACATTTTGGCACACATTTTCTTTGGTATTCCTGCTTCGATTTTGCAACTTTCGGTCAAAGCTCCTCGCTTATCATAATCGACACCCGAATCGTAGCAAAATATTGGTCATAATAACTTCTACGATTTTCAAACGGTCTTCACTTGCGTCACGTTAACATAATTCAATAGAAAAAAGTTTTTTCTACAATTCCAATAGCAGGTGATCCAAGATTCTTGAGACGGTGTAACATGTCTGTACAATATTATACGATAACACAAAACGAAGTCAGTATCGAAGGAATCACCATAAAAAAAAATCACAACTCGAATCGTTATCCGTAGAAAGATTTCCGAGAGCGACCCTGCCGTGAGCGCGGTCGAATGCGTACTAACTACCCCGCTTGAAGAAGCTCGATTCCTCTCCCCTCTGTTAGTTAATTTTTGTTTCCCTCTCACTCACCGCTCCCCTCTCTTTTCCACTCTCAGCGAAGCTTGCGTCCATGGCTACTACTACGTATGCCGCTCTCTGTCGCCTCTACTAGTGCATATATATTATTCCATCTCGTTTCATCTCGGGCGGTTTCACGTTGTTTTTCCTTGATGCAGTTTAACGGATGGGAATGTAGTGGTTATTGTTAGACAAAGACGGTGGTAGTAGAAATTTTAGGGTTGTTCAAAAGGGGTGACAAAGAATCGAGCTAATTCAGGGCTTGCGTTTTTATGGGAGCCCGGGCGGTAAAAAGTATCCCGCCTCTCTCGTTTGTACAACTTTATGATTCTCGCTTCGTGAAGCCATATTAATAATATTAATGGCAGCCACATCAACTATTTATAATGTGTTTTTTTTATAGTAAAAGGGTTTATGAATTTTTAATTTTATTATTGTTTATGTCGTAGTTTGCTCCATTTTGATTCAGTGTGTTCGGAATATCTTGTGATTTATATAAAGGTACATTAAATTTTGATAAAAACTATTATTCTTATATGATTATTGAATGTTCATTCCAAAAGATTGACTGGTAAAGAATGATACTTTTAGCTTTAAGTGCGTCGTTTGTACCACAATTTCTTTTGGTCTATAAAAAAATTAATGAATCAAAATATTGAATTAAATCTAAATCACTGATATTATTTAACTAAAAATTTTTAAAATATGATACAAAAAGTTCTAACATCATTATAATTATGGCCTATTAAAACATCAGCTAAGCCTTACTGCGGTTCTCAACCCGCCTAACAAGCGTGGTAGCTACTGGCAAAACCTCCTTATAAGAGAGGTCTATGTTCAGCAGCGGATAATTAACAGCTGATATGATGATGATGATGATGATGAATATAAATAGAACGACGTATTTCATAATTATTGATCTGTGTAAATTGTAAAATTTCATGATTGATCTGTATACTTGTATTGAGACCACTGTCTGGCCTGTTTCAGTTGTAAATGTACGCAAAACTGTGTTTTTATCTGAAGTAGCAATGTAGCCATCTACCTAATTTGAAGAACCAATCACCTATGGGAGTGCAGTTTCTTGAATGACCGGAACTATCACTTATCATTGCAGAGGCGGAATGATGAATTCTTATAATTGCAATGTTTTTTTATGCAACTTAGAATGATAAACAAGTTGACGGCCCACCTGATGGAAAGTAATAACCGTCGCCTATAGACATGTGCAGTACCATGGACATAACAGAGTATACTGTTTCGCCCATGATACCCCCCGTACGTTGCCATTCCTGAGGACTCAGGTGTTATTCCTCTGTACCCGTAATAATAATGCTATGACTATTGAAAATAGTTGAATTTTAAAAATCATTAGAAAAACAAATAATTAACATCTGTAATGTCTGAAACTGACTATTTATTATAGACTAGCATTGTTCTGTAGCTCCGCTCGTGTGGATCAGTACATAAAATTTTGTTTTATTACTATTGAAGGGTACCACAATTTATCATGATCTTACCTCATGGAGAAAAGTATCCCATGTGCAAAGTTAGGATATAATCTATATGTGTACTAAATTTCATTCCTATCCGTTGAGTAGTTTTTTGCGTGAAAGATTAACAAACACCCATTCATCTATCATTAAAAACTTTCACATTTATGATTACTCCTCTCCATCCAAAGGTTGCCTGGAAGAGATCGCTCTTAGCGATAAGGTCGTCCGTTGTTTTCTCATTGTGATTATTTCTTGTAATTGTTTATATTTATAATAAGTTTACTATTGTAATCTTTTTGAGGAAACAATAAAGAGTATCTATCTATCTATCTATTAATAAAAGAATTGCATTGAAATATTCCTTACAATAATAAATGAGCAGAATCTATTAACTTCCTGTAACATAATTTAATTTGTTGCGTCATCTAGTAAGGATAATACTGCGTTATTGTTAATGATAAATTCTTCCAAGTTATCGATTTTCCGAGTCATTTTTATTGATATATTAGCAGTTAACAGCTGATATATAACAGTCCACTGCTGAATATAGGCCATAGGATTCTGTCAATAGTGGCCACGCTTGGTAAGCATGTTGGCAACCGCAATTATGCTTTGGTGTTGTTGAGAGTTTTTCTTAAAACACCAATTTCTTAATAGTCGAGCGATGCCTCGATCATTAAGTTCCTTTGGGAAAGGAAGAATTGACCTATTCTATACCAAGATCACAGCAATCTCCGAGTTATACAACTAGTCAATTGTCACTTTAGTTTGCTCATCTTTCGGTTTTTTTTTTCTATTGGATGAAAATGGAATGGTAACCCCGCCTGCGCTAATGGGATACGCTGGCGGGGCACCAGTGAAGGGTGATCGATGAGAATGAAAACAGGCCAGTTAGCCCATCATGATGAATTTATCTGGAATTAATCATGATAGTTTCCAGGGTGAACCGCGAGGATGTCGACCTGATTGGGTATATTGCTAGCAATGGGATTCTTAGTCTCCATTACTAACAATCCCTTTCCCCCCTCATCTTTCGGTTTAACATTTTCCGTGTTTAGATTTTAATTGTTTCACATATAAAACTTCGAACAAACCTCTATCCGTATACCTTAAAATAAATCACGTAGAACATTAGCAATGCAGACGGAGCACAAGGGATTGGAAGATTAAAGACGTCTAGCTGAATAGAACGAGCCTAGATATTCTGGAGTGAACGAAAAATGTCTTTACACAGGGTACTGTGAAGCCGTCACGTACAGTCTGCGGGGTGGTTTTATTTAATCTTTTTGCATCGAGTACTTGTACACTGCGCCGTTTCTTGTCTGGGTTGCATCACATCAACAGGGTAATGGATTGTCGCTGTGTAAGGTAGTACTAGTAAATCTCAAAGGGGAAACATATCTAGGGAATAGTGTTGTATAAAATTAGACGTTTATCAGATATTGTCTTGTATATTTAAAATGAGCTGTAATCCGCGGATTTTGTCTGCTTAAATTTCTTTATTGCACTTGTATGTTACATATAAAATAATCTATTTCTAAATGTTGGGAGCAAGGGTGGACTTATCTCTGACAGAGATCTCTTCCAGTCAACCCAGTACAGTGAGAAAGCATTTCGTTAGCGGGCAGCTGAAGTGCTATAACTATTAATACATAAAGAAATATACAGTTAAATAAAATATTAAAATATATAATAAAATATTACATAAATACATACACTATAAATACATACAATACCTATCTACTTATATAATAAATGTTAAAATAAATGAATATACTACTTACATTAGAAATTTCGTTTAATGATTTTAAGATTTGACAGTTCAATTAGAAAAATAAAAAAAAATAAAAAATTACTCAAGGGAAAGAAAAGGTGATTTCAACCTTTTCTTGAAAGAGGTAATAGAGGGACTCTCTTGTATGTGGGAAGGGAGTTTGTTCCATAAATGGACAGCTCGATACGAGAAAGAGTTGCCTACATATTTGTAAATGTATGACGGACGTAACCTACTGAAAAATAATGACATGCATGTATAATTTTGCAATAATAATTTGAACTTCAATGTGGCTTTAGTAACATGACTTCTAATTAATAGTTGATTATTAATAATACATATAAAATGTTGCATGCCAAGCTGGCTGAATGTCATGGTTACACAAAATGTATAATGTTACCTAAACTTACCACATTCATCGCAATAAATTTCATTTCATTTCATTTCATTTCATTTCATTACAAAGTGTGTCCTACACATATTATACATTTGTGTAAACTTTAGTGGCTGTTAAATTATTATTTAAATGTATAGTTATGACATGTATTAGACGGTACCAGACACCGCAGTACTCCGCAACATCATGCTGAGTTGGTTGCCTTTCCACCATAGAGGCACATAAAATCACATTTTTTTTTATTTCCTTTATAATTTCATTAATTATGCGCTTGTAATGGTGAATAAATAATTTATCTATCTTTTTTTTTTTTTATACCACTGAGGTGGCAAACAAGCAAACGGCCCACCTGATGGTAAGCGGTTACCGTAGCCTATAAACGCCTGTAATACCAAAAGAACGAAAAGCATTATTTACTTGAATCCTGAACAGTTTGGTATCCAGTCAATCTAGGCTATTGAAATAGGTTCAGATGTTTAAACGTGATCGAATAACTAATATCTAATATATATATATATATATATATATATATATATATATATATATATATATATATATATATATATATGTAGCGAACTCTTTGCTACATTTTTATATTCTTATTGTCATTCGAAATTTATATATTTTTTTGACATATTGTTTTTACATATTGTTAAAATATATTTTGCTAAAGTCTGTCTCCTCAACTTTTCTGTAGTTTTCCATTCTAAAATCCTCTCATTGCATATCAAAAGCATTATCTCCGTTTCATTTGGTCCTTCTACCTACTTATATTTACAGCGCACCTATTTGTCATAGTCCATTTTCTAGTTACATGTAAGTATAATTTTATTCGTTTTCATATTACATTACGTTCTAGTAGCTATCACGTCATTTAGTTTTCATGATCACCCGTAGTAAGAGTAGAGTCATGTCATCTGAACCTACGCCAAGTTGTTACGTTCCACAAGTCAACCCAGACTCTAATATCGGTGGTGTGGAGGGCGCTACGGCTCATAGCATAAGATCCACTAAAAGTGGGTCCAGGCATTCCTCCGCAACTATTAAAGCACAAAAGGCTGCTGCAGAAGCACTGGTTTTGCGCCGCCGCTTGGAACGTGAGTTAGACATCGTCACACGGGAACGCGAACGTGAACGACAGTTGGCAGCTTTGCAGGAAGAGGTTGAAAATAGCGAACTGCGAGCAGAGTTGGCTGCCATTGAAGCAAACGGCAGCTGTACTGGAAGTCGCGCAAGTCATCGGAGCTCTACTAGGGTGGTAAATGATACTGAGAGGTGGGTAGAAAACACTTAATTTATTAAAAGTCATGGAGACAGAGATATCAGGGACATTTCTGCAGTAGAATGTGGACAACAATGTTTTGTTCCATTACCCGGTAGTTCGGTACTACCACCGACTGCCACACGGGCAGCTGCATCCCCTGTCATAGCTTGTATATCACAACCGTGTAATAATGGTGTGCCCGTAGCGGTGGACATTTCACCTCCGCTCATTAATACGGACGCAAATATTTTAAAAGCTGTAGCTGACACCGCGGCAGCAGCGAAGGCTCTTGCCTCTGGTCGCGTTGCTAACCTCGAGTTATTTCCTTTTTTTGGTAACCCACTACAATGGTTACAGTTCAAACGTATTTATGACGTCACTAAATCTAACTTCTCTACTGTAGGTAATTTATCCAGACTTCAGAGCGTACTCAAAGGGCCCGCATATGAGGCCGTCGCGACGCTACTAATGGCAACAGATGACCCGGACGAGGTAGTGCGCGCACTTGAAGAAAACTTCGCGCGTCCAGAGTTTATCGTGTTCAGGGAAGTGTCTCATTTAAAAAATCTTCCACGTCTGGGCAATGATCTGAAAGAACTCTCGACACTCGCCAATAGGGTACGAAATTCTTTAGCTACAATTAAACTGTTAAATCAGTCAGAGTATTTATACTCTCCTGAGTTATTCTATGCCGTACTAGGAAAGTTAAATCATACAATGAAAATTAGGTGGACGGATTTTGCCACACAAGATACTACTCGACGTCCTAAGCTTGAATTGTTGTCTGAATTTTTGAGGCGCGAACTAGACCAACACATTCGGTTTGGTCTGTCACCCGAGTCTAGTTCGTTCCAACAATTTAATACCGATAAACAATCATTTAGGCGAGAAAATATTAATACTGTCACGCATATTAAGGGCGAGAATACAAAAATACAAACGGTATGTTCGTTTTGTAAAAAAGATCATAATATTAAGTCATGTTCCAAATTTCAAAAATTTTATCTGTAGATGAAAGGTGGCAATGGTTACGACAAGCAAAGGTTTGCTATCGTTATCTAAGAACTAATTCACATCAATGGAAAACTTGTAAAGTAAAGCCATGCAATATAGACGGCTGTCATGTTCGTCATCATCCTTTACTTCATCAATATCCGTCTAGTTCACATAAGGCAAACGTCGCACAAGTTACAGATAATAACGTTATAGGTATAGAAAGTACACAATCAATTTCAAACAATTTTAAGTCGTCTGAAGGTAACATTTTTATATCCACGACTCATACAGGTACACAACATCCTTCTACAAGTTGCCGTTCTCACGTGTATTTAAAGGTGATACCTATCACTGTTTCGGGGCCTAAAGGTAGTTGTGATGTATTTGCACTACTTGACGATGGAAGCACCGCTACTTTAATCGATTCTAGTATTGCGACGCGCATAGGTGCGACAGGGCAACAACGCAAGATTACTGTAAACGGTATTGGCGGTCTTGAACGACATGTTACGGTATCACACGTTAATTTTTACATTAAAGGTAGACACACACAAGAGACATTTTTAGTAAAAAATGCTAAGTCTATGGATTCGTTATCCTTGCAACCTCAAACAATTCGTCGTCAAGATATCGAATCTTTTTCACACCTTATTGATTTAGTCGATGTGTTATCATATGAGGATGCCACTCCAACCGTTTTAATCGGAGCTGAGGACTGGCATTTATCAATTAATCGTGATATTCGTGTTGGAAAGAAGTATGAACCCGTGGCCTGTTTAACATCACTAGGTTGGACGTTATATGGCGCTTCTTCAAGTAAAACAAAATTAGTAGAATTTGTAAATCACGGTATATTTATAGAGTCATCTAAGGATGATAATTTAGAGTCGTTAATCAAAGAACAGTATAAAATAAATTCTTTAGGGATTTCTAAGACGGAATCACAACTAAATATACAGGAACAACGCGCAGTTGATATTTTAGAAATCACTTCGAGGCGCTTACCCTCTGGTCGATTCGAGGTAGGCATGCCTTGGCGTCATGATATCCAGCACGTAGGCGAAATATTAGAAAGTTCATCCGTCAATGAATGGCGATGGGTACCAACGGATATGAATGTAGCCGATGACGCGACTAGATTAGGTAGGACTATTAATTTTGATAGTTCACATAGTTGGTTTTGTGAGCCAACATTTTTACATAATTCTCCAGAAAACTGGCCAAAGGTGCCAATTAATATCGCACCAGTTCGTGAGGAGCTATGTCAACCACATGAATTGGTGGGATTCACTTCTTTTGATTCAGATTTGGCTTTTCCAGTCACAGCAAATTTTGATTTCTTTAGTGACTGGACTCGTTTATTACGTGCCACAGCTCGGTTTCATCAAGCTGTAGCTATTTTTAGAGAAATTTTGGCCAACATTCGAAATTCTAAATTAAATGGCGAAGTCTTTCGTTCTCGCCGGCGCTTAACGTCCACTATTCTGCTACCATTAGATGCCGATTTAATTAAAACCGCAGAAAGGCACATCTTGCAGCGCACGCAACTAGATAGTTTTGGAGAAGAATATAAATTGATCCTTAATTCTACACCAATACCTCGGAATAGTCGCCTGAGCAAACTTTCACCAACTATTGGAGAAGACAAGCTTTTACATTTAGCTGGGAGAATTAAAGCCGTAGAGGATATTAATCCAGACACCAAGTTTCCAATTTTGCTAGATGGTCGCCACCCAGTTGTACACTTGTTAGTACATTTTTACCATTGCCGTGCAGGTCATGCAAACCATGAGTTGGTTATAAACGAATTAAGACAAAAATTCTGGTTAGTTAGCCTTCGTAATACTGTGAAATCCGTAGCCAGACAGTGTCCGTTTTGTCGAATTCGCAGGGCCTTGCCAATGGATCCTGCCAGAGGAGACCTGCCGCAACAAAGATTGACACATCATCAACGACCTTTTACATATACTGGAGTGGATTACTTCGGTCCAGTTACTGTGACTATTGGGCGACGTCACGAAAAACGCTATATAGCCTTATTTACATGCCTGTCTTCAAGAGCTATCCACTTGGAGGTGGTGCATAGTCTGTCCGCAGATTCTGCGATAATGAGTCTTAGACGTTTTATTGCCAGAAGAGGAACTCCAACCACCAGCTTTTCTGACAACGGTACTGCATTTATTGGAGCCAACCGCATTCTTAAAGAATTTTACACATCTGATGTAAAAAATTTTGCGGCTACAAAAGGTATCACTTGGAGCTTTATTCCACCAGCAGCGCCAACTTTTGGAGGGTGTTGGAAGCGGCTTGTAAGATCTGTCAAGGTCGCATTAAAAGCCACTCTCAAAGAAAGGTCACCCAAAGAAGAAATACTTACGACACTTGTGGCAGAAGCTGAGGCAATTGTAAATTCACACCCATTAACTCATGTTTCAAACGATCCTGATGAACCAACCACCTTGACACCATTCCATTTCCTCATTGGTACGTCGTCAAACCAAATAACACCACCATTGGAGGATCGTGACCTAATTGGCCGTTCGGACTGGAGAAAGGCATTAAGGTTGGCTGACCATTTTTGGAATCGGTGGGTGCGGGAAGTCCTCCCCACAATGCAACTAAGAGTCCAAACAAAAGGAACGCAGGATTTGCAAGTTGGAGATGTAGTCTTTATAGTCGACGAGTCTCTACCACGAGGTACTTGGCCACGAGGACGGATCGAAAGATTGTTTCCCGGCAGAGATGGGGTAACACGAGTAGTGGACGTTACCACAGCAGGAGGTACGCTACGGCGCCCCCTTAAAAAACTAGTAAAGTTGACCACTTAAGGTTTGTCTGACCTTGGCCAGTTTAACTAGTATGGTGCAGTTCTGCACGAGGGGCAGGATGTAGCGAACTCTTTGCTACATTTTTATATTCTTATTGTCATTCGAAATTTATATATTTTTTTGACATATTGTTTTTACATATTGTTAAAATATATTTTGCTAGTCTGTCTCCTCAACTTTTCTGTAGTTTTCCATTCTAAAATCCCCTCATTGCATATCAAAAGCATTATCTCCGTTTCAATATATATATATATATATATACATATATATATATATATATATATATATATATATATGTATACATATATATATTATATTATATATATATTTATAAAATCCGCATGGCCGGAATATATTTACTTAATTTACTGGAATAAAAGTAAATATATGTCCTTCATTTAAAATACCTTAAATAGATATATAGATACTCTTTATTGTTTCCTCCAAAAGATTACAATAGTAAACTTATTATAAATATAAAAAATTACAAGAAATAATTATGGACAATGGACGACTTTATCGCTAAAAGAGATCACTTCCAAATAACCTTTACATCAAGAAGAGACTTTGTATAAAAGTCGTTTGCTTGGGTACCACTGTCTCATTTGTGTTTCTACCGGAAAGCAGTTGTGTTTGCATGGCTGTATTTCGGTTTGAAGGGTGGGATATAGCAGTCAATTTACAGGGTACAGAGGAATAACACCTGAGTCCTCAGGAATGGCAACGCATGGGGGGGGTATCATGGGCGAAACAGTATACTCTGTTACGTCCGTGGTACTGCTCATGTTTATAGGCGACGGTTACCACATTCCATCAGGTGGGCCGTCAGCTTGTTTGCCATTCTAAGTTGTATAAAAAAATATATAGATGGACCATATCCTAGATTAATATACAGGCCACGTTTTATTCTAATTCGCGTGGATAAGCCCAAGGGATACACCTGTTTTATTGCATGGAATAAAACCTCACCAATAAATTTCAATAATGAAAATTTGACACGAACTGTATTCAAACCCTTATTCGCCGGTGTGGGCTATTTACAAGCAACGTCAAGTTTATATTGTTGACAAACGCAATCCGTCCGTCGGTGGTTTATAACCGGCTTGAGGCACATTGCCAGTGAAGGGTTTAGTGCCATCGTAAAAACAACAGTTTTGGAAGGTCAAAGTTCTTAAGATGTCTGTTGAGGGCGGTCGCAATATTGACTTTTGCAATTAATGTTGATACTACTTGTCAATACTCAGTGATGACGAATATTGATAAAAAAATAAACTAATTATTTTAACCTTACGGCTAATTTAAAGAAAAGATTTCAACTTTGTTGTTAATGGAGCATAAAAAGGAATATCAACTACCATAAAAAAAACTTGCCAAGTATACTTTTTTTTATGGGTGATAATGGAATGGTAACCCCGCCTGCGCTAATGGGATACGCTGGCGGAGCACCAGTGAAGGGTGATAGATGAGAACGAAAACAGGCCAGTTAGTCCATCATGATAAATTCATCAGGAATTAACCATGACAGTTTCCAGGGAGAACCGCGAGGAGGTCGGCCTGGTTGGGTATATTGCTAGCAATAGGGTTCTCAGTCGCCATTACTAACAATCCCTTTCCCCCGTGCCAAGTATACTTGGCAATTTTTTTTATATCAAAGATGAAAAATATTTACCATTAAAAGAACTTCGCAATTCGCCTGCGCCATTTTGTATTTATTTTATGTGTAAAAATAACGCTACATTTTCATATCCGCGTGGTCTGAATTTAATAATTTTCTTTTTGCTAATCAATAGAGAATATGTGTGTTCTTCTATTTATTAGAAACTAGCGATCCGTCCCGACTTCGCACGGGTGGACAATTTTACAACATTTTAAAAAGTTATTATTGTGATATAACTATAATAATTGGGCATATAGTATCGCGAAGTTTTTTGTAGTTATTGATATTTTCTTCAATATTGTGGAACATACTTTTGTTCTATCGCCAATAGTTTCCGCAGCGCACGCGACGAAAGATATTTTATATCATTTTTTACACCTCGAGTTACGTTACTAAAGTTTTAGTAAGGATCCCTAATCTTTTCTAGTAATAAATATATTACTCAGGGTGAATTTAGCTTTCTAATGGTGAAAGAATTTTTGAAAACGGCAAAGTAGTTTTTGAGTTTATTCATTACAAACATACAGACAAAAATACAAACCTTTCCTCTTTATAATATTAGTGTTGATTATCAAAATCTACGTTAAATGGTTGAAGATATCACATAACGTAAATGTAAACAAAAATATAAAGTAATTAAAGATATAGCTTTAATAATATATGTAAGAAAATACAATAATATTCAGAATCTTTTAGAAGTTATTTCCTTTGAACTAAAAATATAGAATAATGAAAAAATATTTTCCATTTTAGTTTATCATAATAACAGTATAATAATACAAAAAAAAAAAAAAAAACATTTATCTACATTAAATATTCCTGTAAAGAGTATTTTTTTTAATAAGTCAGTGTTTCAGTAATTAAATAAAGTTATTTAATTAACTTTAATTTTTTTTTAATTTATATCTGTAATTTATTATAAAATCTACTATAACGTAAAAGTGGATTTAAATTTACAAGTTTCTATGTGTTAAAATTTTACACACAAAAGTGAGTCCACGAAATCCTTACGTACAAAATGCACAATAGTGTAAACTTGTTTCTACACTACTAAGCCCTTATTAAAAGCTAATTTATATTACAGTGTAGCGCACCCTTATCTAAGATCCTTTGCAGTGTACCAACATAATCCCCTGCAACGTTGCTCTAACTGAAATCTCCACAGCAATCCAGATACACCATTGCTAATGCCCCGAGTTGCTCTGTAAGCTTGACCGTCTCTAATTAAAACTTGCTCTATTACTTTTTATATACTCGTCTTGGATCTATTTAAATTTACATAGATCTTCCTCTGAATCTAATTGGTCAGTACTAATTAAACTAGCTTTGACCAGTGACTTTGTCCGCGTGACAGGGATATGATCACTGACGACGATAAAAAACAGTCTAATGTACTTCTTTATTCAATATGTGTGTGTTTCTACCGTGAAGCAGTTGTGTTTGCATGGCTGTGTTTCGGTTTGAAGGGTAGGATATGGCGTGAATTTACAGAGTACAGAGGAATAACATCCGAGTCCTCAGGAATGGCAACACATGGGAGGTATCATGGGCGAAACAGTATGTGTGTGTACTGTTATGTCCATGGTACTGCTCATGTCTATAGGCGACGGTTACCACTTTCCATCAGGTGGGCCGTCAGCTTGTTTGCCAAGTTGTTTAAATATATATATATATATATATATATATATATAATTTATTATTATTTCAGCCGTTAACTGTCCATTGTTGAACATAAGCCTTGCCCATAAGGGGAGTTTTGCCGGTAGTTGCCACTTGACAGGCGGGTTGGCAACTGCTGTTAGGCTTTTAGAGATGTTCTAAGAGGGACGCTGCTGCCCATCGCTCGACCATAGCTCCTAGTCGCCTATATTCAACAATTGATAGGTGATGGCTGAGATGATGATGATGATGATAATCGAGGATGTGTAATTTTATGTACTTACTGTGTTTGTCGTTTCAGACAATTATTTTCAATTCATTAATTCATGTATATATGTAGTTAAAAATGAAGATAAAATTTTTGTACTTTTTTGGCCACTATTATGTCGCTAATTCTAAATGTATTTTGATAATTATTTTTTTCAAACGGTTTACAGTTAACCTTCATATTTCTTCCGCATTAATTTTGTAATATTTGCCTATGTACTCTATTAAAACGAGTCACTGATGTGAAGGTGAGGTCAATGATTTGTCGTGGAGAAGAACACTTATAACGCCTTATGATATTTTTTATACTAGTCGCATGTTTGTTATTGACTGTGTACCCACAAATTTGCTCGCGTGACCAGGATGAAAAGTGCTTAATATTCTTCACTATGATCATCATATCAATCGTCATCTGTCCACTGGTGAACATGGCGCTCTCCTATAGACTGCCATAAGGAAAGGTCCCACTTCCTGCAGTGCATTTGAGGTTGTCATTCCATGTAATGAGTGGTCGTCCTACACTTCATTTACCTGTATGGAATCACAACTCAAGAACCTTTCTTCTCAATTGGTTTTCGGTTCTACGGACTAAGTTGCTAGCTAGCCTATTGCCACTACAGCCTGCTTATTCTTCGCTATATAAAATACTATATGTAGATATGTTAAATTACATGACAATTCATTGATCGGTTAAAGCGAAAAGAGGTAATAAACAAATAATTTCACTAATTATGAAGTGACAAATTTTACTATTAGAAAAGTAATAAATTCTGTGTGAACAAGAAAATTTTTTTATACCACTGAGGTGGCAAACAAGCATACGGCTCACATGTTGGTAAGCGGTTACCGTAGCCTATGAACACCTGCAATTCCAGAGGTATTACGCGCGCGTTGCCGACCCTGAAGAAACCTCTTTACCCCCCTTTTGAAGAATCCCATGCTGTAGTCTCTTGGGAAAACCTCGGCAGGGAGCTCATTCCACAATCTGAGTGTTCGTGGGAGGAAACATCTCTGAGGCTGTAGGACACGAGGATGAACTCCCTATT
Organism: Galleria mellonella; assembly: GCF_026898425.1. Lineage (NCBI taxonomy): Eukaryota > Metazoa > Arthropoda > Insecta > Lepidoptera > Pyralidae > Galleria > Galleria mellonella. The sequence goes on along the minus strand of NW_026442037.1, from coordinate 3,861,296 downwards.
GATGGCGAGCCGTACGATGGTAGAAAGTGGCTGTAGGCATCATATTGAACAATTCCTCTGAGCACAATCCATTGTACAGGCGGTAGAACACGCAGAGTGAGGCAATTACATTCTTTTACATTCCCAATACTAGTGGGATATCATAGCCCCAGCGTAGGTACTAACTACTGTTACTTAATACTTATCTGTTTCTACCCAAAGAAAAACTACATTCTCGTTGGTGTATAAAAATGTGTGTTTATGTGTGTGTGTGTGTAGCAACATCTAGTATGCACACCAACGACGGGAGACTGGGGACCGCAATCCTCTACTTCTTCATTGATTTTGTGAGAACTGCGAATGCGTTGGAGCTGCCACAACTTTGTACATTTTAGAATTAACACAGTCATATTTCGCCATGTGTGTCCCGGTATAGAATAGGCCACCGCTTCCTTTCCCGTAAGAGGCAACTAAGGGAACTTATTGTCGAGGGATGGACTGCAGCGACCTCTTAAAACATTTCTAAAATCCTAACTGCAGTTGCCAACCCGCCTGTTTAACGTGGCAACTACTGGCAAAACTCCCCTTACGGAGAAGGCTTATGTCCAGCAGTCAGGCAGTAATGAACAGTAGTATGTAAGACAGTTAATGTCTGAAATAATAATAAAAAACAGCCACACTGTTCTCTGGAAATGGAGGAGGGGGGATAATTAGTAAAGGCATGTAGTAGTTTCATTACTGGCAATACGTTAGTTATAAACCAATTTGCAAACTTCTTTTTTTTCTGAAAGAATGATACCTGCAAATTACTTCTATAGAAATTTAATTAAAACGGTTTTAATTAAATTCATTAAATGAATATTCATTTAATTAAAATAAATGGTGTTGCTATAATTGAAGTCAGTATTTTTTTGGTGGAATACAATCTCTTAAATTATTATTAAATAAATATTATTAAACATAAAAAAAAAGTCAAGAAGTTTCTATGCATTCCGAATTCAAAATCGTCATCATAATAATGCATACTTTCGTTTATTTCTTCAGTCTGAACATTTTTATTTCAGTCGCCGTGCCCGCTGCGCGGTACAGTCCGTAAAAATTCAGAGACCACGTGCATTTTTAATGTACACTATGTTGATAGTGTTGTTACATTATGTAGTATCTAGTTGTATGTAGTACTAGAATAAAAGTAAAAATAAAATATAATGAAAACTTAATAAATTTATTCAAACAGAGACTTAAGTACAAACATTTAATCGTAACTTTTTATATTTCGAAATGTTGATTACTCTTGAAAATATACTCACAAATAACTCACCGTTATTCTTTTTGAATTAATTTAAGTATAAAAAAATTATATATATAATGGGCCACACGCTCCTTTGCCGTGGACATCTTAATAGGCGACCAAGAGAGAGAGATAAAAACAAGTTATGATAACAAAAAATATACATACATAAATCACATACAATACACATATACTCGTAAATAACTATACATAGTACATAAATAAATATAAATTAATAATTATATAAATCATAACTAATTATATAATAGTCCAGATTAAGGTTTTTCATTGTTGTATAAAAATTGAAGAAAGAAGAAGAATGAAAACATTTATTGCCAACAACAAAAAAAATTATATAAATTATCAAAAGAAAAAAAAAACCTTTACATTTGTTATTGCCAACGTGGCCGCCACTCAGCATTGAAGTAACGTAATATATATTAGTAGGAATATATTATTGTCGTACCTTAAAACAGTATTATAATATTATCCGTGTCCCACAGTGTTATCTTAGTTAGTGCTCGAAATAATGGGCCTCCTTAATGGCCTAAAATAATATCTAATCCTAACCGCCTATTCGCTTTAATTACATCGTGAAGATTTTACTGCGTCCATTTCCTTTTATTTGCGTTATAAAGATAATTATTAAATATCCTCTTTTCACATAAGGTAGATGTCCTTATTGTCTATTAGCCTCGCCTTAGCTTTGCACGGATGTAAATTAGCATATATAATATAAATAAACACAATTTAACGCCATCTAGTTTCATAAGTACGAGTAGAACTTATACTATGAGTACTAAATAGACAACTGATAGATATGCCTACTTTTTTTTGTAAATACATATATGCGCTTCGAATTCGCGACCAACGATAGGTAAACCAGTGTGTTAAACAGATACTCCACTGAGGTTATAATTATTTATTTTAAGTACATATGAACCGTAACAAAATATCTAAACAATAGAAGCACTTGTATCAAAATATATAGCGTTGTTTAGAAATAGCCGGAGAAGACCAGACTTTGTACAAAAGTCGTTTGCTTGAGCACTTCAGTCCCATTCGTGTTTCCATCGTGAAGCAGTTGGGTTTACATGGCTGTGTTTCGGTTTGAAGGGTGGGATATGGCAGTGAATTTACAGGGTACAGAGGAATAACATCTGAGTCCTCAGGAATGGCGACGCATGGGGAGTATCATAGGCGAAACAATATACTCAGTTATGTCCGTGGTACTGCTCATGTCATGTCAAAGTCTCCCTCTGGTGATATTATGATATATTTATGTTTATGTGCCCACATCCTACCTGATGGATGATGATGATTTTTTCTACTATTGGACATCAGCAGACTGCTACGTTTGATTCAATTATTTCTTTTATTTACATTTTATTAAATTTAATTTAAATCGATCTCAGTATCTACATTTCTTATTACTCTGCATTTAGTTGTATAGTTGAGACAGGATCGTTACGCCTAAAGGAAAATAGAGCAGTGCCTTCTTATTTAACTATTTTTATGACATTCCCAAATACAATCAGCCCCGGTCTCATTGCGAGTTATGTTTTGAATTTTAAAGTACACTCGATGTTCTGCTTTTTTTTCCAACTAACCATATTTGAAGGATAATTAAAAACAATGAGTTTATTATGAACAAATACAACATTTTCTTTCCAAAAGCAATTTCAATCCTGATTGAATGTACAAATTAACTACGAGACTCATTGTCTACGAAATATTTCGTTATTATTTCAATTTAGAACAGGAAATTGTATGTGTGTGTGTGTGTGTGTTTTTATCTGTGTGCATGTGTGCGTTTGCGTGCGCGTGTCCATGTGCGTGTGCGTATGTGTGTGCGTATTAGTGTGCCTGTGCGTGCGAGAGTTCGAGCGTGCGTGCGAGCGTGCGTGCGAGCGTGCGTGCGTGCGTGCGTGCGTGCGTGCGTGAGTGCGCGCGTGATGCGTGCGTGCGTGGGTGCCTATGCGCGTGTGTCTGTGTATGTGTGTTTGTCTGTGTGAACATTGGACATAAATTTTACTTTGCAATGATTTGGATAATAATAAATACGTATATGAAATCAATGGATTGTAAAAGGAATTGTCAAAACATATTCAGGGGTGGTGGCACAACAACTTACAAAAATACAGATGATTGGAAGGAATGGATTGTTAGTAACGAGGACTAGCGGTCATAGTAAGCAATATACCTTGTCAGGACGACCTTCTCGCGGTCCCCCCTGGAAACCATCGTGCTTAATTTTTTATAATATTATAAGATAATAATATAAGAATTCGTCGCGATGAACTAACAGACCTGCCATTTCATCCTCACCTATCATCCCTCACTGGTGGTCCGCCAATTTGTACGATAGTGTGGGTGGATTAAAAAAAAAGTAGTAGGTATATTAAATGATTGTAACGAGAAATAAGGAATATGATTTTTATAATATTATGAATTTCAAGAATTACTCGTGTTACAAAAGTTTTCTTGGCCCTTTATCTTTTTGAAGGCGTAGAGTTTTCTATCTCAAAGGTATTAGACAGAGATTAAGGTGATTTTATATTATATATATATATATTAGTTTATTGAAAGGTCAAATTTTTTTACGATGTATATAGTTAATGATAAAATTACTTACACGTGAACTTCAAGCGTAATATACGTTATATATTTATATATGTGAAATGTACTAGAGTTTTTCAGTACAATACATTTTAACCAAATAATACATCATCGTAACAGAACATATAAAAATTCATCATGTCAGTCGTTAACTGTCCATTGATAAACATAAGCCTACCCTTAATAGGATGGGGGGGGGGGGTTGCCAGTAGTTGCCATACTTGGCAAGTGGTTTGGCAATTATGGTTAGGCTTTAGTGATATTTTAAGAGAGACTCTGATGTCCATCCCTCGACCATTTAGTTCCTTTAGTCGCTTCTTTCGATATCCACGGCAAAGAAAGGGGTGACTCATTCTGTGACAGCTGATATAAAAAAATATATGACATAAATACACTTTGCAATATTAATCTAACTGTAGAATAACCATATTATTTTAGCCAGCAAAATTTTCCACGCACATACCTTTCATCAGGTGGACCGGCAGTTTGTACAAAAGTCGATTGCTTGGGTACCTCTGTCCTATTCGTGTTTCAACCGTGAAGCAGTTGTGTTTGCATGGCTGTGTTTCGCTTTGAAAGGTGGAATATGGCGTGAATTTACAAGGTGAAGAGGAATAACACCTGAGTCCTCAGGAATGGCAACGCATGGAGGGTATAATGGGCGACAGTTACAGTATACTCTGTTATGTCCACGGGACGGCTCATGTCTATAGGCGACGGTTACCACTTTCCATCAGGTGGGCCGTCAGCTTGTTTGCCATTCTAAGTTGTATAAAAAAATTTATGATGAATAGTTAGAGTAGTAGATACATAATTAATATATTAGGGACCAATGCACGAGTAAAAACTCCAATCGATTGATAAAGAAATTATAAAATTCAGAATAGGTGACGCATTTACGTTGGATGGCCACAAAATAATCGAATTAATTGAGAATCTTTATCATTTGAAAATCGCCTATAAATGATACATACAAATGGAACTTTATTCAATTTCAACTAAGCGTAGTATCGAAAATTTCGCCGTGTGTTATCAATATTCGCATACAAATTGAGGCATCGGATATTTTCGATACCACACCGGATATTCAGTTAGCAAACCCTTTACTAGTTTTACCCTTTATAGTTGAAAACTATGAATTTGTATTGCCATATAGATTTCAACAAGCTAATTTTTTTATGCAACTTAAAATGGTAAACAAGCTAACGGTCTACTTGATGGAAAGTGGTAACCGTCGCCTATAGACACGAGGAGTACCATGGACATAACAGAGTATAGTGTTTCGCCCATGATACCCAAATACGTTGCCATTCCTGAGAACTAAGGTGTTATGGCTCTGTAACCTGTAGGAAACAATTCACTGCTGTACCCCACCCTTCAAAGAGATTTTTTTTTCTATATTTAGAAAAAAAAAATATACCCTAAATGTTCCCCACCCTTCAAACTGATTTTACTGCACAACAAAACAGCGGCTTTATAAACAAACAACAATAATCATTATCATCATGTCTACCATCAAGTGTCTATTTCTAAACATAGGCCTCCCCCATAAGAAAGGTCTTGCCAGTAGTACGCTTGGCAGGTGGGTTGGCATGTGGTCCTGGCATAGAAGGGGTCACCCCTTCTTTTCTCGTGGGTGTCGTAAGAGGCGACTACGTGAACTTAATAACCCAGGGTGGGCAGCAGCGTCCCTCTTTAAATATCACTAAAGCCTAACTGCGGCTGCCAACCCGTCTGCCAAGGATTGCAATTATTAGCAGAACCCCCCAATAAAAGAAGGCCTATGTTCACCAGTGGATAGTTCTTAGGAATAGTAACGTGTGAAGGGTACCGTATTCATCACAGTATTGTCTGTAATATCCATGGTACTATTCATGTCTATAGGCGATAGTTACCACTTCTTTTATTCTTTCAGCATTGAATGACGAATAAGTTGGCTCTCTATCCATCTTCATCACAACTGGTACATCTTTTCTCTTCCTTGTTCAATTCTCTTTAATCTAACTATATCCCATTGTTTAAAAGAACGTTTTATATTTATTGGCGATAGCAATTCTTATTCTTTATATAGTAACGACAATCTCCAACTCAAAATTTGTAGGAATTTTGAATTGAAGGAGAATTAATAGTTATTCCTCTTTCTACTACAAATCCTTTTTTGTACAAGCTGTTCGTTTGTAGAACTCACTACCTGCTAACTCTACCTCTATGTAGTATGCTCGATCTCTAACAATTTTTAAAAACTTAGTTAAACCCATATGTATATATGCCATTCCAAGATTTGTTTAATTGTAACTTTTTAAATTAAAAGCTATAAGAAGATACTAGAGGGCCCGTAGTACCTACAGACGAATGCGGTACAATGTAAGTTCAATTTGAAGTTGGGACATAACCCGTTGTCCGCACAGGCCAGCCACCAGAATTACTCGATCCGTACGAGTATCTTTGGCGTACTTTAATGAAGTTCACTTTTATTACTCCAGCGCCCCAGCCCGCAGCATCTCTGTGTTTATGATTCTGTTATAACTTTAAAGAGATTTCGCAATCGCTCCGAGGGGTTTTTTCTACGGTTCTCTATTTAAAAGCAACGAACGGGTGTACTTTGATAAAATAATATTATTCCACATTAAAATTACAAGGGAAGAACGTTTTCGCTTGTTGAATTAAACAATTGAAATCTCAAAATGATATTCGTCGAAGATCAAGAAACTGAACTGTTAAGTGTTGCGTAGAAAGGAGTAAGGGTATATAATATACAGCAATATATATATATTTTAGTTACAATATCTAAATAATAGTCCAATAATGAATATGTTAAAATTTTGTTATCAAAAAAATAATATTGGATAACAGACTTATAACGTATTCGAAAATAAATATCCGACCGATACGGGTTATATTGAAAAAGGTAAAGAACTTTTTTTCGACATCAATATCCTGAAAAACCCAATATATACCATAGATATCGGACCGGTATCCGTATTGCCCATGACTAGAGAGGAGAAGATTGAAGGTTTATGTTTGTTATTTCATAACTTTGTCATTTATAAAACTATTTGGTAAAAATCTTTTTTATTTGAAAAGATACATTTTGAGATTGGTCTCATAGAATTTCCCGTGGTCCTGGCATTGAATAGACCATCCCTTCCCTTCCCGTGAGTGTTGTAAGAGACGACTAATGGAAGGCCGAGGAATGGGCAGCAGCGTCCCTTTTAAAATATGTCTAAAACCAAACTATGGTTGCTTTCCCTCTTAAAACATCTCTAAAACCGAACTGTGGTTGCCAATCCGCCTGCCAAGCGTTGCAACTACTAGCAAACCTTCCCAAGAAGGAGGCTTATGTTCAGCAGTGGACAGTTAAAAGCTTTTCTGTTTTCTTCTTTTCATTTAAGAGTTTCCTCTTGTCGGTGCAACTAATTCATGCATCTTCCTCCAGCCAGCTCTATCCCAGGCCATATCCTTTATCTCCCTATACGACATGACACCTAGTGTTTCCTTTATCTGTCCCATGTAGTTAATCCTCGGTCTTCCACTTCCTCTTTTGCCCCCTATCTTTCCTTCTACTATGCTCTTAAAAAATCGTCATGTCGTATAAGGTGGCCCAGCATTTTATCTCTTCTATTCTCTATTATTTCAATCAATGTTCTCTTCTCGTTCACTCTTTTTAGGACTTGAAAGGCTTTTATGAAGATGATAATTATTGTTATAATACGGATCCCTCTGTTGATCAATAGAACTCTCACTAACGCATCTTTTTATAATAACGTTTGTTAATTTAACACCTAACTTTATTGACGACTGGCGTCTGGCTCTATTATAGTTTATTAACTAACCGCCATAAAACAAACATAACCTTAGTGTTTTTACAACCATTATTTTATGATTTGACTATATTTACGATAGAACTAAGACGAAGGGTTTGTACAGAAAGTAATATTCTTTTAAATAGAAATACAGGTAATAAAGTTAAGTGTTTGGGTACTGTTTTTCTGAAATTACGTTTTGAAAATTTTAAATATCGTTCATTGTCGTTATGAGAGTACATTATAATAAAAAAAAAAAATCAAAATTGTATTACTCATAGAATTTTTGAAATTTATCTACATATTTTACAAAGAAAAAAAACCATTAGCTGTTTTTATGGAAATCATTGTAAAAAGATAGTCATTGATGCTTGATTTAAATCAAGATTATTAAATGTTATACACAAGAAAGTAAAAATAAAACATCAAAAGATTTCAAATACTAATATTATATTATAGTATTAATATTTTTGTAAATGATGTCATCGTCACCATATCAGCCTTTAGCTGTCCACTGGTAAACATAAGCCTCCCCCACAAAGGGGGGGGGTTGACCAGAGGGAAACTTTGTACAAAAGTCGATTGCTTGGATACTTCTGTCCCATTCGTGTTTCTACCGTGAAGCAGTTGTGTTTGCATGACTGTGTTTCAGTTTGAAGGGTAGGATATGGCGTGAATTTACTGGGTACAGAGGAATAACACCTGAGTCCTCAGGAATGGCAACGCATGGGGGGTATCATGGGCGAAACAGTATATGTGTGTACTGTTATGTCCGTGGTGCTGCTCATGTCTGTGGGCGACGGTTGCCACTTTCTATCAGGTGAGTCGTTAGCTTGTTTGCCATTCTAAGTCGTATAAAAAAAAAGTTGCCACGATCGGCAGGCAGGTTGGGAACCGCAGTTAGGATTTTGTGATGTTTTAAAAGAGACGCTACTGTCCATCCCTTTTTATTAAGTTCCGTTAGTCACCTCGTACAAGACCGACGGGAAAGGAAGTAGGTATAAATAGAGTAATAAAGTGTAAATAAAGAAATTAATAAAATAAGTATGAAATAAAATTATCATAACATTTATAATAATATATCTAAGTTCCACCACTTCTAAATATTTTCCCGCTAGCGTCTCACCCCGCGGACATAATGTGGGTATGCAATTTCCATAAATTTTACACACACTGAGCATGGTCCCCATTCTATAATATTGGATGAGGATATGTCATGTGATGGCGCTTGCGTGACTTGTTAAATATACGGATATCGCTTTATTTTACTATAATACAAGTGCACTATGCAATCTTAATATAATGCATTATGCAACCTATAAATCAACTAACGTAAAAGAGCAGTCATTGTAAGTCTTGTTGAAATTATTGACAGAGTGAATGTAGTCAGAATTAAAATGTGCTGTACCTGAATACAATATAAGTCAGGAAAATAAGTAATAACGGTAGTCACTTACCATCAGGTAAGTCGCATGCTCCTTGTGTTTAAAACAAAAATCTGTATTAGAAAGCTTATTTTACGTAATTGTTTAATAAATAATTTACATTCCATAATACACGAATAGAATACTAAACTATGTATATTACATAATGTACATATTAATGTACATATTATTGTTTGAGCATTGTTTTCTTTTTTTTATTATTCTATGATCATAATAATGTATTAGTATAAATTAAATTGTATCCTTATTTAAGGAATAAATTAGATTTGCATGCCTACAATTTTAAGGCAATTAGACAGATGCCAAAAAGTTGTGTCACATGGCCCTTATAATGTCAAATGTCTGTTTAAAGCAAATAAATATTTCATTTCATTTCATTTCATTAAATGAAGATAAGGTGCAGTATATTTGAAACTAGACAAGTAACAATTTCCCCGAGAGGTGAATTTTTCAATGCATCCAAACATACATTTGTGAAGCAACAGGGACACAAGCTCGTGCTAGCAACAAACCAAATAAATTATAAAAAGAGATCGCGGGCAGAGACAAGTCTCGGCCGGGACAAGTCGTAAATTTAACGGTCGAAAGAATCCTTATTTCCCCGGACTATTCCTGCGGTTGAGCCAGCGAAACTATCCCTTTTATGAGTAATAGAAATCCTTATTACTATTAAGGAGTACCGGCATAAATCAATTTTGCTCTAACAAACACAATATTTTTTCGTACTATAAGAGTGGTGTTGTAATTAAGCATACGGTTCGCTTGATGCCAAATGACCTCCTCTGTATTTGGGTGCTTCTAATGCTAAGAGGATCAGTCGCACTTAGCCCACCCTCATTATTTACAAATCTTTAGTCTCATCTTAATCAATCCAACAATTCCATATCTCATTTGTCAAACTTTACTAAAACATTTCTACTGTATTTTACTGCTATTTTTATAAATTGGATAAACTGTACATTATATTGACGGGAATGAAATGTTTGCAATAGTGAGTCGTATCTCTATTGTTGGTAATATACCCTATTAGACTTCCAACTTCTTCGATGTCCTTGGAAATCAATCTAATTAATTCCTAATGAATTTGTTGCGTTAAATAAATTGGGTTGGACTTCATCTTCATCATTTCATCCTTCATATGTCATCGCCAATGTAAACTATTAGTGTATTTGTAATATTACATCTTCTTTATAAAATCTTTACTTCGTGCTTAAAGCATTTACGCCTTATTATTTTTTATTGTCGAAGTTAACTCATCTATCATGCACTAAGGTATCTGAAATTCCACATATAGCTTTACTCTTAACAATGAACACCGCCCGATCTTCCATTCGCCTCAGAAATATAATCAATTGTATAAAATTTGTAACGTTATAAAATTCATGGACCAAAACAGTATTACTAGGTTATTATGGGAATAATTTAATTAAGACATAACAGCAACTTTAATTCCGATTAGTCACACGATCCACGGTTAAGGCGTAGTGGGTAATTTGAGATTTTAATGACTTTACACCGGCTTCGGTTTAACCTCCTACTTCGCGCTGACCAATCACCGAACACCAAATTTCAACGGCTTCACTGATTCTACATAGTAATTAACAGTTATTGGGTTTCCTATAATTTACTTACATTTATATATATATATATGAACGGTGTTAATGGAATTACCATACAATTACCTCATCAAATATTTAGGTAGTTCATCAATAATTCTAGAAGGCTCGGTGTTTTGACAACAAAATTAATATCGATTAACACGTTGTTATGATTTTTAATTTGATTAGATATTAATAACAATTTACAACATAGTACAACGCCATGTGGTCCCGGCATAGAATGGGCCACCCCTTCCTTTCCCGTGGGTGTCGTAAGAGACAACTAAAGGAGGCTCCTTAACATCTCCAAAAGCTAACTACGGTTACCAATCCGCCTGCCAAGTGTGGCGACTACAGGCAAAACTCCTCAGCAGTGGTGGACAGTTAAATGCTGATATAATGTTATACTTGTATTATTCACGAGAGATAAGCTGCTAAGCATCACGTGGTTTTAAAAGTAAATCTTTTTATTATTCATTACAATAAATAAATTAAAAATATTTTACTTTATCCGTTTGTCATCTGCCACCATCACTCAGTATTACGATTAAATCTTACATTATGAGCCGAGGTGGTGACAACGCTCTCCAAAGATTAAAAAAATATAACAAAAAAATAAATAAAAACAGGACCGCTTAATAATAATGGGGCTAAGACAAAACGAAACGTACTCAGCCAACAGCGAGCGTGCTAATAAGCCCCTTATGTCAGTTGGCCTACTGAAGTGTTGCCAGGTGCATATATTTTTTTATATATTTTTGTAACTTTTGATCCCATTGTGTATTTAAGAAGTTTTCTTTGTAAATTATGAAAATATTTAAATATAAATAAAATTCAGTTCAGTTTACGGTACCGAGAAATTAATAAGGTAGTAAAATATTATAACAGATGAGGCTTATCTTTTTTTTCTGAAATAAAGCCGAGTTTAATTTTTTTACAATAAGTTTTTTATTGCCCATATTAAAATTTAATCAAATACACTTTTCAGAAAACCATATTCTATACAAATTTTGTAAATTGAAATGCATATTTTATTTGGAGAACAAAGGAAACTTTTTTTCTTGTTTATACATTTTTTTGTGTAATAAAATTTTAAATTATTTGTATTTTAATTATTTGAATCGCCAAATTTGAACAATGAACGCTGGCAACACTGTAATGCTAGTATTATTTTTCTTAAAAGATAGCATTGCGGGGGTTTTCAATGTAATTGCCCCGGTTCCTTCAAGGGCCTGACAGCTCAAAGGCTGGCCAGTGACGTGCTCATTGTCAGAACGCCCACGTTTACCTTATTCAAAGTTTGCCAACTTTTTATTTAATATTCGCAGCAGCCAATGGTTTATATTTTGTGATATGCATTTTATTTAAAACAAATTAAAAAAAAATGTTTTAGCGCTTAAAATTAGTTTTCTTTGGATTAAACTTCATTAGAAAATCAATAGAACTGTGGAAGTTTCTACTAGAGGGAGAATTAAAAAAAATCACACCAAAACCTAACTGCTGTTGCCAACCCGACTGCTAAGCGTGGCAACTACTAGCAAAACCACCCTTATAGTGAAAGCTATGTTCAGCAGTGGACAGTTAACGGTTGATACAAATACGGGCTACTGGGGTTCAGGTACACACAATTAAAACATGGTACTAAGGCAGATAAAAAAAAAACAGAAAAGAAGATTAACTTTGCAGTACATCCTTGAATTTTCCCAGTTTTTTCGAGTGCAAAGCGTTAAAAATACCCATTAATTAGGGGTCAAGCTCAAAAATTTTCTACCCATACTCCTGTAGCCGTAATACTGACCTGTATATTTACTGATACCATTATTACTATCATATCAGCTGTTATCTATCTACAGTTGTACATAGGCCTCCCTTATATACTGTCTTAAGGGACGAGATCGTTCCTTATACGAGTATATACTTTACTTTTTACCAGAGGGAGACTTTGTATAAAACTCGATTGCTTGGATACCTCTGTCCTATTCGTGTTTCAACCGTGAAGTAGTTGTGTTTGCATGGCTGTCTTTCGGTTTGGAGGCTGGGATATGGCGTGAATTTACTGGGTACAGAGGATAAACACCTGAGTCCTCAGGAATGGCAATGCATTGGGGGTATTATGGACGAAACAGTATACTCTGTTATGTCCATCGTACTGCTCATGTCTATAGGCGAGGGTTACCACTTTCCATCAGGTGGGCCGTCAGCTTGTTTGCCATTCTAAATTGTATATATATAAAAAAAAAACTTCTGGTATACTACATGTGTATAAGTACATATTAGAAAATAAATCTAGATAAATAAGTTCAGATCTTACCAGTGGCGCTCATGACGCTGGCTGTCACCCTCACCATATTATAACGTAAGGACTATACCGTACATTATGTCGTGGCTAGGTACAATATTAATATAAGTACTCGCTAATTGCATCAATTCCACCACACAACGTTAGAACCTCACCTGATTTTCGCTCGGGCAATTTTATTACTCAAAATTATGGGATACTGTAATAATTTCTTTATGATCCGCTGGTGCTTTGTATTTCAGTTCACCAATAGAAAATGTTCCAATAGCCATAAAAACGAATTGTGGCTGTAAAATTTCATAATTAGTGAAGCTAATAGCAGCAATCGACTTCCATACAAAAATTCCAACCTTAATGGTTTTTTTTTTTCAACAATAAACTTTAGCCGCTAAGTTTATATATTTTAATCTATGTCAATAACTTTTTTTTGTATCTTTGGTTGTTTTTGTTTACTGTTTTTATTTAATAATAATAATAATAATAATAATCAGCTCTTGCCAATTAAGCAGTTTTAGACGGTTTAAAAAAATGACAGGGTAATTAGGGATACGTTTCCCTTAAAGTTTATTGTTATATTTTAGTTTATCTCAATTCACTTGCAGTATTCCGTAGCTTTGTCCGCGTATTTTAAGATAATAACTATGTCATGCAAATTCAGGACTTTTTTTTTGTATCTTTGGTTGTTTTTGTTTACTGTTTTTATTTAATAATAATAATAATAATAAAAATATATAATAATCAATGTGATTTCACTTTCTACCTCGACGCTTTAAGAGTTTAAATAATGCATAATCTAGATTGTATATACTTATTTAAATAAATAGAATCGAATTATCGGATATTTATGTCGCGATAAGTTCATATTTAACTTCGTTAAAAAAGCAATGGAAAATTCAACGGCAAGAAAAATATTATTAAAGATCTAATACAATAAAAAAAAAATACAATTAAGTAAAAATAAATATAAATAAAATCATATCAAATTTGACAAATATATCAAATAATAAACATACCCACGCACATGCACGCATGCAAACCCACATGCACACACATGCGCACACGCGCAAACACACACACACATACACACACACACACACACACACACACAAACGCACGCACGCACGCACACGAGCTTACACGAGCGCACGTAAACACACACAATAAATTTAGTTAAGAGTTTCATGAAAAAATTGATATTACAAGTATTTTGAGAACAATTTTGATACTTGAGTTTTCGATTAAATTGTTATAATACAAGTTAAAGGAAACCAAAATAAAAGAAGGCACTTTAAAATTTAATTTAAAATTACAATTTACTTTATGTATATGATTGCAACTTTTGTATGATTTATCATCTTACGATACTATATCGTACTATAACCGTACTATTTTACCGTTACGATATAAAAGGTGAAGAAAATGAAATTATATGGACACTTTTTAAAATTTCCTGTCACGTCCACGATAACGTCGCAACATGGACGTCTATGATGACGATGTAAGTGTTTGTTAACAAAAAGATCAAAATATACGCAATGGATAAATAAATAAATAGATAAATACTCTTTATTATTTTCTCCATCAGATTACAATAGTAAACATAACTCCATAATATTGCAATAATAAGGAGACAAGTGACATATTAGTGCATACATTTCGCTTACCTATTGTACCGTAACGGTAAAATACTACGATATCATACCGTATTATGATAAATTATAAAATAATTTCCAAATCGAGAATATCTCCTAACTAATACAGAAAACTCCTAATGCCGAATCTATTTTACAAAATCAATTCTCAATATGTTTTTGTAATAAATATTTGTCTCCGTAACATAGAAAAGAAACGTGGCGACATTGAAAATTTTTTGTTGCTATTTTATAAATATTAGTTAGAAGGTATTAGTGGTTAACCGTCGCCGTGAAATAATAATAATATTTAATCGAATTTAAGTTCTTTCGTGTCCTATAAATGAATCGTATGACAAAATATCAGAAAGGAACGTAAGAAACAAAAACACTGCCATTCTTTTTCGGCGAAGTAACCTGATATTGCTCATTTGTTTGGATATAAGATTACAAGCAATTTATTTCAATATGGCAGAAGGATTTACGAACGCATTCGGATTGTTTAAGAAGAGCATTTTATTGCCGCTATATATTATTGTGTTTCATGGCTGTTGTGATTGCGTATAGGCATGCGAATCGACATAATTGAAAATGTATACATACTTATATGGTAGAATTGAAGTCTTTACGTATACCTATAGACATGACCGTCACCTATAGACATGAGCAGTAGAATGGACATAACAGAGTATACTGTTTCGCCCATTAAACCTCCCATGCGTTGCCATTCCTGAGAACTCAGGTGTTATTCCTCTGTACCCTGTAAATTCACTGCCATATCCCCACCCTTCAAACCGAAACACAGCCATGCAAATACAACTGCTTAATGGTAGAAACACGAATGGGACAGAGGTACGCAAGCAATCAACTTTTGTACAAAGTCTCCCTCTAAAAAATTCTAAAAAAACAAAAAATTCTGAGGTTTCGTGCTAGACGCGCCCTAGTATTATGATCTTAATTACGTATTTTCTCAATAAAATACGAGTAGAACATTGTTCCCCAAAAAACACGCGTATCCCTGTATCCCGAGGAATAACTACATGGGACAGATAAAGGAAACACTAGGTGTCATGTCGTATAGGGAGATAAAGGATATGGCCTGGGACAGAGCTGGCTGGAGGAAGATGCATGAATTAGTCGCACCGACAAGAGGAGACTCTTAAATGAAAATAAGAATCCCTGTATCCATTCTATATAGAAGAAGGGTCCCGTGTAATAAGTAATTAGGTATGCACGTAGCATGACTAATTTCTTAGCGATTGGTTAAGCCGTTAACGTGTTAATATTACTAAGGAAGTAAGGACAGTAATGTTAATCAATTAATACGTTACGACAGTATAGCAACCAATGTACACCAAAAAAAAAGTGTACTTTAAAAATATCTCCTTTTCGGGGTGAAAGGGATTGTTAGTAATGGAGACTGAGAATCCCATTGCTAGCAATATACCCAACCAGGTCGATCTCCTCGCGGTTCTCCCTGGAAACTATCATGGTTAATTCCTGATCTATTCATCATGGTAAATGGCCTATTTTCATTCTCATCTATCACTCTTCACTGGTGCTCCGCCAGCGTATCCCGTTAGCGCAGGCGGGGTTACATTCCATTTTCACCTATCAAAAAAATACCTCCTTTTTCTACAATCTCAGCATACGACTAAGATGCTCTAAAAAAGATAACATACATATTTTTTTATACAACTTAGAATGGCAAACAAGCTGACAGCCCACCTGATGGAAAGTGGTAACCGTCGCCTATAGACATGAGCAGTACCATGGACATAACAGAGTATACTGTTTCGCCCATGATACCCCCCATGCGTTGCCATTCCTGAGGACTCAGGTGTTATTCCTCTGTACTATGTAAATTAACGCCATATCCCACCCTTCAAACCGAAACAAACCCAAACACAACTGCTTCACGGTTGAAACACGAATAGGACAGAATTACCCAAGCAATCGACTTTTGTACAAAGTCTCCCTCTGGAAAAATTCTAATGTTATTTAACTTTAACATATTTATTTATTTATATAAATAACTTTACCTATATTTGCATAATATTTATTTTATATAAACTATTTCTGTTACGTGTATCGAAATGTATCCGTTATCAGACTGCAAACCTTCACAGTATCTTGATAGTTCACGATACTAACAGTTACGTAAAGATATCTGGAGTCGACATAGCTGCATTGAACATTTCTGGGCTTGAAATGATAAAGGCTTGTACACAGTATATCATATTATATCAAAATTTAATATCTAATATATACTAATATGTAGATCCCAGCATAGAATAGGTCACCACATCCTTTCCTGTGGGTGTCGTAGGATGTGATTAAGGGAACTCATGGTGGAGGTATGGGCAGGAGCGTCAAAAATAGCCAAACTGCATTTGCCAACTCGCCTGTCAAGCGTGGCAATTATTTGCAAATCCCCCTTATGGGGATAATCTTCCATTCGTTAACTATCCATTGCTAAACATAGATCGTCCCCATAAGGAGAGTTTTGCCAGTAGTTGTCGCGCTTGGCAGGCAGATTGGTAACTACAGTTAGGCTTTTGGTGATTTTTTAAGAGTGACACTTTTTCCTCTTCCTCGACCAGTAACCCTTCTTTGCATAATTTTTTTTATTGGTGAAATAAATCAAGGTGATAATTCATGTTCAAAATTAATGGGAAAATGGTTAAAAAAGCAAATTTGACAGCTATGTTTTGTTTTTTGCAATGGACATTAAAAAGATATCCAGACACGATCAACTTAAAGTGAACTTGGTCTTTTATATAATTTTTAGGCATTCAACGTTATGGTAGAAAATTCCTCCATTATGTAAAGAAGGGTTAAATTTCCTTAGACGCCTCTTCACCGTGACAAGGCCATGTGACATAGAATAGGCCACCTCTTTCTTTCCCGTGGGTGTCATAATAGACGACTAAGAGACAGCGAGGGATGGACAGCAGCGTCTTTCTTAAAACATCTCTAAACCCTGACTGCGGTTGCCAATACGCCTGCTAAGCGTGGCAACTACTGGCAAAACCTTCCAAGGGGGAGGTTTATGTTCAGCAGTGGTTATGGGCTGATGATGAGACGTCTCTTACGACATCCACGGGAAAGAAAGGGGTGGCTCATTTTATGTTAGGACTACACAGCAATTTTGCAGTACATAATTATGGTATTATATTTTTTTTGTTTTATTTTTTTAATCCTGGCATCACATATTTTTACAAAAATTTGTTTTTCTAACTATTTGTATTGCACTTTTGTTTTTGCGTGTCAAAATTTTCTTATTATTTATTTAATTTCACTACCAATAATTGGTGCAGAGGACTCAAATATATAGCAACGATTTGTACAATAAATTGGTTAATAAATAACTTAATAAATCATAGATTTGTATTCTATATTGAAATTGATCAGTTTGGTACCAACTAGTTACACTGAGAAAAATAATTAGAAATTTTAAATTTCTATGTAACGAACACTGCTATTTTATAATATTATGGTAAAAATTAAATGAGGAAATACTGGAAATGCGAATTCGCGATGTAGTTTCTTTATTTTATTATTTATTTATTTATTTAAGGACAACCAACAAAGCATACATTTATATTTACTTAAAATACATGATAATATAGTTACATTGTAAAATGCTGCCTCAATTAAAGGCCGCCACGACACGCGTATTCATAATATATTATTATTAGTAAGAAAATTTATAAAAACTACAATACTAGTTATACAATAAATAGACTACAGTAATATTTTAAATTTCAAAGATTTGTATATGTATATATATATATATATATATATATATATATATAAAAGTGTGAACACACCTCAATCTGCCCACGATGTTTTGTACTAATCTTGTTCTGTAGCCGCTTCGTTATATCACAATCACCTTTTATTTCAAATGTCCAACGAGTTAGATTCCATCGGTGATTCCATCACAATGCTACAATGATTAAAGTAAGACTGTACACTTTGTGATGGGATAAAATGTTCTTACGACTAGGAGACTCTAAAAAGGTCGAGCTTCTCAATTTGCATGTATTTTTTTTATATGTGTGTATATTACTTTGTAATTTTAAACATATTTTGATAATACAATACAGTACAGTTACAGTAAATATAAAGTATATACTCTGCCTCTAGGTCTTTCAAAAGAGTTATAGCCACAGCGAAGTCAGAGCATATTAGTGGAATTGGCAAGAGATTGGCTAGTTTGCCCTCTGGAACTCGAGCTTTCTGGTCTCTTGCCAAAGCTGCACAAGGGAATTTCTGTAAGTCATCTTTTCCACCATTGCGCAGGGAGGATGACTCGTTGGCCCAGAACGCTAAGGAAAAGGCCGATCTTCTTGGATCCATCTTTGCGTTAAACTCGACATTGGATGACGGGGAGAAATCACCACCGACCATCACGTGTTGTAGGAGCTCTATGCCTGACATTAAATTCACGCATAGCTCAGTGCGTAGAGCACTTTTCTCCCTCGAAATCCATAAATCGAGTGGGCCCGATGGTATTCCTCCAATTGTGCTTAGGACGTGCGCTCCAGAGTTGGCTCCGGTTCTTACGCGTCTTTTTCGGCTTAGCTACTCATCGGGCATAGTCCCAAAGTTTTGGAAGACTGCTCTGGTGCATCCGATCCCTAAAAAGGAGATCGCTCAGATCCAGCTAACTATAGGCCCATAGCTATCACTTCCTTATTCTCGAAGGTTATGGAATCCATCATTAACCGTCAACTGCTCCGGTACCTAGAAGAACACCAGCTGATCTGTGATCGCCAGTACGGCTTTCGACAGGGACGTTCGGCCGGTGATCTTTTAGCTTACTTAACACACCGATGGGCAGTGGCTATCGAGAGTAAGGGAGAGGCCTTAGCAGTTAGTCTGGATATCGCGAAGGCCTTTGATCGGGTGTGGCATAGAGCGCTGCTTTCAAAGCTACCTTCATTTGGGTTGCCTGCGAGACTGTGCATTTGGGTCGCCAGTTTTCTCAAGGAACGTAGCATTAAGGTCGTAGTCGACGGAGCATGCTCTGATTTAAAACCTTTGAATGCTGGTGTCCCGCAAGGCTGTGTACTATCTCCGACTCTGTTTCTTCTGCATATCAATGATATGTTACAGATAAGTAATATTCATTGCTATGCAGACGACAGTACAGGAGATACATTATATACCGGTCATGCAAGGATCTCGCGGGCACATACCGATGAGTGCCGGAATAGACTTGTGTCTGAAATCGAAACTTCACTCCATCAAGTTTCGATCTGGGGTGAACAAAATCTTGTCCAATTTAACCCCAAAAAGACACAAGTCTGCGCGTTTACCGCAAAAAAGACGCCGTTTGTCGTATCTCCTCACTTTCAGGGCACTTCCCTTGATAAAAAGTCGAGTCTAGGAATTCTGGGCGTTGATATATCTTGCGACGTCCAGTTTTGCGGTCATCTGGAGGAGAAGGCTAAGATAGCTTCCAAGAAGTTAGGAGTGCTCAATAGGGTGAGACGATATTTCATGCCAGAACACCGCCTGAAATTATATAAAGCCCAAGTCAGGCCGCATATGGAATACTGTTCTCACCTGTGGGCAGGAGCGCCACAGTACCAACTCCTTCCGTTAGACCGCATTCAAAGTCGGGCGGCTCGAATTATCGATAGTCAACGCCTTACTGTCCGACTTGATCCACTGAAGCTGCGCAGAGATGTTGCATCTCTGTGCATCTTCTACCGAATTTATCATGGGGAGTGTTCTGAGGAATTGTTCGGATTGATACCTGCTGCTGATTTTCACCACCGTACAACCCGCCACAAACTAAAGTTTCATCCCAATCATCTGGACGAGTGGCGGTCTTCCACCGTGCGTTTTTCAAGGCACTTTCTTCCACGCACAACCATTCTTTGGAATCAACTTCCAGCAGCAGTATTTCCGAACCGATACGACAACATAACCTTCAAGAAAAGAGTATATTCCTTTTTAAAAGGCCGGCAGCACACCTGCAATGCCGCTGGTGTTGTGGGTGATCATGGGCGGCGGTAGTCACTTACCATCAGGTGAGCCGCATGCTCGTTTGCCCCCTGTGTTGTAAAAAAAAAAAAAAAAAAAGGTAAATATAATAAAAATAAAAATATAAAAAATAAATATAAAGAATATAAATTATTGTTTATATTTATAATAAGTTTACTATTGTAATCTTTTGGAGGAAACAATAAAGAGTGTCTATATATATTTATTTAAGGTATTTTAAATGAAAGACATATATTTACTTATATTCCAGTAAATTAAGTAAATATATTCCGGCTATGCGGATTTTATATATATATATATATATATATATATATATATATATATATATATATATATATATATATATATATATATATATATATGTTTGTACTGTTCGACAGATAAGTGAGTGAATGTTTGTTACTCTTTCACTCAAAAAATATTGAATGGATTTGGTAGACAAGTAGTTTATATCCTAACTTAGTACATAAAACACTTTACGTACTAATTCACATGGGCGAAGCCGTAAGACATAGCTAGTATTAAGATATTAAGATCAGCAACACGGATATCTATGATCACTATTCAATTAGGCAAGTCATTAGCTTATTTGTCGTTCCCAGGAAAAAAATTAACGGTACATAAAATTCTGACTCACTGTAGAATTTAACATGGCATCAAACTTAAGAGGATGTACTAATGAGAATAATCCGGTTAATCTAAAATAGCGTAAAAGAACTAATAGTTAAAACCGGAACTGCAAACAATTTCCTACAAGAGTTTATAAACGCCATTAGTGCCTTTTGTGAGAGCATTACCAGTTTCTTTAATACGGACTTGTTCTCTATTATCTTCGGTCTATCTATATATTGTATATCTATGTTTACAGAACTATGGATAAGGCATAGATCAATGATATCCAGATGTAGTATTTCACTTCAAATACTTACATAAATAGCCATTTTTCGAAAAACTTTAATATGTATCTATCAATTGATGATTTCCATCATAAAAATAATATAATAGGATGTAATAAAAATTGATTACATTTCTATTAACTTGTATTTTGGAAAAAACTAAAATTCTAATATTCAACGTTTTGCCACTGTTTATTATATATATATATATATATATATATATATATATATATATATATATATATATATATATATATATATATATATGCATTTTCTTCCAGCCAGCTCTATCCGAGGCCATATCCTTTATCTCCCTATACGACATGACGCCTAGTGTTTCTTTATCTGTCCCATGTAGTTATTTCTCGGTCTTCCTGTTCCTCTTTTTTTTTTTTTTTTTTTTATACAACTTAGAATGGCAAACAAGCTGACGGCCCACCTGATGGAAAGTGGTAACCGTCGCCTATAAACATAAGCAGTACCATGGACATAACAGAATATACTGTTTCGCCCATGATACCCCCCCATGCGTTGCCATTCCTGAGGACTCAGGTGTTATTCCTCTGTACCCAGTAAATTCACGCCATATCCCACCCTTCAAACCGAAACACAGCCATGCAAACACAACTGCTTCACAGTTGAAACACGAATGAGACAGAGGTACCCAAGCAATCGACTTTTGTACAAAGTCTCCCTCTGGTTGCTCTCTATTTTTCCTTCTACTATGCTCTTTAAAAAGTCGTCATGTCGTATAAGATGGCGCAGCATTTTGCTTCTTCTATTCTCTATTGTTTATTTATTTTACAAATAAACATTTATTTTATGTTCATTAAATATTTAAACATTTATTGTTGTGAGTTACCAATAAATTACATTAAAAATACTAATTAGAATACATTAAATTGTAAAAAACAAACAGAGATTCTTATTTGTATTTAGTATTCTAGACACTATTATAGGATCCGTATTTGTATCCGTATCTGTGAATCTGCATTTCTAACGATACGACATATCACTAACTAGAAGTCTCTCACGATTTTCCCATGAGATTCAAATTATAAAACGTTTTACCATAAAAATATTAAAATTGCCATAAACAGATATTCAATACATATTTAGCGATTTTATTGAGTAAAATAGTAATAGTAGAATTTGGACATTCGATATGAAATGACGCAGTTCTGTTTTTTCACACTCGTCAATGTATCTAGTTAGTTATACACGTATCAAAGAACTATGCTCTGCTAGGCACATTGCTGTTATTATTGATAAATAGTACAAAATTTAAAAAGTCATATTAAGATTATAGTGTATATGTGTGAATCTACCAAATACATATACACATACACGCGCGCATTCACCTACATATATACACAGGGACGAAAACACGCACACATGCCCGTACGTACGTATACATGCATGCACACCCTCTCCCACACACGCATTTACCCCCACACATACGCACGCACTATTGCGAAGTAAAAAAGGACGTATCATATAAGTGTATAACATATGGTATCGTACAAAGTCGATTGTTTGGGTACCTCTGTCCCATTTGTGTTTCAACCGTGAAGCAGTTGTGTTTGCATGACTGTGTTTCGGTTTGAAGGGTGGGATATGGCGTGAATTTACTGGGTACGGAGGAATAACACCTGAGTCCTCAGGAATGGTAACGCATGGGGGGTATCATGGGCGAAACAGTATACTCTGTTATGTCCATGGTACTGCTCATGTCTATAGGCGACGGTTACCACTTTCCATCAGGTGGCCCGTCAGCTTGTTTGCCATTCTAAGTTGTATAAAAAAAAAATAAAAGATATATTTCGTTTTTGATGTTGAAACACTGTAATTAATTAAAATGGTAAAAACAACTCCAGATCAATCCAAAAACAAGCCTCCAATCACAGTTTCTGGAACCACTAAATTACGATCACGGCACCAAAGCAAACAGATAGTTTTTCTCTTTAACGGATTAAAGTGTGGAAGCTAGAGCTATAAATCTGCGGATTAAACGTGCCCATCGAAAGATTGCAATCTTCTACCGTCGATAGCTGCCCGCCGATAATTTAAAGGCGAATATTATCAAACGCTGGAAGGTGGGGTCTTTAGGGTTTTGAAGTTTGTTAATCTTATAATCGATGTGATAGTCCTTTATTAACGGCCTAGGATAAGTCAGTTTGATGGTCTGTAACGTGATACTAAAACGATCAAAATTTTGTAATCCATTTAATTTTATGAAGTTACTAGCGTCCCGCCTCATTAATGTACAGTTTTCGATAATTAAGTTTGAAGGGTGGAATATGGCTGTGAATTTACTGGGTACAGATGAATAACACCTGAGTCCTCAGGAATGGCAACGCATGGGAGGTATCATGGGCGAAACAGTATACTCTGTTATGTCCATGATACTGCTCATGTTTATAGGCGACGGTTACCACTTTCCATCAGGTTGACCGTCAGTTTGTTTGTCATTCTAAGTTGCATTAAATTAATTAAATATAGCCTATTTCATATATTCATATCATTTCTCTGATAACGTAAATGTCTATAGGTGAAATAATTTTCATAATTAGTTAAGTAGTTTTTGAGTTTAACAATTACAAACAAATATACAGAAAATCTAATCTTTTCTCTTTTTAATATTAGTAATTCCAGACAAAGAGTTAGAGATACTATGGTTACTAGACAGTATATGTACGACATATGTATACATGTATATTATATATAGAAAATAGCCAGACAATTTTCGTTGTTTTTTGCTTTATTACCTCAGAACTCTGTTATTTGTGATTTCAATTAGAAAATATTATTTTTATAATATTTTTATCCTAAAAGTATATACTTTTAGATTGGTCTCGAACATATTTTATCAAGATTAAACCGATTTTAAATTAGTAGTTTTTAATCAAAATAATCAATTATGACGTTTACTTTAACTTCAAACGTTAAAATTGATTATTTTGATGGAGTACTTCTTTATGAAACAAAATCTATTATTAAACAGAGGAATTACTATCATATTTGCCGTGTGGTCTCGGCCACCACTTTTCCGTGGGTATCGCAAGAGGCAACTAAGGGAACTTAATGCTCGAGGGATGGACAGCAGCGTCCCTCTTAAAACATCACCAAAGTCTAACTGCAGCCGCTAACTCGCCTGCCAAGCGTGTCAACTACGAACAAAACTACCCTTATTGGGAAGGCCTATATTCAGCAATGGACAGTTAACAGCTGATTTAACAAAATAAGAATTCTTCCCATACACACACACGCACGTACGCATGCACGCACGCACGCACGCACTCACGCACACGCTCACATACACTCACACACACACTATATACTATGTCTGCTAATTTCTCAAGATTAAAGATATTGTCTATTTACTTCGAATCATCAAAGTACCATTTTAGATCCCACTTTTATATTGGAAAACGTTAAATTGTAATTTGTTGGTAGGATTTATTTTAAATACCGTTTATATATCTGTGTTACTGCCGATAAACCATCATGGCACTTTATTTTCATTTGGTCTAAGAACTTTTATTGCTAGTCTTGAACGTTTGTGTGTGTATGTGTGTGCGTGCGTGCGTGTGTGCATGCGTGCATGCGTGCACGTTGTGTGTTTATTATATTGATATTTTGTTACTACAACTCGCTAGTAGTCATTAGTTATTTATTAAAAAAAATATATATACATCCCGTCTGAAATTATGTATTATTTTATAAAAAAAAAACACACATTAAATTAAATTGAATATTAGAAGTTATTTATTAATAATAAAAAATACATTTTCATTTTACAATTAAAAGTATCAAATACACCCATGAAGTATATTGTTGTATTTTTTTAAAAGAAGGACTGGCTGAGAATCAGTGCTGTGCAGCTGTTCACATTGCACTGGGACACTTGCAGCATCAGCTGGGCCAGTTCCTTTTGCCTGCTACGAGACCTTTCTTATATATATACATATATTTATGGCGTTAAAATTTTACTGGCAATAAATATTTTCTATTTTAGCCTATTTTACTCTATTCTATTCTACATACGTTAACTTATTTTACATTGCAGTATTTGCTTTAATCATTAAAACAAAAGTCATCAACGGAGTAATAACATGTTTCCAATAAAAGGGATCGTAGTTTAATTTGTATTATGTAATATCTTTGTATCTTATAAGCAAGATCCAGCATGCATAAATCGATAAATCGATTCCAAACCCATCTCTAGTACATCAAAGCCCATCCTGACAATAACAAAGCTTAGAATAAAATAAAGCTTTCAGCGGCTCACCATCGACAATGGTTAAGTGTACGCGTTATTTTACATCGTCGATCAAACAGACCGCTTAAAGATTTAAATTAAGAGAGAAAAAACACACGGAAGTGTATTGGTTATTTTTAGTATTCATCTAATTTTAGGGTTCGAAGGAATTTATCTGAAGTCATATCCATTATTCATGTACACAGGTGATAGTTATTCACATTCCATCAGAAGCGTCGTCATACTACGTCCACTGAACTGAACATAATATATATATATATATATATATATATATATATATACAATATAATATATATATATAACACATACAATATATATATAACATTACATTGTTATAATTTATTCTAAATAAAGTTTTATAAAAAAGAAAAACACATGTCAGATGTCACGTCAAATATGGATGTCAGCGATATGGCCTGGAATAGAACTGGCTGGAAGACAATAGACGAATTAGTTACCACGACAAGAGAAAACTCCTAAATTATAAAAATTTCACAATTATTATAAATTTTGTTTTTATTGTCCACAAAATAGTAAATTCGTAAAACAATGAAATTAAAATATCTATCAAGAAAGATATAGATGCATCATTGAAGAGTCACTTCGAGTCGACCCCATTATATTCTTACTTCGTCGCCGTTCATTAAAATCATTCATTAAACTTTCAAACGAAAATCATATTGAATTATAACTTTTAAAATTTACACATTTCTTTAATCATCGACAAATTAAGCTTCGAAATATTGTCAGTGTCTCAAAGGCGGAGTTCTCGAAGTGGTCACAATTTGTGGACATGATAATTATTTTCCATTGAACCGAAAACTGTCGCCATTATTACTTAATAATTATTTTCTTCCACTCAAATGGACTAGAACAAAAGGAAGTGGAGAATTTTGGGTGGGGTCCTTGTGTAAGTAAGTCTGTTATAATTTATTTATTTATTTAACTCTTTATTGTACCACAAACAAAAATATACAATGACAAGTGAATAATTCAAGTGAAATGCAGTAACATAAATACAGATTGAAATATACACATAAAGGTACAAAAGGCGGTATTCTCGCTAGAGCAATCTCTTACAAACAACCTTTGGTTAAAGGAGAACAGATGGAAGAAGAATATGAATTATATAAAAGAAAAAATAATCAAAGTTTCAGAGAGATGCTGCTGCCCATCCTCCGATCATAAGTTCGCTTAGTCTCTTCTTTCGACGCTTACGGGAAAGGAAGGGGTGACCTATTCTATGCCGGGACCACACGGCGAATTATTTATTTATTTATTTATTTATTGCATTCCATAATAATTAATTAATACATAATACATAATTATTACATAAGGTTTCAATTATGGACCCTGTTGGGCACAGCAAGTAGGAGAGAGGAGGACAACACTTTTTTCACTTTCGAAATAGTATATCACGATAAGTACGTATTTTCTTATTATTATTACTCATTATTTAAGTATTGGTGTGTATCTATTCATATCGTAATTATTATTAGTATTATATAGTTATTTAAGCTTTAATATATTCTGTAGTTTATAATTATTTATATTCATATTGTAAAATTAATCAATAAATAGTTTGATAATAAAATTTCAGCAATGTCAGTTTTAGCTATGTCTTAAATCATTATCAATTCATAATTAGTTATTTATTTATAAATTACAAGATAAATTCTGCTTGTCATTCAAGTATTCGTCAATAGTACAGGTCTGTCCGGAAAGTTCGTATAAAAGTGTTCTGGAATGCGATTATAAGCGCAGGACCCCTTCCTTATGTCCCTAACAATGCTTCAGTTCTGGTCTGACCGCCGTTATCTGTGAAGTTACCTTAAACCCCGTCGGCATGGAGCCCGCTTCCGTTGAAGAGCAGCGCGTCGTAAAAGTTAAACTCGGCAAGAATGATTTTTGCCGATCTCAGAACAGTTTATGGGGATGATGCTGTGAAGGAACCAACCGTCCACAAGTGGCTAAAAAGATTCAGAGAGGGCCGAGAAAGCGTTCAAGATGACCCACGTTCAGGACGTCCTTCCACTTCACATTCCGACGAAAACGTGGAAAGAATTCGAACTTGTGTTAATGGGGACCGTCGTTTAACGGTCAGACAGGTGGCTGAAGAGCTTAATTTGGGCAAAACCGTGGTCCACGAAATTCTAAGAAACGAACTTCAAATGAAAAAAATTTGCGCCAAATCGTTCCGTGAGTTTTTGATAAAAATTAACGGTGACCGAACACCCCCCCTCGCCGGATTTGGCCCCGTGTGAAAAAACCAAATTGGTACTTCTTTGGGGGACATATGAGATAAAAAAAGCTACGACGGGGCAGCTGATACAACCAGAGGACTTTCAAGGAGCCTTCTATATATATATATATATATATATATATATATATATATATATATATATATATATATATATATATATATATATATATATATATATATATATATATATATATATATATATATATATATATATATATATATATATATATATATAATACGTCCATGTATTTATTTAGAAATATAGCGAAACATCTTTGTGAGGTAATTTTTATTTTGAATTATTCATCCAAAAAAGTTTTTTTTTTTGTTCTTTTATGCATTGTTATTAGTTATTATTTTTGTTAAATCAACGTAACCCGCTAGAAATGAAACCACACATTCGAAACGTAAGCGTCAACCATGAAATTGACAGACATACAAAATAATAACGATTTTCCACATGATCGAGCACAAATTATGGACCGACTAATTGTCACTGACTAGTTTATACCCGCAACTTTGTCTGCGTAAAGAGGATAAATTGGTTGATTGAAAATAGCCTATAACAGTGACGTAACAATAGGGTGGCAAAGCTGACAAAATGCCACGGGCCCCCGACCCAAAAGGGGCCGGGGGGCTCAAGAAGCCGCGAGCTCAGAAATTTTTTTTGCATTGTACCTGAGTATTTTATTTTACGTGAAAAGTTTTTTTTTTTTTATTGATAGGGCCCCATCAGAAGAATTTGTCACAGGCCCCAAATGATATAGTTACGCCACTGGCCTTCTTCATCCCGAATACTAAATAAATGCCAAATTGATAATAGTTGAGCAAACTGTAATACAATTTGGCAATACTTAAGAAGCACACTTTCATTACTCAAAATAATCTTTTGAACTAAAAAGAAAGAAAAGATTTTATTTTTTGCTTGTAATATATAAACTCAAAAATTACTTAATCAATTTTAAAATTATTTCTCCTCCTATATATATAGCTGCATTATCAACGAGTAATGCGGGATGTGTTTTATTTACAAAAGGCCATGCGAAACCGGGTCGAAGTCGCTAGTATAAAGTAAAATCGCTGTCCCTGTTTGACAGTTTTTTTACGTAAGTTCTTTTTTTAAATAACGCAACGGATCTTGATTTGAGTTATCGAATTACATTGAGTCCATCTTAAGATGTTGGCAACACTACTTTTATAAGCTTAAAAGAGTTTGAGAGAATTGTTTTCGTTAACTGTCCACTGCTGAGCATAGGCCTCCCCCATGGGGCCAATAGTGGCCACACTTGGCAGGTAAGTTAGCAACCGCAGTTATGTTTTTGGTATTATTATAAGAGGGACGTAACTGCTCTTCGTTTGACCATTAAATTTCCTTAGTCGCTTCTTACAACATACACGAGAAAGGAAGGGCAACAATATGATATACTACCTAATTTTCAAGTTATATTTATTTATATAAACCTATCACAAACCTTTATATATATTTACATTATTGTATGTATTACATCTCTTTATGTATTTAAAATGACAGAAGTGCGACGATCGTGTCTCCGAAACTGTTTTTAATTATTCCTCTCCATCCAAAGGTGGACATCCACTGTCTGACTCGACCCACTGAAACTGCGTAGAAATGTTGCATCTCTGTGCATCTTCTACCGAATTTATCATGGGGAGTGCTCTGAGGAATTATTCGGATTGATACCTGCTGATGATTTTCACCACCGTACAACTCACCACAAACTAAAGTTCCATCCCAACCATCTGGATGAGTGGCGGTCTTCCACCTTGCGTTTTTCAAGACACTTCCACGTATAACCACTCTTTGGAATCAACTTCCAGCAGCAGTATTTCCAAACCGATATGACATCATAACCATCAAGAAAAGAGCATATTCCTTTTTAAAAAGCCGGCAGTATGCCTGCGATGCCTTTGGTGTTGTGGATGATCATGGGCGGCGGTAGTCACTTACCATTAGGTGAGCCGCATGTTCGTTTGCCCCCTGTGTTATATAAAAAAAAAGGTTACCTGGAAGAGATCGCTTTTAGCAATAAGGTCGCCCATTGTTGTCTCGCTGTGATTGTTTCTTGCAATTGTTTGTATTTATAATAAGTTTACTATTATAATATTTTGAAGGAAACAACAAAGCGAGAGAAATCTATCTTTAATCCTTGAAAATCAGGTAAGTATTCTTTTAAATTTTTGATTGCATGCAACTTAGCAGAGTGGCGCAGCGGAAGCGTGCTGGGCCCATAACCCAGATGTCCGTAGATCGAAACTACGCTCTGCTATAGATTATATTTTGTTCATTTTTTACGTCGATTATTACACATTTGTAAAATTGTATATTCTAATTTAGATATTCTTTTCAGATTTGGACAGTGTGAAAGAATATTAAGCTCATAACTCGAAGGTACATATATTAAAATCATGTTCTCCTAAAAAAAATTTTAATACAAGAGCCATCGATAATGTAGATTAATCTCTGTCGACTTCATAATAACAGAGGTGCATTTAATATTGTACATTTATTTATTACGTAACAATAATAGTATCTGTGTATAATAACAATATAAAGAAATTTAAGTAAAATAATTAGATAACAAGACCTTAAAACTTTTTAATTATTCTTATTTGATATAAGACAATTTCGCCCATATCCTACTGGAAGCAGAGTGGCGCAGCGGAAGCGTGCTGGGCCCATAACCCAAAGGTCCGTAGACCGAAACTACGCTCTGCTACATATTATATTCTATTATTTTTTATACGTTGATTATTTCACATTAGCAAACTTATAATATTATTTATAATTAAAAGCTATATATTCTAAATTAAAATACTATTGGCAAAACCCAACAGTTGCTTCCAAGTCGTCACGAAGTAATGCGGGCGCAGATTATTAGAACGTCAACGCATTTACGAATCATCATCGTCATCATATCAGCTATTAATTATCAACCGCTGAATCTAAGCCACCCCTAGGGGGTTTTGCCAGCAGTTGTCACGCTTGGCAGGTGGATTGGCAACCGCAGTTAGGCTTTGGAGATGTTGCAAGAAGGAAGCTGCTGCCCATCCCTCCCCCTTCCTTAGTCGCCATTTACGATACCCATGAAAAAGGAAGGGGTGGCCTATTCTATGCCGGAACCACACGGGAAACGAGTTACGATTATTGTAACTGAATTAACAGGAGTGTTGTTGTACTTGAATAATACGCAGCATACTCTGTCATATCCATGGTACTGTTCATGTCTTTAGACGAAGGTTAACACTTTTCTTCAGGTAGCCTTCAGCTTTGCCGTCGGAGATGTGGTGAGTGCGAAAGCGAACCCATGTCTCTGACATATGGCACCTCGAGTGTATACCGTTTTTGGTGGGTACACCCCCATCTTACGGGGGGATTCTTACAATACCCATTCACATCCCACAAGGTGTATGGGTCTGCATAAAGCATTTTCCAGACGTTAAAAAAAGGTAGGCCTCAGCTGACAGCTAATGTTTATTCGATAACT
This sequence comes from Galleria mellonella, assembly GCF_026898425.1. Classification (NCBI taxonomy): domain Eukaryota; kingdom Metazoa; phylum Arthropoda; class Insecta; order Lepidoptera; family Pyralidae; genus Galleria; species Galleria mellonella. The sequence goes on along the minus strand of NW_026442037.1, from coordinate 3,829,666 downwards.
TTAGCAAATTGTTTTATGATAAGTCGAAAAATGATGTAAAAATTAAATAAAAGTATATAGTTAGTTGTGAATTTGTAGAAAAAATTAAGTTAGAAAAATAAATATTAAGGTAATTTATAAATTTTCTATAAATAGCAAAGTGGCGTAGTGGAAGCATTCTAGGCTAGTAATCCATGGGGTCCGTGGATCGAAACTATATTCTTGTCTATGTTTTTTACTTTTATTTATAGCTATTTAAATTATAACTTTTATTGTTGACGTCGATGTGATGAAGTACCTATATAATAGTAGAAATGGGGCGTGTGGTCCCCGTCACTAACAATACTTTCCTCTGCCTCCTTAACACAGTTACTTAACGCCAAAAATATGAATGAAACCTACGTATATATACATGACTTTACAGAAGAATTAAAGTCTTTCTCTGATAGAGATGCAATTGTAATGCAGCTTAAACTACACTATATACATACATACATAAATATACATTACATACATACATACACACTCCTATTGGAATAGGCAAAAAACTATCTTCATCCTTTTTTTTATGCAACTTAGAATGGCAAACAAGCTGATGGCCCACCTGATGGAAAGTGGTACCTGTCGCCTATAGACATGAGCAGTACCATGGACATAACAGAGTATACTGTTTCGCCTATGATACCCCCCATGCGTTGCCATTCCTGAGGACTCAGGTGTTATTCCTCTGTACCCAGTAAATTCACGCCATATCCCACCCTTCAAACCGAAACACAGCCTCTCCAAAGCCTAACTGCGGTTGCCAATTCATCTGCCAAGCTTAGCAACTACTGGCAAAACCTTCCAAGGGGAGGCTTACGTTCAGCAGTGAACAGTAAAAGGCTGATGTACGAAGCATATCTTGATACGCTATCTAGAAATGAATATCTACTTTGAAAATCTAGTTTGAAAATTGCGGGCAAGCATAGTTACATAAAAAAAAACCTTATTAAGCGTAGGTACACTACACTTCGATTACTTTTTTAAACAAACCATCAAGTATAATGTTTAAACGCGATCTCAAAACAATATTTAAATAATAGGATATAGAAAAACATAATAGTGATATTATGATATGGGTTTACCAGATTGCATGGGTACCACGTTCCCTGGTATCAAAGGCGCCGCATTTTTGTATTATTAGCCTTTACTCGGCATCGACTGTGCAACCATTTTGTTGATTACAATTTTTTTTATACCATTGCGCTAGTGTATAGGCCTGCTATGAATAAAATTCAACAAGGCAAGACCTTTTTGCATATTTTTACATTATTGAGACCGTAGACGTATTATATTAAAAATTTAATGCGAATTTTAATATATAGGCGTTCTTGAAGGCACTTTCTCCCACGCACAACCACTCTTTGGAATCAACTTCCAGCAGCAGTATTTCCGAACCGATACGACAACATAACCTTCAAGAAAAGAGCATGTTCCTTTTTAAAAGAAATCTCTAAAAAGAATCTAGAAATGGTTACTTACTAATAGTTAACTACTTATAAAACTCACGTGTACGAAATTTCAAGTAAAAACTAAATCATCATCATCATCATTTCAGCCATTCTCCGTCCACTGCTGGACATAAGCCTCCCCCATAGACTGCCATAACGAACGGTCCTGAGCCACCTGCATCTACTGACTCCCTGCAATGCATATCAGGTCGTCACTCCATCTAGTGGGGGAAGGTCGTCCTACACTGTGTTTGCTCGTACGGGGTCGCTACTAAAGAACCTTTCCTCTCCAACCTTAATAATAATAATAAATAATTTTATTCAAGTAAACTTAATAATAAGCATTTTTGAAAGCTTTTTTTTTGTAAAACTACCGCCCAGTTCGGAATGCAATTTCAGCTGAGAAGAACAGGCAAGATACACAGCTGTTGCTTTATTTCAAATAAACGTTAATTTTATAAAAAAAAAAATTAAAGGATTTATTTTTTTCTATCTACTACAATAATGTAATACAATATATTCGAATATAAATATGAAAAAAAAAAAACAGTTTTCTGTTTGTTTGTTAACTATTATATTAAAAAAATATATTGAATATATTTTTTAACCAAATAGCAATTTACAAAATAAACATATTGGTTTAAAATTACACTTTTCGTCTTTACATATTTTATATTCTTAAAACAAAAAAAAGCATAGTGCAATAGTTCAATTCTGATAAAATAATTATAAGATAAATCGGGAAATTTATAAATCCTATTAAGTTAACAAACAGAAACATCGAAATCGTTTCACAATTCGTAAATATTGTATTTAAAAATAAAAATCCAAAAAAAAAACGATTTAAACATTTGTAAAAAAAAATGTTATGAATATCGAACACCTCCTTTTAGAAGTCGGCCAAATGGCAATAAACCTGTGTTACCGATACAGATACAAAAAAAGACCATACCACTATAAATATTTATTACTATTTAGGTAACAATTGTACAATTACGACAAATAGTTCCAGTTAACTTACCGAAATAAAACAACCCAACCGATTTCAAAAGTGCCGCATTTATTGGGTCACCGGCGTATTTTATGCACCATCCTATACAAATATAGGATGGTAATTCAAGGAAGAGAACATTATACTTTGTGTAGGTTTTATTGTTGATCTCAATTCTTGCAATTTGTTTTTTTTTTGAGACGAGTGACGTCAATGCTGCATCGTTATTGAAATGTCTGTGGGCCACCCAGGGACACACCGATAGACTTACGAAACAGCTTTCTTATGTAAGTTTATTTTGCTTTCTAAAAAAAATAAAAATACGTAGGTACTTTAATCATGATGAAAATATTGTTTATTTTTATTTTAAAATGTAAATAAATTAAATGAAATAAATTCATTTTAAATGAACAAAACATTACTTTAGAGGATGGGATATGACCATTTACAGGTTACAGAGACATAGCATCTTAGTTCTCAAAAATGGTAACACAAGAAGGGTATCATGGACAACACAGTGTACTCTGTTATGTCCATAATACATTTCATGTCTATAGGCGACAGTTGCCACTTTCCATCAGGTGGACCATCAGCCTGTTTCCCATTCAAAGTTGTATAAAAAATAAATTTGCACTGTGGAATAAACCGTGCAGTGGAATAATGAGAACACTTTAAATTTAAAATATTTAAATTCAGAATGTGAACCTATATCTAAAGTATCCTATAAATTGGGATATAACCTATCTATGTACCAAATTTCACTCAAGTTTGTACAACCATTTTAGCGTTACAAACCTACAATTATCTAAACATGTTCTAATATAAATTTAAACCCTTTCTCATTTCCTATATTTATTGACTACAATTGCCTTGCTTTTACCATGAATCTGAAGATATTTATAATTTTAGTAGAATGAAATGGACATGTTTGATTATTATGAGAGGCATAGCTTGGTTAATATAATATCAAGCGCGCCGTTCGTTCTGTCCGTATGTCCCATCGTAGTCGTTGGTGGCCAACGTCGGGTCCGGACTATTCCAAATATTTCACAAATTGCGGGCTCTTTCCCATCGCTGCGACATCACGACGCGACGCGATGGATAAGCCTTCGCAACATAACCGCTTTAAACTGGATTAACGTTTTTATTTATTTAAACTTTAATACACAGTAAAATTCTATGTACATATGGCGGACTTAACGCCGGACGGTGTTCTCTACCAATCGGCCTTTGGGCAAACAGAGAAATAAGTAGGCGGTGCATTATTGAACTAAGGAAATATAAAAAAATAATTAATTCATCTAGTTATTATATTAATTAATTTATTCTTTATTGCACCACTTAGAATAGAATAGAATATAAACATTTATTGCCAGTAAACTTACAATATAAAATATAAATAACATATACAAAAAGTGTCCCACACCCGGCAAAAGGAACCGGCTCAGCTGATGCTGTGAGTGTCCCAGCGCATAGTGAACAGCTGCACAGCGCTGGTTTTCAGCCAGTCCCTCTCTTAACAAAACAACCAAATCGCAGGGTACTACTGTACATTACTTTTTACAAGAATTATTTCTCGATACTAATTAAAAAAATACTAATAAAAAAAAGGAAAGAAGTTTTTATTTGTGCCTATATTTTACACATACACATATATATATATATATATATATATATACATACATACATACACACATAAGTAAAATATCATATTGAGGATCAGATACTACCGATAGTTATGTTCTCCTATATTTTACTTTAAGAACTTATATATATATATATATATATATATATATATATATATATATATATATATATATATATATATATACTTCTGTATAGTAACATATGAATTTGCACATTTTAATTTTATGTTTTTTTTTTTAATTTTCCACGTATCTGATGTAAGTATAGTAAATATTAGATTTACCATAATTCCGGATTTTACAGGGTTTTTTTTAATGGATGATAATGATATGGTAACTCCGCCTGCGCAATCGGTATACACTGGCGGGGCACCAGTGAAGGATGATTAGTGAGGATTAAAAGGCAGATCAGTTAATATGTACATGTAACATGTACAACACATTGTGTTGAATCTAACAATAAATCAATCCCTATAGTTTCCAGGGGGAACCATGAGGAGGTCGAACTGACAGGGTATATTGGTAACAATGGTGCTACTAATCTCCTTTACTAAAAACCTTTTTCCCCCAGAAAGATAGGTTAGGTTTGGTTTGTTAATAGTTTTTATACAGGCCTCACATTTACTAACTCACTTTTGTAAACCCTAAGATTTACTGCTAAAAGGTAAAACTTACCAATGTCTTTTACTGTATACTATGTCTTTTAAGTTTTGTAATACTATTTATTTTTTTCTATATGCTTACTTTACTTTGTAACTTACTCTCGTTTATCAAGTATGAATTATTTTAAGATTTAAGATTATTTATTTATAAAAGATGCGTATAAATTTAAATTAAATTATAATAAATAATATCATGTCCTCGTTATACTGTCCCATGAAAGAAAATTATCTAATTTTCTACGTTGAACATAGTTGACATATTTGATGGGGGATCACGAACATTTTCAAGTTAGTTCCAAGGAAGAATACTGCAAACGCTTCGTTAAAAACTTAATTGCTCGATAATAAAATAAATGATCCATTTAATGAAACAAACAAAAATCTATTTCACGAAAACAGGTCGGATTTTTGTATTTACAATGTTAGTTAGTAAAGTTACGAAATGGTAAAGCAGCCTTTTGGTAAAGAAATACAAAAGTCCTAATCTCAACTCAGGTGTTATTCCTCTGTACTCAGTAAATTCACGCCATATCCCACCCTTTAAACCGAAACACAGCCATGCAAACACAACTGTTTCACGGTTGAAACACGAATGGGACAGAGATACCCAAGCAATCGACTTTTGTACTAAGTCTCCCTCTGGTATATCCTACTCCATCCCATATAGTAGGTATATACCAAATTTCATAGCAATTGGTTAAGCCGTTAATGTGCTATAAGGTAACAAATAACCAAACTCACATTTATATTTATAATATTAGTAAATCTTGTAGAATAATTTTACATCATTGACTGAAATTCACACTCACGTGTAAAGAAAAAACAATCATCAGACATGACGCACTGCATTACACTGTACGGCACTATAAGGTAACAAATTTTGTTTTCCATTCATAAACTTTCACATTCATAATATAAGTAAGGATTAAGCAAACTACCTGTTACTAGATATTAAAGCATCCTTTTATCAACTAGTCGACACAGCAAATTTCTCAAAAGGTTCACAATATTCTACACACATAACAAAAAAAGCTGCGCCGGTATTGATTGGAAATTTTGCATAATATTTCCATGCACCAAATTTCGGCATTGAGCAAGATTTTTGAAACTAGAACAGTGAAAAATTTCGAAAACTTTTTTGTTCTTGTTTTTATTTTGTTATTATTGTTTTTACAGTCTATTTCTGTTTTTTTTTTTTTACCTATTGTTTTGCGCATGTTTTTGTTTTATATTAATTTAAATGTTAATTTATGGTCTTGATGGACCGGTGCTAATTGAAAATCAGCGTTTCTGCTTCTGCAGGAACTTTAAGCTGAATTAGCATCCTGTTTCATTTCCATAACACTAACTGATTTCAACTACTCGAACACTCAGGTTGTGGAATGAGCTCCCTGCCGAGGCTTTCCCAAGAGACTACAGCATGGGGTTCTTCAAAAGGGGGGTAAAGAGGTTTCTTCGGGGTCGGCAACGCACGCGTAATACCTCTGGTATTGCAGGTGTTCATAGGCTACGGTAACCACTTACCATCAGGTGGGCCGTACGAGTATGCTTGTTTGCCACCTCAGTGGTATAAAAAAATTCTCTTTATATATAAATGTAAACTTTTTTTCTACTTTTTTTTCTAATGTTGTTATTACTTGCAATTTAAGTATATGTAAGTGGTGTGGATTATTGAAATAAATTTTCATTTATTCATTCATTCATTCATTCAAACGTCTCGAGCATTCAAACGTCAACCATAGCAAGCCAAGTGAAGTACAAACCGTCACAGTATTAACAGAAAGTACTCGTAAAAATTGAATTGGCCGTAATTAGAGACGCCGCAAAATGAACGCGAGCGAGCCGCAGCCAGTGGACACGGGTTCATTACGTTGTCTAAATAAATATCCGTTGATTCGAGTTTTCAATAGTCCCGTCTCGGAATAAATCAAATAACTCTGGCCAGTTCGCTGTCGCTAGCAAATGTGTCTTCATTCATGACGGCGCATTGTTGCATTCGGGTGCTGAGGAGACGTGTGTGTTGTGAGTTTTTTTTATCCAGAAACTACTTTTTCATATATATATATATATATATATATAAATTATTTAGCAATTTTATTACAATACTAAGATTTTAAAGGCATTTACAGGTAGGTGTAAGAATAATTGATATCGGTACATCAAAAAACAGATAAAATCTTTCCTCTTTATAATATTAAGTTTAGATTATATATATATATATATATATATATATATATATATATATATATATATATATATATATATATATATATATATATATATATATATATATATATATATATATTTCTCGCACGGGTGTACTTTTTTAAATTATTTCAATTATTTTCTATAATAGTAACTATATTTATTTATATAGATATTTACTATTTTTTTAATGGGTGAATATGACATGGTAACCCCGCCTGCGCTATCAGTATACACTGGCGGGGTACTAGTGAGGGATGATAGGTGAGGATGAAAAGGCAGGTCAGTTAACCCATCACGACGAATTCAAGTCACGATAGTTTCCAGGGGACACCGCGCGGAGGTCGACGTAATTTTATATTTTTTTTGATGAGTGAAAATGGTATGGTAGCCCCGCCTGCGCTAACGGGATACGCTGGCGGAGCACCAGTGAAGGGTGATAGGTGAGAATGAAAACAGGCCAGTTTATATAAAAAATTAACCATATTTATATGAAAAAATGTATATTTTATATAAAAAAACAATGGCGATAGATCTATGTTAGTTTTGTGTTGGTCCTATAGTAACTTTGCCTAAATTAAGGTTTTTGTGTAACTTAAACAATTGTTTGTGATTCTACAATTATTTGTGATTCTCCTCAGTGCAATGGTGAAGTAGGATAGCAGAAATTAGGTCAAATTAGGAAACTAACTTTTCTAAATTGGCAGTTCAGGTGCGCTGTGTTGAACCACAAGTAGCTTATTATCTAATTCCTCATAGTAAGTTTTGTTTTAATTTAAGAATTATTCTTAAAAATAACGAAAACTTAAACATAAACTAATTAAACAAAACTTGGGAGCATCATATGATTATTTTATTTATTTATTTATTCATTAGTACAAATATGTGGACATGGCGGACTTAATGCTAAAAGCATTCTTTCCCAGTCAACCATAAGGAAGTGTCAGAATACTCGAATGTGGTACTAGTAATTATTGATATACATACTAAAATTACATATATAAACGAATAAATATATATAAATAACAAATATACTTACACATATATGACATATACTATATTATACACTAAATTGAGAATAATATAAAGTACTTATCTTCCTGTTTTCGTTTGATATCCATTTGGTGTTGGTATTTTTGATAAGTCAGCTGTTAACTGCTGAAGTTAGGCCTCCACTATAAGGGGGATTTTGCCAGTATTTGTCATGCTTAGCAGGTGAGTTGGCAACTGCATTTTGGCTTTTGGTGATATTTTAAAAGGAACGCTGCTGCCCATCCTTCCACTGTAAGCTCCCTTAGTTTCCTCCTACGACATACACAGGAAAGGATTTTTTTGGCCTATTCTGTGCCAGAACCTTTTTTTTTAACGTCTGGAAAATGCTTTATGCAGACCCATATACCTTGTGGGGGGTGAATAGGTACTGTGGGAATTCCCCCGTAAGATGGGAGTGTACCCACCAAAAACCAGACGATATACCCTCGAGGTGCCATATGTCGGAGACATGGGTTCGCTTTCGCACTCACCACATCTCCGACGGTAGCGACCCGCCCCCTGATGGTAAGAGCAGGTCTCCTCTCTCAAGATATGGTGGCTGGCGTGCTCACCCTACTACTCGGGGGATGCGCCGGTATATTAGCACATCCCCCAGGATTCTGTGCCATAACCTACACGGATGTTAGCGTAATATAAATAAACAAATAAAATAATTCAATAATAATAAAAAATATGTTTTTTTGTCTATGTTTTTCTATTTACAGTCATCTCAGCATTTACCTTTACCTTTCTGGCCATATGTTACACAGTACCTTAATTTCTCTTTAGGTCTTCCTTAATACTTGAGACGACTCAATGATGCCTTTTTTACTTCATGGGTATCATCTATTATTATTAGTCGTTCTCCGTGGCGCAGCGGTCAACACGCCTGCCTGCGACGTGGAGGTCCCGGGTTCGATCCCCGGCCAGGTTATGATGGAAAACGATCTTTTCCTGATTGGCCTGGGTCTTGGATGTTTATCTATATATGTATCTATTATAAATATAGATCGTTGAGTTAGAATCCCAATCCCATAACACAAGTCTCGAACTTACTTTGGGGCTAGCTCAATCTGTTTGATTTGTCCGTATATATTATTTATTATTTATTTTATTTATTATATTAAAAATAATACTTCCAAAGAAATGTAGGTAAAATAAAGTCTTATCTACCCTTTTACCAAGTTCGCGACTTGAATGTCTAAGGGGCTAAATGATTTAGCTAATGGACGTTGTACTTAAAACCTTAAATCAAAAATTTGCATTGCAAATAAGTTGGCTTATTTACTCCTCGAATTCTCTTATAATATTTTTTTTCCGCTTTACGATTTCATTAATGTTTGAAGTTGCCGTTTTAATGGATTAATTATAAACTTGTTCGTGTAAAAATATTATATGTTTCCTTTTTTCTTTCTTTCTCGTCCTAAATTTTTTACGACAGAATACGTGAACGCTGAATAATGTAAAAGTTGTAAAGATGTAATTTAATTATTCTAGCCCTACCTGACTTTACTTTTAGGCATGGTTTATTAAATGTTATAAAAGTCATAGAGAATAAAATTATGTTAGTCTTTTCTGTTTGTCTGTATTTATTCACTGCATTTTTTTTACATACTTTAGAGAGGATGTTATTCAAACTGGAGTATGAAATATAATGCGAGATTATCCTTATTTCATTCAAAATATTCATTCTAAATTTTCATTCTGTCCCATTCGTGTTTCTACCGTAAAGCAGTTGTGTTTGCATGGCTATGTTTCGGTTTGAAGGGTGGGATATGGCAGTGAATTTACAGGGTACAGAGGAATAACACCTGAGTTCTCAGGAATGCAACACATGGGAGGTATCATGGGTGAAACAGTATACTCTGTCATGTCCATGGTACAACTCATGTTTATAGGCGACGGTTACCACTTTCCATCAGGTGGGCCATCACCATGCAATAGTCTCTTGGGAAAACCTCGGCAGGGAGCTCATTCCATAACCTGAGTGTTCGTGGGAGAAAACATCTCTGAAACCGCGTTGTACGCGACCATTTAGGCTGTAAGGTATGAGGGTGAACTCCCTCTCGATGGCGAGCCGTACGATGATAGAAAGAAACTTACATTTATAATATTAGTAAAGACGATAAAAATATGTATTTTCAATTTTTTTAGTACCAATGGCGACTCCACATCACCTGTCCACTGACAGACGTAGACAGGTTCGAGCAAAAATAGTCCGCGAGCGATCGGAGCGTACGGACGGACAATGCATTCATTATTGTGATGGCGGGCTCCCTGCACGCGCCGCGCTCATGCAGTTGCACTTGTAGTTTTAGATAGATTTAAAGACTATTTATTTATTTATTCTATATAACTTAGAATGGCAATCAAGCTGACGGATTACCTGATGGAATGTGGTAACCATAGCCTATAGACATGAACAGTATTATGGATTATATCCATGGTCCTGTCACGTTCATAAGCGATACAGTATAATCTACTACCTACTATACTGTATCGTCCATGATATCCTTCACGCGTTTCCATTTCTGAAGACTAACGTTTTTTTTAAAGGGTGATAACGGAATGGCAACCCCGCCCGCGGTACGGTCTCGCCAGTTATCCCATCGTGAAGAATTCTACGAGAATTAACCACGATGGTTTCCAGGGGGAATCGCGTGGAGGTCGACCTGAGTGAGTATATGGCTAGCAATAGGACTATTAGACTTCATTACTAACAATCCCCTTCCCCCCCCCCCCCCGCAAATTCTAATTAGAGTAACCAATTGAACGAGTTACTTAGTGTATTCCTAGTGTATATATGTATTCTAAACAGCAATATAGCTACAATACAAAACAGATCGTGGAGGTTAAGCAGACCGGTACAGAATCGTGTGAATTTAGTTCCCTTCTATTGCGTGGTACCGTTATAGTTACTGTTTATCAGTGTTCAACCTATTGCCTTCGATTGCCATATAGGTATGGGAATAATTGTAAATATCCAACAAGTTATATCCGTTTGTTTGTATTGTGAAAATAACGGAATAAACATAAGAAGTATTATAATTGTTATTTATATATTATACTTGTTAAAAGTGGGGAGGTTAGACCCCATTGCTATCAATATACCTTATCAGGTCGACCTCCACGCGATTCCTCCTGGAGACCATCGTGACTAATTATCGTTAAATTCAACACGATGTGCTAATTAACCTGCCTTTTCACCTTCACCAATCATCCCTCACCGGTGCCCCGCCCGATAGCGCAGGCGGGGTTACCATTTCCTTATTACCAATATTTTTTTTTATACAACTTAGAATGGCAAACAAGCTGACGGTCCACCTGATGGAAAGCGGTAACCGTCGCCTATAGACATGAGCAGTACCATGGACATAACAGAGTATACTGTTTCGCCCATGATACCCCCCATGCGTTGCCATTTCTGAGGACTTAGGTTTTATTCCTTTGTACCCAGTAAATTCACGCCAAATAAAAAAAAACGGAAATTGCAAGTAGTTATGATTTATTAAACAAAAAAAATATTGCCAGTTAACATTAATGTTTATGATTAAGTAACAATACGTATTAAAAGGTTTTTTTAATGGATGATAATAGAATAGTGTAATGGCCGTGTGGTCCCAGCATAGAAGGCTATCCCTTCCTTACCTATGGGTGTCGTAAGAGGCGACTAAGGAGGCCGAGGAATGGACAACAGCGTCTCTCTTAAAACATCTCTGAAGCCTAACTGCAGTTATCAACCTGCCTGCCAAGTATGGTAACTACTAGCAAATCCCCTAAGGTGGAAGCTTATCAGTAGTGGGCATTTAAAGGCTGATCTGATAATGAATGGAACAGTAACCTCGCATAAAAGAGGCAACCGAATTGAGAATTTATGTCTTTATGAATTTGGTTCAAAAGGAAAAAAAGATCCCGCTCTTACTATGCGGATAGAATTTTTTTTTGTTCCAATTTGTCCAAATAATACATCAAAAAGAAATATAATATGATTCTTTTTGACGTATTATTTGGGCTAGTGGTCGCCCCGTGGTCGAAATTCGACCATGGGGCAATTCGATTCACTTAACATAAAAATGCAATCACATTACGATTTTTTTAATTCCGTTGAAACAGACATATTGAAATTAGAGAGAGACTTTGTACAAAAGTCGTATGCTTGGACACCTCTGTCACATTCATGATTCTACCGTGGAGCAGTTATCTTTACAAGGCTATTTTTCGGTTTGAAGGGTGGGATATGGCAGTGAATTTACAGGGTACAGGGGAATAACACCTGAGTCCTCAGGAATGTCAACGCATGGGAGGTATCATGGGCGAAACAGTACACTCTGTTATGTTCATGGTACTGCTCATGTCTACAGGCCACGGTTACCATTTACCATCAGGTGGGCCATCAGCTTGTTTGCCATTCTATGTAACATAAAAAAAGACATAATCCAGCCGCTGAAATCAAGCGATATTGGCTCAATACGCGACTATCCATCCAGTCTTATTTCCCTACATATCGTAAAACTATAAAACAAACAATCGAATTCACTCCTCGCCAACACGTTTCATGAACAAAACGATGTAAAAGTCAAAGATCAGTTCGGCACTGAAATAACATTGGACTCTATTCAAAACTCTTCGGAATTACTATGCTATTTGTCAGATCGCCCATTCAGTATCTCAGCACAGTGGGGCAATTTGTAACACCGAGAATTCTATGGTTATTATTGTATGATTATAAATCTTAACAGCGCGTGTTCAGATTAGGGTTGTCATTTATTTTGAGAGAGACAGAGTTGTATTTTAAAAATATCGCTTGTACTGGCAATAATGGGACGCTAATATATTTTTTTTATTTATTTAATGCAATGTAAATTTTTCAGTAAAATTCTATGTATCAGTCAACCAGTATCCCACGAACACTCAGATTATGGAATGAGCTCCCTGCCGAGGTTTTCCCAAGAGACTACAGCATGGGGTTCTTCAAAAGGGGGGTAAAGAGGTTTCTTCGGGGTCGGCAACGCGCGCGTAATACCTCTAGTATTGCAAGCGTTCATAGGCTACGGTAACCGCTTGCCATCAGGTGGGCCGTATGCTTGTATGCCACCTCAGTGGTATAAAAAAAAACCATTGGGCAAACCGAAAAATAAGTAGGTGGTGTATGTTATTATTGAATAGAGAGAAAATAAAGCAATACTTGATATGTTCATATAATATAAACGTATAATTAGACTAATATAAACATACATATAATATATTAAATAAATAAGTATGTACATATAATAAATTATTATTAATTAAGTTTGTGTTCTACATATTTTGATTTCAAAACTACGAAACCGATTTTGATAAAATTTGTAATTTTTTGAGACTAATCTCTTATAGTATAGTATATCTTTTCAGATAAAAAAAAACTGGTTTAGGACTAAAGGAGTTCTATCTATCTATCCTATTTAAGAGCTGCGCTCTTGTCGGTGGAGCTCTTGCCACTCACTACGATATTCAGCGAGTCTCTTCACCTCTTGATACGACACGACACCAACTCCTTCCTTGATCTGCCTCATGTAACTATGTCTCGGTCTCCCTCTCCCCCTCCTTCCTTCTATCTTAGCTTCTATTATAATGTTCATAAGTTCGTCGTGTCGTATCAAGTGTCCTAACATTTTACCCCTTCTGTCCTCAATAGTTCTAATAATTTGTCGTTTTTCCTTAACCCTAAGTAGGACCTCCTAATTGCTAATTCGATCCCTCCAGCTAATTTTCTCCATAATGGAGTTATGGGGTAACAAATAAAAAAAAGTGCCACAGAATTAACCCTTTGAGTGCTGACTGTGCAACTAAAAGTGCCACGAGCGTCATAGCTCGTGAAATCAGTCGCTCGCTGTAAAAAAATTTAAAATTAGATAATTTTTGGAGGAGATACAGTTTTTTTTAGAGACAAGGGTAAATGACATTATCACGACAGAGATTTCTTTGGCATTTTTAAGTAGATATGAGTAAAAATCAATGGCACTTAAAGGGTTAAGAACCTCTTTCTTTCTGAAGTTGCTTGAAAAAGAACGAGAATGAGTGGCAAGAAGAATTCGCAACTGAAGAGTCCTTGACAACGGCAATCAAGATGGCCGACTTTTTCTTTACTATATTCATTTCACCTGATGGAAAACAATGACATGGTCTAAGGTGAAGCTCGCGAGCCAACGAATAACCTATTCACATTATTATTTGGTGCAGATTATATTGCGATTGGTCATACGATCCCGGCATAGAATAGGCCACCCCTTCCTTTCCTGTGGATGTCATAAGTACCGACTAAGGGAGAGCGAGGGATGGGCAGTAGCGTCCTACATAAAACACCTCTAAAACCTGACTACGCCTGTCAAGCGTGGTAAATACTGGCGAAACCTCCCAAGAGGGAGGCTTATGTTCAGCAGTCGACAGGCTGCTATATTGACGATGATATTGCGGCTAATTGCATACGAAACGTTAAACAAAACCTAATAATATAACTCGTAGTTAATCTGATTAGTATTATTGCACCGGTAATGTATTCCGTTGGATTTATTACAGAGGAGCGCTCAAGAATGTACTTTACGCCTAACGCCGCATCGACGGCCTATATCAATAGTGATGTACACATATTTGTATCGAAAGAGCTGTTGCTGTAACATAGAAAATACTGCATTTATTTTTGTTTATTTTTGAGCGACTATCAACTATCGACTACCGACTAGACTAACTATCGCTACCAGAGGGAGACTTTGTACAAAAGTCGATTGCTTGAGTACCTCTGTCCCATTCGTGTTTCAACCGTGAAGCAGTTGTGTTTGCATGGCTGTGTTTCGGTTTGAAGGGTGGAATATGGCGTGAATTTACTGGGTACAGAGGAATAACGCCTGAGTCCTCAGGAATGGCAACGCATGGGGGGTATCATGGACGAAACAGTATACTCTGTTGTGTCCATGGTACTGCTCATGTTTATAGGCGACTGTTACCACTTTCCATCAGGTGGGTCGTCAGCTTGTTTTTAAATATTCTAAGTTGTATAAAAAAAAAGACTGTAAAGAAATGAAGATTCCTCATTTCGACTAAATGTATTAATATTTTTTTTTAATTGATGATAATGAAATGGTAACCCCGTCTGCGCTAACGGTATGAATTGGCGGGGCACCAGTGAAGGGTGATAGGTGAGAATGAGAAGGCAGATCAGTTAGCCTATCGTGATGAATACACCAGGAATTCAGCACGATAGTTTTTTTTTTTGATGGCTGAAAATAGAATGGTAACCCCGCCTACGCTAACGGGATACGCTGGCAGGGCACCAGTGAAGGGTGATCGATGAGAATGAAAACAGGCCAGTTAGCCCATCATGATAAATCCATCAGGAATTAACTATGATAGTTTCCAGAGGGAACCGCGAGGAGGTCGACCTGGTTGGGTATATTGCTAGCAGTGGTATTTTCGGTCTCCATTACTAACAGTCCCTTTCCCCCCTAGCACGATGGTTTCCAGGACCAGGTGGACCACGTGGAGGTCAACCTTATAGGGCATATTCCTAGCAATAGAAATAGTTCGCATTACTAACAATACCTTCCCCCTTCCCAATCTTTATGTATTATTAAATACTTTTTATGCGTAAGTAGGCGTAAGTATATAGAACACTAATAAAAAAAAATACATCATCTAATTTGACAATTAGTTGACAAAAAATTGACTCGTTTTTGTAGCTCCATGCTCTATCTATATAATCGAAGACTCCTACGTTACTTTCATATTTATTTAATCACAATTCCAGTTTCTATTTTTATGAAGTTAAAGTTTTAAATTTATTAATACAGTATTAATAGTTGGGCGTTCGTTACAAGATGCGTTCATTGTTGTTTTGTATATCCGAGTGTTATGTTCACCATAACGGTGACAGCTGACTATAGCCTTCGACTATATTCCACCGTTATTCTTCTAGTTTTGTGTTTTTCTTTTCATTTCTTAAATTTTTTTTTTATTTTTATTTCTTTTTCTGTACGCGACTCTGAGACGGACTTCAAACATTTTGTCTCGAAACAGAATGTTTTAACAGTTACAGTTGTGCTTGTATTATATTATATTTTATGTTATAATATAGTTAGTTATAATAAATTATTTACGTATTTAAATTAAAAATGTTTTTTTTTTTATTTCTTAAAATAATATTAATATTTTTGGATCTTTCGTTTTAAGATATATCGTGGATTTTTTTTAATATTATTTTATTTTAGTTTTTTTTCTATGATTATAATATATCATGTAGATTTTTAAATTATATTATTGTATTTTAAAATATTTAATCCAGTATTAAATTTAGCTAAAATGACTTCTTTCGATTTGTCAATTCAGTATGTAAACACACCTCATCCTTGCTAGATATAATTTTAATTTTTTTTTTTGGCTTTTTTTGATGACAAACAATATTATTTATATCAATTTATACTTTACTAGAATAATAAAGTTATAAATAGCTCCTATCTTTACTCAACATGCCAAAACAATAACATTTAAATATTTTCTCCATTTGTATGTTTGTTCCGATATTATTCAAAAATTACTGCATTAAATTGGATGCGGTTTTCACAGTTGTATATACGTAGGTGTGACTTAAAAATTGGTATATGCTTTGTCTTGGTAAAAGAGATATATTTTATAGTTTTACTTCTGAAATCTACGAAGTACGAAACAGCGTACAAAAACCTAGTATTAAATAATAAAAAAAAAAACCTTTTTCATTGACATGTTTTATTTTATTTTCAATTTTATTGACGATTTTAATGTATGACTGTAAAATAATTAATGTTATGTAATTAATCGTATTGTATGCCCGATGTATGGGTAGGCTGTTTTCCTTTAAGACGTTAATAACATCTTACGAAAAATTTATAATGTACAGCTCACAATAAATATTTATTCTATTCTATTCTATTTATTTTATATTCCTAACACTACTTATCTGAATAGCCTAGGGAGTAATGTAAATAAGTAATATATTTTCGAAATACGATGGTGTTTATAGCATTCTGCACTTAGGACACGTCGTAAAACATTACCATTTAGAAAAACATTTCTGTATCAAACAATATAAAGCTATTTATTTTTATTACACACTTGGCGAAATGTGGACAAGTCGTGTATTATTTTATAGTTACAATAGTCGACAAATGTCTCTGATTGCTTTATTTTTTTTTTTATGGATGATACTGAACTCGTAACCTCGCTTGCACTAACGGTATACGCTGGCGGGGCACCAGTGAAGGATGATAGGTAAGAATGAAAACAGGCCGGTTAACCCATCATGATGAATTAATCAGGAATTAACCATGATTGTTTCCAGGGAGAACCGCGAGGAGGTCGACCTGGTTGGGTATATTGCTAGCAATATGATTCTCAGTCTCCATTACTAACAATCCTTTTCCCCCCAGACAGGTCAGATAGCCCATTGTGATGTATACATTTCAACGATAGTGTCCAGGACAGACCATATGTCTGGTCGACCTAACAGGGTATATTAATGGGAAGCGACTGTTAGTGATGGGGAGATTAATCCTCATTGCTATCAATGTACCCTATAGGTCGACCTCCACGCGGTTTCCTCTCAAAACTATTGTTACTAATTTATCGTTTGATTCGTCGTAATGGGCTAAATGATCTGCCTTTTCATCCTTACAAATCATCCCTCACTGGTTCCACGCCAGTGTATATCGATAGCGCAGACGGGGTTACCATTCCATTATCATCAATTATAGTATATTGCTAGCGCTGTGACTAATAGTTCGCGTTACTAACAATCCCTTCCCCCCTAATCACCGCATTAGGAGTCACAGTCATAAATTTCTTTTTTCTGATATCCTTCCCTGAACTTTCCTATCATCTTGAAGATGAACCACAAGTCCATTTGTCCTATAACATAAAAAAAAAATTGTTGACAATTCACAAAAAAACAAATTGAGTCTTAAATGGCTACTGCCTACTACGTAACTACTATTAATCACTAATATAATTCTTACCCTTAAATAAATTCAAAACATCTGTTAAATCATATTTACTGAGCAAAGCCTATTACTCACTAAACGATTACTTGAATGACGAGTGTGCATGGCAATAGTTGTTCATGCACTGAATTTTCATTTAATGTTAGACATAGACACCTATATAAATATACATTGTAAATAAACTGGCTTTAAAAAAAAAAGTAATTCAATTGAGTTTCTTGCCAGTTCTTCTCAATTGGATCTATATACCGAACTGGACGGTAGGGTAAATATAAAATTATAATGTACAAATTTGACGTTCATAAGCGGCTAAAATGTCCTACATGAATAAATGATTTTTGAATTTGAATTTGAATTTGAATTTTACTATTGAATAACTTACACTCGACTAATATACTCGACTAATATACTAGTTAGTTCTAAATAACTTTTTAGGTATATATAGTTTTAGCAAAAACTAAATTACTCCCTTCTCGACTGTAATACTAAGCTGGACTTCTTTTAGATGGGTGAAAATGGTATGGTAACCCCGCCTGCGCTAACGGGATACGCTGGCGGAGCACCAGTGAAGGGTGATAGATGAGAATGAAAACAGGCCAGTTAACCCATCATGATGAATTCATCAGGAATTAACCATGATAGTTTCCCGGGAGAACCACGAGGAGGTCGACCCGGTTGGGTATATTGCTAGCAATGAGATTCTCAGTATCCATTAGTAACAATTCCTTTCCCCACTAAGCTGGACTAGCTTGACTAAATAACTGTAACTTGACTTTCTACTAAATTACTCACTGCTCGACTAAAATATTCAGACAATCCTTAATGGCTTTAACTAGTCTTTAAATTTAACGAATTAATTTCAGAGTACATACAAAACAGCTTGTTTAACGAATTAATTTCGAAATATACTCTCTGTATGCTTGTTACTGTAACAGTTCAATGTGTAACAGTTGCAGCAACATGAATGCAGTTTTGTATTTATAATCTGAAGCGTATAAACTAAATGCATTATCGACAGGGTTCGAGAGCGAGCCTGTGATGACTGCGGAGCGTTGCCGTACTAAATGGAATTCTAGTTTCACACGCAACAAATGTTTTCATTATCTGATGAAGTCTGCAAAATGGGCGAGTGGAGGCGCAGACTACTTGAAAGATACAGAGATTTTTTTTTATACAACTTAGAATGGCAAACAAGCTGACGGCCCACCTGATGGAAAGTGGTAACCGTCGCCTATAGACATGAGCAGTACCATGGACATAACAGAGTATACTGTTTAGCCCATGATACCCCGCATGCGTTGCCATTCGTGAGGACTCAGGTGTTATTCTTCTGTACCTAGTAAATTCGCGCCATATCCCACCATTCAAACTGAAACACAGCCATGCAAACACAACTGCTTCACGGTTGAAACACGAATGGGACAGAGGTAGTCAAGCAATCGACTTTTGTACAAAGTCTCCCGATAAAAAAAAAAAAAAAATTTTTAAATAAACCAATGGGAATAATTTTGCCTTTCTTTTATATTGATGTAGCTAAAAAGTCACGATTAAACCATTGACAACCTACCTATCTAATATATTAAGTATTAGTTGTATACCGCGGCATTATCTGCGGGAATTAGCATATAAACTATTATATCAATAGTTTAAAAGTCACAGTGACAAACAAACAAACAAACATCATATCAAACATAAACTGTCACTTGTATATTATTAATAGTAGTGGAACAAGATTTATCTATTCTTTTTTTTTTCTTTATTATGCAATATTTTTTGTTATTTTTTTAATGAAGAACATCATCGCCTCTGTGATAAATTACTCTGTGCACTGCGTGTCGTTGGTTCGTACCCGCGATCGGTACAACCAAGATGAATGCATTGGCGCTTGCGCATAAAATTAAATGATCCCCATCCAGTTAATGCCCGTTTAATATTATGATAATAGCATTATTATTAATTAGTTACAATATAGCCTACAGTCCTTACTAGTCCTACTACTGCAATACATTTTAATATTTATGCTGTATATTTGTATAGGTAAGTTTTTATTACTTTCGGGACCATATCGTCATAGTCGTAGAATACTGACGGATCTTTATATGTAATCTTTGTCAGATCCGTCAGTATTCTACGACTATGACGATATTTATATAAAAATCATATTTACCAGAGGGAGACTTTGTACAAAAGTCGTTTGCTTGAGTACCTCTGTCCCATTCGTGTTTCAACCGTAAAACAGCTGTGTTTGCATGGCTGTGTTTCGGTTTGAAGGGTGGGATATGGCGTGAATTTACTGGGTACAGCCTTCCCATAAGAGGGGATTTTTGTACTAGTTGTCACGCTTGGCAGCCAGATTGGCAATCGCAATTAGGCTTATGGTGACGTTTTAATAGGGACGCTGCTGCCCATTGTTCGACCATAAGTCTCCTCTTACAACACATATGGGAAAGGATGGGTTGGTCTATTCTACGCCGGGACCACATGGCATTTCTTAGATACCTTATAATAAACTATAAATTATGTTAAAAGAGAATTTAATATTTTGATAAAAATATCTTAAAATGTTATTTTCGTACTAAACTCAAGATAAACATTAGACTTGAAACAAAGAGTTATTATTTGTTGTAAATTTAAAAATAATATTCTTGCTTTTGTTCATATATAATGAGTTTTGAAAATAAATTTTAACTATAGGATTCATATAAGGGTTTGAATCCATTACAAGCTATAATATTTATCTTAACGAGAGATATACTTTTGAAAAAGGACTGTATTTTTTTACGAAATAATAAGACGATCGCTGCTAGTGGTAGAGAAAAATATAAAAACTGAATGATGACATTGTCAGATATCGAAAAACAAAATAAAAATATAAAATTAAAAGTTAAATAAAAATATACTCTCAAAAGGTGCGTTCTGTACTGTTTAAAATATCAAATTAATGACATGTAAAATATTTATATTACTTGGGCATGTGTGTGTTGTGATTTTCATATAGAAACAACGAAATATATATGAATACACAATATGTTTGTATCAATGAAAGGAAAAGGTGACGGTAAAATATGATGAACGACGTGAATGTAGCTGCTGATTGGTAGGTCGTCGCAATTTGCTTCACACTTCATGACTCTTGCAACAACCTTGTACATTATGCAGTAACATTAATCTTTAAAATTAAGATACATTTTGTCTTTTATATTACCTACTAGTGTTTTTGTTGTAATAAAAATAATAAAAATTTAAATATAAACTATTTTAATTCTGTCAAATAAGCAAACAATATAAAATAAAAAAAATTCGCGGCCACACGCGTGGTAGATCGAACCGAAAAAAAAACGTAAGAAACAACTAGATGTCGCTACATGATTCACTTTCAATAGATCCTCTCCGGCTTTCCACAGACAGATAGACGAAAAGGTAGATCAGTATTTTATATTAGTTTCATTACACCATTTTTTTAATACTTTTGGGTTACATGATCGTAATTTCCATAAGGATCTATATTTTTTTTAATATAATATATAGCCTATATTACTTACTGATAATGTAGCTTTCTACTAATAAAAAAATATTTAAAATCAGTCGCATAATTTTCGAGTTTTTCCATTACAAACAAACGAACAATCAAATGTTTCCTCTTTATAATATTAGTACAAACTTAATAATAGATTTTAAACTAAAACGTGGACTCATCATCATCGTATCAGCCAATAACTGTCCACTACTGTATATAGCATTTCCCTATTCGAGGGTTTTGCCAGTAGTTGCCACATTTGGCAGGTAGGTCAGCAACCGCAGTTAGTCTTTGGTGATGTTTAAAGAAGAACGTTGCTGCCTATCCCCCGACCATTAAGTTCCCTTAATCGCCTCTTACAACACAAAATTTCTATAAGGCCAGTCTGTAAGTAAATCATTTAAAAAAAATTATCCAAACCAGTTTACAACTGACAGAATTATGAGATAATAATCTTAAAAAAATCCCATTTGTGTCGTAATAGACGACTAAAGGAGCTTTTGGTTGGTTGGTAAGGCCTAACTGCGGTTACCAATCCGCCTGCCAATCATGGCAACTACTAACAAAACTCACCTTATAGGAAAGGCTTATGTTCATCAGTGGACAGTTAAGGGCTAAAATAATAATAAAAAAAAAATCTTAAAAAAAAGTCCAATTGAAAGGTGGTCTTCCACCGTGCGTTTTTCAAGGCACTTTCTTCCACGCACAACCACTCTTTGGAATCAACTTCCAGCAGCAGTATTTCCGAACCAATACCACAACATAACCTTCAAGAAAAGAGCATATTCCTTTTTAAAAGACCGGCAGCACATCTGCAATGCCGTTGGTGTTGCGGGTGATCATGGGCGGCGGTAGTCACTTACCATCAGATGAGCTGCATGCTCGTTTGCCCCCTGTGTTGTAAAAAAACCTCCATTTTTGAAGTCGGTTGAAAAAGCCTGGCCCTGTACTGGAAGAATTCCTTGTCCGCCTCGAGGCGTTTAGAAATTAGATCGGGAGCGAATTTTCGAGTTACATTAATGCTGAGCAAAACATGCACTCGGCCGGTGAATTATGCAGAATTACGAAAATTAGCTCAAATTATCGTCCGAGTTTACGGGGCGCGGTCATCAGTGGCGCACGTTAATGGCTGCCCCCGGGGTGCGCTCGCGTGACAGCAGTCAAATATCGTAATTACTAGTCCCCCATTACGGTATACGAATTTCACCAGAGCGGTTTTATGCAAATGATTTTTAATACGAAATTAAAATGCACTTTAGTGGAACAAAATTCTTTTAATTTTGACATTATATTTGCTTGAGTTTATGCGTAAATACGTTGTTGATTTGTCTTTAAAGATATACCTACGTAATTAATTGTAAAAACGAAAACGCAGATCCAATCATTTATTACGGAAAATTTAAAAGCCTATAGAATCTCCTTGATGCATTTTAAAGTTTACATTTTTATTGGAAGTTTGTCATTTATATTTTTTAATTTCAAAGTTGGTTACTCTCTTATTCCTGTATTGATATTAATTTTAGCATCATCCTAATCAAATCAACCGTTAACTGTCCACTGCTGGATATAGGCTTCCTCCATAGGAGAGGCTTTAACAGTAGTTGCTACATTTGGCAGTTAGGTTCACAATCGCAGTTAGCTTTTGATGATATTTTAAGAGGGACATTGCTGCCCAACCCTCAACTATTTCACCCTTCACTGGTGCTCCGCCAGCGTATCCCGTTAGCGCAGGCGGGGTTACCATACCATTTTCACCCATCAAAAAATCAATCCTCAACCATTAAGTTCCCTTAGTCGCCTCTTACGACACCCACGGGAAAGGAAAGGGTGATCCATTCTATATTTTGGCCACACAGTAATTGCACCATATAATGGTGGAATCAAAATTTATTTAGAATTAGTGAGTTTCTTGCAGGCTCTTCTCAACAAATAAATTTCCGGACCCTGCATTCATCAAAGAATGACGATTTAAAAGTGTTTGTAAACAAGTCTATTGGAATTATTATTATTTCAGCCCTTAACTGTCCACTGCTGGACTTGAGCCTTCCCCATAAGGCGAGTTTTGCCAGTAGTTGCCACGCTAGGCAGACAGTTTATTCTCTATTGTCTAATTGAATATTTTTTTTTTATACAACTTAGTATGGCAAACAAGCTGACGGCCCACCTGATGGAAAGTGGTAGCCGTCGCCTATAGACATGAGCAGTACCATGGACATAACAGAGTATACTGTTTCGCCCATGATACCTCCCATGCGTTCCTGAGGACTCGGATGTTATTCCTCTGTACCCTGTAAATTCACGCCATATCCCAACCTTCAAACCGAAACACAGCCATGCAAACACAATTGTTTCACGGTTGAAACACGAATGGGGCAGAAGTACCCAAGCAATCGACTTTTGTACAAAGTCTCTCTCTGGTAAATTAATTAATGTTTTATTTTTGAAAAAATTCTCTTCCTAAATGAAACCACATCTTGCTTACCTATCAATGTTATCTAATTTCAGTAAATTTAACAATTACCAAACGTTCAGTTGCTCGTAAATAATTTCGAATGGAACGAGACACTGAGGTTTCGGATTAACTGACGCGTTACCAATGCTTAGTTAAAGCTTACACAAAATGGTCTCTGCGCTAGAGATATTGATATTTTGTGTGGTCTCTATGTCATTTGAGCAACTTGAAACTTATAAGTAGGGTTGCCATTAATTCCTGATTAAATATGAAATAAATATCAGAGGGAGACCTTGTACAAAAGTCGTTTGCTTAGGCACCTCTGTCCCATTCGTGTTTCTACCATGAAGCAGTTGTGTTTCGGTTTGAAGGGTGGGATATGGCAATGAATTTATTGGATACATGATACCCCCATGCGTTGTCATTCTTGAGGAATAACATGGACGAAGCGGTATACTCTGTTATGTCCATGGTACTGCTCATGTCTATTGGTAACGATTACCACTTTCCATCAGGTGCACATTCTAAGTTGCATAATAAAATATTACTATATTAAGATAATATATAAAATTTTAATTTTTGTTATATTATATTTTATATGTTATATTATATATGTTATATTTTTGTTAGATTATGTATTTTGTTTTTGTATTTTTGTTTTTTTATTTGTGCTTTTTTTATTTTTATTCTTTTGTCTCTTTTGCTGTGTATTACGTTTATGTTTTTTTATTTTTTTTATTGTAATTTGTGTGCTGTAAGTAATGTAAATAAATTGTCTATCTATCTATCTATCTATCTTATATATTTTTTTAATATTATTTTGAAATCTTGCTTTTTAATTATAAAATTTGTTTGAGGTAGCTATAAATAAATAATAAACTACAAAATTTCTATAGAACACTTCAGAAAGTATAAACTTTCAGATAAAAAAAATTAATTAGTTTATAAATGGCGCAGTTATGTGGTAACAAAAATCAAAAAAATATTCAACGAATTCAGAACCACCCCCTTTTTGAAGTCGGTTACAAAATACCAGAGAACTGAGACTCTTTTTAAAATTGTTTAAAAGTAGACATTTCCTACCATCGTACAGCTCGCCAGCGACAGGGAGTTCACCCACATACCTTAGAGCCTGGATGGTCGCGAATAATGCGGTTTTAAAGATGTTTCCTCACAGAAATACTCAAGTTGTGGATTGAGCACCCTGTCAAGGCTTTCCAAAAGTCTACACCGGGGCTCTTAAAAAAAGTACCCCTTTTTGAGGTTTCTTCAGAGTTGGTGTCGCGCACTTAATGCCCTTGGTATTGCAGTCGTTCATAGAATATGGTAACCTTTTACCATTCGGTGGGCTGTATGTTTTTTTGACCACTTTAATGGTATAAAAAAAAACCTAATAAATAAAGGGTATCCCAATAAAATATCCGAGCGATATGGTGTTACCACACATGGGGATTATAATCGGATCTTGGGTTTAAAAGAGAAAAAGTTCATTGTAAAGATCACTGACAAATTTGTAACAGAACAATGACTTTGATATTAAAGTATCCGCTTTCATGACACGGCCAGCGGATGGGTTCGTAAGGGTGCGGATATAGTGGAGCATATTTTGCGAGCGGTATAAACATATCGAACGAGTTCTAAAACGCTTTTTACCTTTTTAAGTTTGAATTGGCGTAAATAGAAATAAAAAAAAAAAAAAAAAAATGAAAATGAATTCATTTTCATCACTAAATTACAACAATTTCAAATTGGAAAGAATTTTTAGATTTTTCCATTACTAATTCGCCTGTCAAAGATGGTAACTACTGGAAAAATCTCTTCAATGATAAATTACCATAAGAATTGGTCCTGTTCCTTATGGCATTCTATGGAAGGGGTTTATGTTCAGCAGTGGTCAGATAACGGCTGATAGGACGATGATGATGAAAACACGGGAATTAATATGTCCATTTAGGTAAACTATGATAATTTACCTGAATTACCTTGATGTTTCGATCAGGTTACGGGTTATAGTTTTAAAATTTCATTCATCTGTGGCAAACTACGTTATCAGGTCGTAACATATGCTGTATTTACAAATAAATAAATAAATACTCTTTCGCCCATGACACCCCCCATGCGTTGCCATTCCTGAGGACTCAAGTGTTATTCTTCTGTACCTTGTAAATTCACTGCCATATCTCACCCTTCAAACCGAAACATAGCCATGCAAACACAACTGCTTCACGGTAGAAACACGAATGGGACAGAGGTACCCAAACAAATGACTTTTGTACAAAGTCTCCCTCTGGTAATTTTCTTAAATGCTAATCCGCAACAGATCGCTATTACTAAAGAAATCCT
Organism: Galleria mellonella; assembly: GCF_026898425.1. Lineage (NCBI taxonomy): Eukaryota > Metazoa > Arthropoda > Insecta > Lepidoptera > Pyralidae > Galleria > Galleria mellonella. The sequence goes on along the minus strand of NW_026442037.1, from coordinate 3,803,345 downwards.
CCGCTGCACGCTCCCGCTCAGCTTATGCAGTGTACGCAATATAAACTCGCGGTGTTAAATGTATCCGTTTACTTGTATCGGGTTACCGTATAAAGGCGTGGGCATTGACATGTCCAATGTTTTGTTTCGTTCACTCCAAGTGTTCACCAGCTCGTAAAGGTTCCACGGGTAAAGTTTAGGTCGTCAAATGTCAAGCCGATGCGACGTTGTGTCAACGAATGCGCTTGGGGAATATCGTTTTAGTTTTTAATTTTTTTTTTTTTTAAATATATCAATTTTGTTTTTGTGTTTGGTACCAAACTGATACAAAGAAACACAACTGTATGGTGCTATTTTGTTCGTCTGTCTGTCACAACGTTACCCGTATATCTCAACAATTACCTATGCAATTTTTTTTGTGATTTTCTCCATTTTATTTTGTAGTTTATAATACTAGCCCCGGCTTCGCACGGGTAGATAGAAAAACGATTTAGTATTTTATATTACTTTAATAGGCATTTTTTTTTATTTTTTGTTGGAATTTTGTAAATAATATATAACCTATGTTACTCGTTAATAATGTAAATGACACAATTTTTAAAATTAGTTGAGTAGTTTTTGAGTTTAGACATTACAAACGAGCAGAAATAAATCAAATCTCTTTATAATATTAATATAAACAATACCATATATCACCAGATAATCCCTGTTTGATTACATTTAGTAAAGAAGTATAGGGGATGTTATCATCATAAACATCATCATCATCATCATATTTATAACAAAAAAGAAATAGAACATCAAAATGCTGCATTAATAAATTACGCGCGTTTTTGTCAATGTCAAAAGTACGTTGACCCTTAACATCACAGATTCATTCTCAACCCAAAATCGTGAGACAAATAAAACATTAAAAGAAACAACAGCTTAACTGGCCGCAGAGCTGTAATTAAAATCACACAATACCTAAATGAACTTGCTTTATTCGTATATGCACAGAGAAAAACACAGGCTCGCAATTTTAAGGTGCGGTTTAGTTAATACGACAATAATTATAAATTTATTAGTAACTCGCTGTTTCTACGTTACTGTGATATGCTCCTTAATGGAGATACAAATAATCTATGTCCTTCTTAATACTACATAGTGGGGGGAAAGGGATTGTTAGTAATGGAGACTGAGAATCCCATTGCTAGCAATGTACCCAACCAGGTCGACCTCTTCGCGGTTCTCCCTGGAAACTATCATGGTTAATTCGTAATGAATTCATCATGATGGGCTAACCGGCCTGTTTTTATTCTCATCTATCACCCTTTACTGGTGCTCCGCCAGCGTATCTCGTTAGCGCAGGCGCGGGTTTTTACCATTTTCACCTCACCAAAAATAATATATAGTACACGTGTACCAAATTTCATGATGAATACAATTCGATTGAATTCAATTCGATTGAATTCTATTTGATTGAACTGTTAAATCGCTGATAGGTAACAAACGAATAATCAAATTCATTTTTATCATCATATCAGATTTTAACTGTCCACTGCTGACCATAGGCCTTCCCTTAGGGGGGTTTGCCAGTAATTGCGGATTGGTAACCGCAGTTAGACTTGGAGATATTTTAAAAAGGACGTTGCTGCCCATTCCTCGCTCTTCCTTAGTCGCCTCATACGACACCCACGGGAAAGGAAGGGGTGGCCTATTCTATGCCTGGACCATTCGGCGCTTTTTATTACTTTTTCACTTTTATTCACTTTTATATATATATTTTTTTATACAACTCAGAATGGCAAACAAGCTGACGGCCCACCTGATGGAAAGTGGTAACCACCGCCTGTAGACATGAGCAGTACCATGGACATAACAGAGTATACTGTTTCGCCCATGATACCACCATGCGTTGCCATTCCCGAGGACTCAGGTGTTATTCCTCTGTACCCAGTAAATTCACGCCATATCCCACCCTTCAAACTGAAACACAGCCATGCAAATACAACTGCTTCACGGCTGAAACACGAATGGGACAGAGGTACCCAAGTAATCGACTTTTGTACAAAGTCTCGCTCTGGTAATATTAATAAAGATTTTATTACTATCAAAATAATTTATTTAATTTATTGTTATTCCTATGTATTCATATGCATATTTTCTTGTAGATCTACTAATAGCAATAAGATTTGGATCTAAAATAATACTGTATGTGACTTTCCTATTACACAAGTCGCAGGTGGTTATAGATAAAACATATTAACATAGTAATTATTTATTTATAAATAAGCATATATATACTATATATATATGTACTGGCTTAACATCATTTTAGATAGATGGCGCTGTATTATCCCTTTTCAAATTCAAATGTTTGGCAGTCCTTGATTGATTGATTGACAAGCGCTCGTTATGACTTGTCGTAAAAATGAAATTGTACTTTAATTTAATCCAGGTAAGTTGTCACTCGGAAAATACAATATATACTTTGTTTAGTTTGACATAGATGTCGCTATATTATTCCATTCCAAATTCAAATCTATACGATTGACGATCGGGTGTTGTCGTGTAGCGCAGAGACGAAATTGTACCTTAAGTTATTCCAGGTAAGTTGTCACTCGGTTGGAAAATAATTGCAGACTGCGAGGTGCGTCATGCTGGGTCGACACGACCCGTCATCAGATTATTGAGATGTTATGCTCTCGAGCATTTAGCTGATTCTCCCCATTGTTGGATATGTTACAGTGATATTGTAGAACTTGTCATAATATAAATGGGCTAGCCGTATTAAAAATACGGTGTTAAATGCTATTTTATTATTATTATTATTAGATAAAAATTAATTTTAATGTGTAAGATATGAGATAAATTGTTAATATTTGCAATAATATTAGATGTTTCCTCCCACGAACACTCAGGTTATGGAATGACCTCCCTGCCGAGGTTTTCCCAAGAGACTACAGCATGCGGTTCTTCAAAAGGGGGGTAAAGAAGTTTCCTTAGGGTCGGCAACGCGCGTGTAATACCTCTGATATTGCAGGCGTTCATAGGATACGGTAACCGCTTACCATCAGGTGGGCCGTATGCTTGTTTGCCACCTCAGTGGTATAAAAAAAATCACAGATATGATTAAAACTGTACCGTATTAACACAGAAGCATAACTCATTTTTTTTAATGAAATATAATGGAAGACTGTTATATATATATTACCTGCGCTATTGGTTCACGTTCAGGGTACCAGTGAAGAATGATGATGTGGTGAGGATGAAGTCATAGCAGTTAAATTATTATTTATTTATTGTAATAATACCTTTTTTTTACAACACAGGGGGTAAACGAGCATGCGACTCACCTGATGGTAAGTGACTACCGCCGCCCATGATCACTCACAACACCAACGGCATTGCAGGTGTGCTGCCGGCCTTTAAAAAAGGAGTTACAGTCAATTATAATTTTCCTATATGTTAAATTATTTATAATATTTAAATATTAATAAAGTAGTAAGAGATTAGAATATAAGTTTTAATAATATACCCGAAAATATTATAAATATAAAAACACTGACAAAATTTAAGAACACACTGTACAAATGGCTTTTGGACAAACGTTATTACTCAATTAAAGACTTGTTGGACTAAAGAATAATTCTACTTTATAAGCACGTACATTTTGTTAATAGAATTTGAAAAGAAGTTACCTTAAATATTAAAATTTTGCATGCCATTGTTTTGACAAAACACGCTTGTTCCTAACATATTATTACTAACATCTGTACACCGTGTTTTTCAGAAAATAAATTATTACTATTATTGTTATTAATAAATAAAATAAAAAAATAAATAAAGATTATATTTATAAATGCTGTAATTCTGGAAAAATATACCCTTCCTCCATTCAAACCCCACATAGGCCGGGAGGATTACCACATATTTATTTATATTTAACAAATAATTAGCGATATGCACTCTCCACTAACGTTTTTGTTGCTTGCAAACCCTAATTTAATAGCACACTAATTGGATGTGAGTCGCCAGTGTCTCGATACTGTTATTATTATTATTTTCACAGGAGTGTTTCTTTTATGCCCCCCTCTAAGAGTGCAACTAGTGTCTACATATTATGTTCCAGGTTGTTTACCAATTAATTAATTTATTGTCCATTTATTTCTTCATTCCTTTACCACCATCATTCCTTCCATTATTACGTTCCATTCAATTCCCATTTATTGTTGTTATTCTTTATTTAGACCAGTCTTTTTCACAGGAGTGTTAGTTCTAATTCGTGGTAATTCCATACGACTAGCCTTTCTATATTTTGACGGATTATATAAATTGTCTGCAGCAGATGCACCCACTGATTTATATGTACAAGTCATTTCATGGTTGTCTATTTGATTATTCGCTACCCTAAACTTTCTTGAGAGATATGTCTCTTGAACGGCGTAAAATAAATGGGCGAAACAGTATATACTCTGTTATGTCCATGGTACTGCTCATGTCTATAGGCGACGGTTACCACTGTCCATCAGGTGGGCCGTCAGCTTGTTTGCCATTCTAAGTTGTATAAAAAACAAAAAAGATTATTGTTGAATTATTTATTCATCGTGGTTCATCAGGTCGCCCTTGCCAATACTAGAAATCTTTGTATAATCATATCATTAAAGTGAGACACAGTATCTTATCTTATTTTTCGCATATGGGGTCAGCTAAGCCGATGCACGTCGACCCATACGGATCTGTTGTGCTTCCCCCTGCCTTATACCATCATTTCATAGATCCTATGTGTTACCCTAACGATATCCCGCGGTTTAAGATATCTGTAGTCCCCTGGCTCTGGATAAGCCGTTCCCAGTAGACTCATACGCATACTTGCCAACGAAACGCAGTTGCACATCAAGTGTTCCATGGATTCCGATTTCTCCCCGCACAGTCTGCACAGTGTGTCCGAAGATAGACCCATCTTGTGTAGTATATGCCTTATTGGCATATGTCCAGTTAGGGCAAAAACACACACACACACACACACACACAGTAGGGACAGTAGAAAGAACTATCATTATTAGACACTCTCCAAAATTAATCTAGTTTATCATAATATATGTATGCATGTAACCCTTCTTTTATAAAAAAAAAAACAATAGGCGAACAATACACTTTTTTTGTACACCCCATGACATTTTGTTTCTTTGTACACCATATTCACGCAACACTACACACACAAATAATACACACTTTTACACTAATTATTGCTGAACTCCCAGTGATGCGACGTTTCAAATAAGTATCTCCATAGATTTTGTTTTTGTATTTTTTTGTTTTTTTTTTCTATTTAATTTAACCTACCCTCCAAAAATAAGCATAATATTGTCTGGTATACAAATTGGGAATCTATAATTGGCTAATGTATGGCGTAAATATACTATTTTTAATTATTCTAGAAATAAGCTGTTGATTCCATATGTAATATTAAAATAAAATAAAAAAATCATTAAATTTTATTTAAAATAGATGTTTTCTTTTATAATATAGAGAGCAAACGAGCATACGATTCACCTAATGGTATGCATTAATGGAGACTGAGAATCCCATTGCTAGCAATATACCCAAGCAGGTCGATCTCCTTGCGGTTTTCCCTGGAAACTATCATGGTTAATTTCTGACGAATTCATCATGACGGGCTAACTGACCTGTTTTCATTCTCATCTATCACCCTTCACTGATGCTCCGCCAGCGTATCCCGTTAGAGCAAGCGGGGTTACCATATCATTTTCACCTATAAAATAAAATGGTATAACATTGTAGTTACTGCCATCCATAGGCACCCGTAACACCAAATAAATTACAGGTATGTTGCCAGCCTTTTAAAAAAGAATATATTGTGTACATGAATGTTTCAATACAAGATATTAAGGCCTTCGAGTTTCATCTTGTTATAAATTTATATTACCATAGCAAATGTGCCTCTTTTTATAGATAAAAATAGCAAGATATTTCCGATAAGTATTCAAATATATTTCGAAACGATACCTTAAATGATAAAAGACATGAAAACAATTATCCGCTAATAAATAAAATGTAAATGACAAACAATTATTCTTGTTTTTATTAAAACGCCACATATCGACTTCAGTAATTGTAAATATTTTCGAATAGAACTGACAAGGTAATTGGTAAAATAAGTTATATTGCATTTATAAGGCGAAACGACCGGACAAACGGTGAAAGAATACCTTAACTAGAATGCAATTCCATAGTGAGTATTTATGATAGAGAGAGGTAGTTATTCCATATTTATTATGCATTAAACAGTGAGAAAAAGAAGACATTCAGGACTTTCAAGACAGACGGATAGAAATTTGTACATAAAACTTTTTTAACTTGCAGGATGTCTAATTTTTCAATTCCATAATTAAAACTGTATATACTATTACATTATTGCATGGAATACATCTTTATAGGTGTTTAAAAACAGAATTTTCATCGTGCCTCCGATCAAACTGTTTACAATTACTCCTCTCCATCCAAAGGTTGCCTGGAAGAGATCGCTTTTAGCGATAAGGTCGGCTATTGTTTTCTCATTGTGATTATTTCTTATAATTGTTCGTATCTATAATAAGTTTACTATTGTAACCTTTTGAAGGAAACAATAAAGAGTCTCGGGAATCTATCTGAATAAAAAAAAAATATTTTATATTATTTAAAAAAAAGATTTTTCTTGTAGTACTATTGTTCTTGTGTAAAATATAGTTCAAAGACTCGAAATTTTTTATGTGAATTTTATTATACTTCAATGGAAGTAAACAAGCATACAGCCTGTCTGATGGTAAACAGCTACCGTAATATAATATATAAACGTAACACAAGCGATGTCACGTGCGCGTTGCTGACCCTGAAGAAACCCTAATACACTTCCTTTGAACTACCCCATACTAAAGTCTCTGGGGAAAACTTCGGCAAGTAGTAACGCCGAAGTTTTTGGGAAAAATTCTTTTTGGGTCGCAATATGCGCGTGATGTGATGGAATGAATGAACTGTCTATGGCGAGAGATGTGATGATGAAAGGTACCTAAAGTATGTCAAACAATTTCTCTGAAACTTCCTATAAAAGATGTATGTACTGCTGTTTCTTGCGGCTTTGCCTGCGTTTTTTTTATACAACTTAGAATGGCAAACAAGCTGATGGTCCACCTGATGGAAAGTGGTAACCGTCGCCTATAGACATGAGCAGTACCATGGGCATAACAGAGTATACTGTTTCGCCCATGATACCCCCCATGCGTTGCCATTCCTGAGGACTCGGGTGTTATTCCTCTGTACCCTGTAAATTCACGCCATATCCCATCCTTCAAACCAAAACACAGCCATGCAAACAACTGCTTTACGGTAAAAACACGAACGGGACAGAGTTACCCAAGCAATCGACTTTTATACAAAGTCTCCCTCTGGTAAATCAATAATTAAAAAGTAACTTAATGTTAACCTATCTGTGTATCAAAAATTTCATTGAAATCTATTCAGCCATTTAAGTGTGTTGTGTAACACTCATTCAAACGTCTTTTTAAACTTTTATAATTATAGTGGGACTAAAAAAAATTATAATTAATACTAAAACAAGTACAAGAAATAGCGAAATCGGAAGGAAAAATTTTAGAACTAATGTCTACCTTCAAATAGGAAGTGCTAACATTAGGAAAACAAATTTAATGCTTCAATAAAAACCAACAATTGTATACAATATGCATTATTTATGAGACTTTAATCTGTCGGGGCAAAGAACTTCATATTAGTTGCGACAAACGACCACGACGCGGCGCCACTACGCGTGAGGGTATGCACTTTATAATATTTCCCTTTATTACAAATTGAAGCTTTATATTAATAGATTATGTTTCAAATTGCATTGAAAGTGCACTATTGGAATAGTCGTGTGTAATAAAGGACAACAGTTGAATATATATTCGGGTATTATGTTTATAAAAAACTGTCACATCGCGTTTAGAAGTAAGCCGATGCACGTTATGAATATATTATGAAACCGTTCAGCTACTACGATGCGATGAAGTGATTAGAATGTTACTTCTTAGCAGAGGGAGACTTTGTACAAAAGTCGATTGCTTGGGTACCTCTGTTCCATTCGTGTTTCAACCGTGAAGCAGTTGTGTTTGCATGGCTGTGTTTCGGTTTGAAGGTTGGGATATGGCGTGAATTTACAGGGTACAGAGGAATAACACCTGAGTCCTCAGGAATGGCAACGCATGGGGGGTATCATGGGCGAAACAGTATACTCTGTTATGTCCATGGTACTGTTCATGTCTATAGGCGACGGTTATCACTTTCCATCAGGTGGGCCGTCAGCTTGTTTGCCATTTTAAGTTGTATAAAAAAAAAAACAAAGTATGTGGGTATGACATTGATAAAACAAAATCCAAGGTACACATCACAGAATAGAAAATACAGTGCCTCGAGTTTTGCATTCGTTTCTAATCATTTTTTTTCTAATCTTTTAAAGCCTAACTGCGGTTGCCAATCCGCCTGCCAAGCGTGGCAACTAGTGGCAAATCCCCCCAGGGAAGGCAATGTTCATCAGTGAACAGTTAAGGGCTAATATGATAATAATGATTTTCAAAGTAGTAGAAATTGGTAAAATATTAGACGTGAGTCGTACCACGCTAAAAATATGAAAAATGAAATAAGTCGAATTGTTTACAAGACTTCATTATTTCATTTCAGCCATTATCCGTCCACTGCTGGACATAAGTCTCCCCCATAGACTTAAATTAAGAATTATCCTGAGCCACCTGCATCCATTGACTCCTTACAATGCATTTGAGGTCGTCAACCCACCTAGTGGGGCGTCGTCCTACTGCGTTTATCCGTACGTGATCGCTACTCAAGAACCTTTATTCCCCATCGGTTGTTGTTTCTTGGAGCTATGTGACCAGCCTATTGCCACTTCAGCTTGCTTATCCTTCGGGCTAAGTTGGTTATTTTAGTTCTTTTGCGGATATCCTCGTTTCGGATTCTATCACGCAAAGAAACTTAGAGCATAGCCCTCTCCATAGGGGGGAAAGGGATTGTTAGCAATGGAGTTTGACAGCTCTATTGCTAGCAATATGCCCTATTAGGTCAACCTCCACGTGGTTCCCCCTGGAAACCATCGTGAACAATTCTTGTTGAATTCGTTACGATGGGCTAACTAACCTACTTCATCCTCACTTATCATCCTTCACTGGTGCCCCGCCGGTGTATACCGATAGCACAGGTGGGGTTACCATTCCATTATCACCCATTGAAAAAGAGCCCTCTCCATAGCCCGCTGAGTAACTTGTAGCTTTTGTAGCTTTTGAAAAAGGCTCGCTGTAATAATATTGCGACACGGGCCATCCATAGCTTTATAAAATCTTTTACTTATTCAATAAACGTTTACTGTAGGAACGATATATAGCCCACTTTGTTCAGAGAAACAATTTCTATTTGTTTAACTGAGTATAGCCGTATTCTAGTCCTTGTGGGACTGTCTACATACACTAAATCAACTAAAGCTCGTTGGAATAGTTACTATTTTATCGCAAATTAAGAATTTTTTTACGTTACTAGAATTTCCATATAAACTAAAGTTTCATCCCAACCATCTGGACGAGTGGCGGTCTTCCACCGTGCGTTTTTCAAGGTGCTTTCTTCCACGCACAACCACTCTTTGGAATCAACTTCCAGCAGCAGTATTTACGAACCGATATGACATCATAACCTTCAAGAAAAGAGCATATTCCTTTTTAAAAGCCCGGCAGCGCACTTGCAATGCGTTGGTGTTGTGGGTGATCATAGGCGGCGGTAGTCACTTACCATCAGGTGAGACGCATGCTCGTTTGTCCCCTGTGTTGGAAAAAAATTGACAGCCTACCTGATAGAAAGTGGTAACAGTCGCCTATAGATATTAACACAATCACGAAAGCCACAGAATACACTGTGACGCTTAAAATATCCCTTATTGTTCTCTTCTCTCTCTCGTCATCACTCTTTATCCCACATTTGTTATCACTCCTATTTACAATTATATCAATCAGTTATATCAATAACACCTTAGTCCTTAGGCCTTAAATAAGGGGATACAGTGATCCGTATCCTGTACTTTAATTACCTTATCACGTCTTTCAAAACGATGGCGTAATCATGCATCCCATAAAAAAAATGTGTTGAGAATTTCGTCTTCTAATAACCAATTCAACATCGTCAATTAAAAAAAAAAGTCACTTGTTTCCTAAAGTGCTCCCACAGAGAATCGAACTCGGAACATCGTCATTTAGTTTATATAAAAAAAAAAAGATACTGGGTAGACGGCCACTCAATAGAGTAAATACACGAGAGTTCTTTATAAAATATGACGACTTATAGTGACGCATATTTTGTCATAAACTACAACCCTGCTCTTGTTATTTGAAAGGAAATTTCCAGTAGAAAAACAAAATAAATAAAAAAGTGTTTAAGCCTATTTCACATCTACAAATTCGCAATTTATAGTTCACAAACTGTTTTTACAATGTAATAAATTCTTATAGAATTATCCTAAATCAAAAGAAACATTTTGAAATCGAATCTAATAACACCTGATCGGTAGATTAGCGTGAATTTACTGGGTACAGTGCAATAACACCTGAGTCCTCAGGAATGGCAACGCATGGGGGGTATCATGGGTGAAACAGTATACTCTGTTATGTTCATAATACTGCTCATGTCTATAGGTGACGGTTGCCACTTTCCATCAGGTGGGCCGTCAGCTTGTTTGCCATTCTAAGTTGTATAAAAAAAAAACAAAGACATGCGGTATGTGGATATGACATTAATAAAACAAAATCCAAGGTACACATCACAGAATAGAAAATACAGTGCCTCAAGTTTTGCATTCGTTTCTAATCATCTGTTTTCTAATCATGAAGGGCATGAGCAGTACTCATATCTATGGTACTGCTCATGCCTATAGGCGACGGTTACCACTTTCCATCAGGTGGACCGTCAGCTTGTTTGCTATTCTAAATTGTATGAAAAAAAGATACCAATTAAAATGAGTTACGTGGCCTATTAAAGTGAGCATAATTATTTTAAATAATCTAAACATATTATTTGTATGATAACAGACTAAGAATAAAATGTATCAGTGCTAATTTTCATACTCAGCACATCATGATAAGCGGTTAAGTTCAATGTACCAGTGAAAAAGTAAATGATCTCGAAAGAAATACCAATACTAAACTAAATGATCAGCAAAATTTTGGTAGACTATATCCTCCACTTATGGGATGAAACCAGTGCATTGAAATATGTCAAACAGTGCGACGTTAAAGGGTTATTAAAGTTTTTGCGATACGAATTTGAAATGATTATTGTTAATGATGTGCGTTTGCCTTTTGATGATGATATGATGATGATGATGAATAAATACACCTAGTATTTGAAGCGGTTAAACTAGGGTAAATAAAAATAAATAATTTTTGAAGCGTTGATGTAATATAAATTTGATGTAATGCGCTGAAGTTTGTTTTGCAAGTAAGTTACAATTTGAAACCTGAAAGGTCATGTAAATTTCTCCTGCGTTATGATTGGCGTTCTCGCGATGTCGTGATGAGCGGCTCTTGTGACTGGTTGATATTGTGTGTGATTGTCTATTAATAACTTAGCAGTCGTCCATTGGCTTAACCGCTGAAAACGCTTCATTATACGCAGGAGTGATGAATATTTATGGCATATTATTAATGCTTTAACAATTACGTATTATTATATTAAGTATTTATAATATTTTTTTTTATGTCTTATATCTATAAACTTTATTTTCAATGTCATCATATTATTTGCATATTGTAAATGTCTATAATTGAAAACAAAATACATAATTCATTTTTTTAATATCTATAATGTTGTCAATATTTTTTTTTTAATATTTATTCGTTTTGTTGATATAAGTACATAAATAAAATAAAGCATTTAAAATAGTTTGTAAACTGAAACGCTACACACATTCAAAATGCGCTGTCTCTCAATAGAAAACGATCCTTAACATTATGCTGAAGCGGAGGACGAATTACAACTAGATTTAACACCAAATCCAGCTTTCACAAACAAATTCCACCCATTCACCGTGCAATTTCACGCCCTATTTTGTTCGGAATTTCCTACTGTACAATTGAAGTCGCCGAGTAAAGCCTCAGGTACGTATTGTGTATGTGTATTTTTACCCGTTTTAGCGTTTCTAAGATAAATTATATTCATTCTTTATTCAATTTAGCCTCCACGAATGGAGAATAAATGTGGACAATAGATCTAGTGTTGTTAGAAGCTCTTGTTTCGTTTGTTTACGTACTTACTTTAGGGTCTTGAGGTCATGATTTTACGTTTTTCTCGAAGCATTTGTACGGAGACACTCTATCTAAATAATCTCAGATATTAATATTCATTTTTATTTTTTATTTAAAAAAAAAACTTTTAAACATAGAAACTATTTACATTCAGCCAAGTATACATTCTTGTTTTAAATAAAGATATTTTTGTAAAAGGAAAACCAAGATCTATTTACATAAAAAAAAAAAAAAACTTAAGGTAAAAACAATGAAGTCATTTATAGGTTTCTACCAATAGATACAATATATAAAATTTGTACATTATATTTGGAGCAATGAGACTTTCATGTCTGCATGAAAAGAAAACTTAAAAAAAAAACTAAATTAAAAATATAAAAATTCTAGTTAATTATCCTTAATCCTTCGTCATATGGTCCCGGCATAGAATAGGCCACCCGTTCCTTTTCCGTGAGTGTCGTAAGGGGCGACTAAAGGAGGGCTAGGGAAGAGCAGCAGAGTGCCTCTTAAAACATCTGCAAAGCCTAACTGCGGTTGCCAATCCGTCTGCCAAGCGTGGCAAACACTGGCAACCCCAAAATGAGGAGGCTTATCTTTAGCAATGGACAGTTAAAGGCTGATATGATACTCTTAATCCTTACTTCCTTACTAACATTATAAATGTACCTCCATGTCGCTCCTTGCCTAGAATAGGCCACCCATTCCTTTCCCGTGGGAGTCGTAAGAGGCAAAACTTTCCTTCTGAGGAAGGCTTACGTTCAGCAATGGACAGTTAAACGCTATAAATATGATTTTTTTATTACCTCTTACTGCCTTATCAGCGATCAGTATGAAATTAGATATACACGTACCATATATGGGATGGAGAAGGACATAGACTGTTTTATATCTAAGTCCCGCAAACGAACTCACGGATAAGGGCTAGTGTAGCAGTGTTCTCCATTAAAACAGAGTAATTTAGCAACTACAAGAGAATCGTAGTAAAATCCTCTACTATGAATTTGCTGAGTAGCAAAAAGTATTCTGGTAGATATTGGAGAACTCAAGAATCACTTTGAGTCCAGAATCATGCCACCCAGAATATTCCAGATCACCGTCCAACAGAGTCGAGTTGATGGGCACCGCGGGACACCACTCTGCCTCTAAGTGGTTTTATTTGTGTCCACATACCGAGGACACAAATAGTGTGTCAAATTACGTGCAAACCGCCAGCTGTTTAGTCGATCGCGTTAGATGTCGCTAAAAGCAGTGCCACCTATTATAACTGGAAAGTTTTTTTAATGGACGATAAAGGAATGGTAACTCCGCCTGTGCTAACGGTATACGCTGGAGTGAGCACCAATGAGGGATGATAGGTGAGGATAAAAAGGCAGGTCAGTTAGCCTATAATCACCCATTAAAAAAAAAACCCCGGCATGTAAGTACAACTCGCCACTAACCAGTTTTATTACTGGGAAAGCAGTGGCACTGCCTCTGTCCTTGTTCTAAACATTTTAAAGTGGGACACAGATATTTATCTATAATCGTAGATCACAATTAGCGCTGACAAATCGACAGAAGACATTTCACAAGTTTATTTATTACCCTCACTGATGGATAGATAGGAGCATTGTTAACCATTGTACCAATTATACGTTCCTATGCCTCTAGCTAAACTAGACTCTTAAAAAACGGTTACCTTTGAGAACTCAAGAACAAAATTTGACAATTCCCAAGCTATTTCTGACTCTCTTATTTTTTTTTATACAACTTAGAATGGCAAACAAGCTGACGGCCCACCTGATGGAAAGTGGTAACCGTCGCCTATAGAAATGAGCAGTACCATGGACATAACGTAATAACTGCTTTACGGTTGAAACACGAATGGGACAGAGGTACCCAAGTAAACGACTTTTGTACAAAGTCTCCCTCTGGTAAGTATTATATATATGTATATTTCCTTCATTTTTATTAGAAAAAAATCCTATTAAAGCTTATATAAAATATTAATTTATATTTCTATCCGAACAAAACCGGGGCGGATCGCTAGTTTGATATAAAACATTAACCTTATGATAATCATTATAATTATGTTTCAGAACCAAAAAAAATCTTTTAATCACCGCTCATTTCAAATCAAAAACTCAATTATTGTTAATGTAACCTAATAACCTCTATGTACAGAAAAATAAGATTCATAATCGCATAAAAAAATCTATTGCTCTCAATAGATTATGCGTTAAATGGTGCGAAAGGGAAGGCAATAAAATGTTGCGGGTGGCATGACGTACATATTGGACATTTTTATAACCACTTGTTTGTGATCTGATGTTCTTGTTATGTTATTATTATACTAGTCTTTAACCGCGACTTTGTTCGCATGACCAGCACGTATTGACTGATCGGATTAAAAACTGTATATTTGTTCATCCCAATAAGTACAACCCGCCATAAACTAAAGATTCATCCCAACTACCTGGACGAGTGGCGGTCTTCCACCGTGCGTTTTTCAAGGCACTTTCTTCCACGCACAACCACTCTTTGGAACCAACTTCCAGCAGCAGTATTTCCGAACTGATCATAACCTTCAAGAAAAGAGCGTATTCCTTTTTAAAAGGCCGGCAGCGCACCTGCAATACCGTTGGTGTTGTGGGTGATCATGGGCGGCGGTAGTCACTTACCATCAGGTGAGCCGCATGCTCATTTGCCCTGTGTTGTAAAAAAAATCATAGGATGTTTAATTTTCCCCCTCAGTGGTATAAAAAGAAATACCAATCAGGTGCAGTATCGTTGATTTATAAAGTTATAGATTTTAGTAACAGTACCAACATCAGCGTATAAATTCTGTTCTTTATTCAAATTTAGAAGCGGGCGAATCTTATCCAGGGGTGTCGGTCGCAGGCTGCGAAATCGATTTAGAAGTTTATTCAAACTGACAACGCGTGAAGTGGAGCCGAGTCGGTTGGGGCTGGGATCCATTCCGCTCGGTACATACACGGAAAGTGACATCCTTGTGTTATAGTGCCAACAGGAATTTGGAATTCGAATTCGAACGCATTTTAAATTGATGTGCAGAGTAATATTTTTAACCCGTGACGTGTTTGAACGTTTTCTATATTTGAAAATGTTCTTGTTTACTTGCATTCGCTGTTTTTTTCTAATTTCAACTTTGTAGCCTTCACACAGATAATTTGTTATCGTCCTTTTTGTATAAGCAAAAAAATATTTCAACACATGCCCGCACGCACGCACGCACGGACACAAGCACGCACGCACACATACACACACACACACATACACACACACACAAACACACACATTTTTTCCCTTTTTAACTACTTCTTTTAGTAGTTACTTCGCAAATAACTGTACTTTTACAAACTCTTTACATTGTGGGAGTAAGAAAGCAAAGTCACTTGAAATCATTAATTTTCACAAACCAAGCACACTTCAATGATGTGCTGTTTATATATGGTCAACTATATTTTAACCTTAAATATAGCACGATAAGGTTTATAATAACTTAATTTGTGGTTCACTATCGCAGTCGCAAATAGGTGGTACATGTATGTAGTCGTGACTCTTTACTTCAGCTCGGCCTTTGTTATCCTCATTACACGCTGGGAACATTGTGGTAAATACACGGGAACATATTCCGTGCATACACGCAACTGTATTTAATGCGATCCTGAGTAAATTAAGATAGCTGTAATGTGAATCATACATTTCTAGATTTAGAGATGAGTATCAAACACGCAGGTAAAATTATGGATAATATTAATAAGATAATAAAGATTGAAAACCAAATGTCAAATATTAAGCTGGAATATTAAACGTGTTACCTTTATACGAATGCATGCAAATAAAGCCACGAGCTATATCTAGTAAACACTAAATATTAAATAGTTGCCAATTATACATACATATAATATAGGTACACATTATTCAGTTATTATACTAGCAAATCTAAATATTTTCCTACAAAACCATGTATCAAAAAGTCCAAAAGTACTTTTTAGGCCTCTCATGCTAATTTAATAGCTAGACGTACCGTTTTAGTGCTTGAAAATCTTTGGGAAAAGTATCTAGTTTCACTATAAGAATAATCTCTTAAAAGGACGCAAAAGACTTTTAATTTACTCTGTAATAAAGACTAGCTATATCTCATAGCTTTTCGCGTGGTAGTATCTTAATGTACAATAGCTTACAATCTTTCTCAAAAAATGAACTAACAAATCTAGAGAGAATTTTTCTTAGCGTGTTCAAACAAACTCTTCTATTATATATCTTAGTATAGGTATTAATAAACACGTAGCGGGTGCGTACGTTATATTCTTTCGTATATTTACACCTTGGAGTCCGGGTGGGCCGAGAGTAAAATGACGACAAAATTATTGGTAATCGTCGCTTTGTATAATGTCAGTCAGCGACTGTCATTCTGGCGGTAGGTCTTAATTGCTGTGATGAGTGTATTAGCGGTTGTGTGGGACGGAGTGTAATGAAACAATTGTATTTAAATATACATACAAAATTGTCACTCACACAGTTTTAATTTGTCCTGGAGGATGATGCTATATTGTGATTATGGAAATTGAGAGTAAGTTTACTAAGTTATTGTAATTTGTATGACAATGAAACCATTGAAATACAGGCATAGGATAAGTGAAACAAAATATGAAATAATATATTTTGTATGATACCCATACCCATGTATATCTCTTTTCATTTAAGAGTTTCCTCTTGTCGGTGCAACTAATTCATGCGTCTTCTTCCAGCCCGCTCTATCCTAGGCCATATCCTTGACCTCCCTATACGACATGACACCTAGTGTTTCTTTTATCTGTCCCATGTAGTTATTCCTTGGTCTTCCTCTTCCTCTTTTGCCCTCTATTTTTCCTTCTACTATGCTCTTAAAAAAATTGTCATGTCGTATAAAGTGGCTCAGCATTTTGTTTCTTTTATTCTCTATTATTTTAATTAATTATAAATTAATTAGGGCCATTATATTGTTTTTTTTTTGATGGGTGAAAATGGAATGGTAACCCCGCCTGCGCTTACGGTATACACTGGCGGAGCACCAGTGAAGGGTGATCGATGAGAATGAAAACAGGCCAGTTAGCCCATAATGATGAATTCATCAGGAATTAACCATGATAGTTTCCAGGACCACGAGGAAATCGACCTGGTTGGGTATATTGCTAGCAATGGAATTTTTAGTCTTCATTACTAACAATCCCTTTCCCCCCATTCCATTATATTGTTTGTATGTGCATTATACTTATTATTATATCAGTCGTTAATTGTTCACTGCTGAACATAGGCTTTATTCATGATACTCCCCATGCGTTGCCATTCCTGAGGACTCAGGTGTTATTCCTCTGTACCCTGTAAATTTACGCCATATCCCACCCTTCATACCGAAACACAGCCATGCAAATACAACTGCTCCACGATAGAACATGATTTTAGATATATACAAATAACAAGACCAACGTAATAACTCATGTCGAAGGTATAGAATTGCAAAGAAAGCCTGAAATCTCCTTATACATTGCAACTCCGTATAGAATGTCTCGTACGCGATTCACACGTGCGAAACCTTATGCCCAGAGGACGGTAACCAATAAGGATATTGGTTTTATACATAACAAGCAATGGGCGAGGCTTCGGAAGACTTATCCAGCGATATTCTGGCCGGAAGCATGCGAAACCATACTTAATGGCAGTAAAGTCACGCCTTCTAGTGTCAAAAGTTTTGTAGGTCACCTTTTTTATATTTTACTGAAGTATTGTTATTCTTATCGTATTATTCCGGCATAGAATGGGCCACCCCTTCCTTTCCCGTGTCGTAAGAGGCGACTTAGGGAAATTAATAGTTGAGGGATCAGCAGCAACATCCTACTTAGGGGGAGCGCTTGTTAATAATGAAAACTAAGGGATCCATAACTAGCAATATTCCTTATCAGGTCAACCTTCACGTGGTCCCTCCTGGAAACCATCGTTCTAAATTCCAAATGCATTCATTACGATGGGCTAACTGACCTGCCTTTTCATTCTCACTTATCACGCCTCACTGGTGCCCTGTCAGCGTATACCGTTAAAAAGGTGAACAAAAAAGTCTGCGATGGTATATGTCTATTAAGGATAGGTAACCCACAATAACCATTTTATATTCTTTACATTTTGCGGGAAAAATGGCTTATTTACGAAGTTATTTTAAGCAATACAGCATTAATTTTTATCCAATTATGTACCTTAAATACATTGTCCATTTAATATAGATTAATATGGCCCTTTACAGCATGTAATTTAAATGAATATTTTCGAAGATATTACAGATTTAAAATGCAGGGACATAGCGGTTGCGTCGGTACCAGCCGGGGGGGGGGGGGGGCTATTAGCATCAGCAATGCACTCGTGCGAAGCTAGTTTTGTATAATATTATTGTAACCTAAATTATGTTTTCCTATATTTACAGAACAGCTTACTGGCTATGACAGATCAACAATGGAGCTAGATATAGTCTGATTAATTAATCGGCTTCGCATATATTAATAATTAATGGTTATGTTGACATAGTTACATGGATTAACACAGCTACATAGAATTGCAAAGTACAATCAAGGCAACTGTTTGTTTATAGTTATTTATTGTATCTAGATAAGACATAGCTATCAATTTCTTCTCTAGACAATCTATATCTATATATAAGAAGTCTACTGTCTGGTTGTCTTATAAGTTCGATACATAGACAATGCTTATAACTTTCAGTTTGCCTATTGTACTATATATTTTGTGTCTTTGATTTCCACGGTTACCAATTTGCTTGTTTTTTTTTTGTAAGTTTGTCATCTCATAACTCCATTACTTATAAACTGTATTGGAAAATATTTCTTTTTATCTGAAACAGTATACTTACAGATCCGTCTCATATAAATACTTTTTTTTTTAATAAAATTAAAAACGAAACTAAAAAAAGTGCGTCGTACAAAAACCGTGTGTTTTTAAACGACGAAGTTATGTGACATCTAAGACACATATACTAAAAAAAAATGTACAACCGATTCGAGAACCACCTCGTTTATTGAAGTCGATTATAAATGGTGCAAATTTTATCACGGTGCGACTTTTTCTAACGCAAAGCCGGCCGAAAACGTTCGCAAAAGTACAGCGCAAATCCGAACATCGAGAGCAGATGTTATCTAAGAAGGGAATAATACACCCATGAGCGATTTCCTTAATTTCGTGAGTCGAATCAAGGGATCGGTCCGCCCCGATCGCTAGTTAGCGATAACGTTTATGGTCGAAGCCGGCACACGAGTAAGGGCTCGCTCACAATGATAACCTTTGTTTTTTATATAATTTAGAATGGCAAACAAGCTGACGGTCCACCTGATGGAACGTGGTAACCGTCGCCTATAGACATGAGCAGTGCCATGGACATAACAGAGTATACTGTTTCGCCCATGATACCCCCCCATGCGTTGCCATTCCTGAGGATTCAGGTGTTATTCCTCTGTACCCAGTAAATTCACGCCATATCCCACCCTTCAAACCGAAACACAGCCATACAAACACAGCTACTTCACGGTAGAAACACGAGTGGGACAGAGGTACCCAAGCAATCGACTTTTGTACAGTATCCCTCTGGTAACCTTACTATCATGGGGTATCATGGGCGAAACAGCATACTCAGTTATGTCCATGGTACTGTTCATGTCTATAGGCGACGGTTACCACTTTCCATCAGGTGGGCCGTCAGCTTGTTTGCCATTCTAAGTTGTATAAAAAAAAAACTTCAAACCAAAATGCCAAAATTGTATGCCGTTATAAACGAGCCCTTAGAACAGTCTTTCTTTCGATCACGACTCACAGCGATTCCAGTCTGGATGTCAATTGGCAATGAGGTTGCGAACTTTCAGATAACGTAGGTCGCTTTATTGTTCTTGTTTTTATGTGGTAAAGACGTGTTCCTGGCGTGAGATATACACCGCGCGTCGTAAATATCATTCGATAACGCGATATTCGATTCGATGTTTTTGGTATCGACAAAAATAATGGCTCCATATTTATTTTTATGTTCCTAAATTATATATATTATTTGCAGGCTTCAAAATAATAATGTTGGTAAATTTGAACATTTTATGGTAAAGTTTTATATATATATTTTTTTTTAAGTTAAAAAAAAGTTTAAAAAAACCCTTAATTCGCTGATTTGAGCCGGTTTTAATCCGAATAAAGGATTTATTATTCCTTCTAAAGGATAAAGTAAGTTGAAGTAAGAAAAAAAAAACATAACTAATCATGGCTAATCGAAAATAAATTAGTGGATACCAGAGGGAGACTTTGTACAAAACTCGAGGTACCCAACCTCTGTCCCATTCGTGTTTCAACCGTAAAGCAGTTGTGTTTGCATGGCTGTGTTTCGGTTTGAAGGGTGGGATATGGCGTGAATTTACAGGGTACAGATTAATAACATCTGAGTCCTTAGGAATGGCAACGCATGGGAGGTATCATGGGCGAAACAGTATACTCTATTATGTCCATGATTCTGCTCATGTCTATAGGCGACGGTTGCTACTTTCCATCAGGTGGGCCGTCAGCTTGTTTGCTATTCTAAGTTGTATAAAAAAAAAAATCCGTCTATCTATCAAAAACCTCAGTAAGAAACAATATTTCAAAAGCAAAATATATCAGCGGCACAGTGGCGTCGAGGAACAGCCATCTCTCGACGCGTTGTCTTTTTGTCGGTGACAAATTGTCCTGGACGCCCATAGGCCGTAGACAAGTCGGCCAGTCCACTGTTCTGGGTGGTCCGCTAATTGTTTCGTCAAATACAGATGTGAACATTATGGAAAGGACATTTGGACGGAGTTTGTATTGTTAAATGTTAATTTAATTTAATGTTTAATATATTATATTGAAATTGATGTATTTAGTACATTATAAGCTTTACAATATTTCCATTATCTGCAAAATAAGAACACACTATTTCTAAAACAAAAAATACATCAGTAATAAATTTACTGATACTACCTTTAACTCGCGACTTCATCCGTGACAGGGATATTTAATGACGGGAATAAAAAAAATAGTTTATATCTCATATATGTGTATACCAAATTACATATTGGTCAGTTAAACCGTTAAGACGCTGTAAGGTAACAAACAAACAAATTCATTTTTGTATTTATAATATTAAAAGAAAGGATAAAAAGAAACGGGATTTGGTAGATCTACTTAATGTACTTACTATATTTCTGAATTTGACGTTCATTTTTTGTTATTGTTTAAACCTTAGAATAAAACGTAAATATTGTAGATTTTTATCAGTTTAAAAACGCCATATTGATTAGATAGATAGATAGACAATTTATTTACATTACTTACAGCACACAAATTACAATAAAAAAAAAACATACACGTAATACACAGCAACAGAGACAAAAGAATAAAAATAAAAAAAAGCACAAATAAAAAAAAAAACAATACAAAAACAAAATACATAATCTAACAATCTGCTTTGTTACCATTCCTTCATGCGTGTGCCATAGTAACACAAAATGGTCACAGCTCAGTTTATTGCTTTGCCCTTAAAAGAGCAAAGCACTGATATTATGATTATACATTAATTTTGAAAAATGTTCAATTTACACTAGTTGATTTTTTTTTTTTTGTTAAAAAAATCCAGATTATAAGCGATTGAAAAAACATAAAACGATCTATATTCATGTAAAGCATGCTATAATATAATGCAAATATAATGAATGCTATATAGTATTAAGTCGGCCTTTTGTACCAGTAATTTTTTTGTAATGTGGTCAATAAAGAATGGTCAATGGTCGCGTACTGCGCGGTTTCAGAGATATTTCCTCCCACGAATACTCAGGTTGTGGAATGAGCTCCCTGCCGAAGTTTTCCCAAGAGACTACAGCATGGGGTTCTTCAAAAGGGGGGTAAAGAGGTTTCTTCAGGGTCGGCAACGCACGCGTAATACCTCTGGTATTGCAGGTGTTCATAGGCTACGGTAACCACTTACCATCAGGTGGGCCGTATGCTTGTTTGCCACCTCAGTGGTATAAAAATAAATAAATAAAGAACTAGATTTTTGCGGACTAATTCTTACATGTGGTATCTTCGCATCTAGACAATTATCAATATAAAACACACCGGATTTTAAGTTACTAATATATAAAAATCATATCAAATTTGATGCAGTAGGTTTTGCGTGACACATACACAAATATACATTTACATAAACAGACGAACTAAAATTTTAAAAATTATTGTTTTGACTTCTATAGCTCTTACTAAAAACACTCATATGAATGCAAACTCTTTATTACTCCCTTCAAAGAATGATCTAATCGTTTTTTTAAACATCGTCTATTTACAGATATTGTCTATTTTTTTTTATATTATAGTATGATATAAAAAAATTTGGTTAATTATTAAACACTAATATATATGTCATTGTTATTTATAAAATGTCCATTCGTGTTTCAACCGTGAAGCAGTTGTGTTGTTTCGATTTGTAGTGTAGGATATGGCAGTGAATTTATAGAGTACAGAGAAATAACACCTGAGTCCTCAAGAATGACAACGGATATCATGATTATGGGCGAAACAGTATACTCTGTTATATTCATGGTACTGCTCATATATATAGGCGACGGTTAACACTTTCCATCAGGTGGGCCGTCAGCTTGTTTGCCATTCTAAGTTGGATAAAAAAATGTTTTAGTATTTTCTAAGCTTCTATATAAGCTTTTAAATTGCTTTAAAAATTCATACCATTTCCATTCATTAGTATCTGTGACGTGGCTATGCTCGACAAATACTGATAACAAATTGGTACCGGATATAAAGTGCTATTTAATCAGCTACTTGATCAACTTGGGTATTTTAATTGTAATTTGAGAGACTTCATTTGTGTGGGAGGCGATGGGAGTAATTAATTATGACGATTCTAAATTTTTTTTTTTAATTCCGTACAGTGAAAGGAAATTTGTAAAAAAATGTATTAATAGGTAACTCTGTCTCGTTTATTTCTGTCTTCAAATATCTGTCTTCCGGTTTTTTTTATGTGATTTAGAATGGCAGATAAGTCAACGATCTGGTGGTTTTTTTTATTGAATATAAATTGTACGGTAACCTCACCTGTGGTAACTCTACACTGACAGTACACCAATGAGAGATGGTATAGGTAAGAATAAAAACAGACTAGTTGGAAATCAATCTGATAGGGTATATATAGCAATGGCGAATTTTTTTTTATACAACTTAGAATGGCAAACAAGCTGACGGCCCACCTGTAGAAAATGGTAACCGTCGCCTATTGACATGAGCAGTACCATGGACATAACAGAGTATACTGTTTTGTCCATGATACCCCCCATGCGTTGCCATTCCTGAGGACTCAGGTGTTATTCCTCCTTACCCAGTAAATTTACGCCATATCCCACCCTTCAAACCGAAACACAGCCATGCAAACACAACTGTTTTACTGTTGAAACACGAATGGGACAGAGGTACCCAAGAAATCGACTTTTGTACAAAGTCTCCCTAAGGTAAACCGTATTACTAAATATCCTTTTCCTCTAAAGAGTTTTTATTTATTGGATGATAATGGAATGGTAACTCCGCCTACAATATTGGTGTACTTTGGTGGGACTTTCAGTAAGGGATGATAAGTGAGATTCATTCTCAAGGCAGGTCAGGTAGCTTAATAACAAAAGTCGCTTGCTTGGATACTTCTATCCCATGTTTCTACCGTAAAGTAGTTGTGTTTGCATAGCTGTGTTTCGGTTAGAAGGGTGGGATATGGCGTGAATTTACTGGGTACAGAGGAATAACACCTGAGTCCTCAGGAATGGCAACGCATGGGGGATATCATGGGCGAAACAGTATATTTTGTTATGGCCATAGTACTGCCCATGTCTATAGGCAAAGGTTACCACTTTCCATCAGGTGGGCCGTCAGCTCGTTTGCCATTCTAAGTAGCATAAAAAAAGATTATAGTTGGCCCATCGTGACGAATTCATAAAGAATTAATCGAGATGATTTTCGGGGGGAACCGCATGGAGGTCGACCTGATAGGGTATATTGTTAGCAATAAGGCTGTTACCTCCCCAATTCTAACATCTCTCCCCCCCTGACCATCGCCCTTAAATATGAACAACACCCTTCGTTTTAAATTCAATGAAATACACAAATCGAAGAACAGACGTGGGGGAACTTTACTTTGTACTTACAATCAAATTACAAGATAGTTAAATTTCATACATATGTAATGTAAATACTCTTTAAGTTGAAAGGAATGGAAATATTTGCATATATTTGCATATGCGAGTAAATAATGCACTGATCATAACAGCATTATAGTGCATCAGTGGCTATAGGGGCGATAGTCATGCATGCAAGACACCGAACCAGATAAAATATACTAAAAATTTTCAAATGTATAAAATAATTCGCGAATCAAAACTTGTTTAAAAAATGCATTAAGACTATCTCTCCCTATTGTAACTTGTTGCACCCAACGGACCCTGTTAATAATGCTCACTATAATAATAATCCCGTATGATCCCGCCAGGCTGAAATAGGCTACCTCTCCCTTTCCCGTGGGTGCTGTAAGGGTCGATTAAGGAACAGTGAGGTATTGGCAGCAGCGTCCTTCTTAAAACATCTTCGAATCCTAACTGCTATTGCCAATCTGCCTGCCAAGTGCGGCAACTACTGGCAAAAAAGCTGATAAGATGATTATAATATTATGTTAACACACACCTATTGTTACATTACAGAATACAAATGAACAATAAAAATGTTTAAATAAATTCTCTTTAACAATTGAGCAAATACAAGAGCATCTTTGCACTCAACTAAATTAGGCTGGATCCACACTATAACCTCTGTTCTTTCTTAGTTCGATCTCAGTTTTGTAAAGTATTGTTGGGTAAGAAATGTGTGTATTTATACAACAGTCCAGTCCCGTTCCGTTCTAGTCGTGAGCGATCTCGAAGTGTTTCTACTTACCATAACGAGATCGAGTCGAGAAAGAACCGGGATCGTCGTTATAGTGTGGATCGGGCCTAATTCAGTTGAGTGCAACGATATACTTGTGTTTACTCAATTGTTAAGGAAAAGAGAAAATGATGTTTTTAGTGTGAAAGTCATTTGTGAAAGCTTCCATGTCTGGATTTTCGACACAAAGAGACACATAATGGTGTAATCTAAATTCAAATTGTTAAAAAAAAATGAAAACAAAAAAAAATTAAAAAAATAATTTCAATAGAAACTAAGTACCTACAAAACATCTTGACGTTTTATCGCGGTGTATTACATATATTAACGACTTAAGTCGTTATTTTTTTGTAGAAAAAAAATATATCTAGAATCAAAAAGATCCTTTTACTCATATTTTTTTTTTATACAACTTAAAATGGCAATCAAGCTGACGGCCCACCTGATGGAAAGTGGTAATCGTCGTCTATAAACATGAGCAGTACTATGGACATAACAGAGTATACCGTTTCGCCCATGATACCCCCCATGCATTGCCATTCCTGAGGACTCAGGTGTTATTCTTCTGTACCCAGTAAATTCACGCCATGTCCCACCTTTCACACCGAAACACAGCGATGCAAACACAACTGCTTCACGGTAGAAACACGAATGG
Source organism: Galleria mellonella (assembly GCF_026898425.1). Taxonomy (NCBI): domain Eukaryota; kingdom Metazoa; phylum Arthropoda; class Insecta; order Lepidoptera; family Pyralidae; genus Galleria; species Galleria mellonella. Next base: position 3,777,377 of record NW_026442037.1, on the reverse strand, counting down.
GACAGAGGTATCCAAGCAAGCGACTTTTGTACAAGTGAAGATATTTTTAAAAACGTTTAGTAAAAAGTGCTTTTTCAGTTTATCCATTAGAAACAATCAAACTTTTTTCTTTATAATATTATTGTAAATAAACAATAAAACGCGAAATTCTAAATTATTAATATTGCTAAGTTTTTATTCGTCTCCCGCAGCTGTGTCTTGCGCATATGTTTAATTTCACAGAACACAACAACACGCACGACATCTGCCGGTGATGATAACTTGATTGCACACAAATGTTTGTTTCTTATTCCTATAAATGACACGGGTTTGACAAATTATACCTACTTGTTTTTATTGACTTGGCGTATATGTAAACTAGTTAATATAAGTAAAAATTCTGTGTAAAATGTATTCTGATATTTATACTATATATAATATAAGCTATGTGTGTAAATATGTATATATGTATGTCTAAATTGATTATATAGTTTTTTTTTTTAATGGGTGATAATGGTATTGTAACCCCGTCTGCGCTATTGGTATACACTGGCGAAGGTATAACATCTGAGTCTTCAGGAATGGCAACGCATGGGGGGTATCATGGACGTAACAGTATACCCTGTTATGTCCATGGTACTGCTCATGTCTATAAGCGACGCATACCACATTCTATCAGGTGGGCCGTCAGCTTGCTTTCCATTCTCAGTAGTATAAAAAAAATCTTATTTAAATATCACACATTTTAAGGTTTATATAAGTGTACGCTTTGTTGTCTGCCCTTAAATAAATAAATAATAAGGAAAATATCCCCATAAATATGACAAGAGGTCGCCACGTTCGCGTTGCGGTTTTTAAAAAGGACTACCTTTTAATCTTCTTTTAACGAACGGACTTTTTAATACGCTTAATGGACTGTGCAAATAGGGAACGGTTTGTCCGACATTTTTTAATCCAGTCATAATATATATTAATATAATAAAACGGAAAAGTTTGTTTGTTTGAACGCGCTGATCTCTGGAACTAGCGGTTGGATTTGAAAGATTTTTTTTTTTGCATTTGATTGTTTCTTTCTTGAAGTAGGTTATAGGCTTTACAATATCATGATACAGGGGGGAAGGGATTGTTAGTAATTGGGAGGTTAGTCCCCATTGCTATCAATATACCCCATCAGGTCGACCTCCGCGCGGTTCCCCCTGGAAACCATCGTGACTAATTTATCGTTGAACTCGTCACGATGGGCTAACTGACCTGTTTTCATATTCATCTATCATCCTTCACTGGTGCCCGGCCAGTGTATACCAATAGCGCAGGCGGTGATACCATTCCATTTTCACCCATTAAAAAAAATACTATATGTACATATTTCTTTACAGAAAAAAATTACTTCAATCCTAAATGCACTTGTAAACGATATGGTGCATCTACATCTACATCGTATAATATGCGTGTTTACATATAAATTTTGCTTCTAAATGAACAGTTTTGTGCTACATAAAGGCAAATGTCAGTTTCAATCATCACACATAAGCAACACAGGAATGATCTCTCCTCTCCTACTCGCTGTACCCAATAGAGATCATAATTAGAATTGTTTTAATATCTACCAACCACATTATGGAATGCAATAAGAAATATATAAATAAATAAGCCTTATCAACTACAAAAAAAAAAAAAATTAAATCTGTTATTGCAAAAAAAAACCTTCCCCATTAAAAAACATATGTTTGTCTTTAAAATTGCAATAATTAAGCTCAAATTCGATAAGAACTTAAATATTATTTAATGTTATGTTCAAAACTGCAAATGATTGAGAATAATCATAAATAGAAATAAGATTATTTTAAACAAAATAAACATAGCTTTAATGGCTCTTATTTCTTGGAAATACAGATGAAACTGGCAAGTTTCATAATTGCATGGGACGCCGACATCGTTTTTGGAGCATATTAAACACCGGTCGTAAACAATATTAATGCGGTTGCTTTGAACTGAGTCAAATTTTATTTATCTCTAAGGACAGTTTCCTTTAGTGATGCCAGGGCCACCCGCCCTCTCGCTTATAATAGTCCGAGAGCTGGCAACATAGTGCTGCAAGGTAGTTTTAACAGAAATAGTAAAAACAACTGTGATATTTTATTAGAATTATTTTGTTTAATTCCGCTACCATTATGTACCAGTATGTGTGCGACTGCCGAGATTCGAAGAGTTCCACAACCTGCCATATTAGCCATCAATTTCCAAAGTTCCACACATACTAATGGTAGCGAAATAATGTAAAACAAAATAATTCTAATAAAATGACCAGTGATATGGAATTCCGCAGAATAACATCTAGTTCAGTAAAATAAAAAATAATAAAATATTCTCTTATTAATTGGCCGCTTAAAAAATATTGTAAAAAAAATATCAATTTAAATGTTTTTTAGACGTAACATTTTGTGACAGAGGTTTCTTTTTTAAAAGTTAAAATGTTACGATGCTTAGCTCTCAGTCTATAACGACAGCGACGATACTGGGACGAAATTAGACATCGCTGACAGGTATATATGGCGGCAAAACTAAACAAAATATATTATCATACGTATGTTATTTTTATTATAACAAAATATTATGAAAGTTTGTTTTTAATAATCGTTATTCTTCCTTATGCACACAAATATGTCAGTGGGAAATATTTTTTTAATGAATTGGTTATTTTTGTTCGGGCGGCTAAAAATACAGCTTATTAACAAAAATGTAAATTGTGTGTTTGTTTTAAATATTAACGAGTTTATCTTTTTTATGATTGATAAGTTAACATTTTTAAAAACATTTTTTTTTATGCAACTTAGAATGGCAAATAAGCTGACGACCCATCTGGTTGAAAGTGATAAAAGTAGCCCATAAAAATGAGCAGCACCAGAGACATAACAGAGTATACAGTTTCGCCCACGATACTACCTATGCCATTCCTGAGAACTTAGGTGTTATTCCTCTGTACCCTGTAAATTCACTGCCATACCCACCCTTCAAACCGAAACACAGTCATGCAAACACAACTGCTTCACGATAGAAACACGAAGAACAGAGGTGCACAAGCAAACGATTTCTGTACAAAGTCTGCCTCTGGCGATCTTATTATATTAAAATACTATATCTTTTATACTTAAACACGTGCAATCACAATACAGTTAACCAGTTAATTGGGTGCTCTTTTTTAAAATCGGTCAAGGCAGTTTCCACCGCCATTTCACAATAGATAATACTATTTGTTTAGTTACATTCCCTAAATGAACATAAATTGTTTGAAACGATTCAAATTCAATAGCGGCCGACGCACCCTTTAATTTCTTCCTCCACCAAATGGTCCGTGACTGTAAGCAGTAAAGTGGTTGGTGCTCACTTTGTGAACGTTCGAGAACTATTTGTCTTCATTATATAGCACTAAATTGGACTATGGAAGCTTTTACAGACATAATAGATTTAATAATTAAATAAATATATATAATATAATTAGTCCTCTCCATCCAGAGGGAGACTTTGTACAAAAGTCGATTGCTTGGGTATCTCTGTCCCGTTCGTGTTTCAACCGTGAAGCAGTTGTGTTTGCATGGCTGTGTTTCGGTTTGGAGGGTGGGATATGGCGTGTATTTACAGGGTACAGAGGAATAACACCTGAGTCCTCAGGAATGGCAACGCATGGGGGTATCATGGGCGAAACAGTATACTCTGTTATGTCCATGGTACTGCTCATGTTTATAGGCGACGGTTACCACTTTCCATCAGGTGGGCCGTCAGCTTGTTTGCCATTCTAAGTTGTATAAAAAAAAATCCAAAAATTGCCTGGAAGAGATCGCTTTTAGCGATAAGGTCGCCCATTTTATTCTCATTGTGATTTTTAGGAGATAGATTTAAGGAGATCAAGGATATGGCCTGGGATAGAGCTGGCTGGAAGAGGAGAGAGAGAGTGATTTTTTCATGTAATTGTTTATATTTATATCAGCAGTTAAGTATCCACCGCTGAACATAGGCCTTCCCCATAAGGGCGATGTTGCCAGTAATTGCCATGCTTGGCAGACAGGTTAGCAACCGCAGTTAGTCTTTGATAATATTTTAAGAAGGATGCTACTGTCTATTTCTCGACCATAAAGTTGTCTTACGACACCCACAGGAAAGGAAGGGATGCTTTATTCTAAGCTGGTACCAGACAGTAATTTCCTGCAATTTAATTATTATCAAAATCCCAGGTAACTTAAGATCGAATCTCAAATCGAACTCTCTAAATTTTGAAATACGTTCAGTACATTTAAAATTTCTTATAAATATCTTATTAGCACTTAGACAAGTTATCCGGTAAACCGCGTTAGAGACCATCTTGTTATCCGAAAGCAACGAAAAAGTCAGCAGTTGTCTTTCAAACGTGATTTAAATTAGATTTTTTTGTTGTTGATGCTTCTTTGAAGACAAGGTGAAGTTAGCATGCAAAAATTTCGGAGTACTAAGTAAAGTAAAACAGATCCGTAGTTTTCTCTTAGTATATTAGGGCGATGAGATTTCTTCAGGTTCATACACAAGGTCTTCTGCTATCTCATAAGAGATATTGTATATGAACCAGATCAGATCTCGAATGTGCAGATCTCGAATTAAATAATAATAACCAAGCCTAATCTACAACGGCTGCCGCCCACGTGTCGTTCATTCCTACTCGCAGGGCCAAACCTGTGCTATTGTGGGGCTATCCAGCCCAAAGAGCCAAATAGCATCGGCTGAAAGAGCTTTGATTTCACGAACGCATTCGTGATACTCCAAGTATTGCAAATATCCAAAAGCTGCAGTAATCGCTTATCATCAGATGGCCCGTATGTTTGCTTGCCACCTTTGAAAACGTTGATTCGTGTGTTTGCAAAAAGAGTTTACTCTACAAATATACATACACACACGCACTCATGCAAGCACACACGCACGCAAGCACACACATACGCACGCACGCAAGCACACACATACGCACGCACGCAAGCACACACATACGCACGCACGCAAGCACGCACATACGCAGACACACACAAAGAACGAGAGAGAGAGAGATAATCGTGTATCTATATGTAGACACTTGCTTCAAATAAATAGTAGTTCAGTGGTTCCGTATAATGCCATACTTCATTCATCAGGGGGGGGGGAAGGGATTATCAGTAATGAAGTCTAACTGACCCATTGCTGGCAATACACCCTATCAGGTCAACCTCCACGCGGTTCCGCTGGGAAATCATCGTGGTTAATTCTAGTGAAATTCGTCATGATGGGCTAACTGACCTGCTTTCATCGTCACCTATCATCCCTCATTGGTGCTCCGCCAGCGTATACCGATAACGCAGGCGGGGTTACCATTCCATTATCACCTATTAAAAAAAAATCCCATACTTTTATGATACTGACGACATGTAAACCGAGCAGCGTACAGTTGCGGACAAAACGTCGCGGTGACGTCACGTACAATTAAACACATGATCGGTATCTGTTCGGCGAACTTCGCTGCTAACTTGCGCGATGGTAACAGAAATAAATGTTGGCGACTGTACCACAGGCAATAATGCTTAAACTGTTATGGCGGATACAGTGTTAGCTATAATCTTAATTGTAAAGAGATTTTTTTAATGGATTTTAATAGAGATCACAGAGTATACTGTTTCGCTCATGATACCTCCATGCGTTGCCTTCCTGAGGACTCAGGTGTTATTCCTCTGTACCCTGTAAATTCACTACCGTATCCCAACATTCAAATCGAAAGACACGGCCATGCAAACACAACTGCTTCACGGTAGAAACACGAATGGTACAGAAGTGTCCACGTAAACGACTTTAGTACAAAGTCTTCCTCTGGTATATGGGTAGGCTAAGTTTATTTTTTTTAATGGGTGATAATGGAATGGTGACCCCACCTGCGCTATTTGTATACACCGGCGGGACACCAGTGAAGGATGATTGGTAAAGATGACGCAGGTGAGTTAGCCCATTGTGACGAATTCAACTAGAATTAGCCACGATGGATTCCAGGGGGACCAGGTGGAGGTCGACCTGACAGGGTATATGGGCTAATAATGGGGCTACTCGACCCCATTACTAACAATCCCTTTTCCTCCCGGGTAGGCTATGTTGTAACATAAAAAATAAAACATTCATTTATTGATATATATATTCAAAGCCACGGGAAATAACTAATATTTTTATAGCGAAATATTTAATAAACTATAAAATTATACCCCACTAATTACACCAAAATCCTTTACAATTTCCACAGCGCCCCGGCCGAATACTAAGTAATCTTGAATCATCTAAGATTTCGGGTCTTCAAAAACGTAATTAAGACAATTTAACGAGCACATCACCCCATTTTGTGCGGGCGGCTAACCTCCAGCCCACTAATTGGTTCCCACGCGGTAATAATTTTTACGCCAAATTGCTAACCAGCTATTAAGTTCGATGTAATTTTCTGGGACAATTGTCTACAATTTAAAGAAATATGTTAATTCGCGCTTTGTTCGAACCCATCGGCATGGAAGTTTATAATAACGTGTGCATAGACCGTTAGCGTTTAGATGGAGTATCTTCGTACAAAAACTTGAATAAAAACAGACCAAGTTATTGTATTTCAACGTTCTTACCATTGATGTCTTTTTAAAATAAACTATAATTTTATTAGTTTCACAATAGTTGTTTTTGCATCTTTGTCCGTGTGATCCAATTTATTAGGAAAAAATCATGTATCTATTATATGTTCTTCTCAATTTTTTTTTATACGACTTAGAATGGCAAACAACCTGACGACCCACCTGATGGAAATCGTCGCCTATAGACATGAGCAGTACCATGGACATAACAGTACACACACATACTGTTTCGCCCATGATACCCCCCATGCGTTACCATTCCTGAGGACTCAGGTATATATATATATATATATATGCAAACACAACTGTTCACGGTTGATACACGAATGGGACAGATGTACCCAAGCAATCGACTTTTGTACAAAGTCTCCCTCTGGTAAAACATACTCAATCTGGTTAAATATTACATTGAGTAGTCTTCGTTCTCTGGTTAAATACTACAACATACTCAATGTTTGCCTGTTAAAGTTCAAAGGGTAACATATAACATAAAGACAAACGTTTACATTTATATATTAATGAGGACTTGAAATTTTTAAAATATTATAGAGTGAAATAAAAGGAAAATATAAATCAGATATTCATCGTTAACAGAAGTCAATGGAAAAATTCATTTTACAAATATCAAATTATGAAAATTGTTATCAGAAAAAAAATACGAGCGAACAAAAAGAATGGCTAATCATTTAATAGACCATTTTTTTAATAGACCAAGACTCAATACTCCATCTATGTGTATATAATCTATTACAATAACGTATTGTTTAGAAGACTTTTGTGAACAGCGGAGATCTTTACAAGGATAAGAGTTCAATTTGGCAGCGTGAGAAGTAATTACTATATCTAATTTAAAAAATGAAATAAATGATAAATGGTTGACAAGTAATGAGAATTCATTTATTACTTTTTGTACCTACCTTCCATATTTTCTGTACCTGTCTATATCATACCACACAAAATTAGCCGTTAACTGTCATATATATATATATATATATACCTGAGTCTTCAGGAATGGCAACGCATGGGGGGTATCATGGGCGAAACAGTATACTCTGTATAATCTATGGTACTGCTCATGTCTACAATACTTATCATCAGGTGGGCCGTCAGCTTATTCGTCATTCTAAGTTGCATAAAAAAAACTTTAAAATTTTTTTGTAATATATATATCTATTATTTAATCCAACTACGAAACCCAGTATAAACTCAATAAATCCGCACGCAAAGTGTCTGCTCCCGACCAAATGCGATAAATTAATATGCTACTAAAAAGTTCCAAGTAAGTAACGGCAGACAATGAGTTGGTTCCAGATTTTCTAGAAGGTCAACACAAAGTTTCTTTTTCATATATTTAATAGGTATTTAAAATGTCTATCAGAAAATCATATTTTCCTGATACTATTGGATATGTCTCCAAGTCACTCGAGGAACTATGGTGAGTACTGTATTCCGGGTTTCTTTGCGAGATAGAATCCGTTATAAGGATATCTGCAGAACTAAAGTGACCTTTTTTTTTTTAACGTCGGGGAAATGCTTTTTGCAGACCCATACACCTTGTGGGAGGTGAATGGGTACTGTGGGAATCCCCCCGTAAGGTGGGGGGTGTACCCACTAAAAACCAGACGATATACCCTCGAGGTGCCATATGTCGGAGACATGGGTTCGCTTTCGCACTCACCACATCTCAGACGGCAGCGACCCGCCCCCAGATGGTAAGAGCAGGTCTCCTCTCTCAAGATAGGGTGGATGGCGTGCTCACCCTACCACTCGGAGGATGCGCCGGTATATTAGCACATCCCCCAGGAGAACTAAAGTGACCTATCAAGTCCAAAAGATAAGTAAGCTGAAGTAGCAATAGCCTAGTTACATAGCTCCAAGAACCGGCAACTCATGGGGAAGAAAGTACTTGAGTGGCGACCTCATACGGGCTCGGGCTTTGCAATGACTGATAATAGTACCAAAAGACTAGCAAGGAAATACAGGTGTCAATGTAACCACAATGGCTCTTATGTTGTCTATAGGTTAATAATGGGATCTAGCAGCCCAATTGCTAGCAATGTACCCCTATCAGATCGATCTCCACGTGGTTCCCCCAGGAAACCATCGTAGTTAATTCTTGTTGAATTCGCCACGATGGTCTAACGGACCTGCTTTCATCCTCACCTGCCATCTATCACTGGTGTCTTACCAGCGTATACCGATAGCGCAGGCAACGTAACCATTCCAGTATTGTCCATAAAAAAAACTGCTGTCAATACCCCACTTTCTTCTACAAAATCTTACAGAAATTGGAGATAAAAAGCACAGTATCGAATCATTATAACCAACAGTCCACGGTAACTTTCTACCATCGTACGGCTCGCCATCGACAGGGAGTTTACCCTCATATCTTATAGCCTAAATGGTCGCGTACAACGGTTTCAGAGATGTTTTCTTCCACGAACACTCAGGTTATGGAATGAGCTCCCTGCCGAGGTTTTCCCAAAAGACTACAGCATGGGGTCCTTCAAAAGGGGGGTAAAGAGGTTTCCTCAGAGTTGGCAACGCGCGCGTAATACCTCTGTTATTACATGCGTTCATAGGCTACGGTAACCACTTACCAACAGGTGAACCATATGCTTGATTACCACCTCAGTGGTATAAAAAAAGCAGTAACTAATAAGATAACGTTATTAAAGAACGCAATAAATAACTCGGTAATCTCATAAAACGAGTACCGACTGAAAACTCATCAAGCAAATTAAATAACATGATTAGAAAACATTGATAAATCCAAACTCGATCAGGGGATGGCATAAAATTTTCCAATCAACGAGATCGAGAATAAAGACAATTCCTGCTTAGGCCGTGGTCGTTACATTTTATACTTTCCTTTGCTTTGATCAGGACGAAATAAAAGTGGATGAATTGAATGGAATCACTTGAATGGGAGTGATTGAAGCCGAGTAATATCTAATGATGGGAGACACATAATCCTTCGATCGGCTCTCAGCTTATTGAGTTGGAATTTTCGATTAGTCCGCGATTGATTGAACGAACTCCGTACAGGGGAGTTGCATTTTATGATCCGTTCTACTTGTTCCTTAGTTTCATTGTAGTATACGTTAAGATGAGATGCATCATGTTTTACTGCTTATCGCTTGCAACAAAATTTTTTACGGTACTTTAATGTTTTGTTAGTTTCATATATTTTATCACTTCAATCAGCCATTTGAAAGCTTTTATTTGGATTAAATTCATATTTTTTAGATAGTCAAAATAATTTAATGATAAAGACAAAATATACTTATTATATCCTGGCATAGCCACGGCCATATGGCCATCTCTTCCTTTCCCGTAGATATCCTAAGAGGCGACTAAATAAGAGCGAGGGATGGACAGCAGCGTCCCTTTTATAACATCTGCAAAGCCTAACTGCGGTTGCCAATTCGTCTGCCAAGCAATGGCAACTGGCAAAACCCCCCAAGCTGATATGATAATGACGATATTGATTATAATTTAAAATATTATTTCATAATAATATTAACATTAACTAGAATGTCGACAATTTTTGTAGATAACCAAAGAATATTTTTGAACATTAATGCAAAATAAACGGCGTCAATAATCACTACATACATACTATAAAACAAAGTACTACATAATATAAGACAAAGTCGCTGTCGCCATCTGTCCGTTCTTATGTATGCTTTAATCTTTAAAACTACGTAACGGATTTTGATGCGGTTTTTTAATAGATAGAGTGATTCAAGAGGAATGTTTATATGTATAATACATGCATAATATTGTAGAGAAACACTGATATATTTAGAAGTTTCTAATGTGACGTGATGTAATACATATGTACCCGCACGAAACCGAGGCGGGTCGCTAGTTTTATAAAGCCTGAGACGTCCCAGGATTTTTTATCCCTATCAAATATTCTTTAGTCAAGAGATGCATTTTTTACAGTTGTCAATTCATAGTATATTAGCAATAAGAAGTTTTTTTTTTTTTAATAAAGGCTTCAATAGTCATAAAGTAATTAATATGTATGTAATGTTACATGGAAGAGAGCTCTGTCGACTACAAAAAAGTGTGAAAATTTTTCGAAAATTGGCGACATATTTAATCGACGACGGACAGAACTCCTTTTTATGGGGAAGGCCTATGTTCAACAGTGGATGATGATAAATGCTATGCTATTTTTTTTTCTATGAAAATTATGTCCTTTTTGTGCATATACTACGTACGTCCATATAACCCTTAATGCAATTTGCGGTAATGTAGCGTCCTTCGTGCGGCCACTGAGCGACGGCGACTTTTGCGAAATATAGTTTTAAAATTACTATCACGTCCGTGTCTGTTATATTTTATATCTAGTAATATAAATCATGGAAAAAGTTTTACCCGACTGCTTGAAAAAGTGAGGGTAATGTTTTAAGCATTTTCCAAAACGAGATTTTTGTTATTTTGTCTATATTTGTTTATTTCTTTATTGCATTTTATAATGTGTGTCTATATTTGTCTATGTATGTTATCCGATTGCATCGTTAATTATGAAATGATTGTTAACCGACTTCAAAGAGAAAGGAGACTCTTAATATTGTATTTTTTTATGCTTATTTCCTCATAGCTCGGTTAGTTGTGAACCAATTTGGATTTTATTTTATTTATGAACTAGTTTACTTAGTTTATTATTCAATAGTTAATTTGTTTTTATACAACTTATAATGGCAAACAAGCTGGCGGCCCACCTGATGGAAAGTGGTAATCGTCGTCTATAAACATGAACAGCACCATGGACATAACAGAGTATATTGTTTTGCCCATGATACCTCCCATACGTTGCCATTCTTGAGGACTAAGGTGTTATTCCTCTGTACCCTGTAAATTCAAAAACATAACCATGCAAACAGAACTGCTTCACGGTAGAAACACGAATGGGACAGAGGTGCCTAACAAGCTTTTGTACAAAGTCTCCTTTTACTTTTAATTTGGATTCGAATCGACATTAACTCCAATTTTTTTTATGTTTTGTTTATATTTAAATGACCTAGTTATATAGTTTTTTTATTACCTTGTTTACAAAATATGAAATCTTTTAATAGCAATAATAGGTTAATTATACGTCGACGTCTTGAATAAGAAGGACAATGTGAGTACATAATATTACTACAACATATGACTTAACCACAGATACGTTGTTTGTGAGAACTTAAAAATTTTATTACATTTGTTTAAACTAAATTTATTCTACTTTGTAAAATAAATACCATTAAAGTGTTTAGATGGAAAATATTTGTGTACTTCCGGGGTCAAGTAGTGACGTGATAAGAAAAACTGACGCGAGTACTGACTCGAATATCTTATAATCCGAAACTCGATACTCGAATACAAGATTCGAGTATTTGCAGCATTCGAATATTAGTCGCATAATTATCGTAAGTTTTTTTTTTTTCCTAATTAATTATTTCATAAATTTTGCCCCTAATTATCAACGGAGAAATTATTAAATATCTACATTAAAATTAAATTTTTGTAATCAATTGAAAAAATACTCAAGTCTAATAAATTACTCGAATACTCTGTAGAGTTACTCGAGTACTCGAACTCGAAATAAAATCCTGACCCGAGTCATTAAACTCAAGCCAGGATTTGATTTTTTTTTAATGAGTAATGAATAAATAAGATCGAATACCAAAAAAGGCTTACTTAGCACAATATAAAAAGCTAGGGTGAATAAACATAATTCGAGTTTGCGTATAACACCTTAGTCATTTAAGATTAGGTGGCATTATACTTCGAACGCCAAAAAGTTATTTACAGAATTGCTTACCTTATAATCTCCATATGTCTCTGAGAATCTATGAAATGACATACACTTTTAAATTTGTATCAGATACCTGTGACATTAACTGAACAGTTATATTTTAGTTTGTGATTATTATAGGACTAACAGCTGTGTGTGATGCATGCATGTGTGTGTGTGTGTGTGTGTGTGTGTGTGTGAGCGCACGCATGCGTGTGTGTGTTTATTAATTGATGAATTTTAATAATTGAATATATAATATTCTAAATTTTTTTATAAATTTAGATTAAACTATGTTAAAATTGAATTTATAATCTTAATTTAACAAAAATAGATTGTAAATAGGTAATAAAAAAGCTTAATTGTCGAAGTTTATGAAACTGTTATATTATTTTTTATTTCATGAGTAACTCGATATACACTACAAGCTAACCACTACACAGATTTTTAATTCCGCGAATTTAGTCTAATATCTTTAAATGGGCTTCCACGTGTACTGCTGAGTAACAGCATCATGTCGACAAACTACATAAATACTCGTTGACGTAAATATGTAGTAGTAGTATGACATTCAATTTAAATACGTCGAGCTAGGCATATTCGTGTCATTATATTTTAAGCATGACGTTAATAAAAAAATTACTTCTGGTGACTTTTGGAGTATATTCATTGAGTGATGTTGTTACAAGCGAAACGTTCATATTTGATTCCTTACTAGGGAAGTTAAACGATATTCCTCAATATGCTGCAACTCTAGGAAAGTTGAATTTCACAGAACTAATGGAAAAGTATTCTTTACTGCCAAGCAACATATCAGAGGATGGCAAACGTAACTTTACAGAGTTAGCAAATGCATATGGACATCAATGTGAAGAATATAACGTTACCACAGAAGACGGGTATGTCCTTAATATATTTCATATTCCAGGGAAAGGAAGACCTTATTTATTGAACCATGGCCTCGTCGCTAGTTCTGACTGTTTTGCCCTCAGAAAAAATAACTCACTGGCATTTATTTTAGCTGCAAAAGGACACGATGTTTGGATTGGTAATACTAGAGGAAACGATTATTCATTAAGTCATATCAAATTGGATGCTCATAAGGATACAGAGTATTGGAACTTCAGCCTGCATGAGAATGGATATTACGATTATCCTGCATTCATAGACTTTATACTAAAAGAAACTGGCCAAGAAAAGGTAACAATTATAGGACATTCACAAGGTACAATTAATACATTCGTCTTGGGATCAGTCAGACCTGAATACAATGACAAAATCAATTTATTTGTAGCATTAGCTCCTGTGGCATATTTCAAACCGAAAGGTATACTTAGGTCAATCATAGATATAGTGCCAGCGAATATGGTATATTCTGAATTAAAAGAATTGGGTATAGTACAGTTTTACGGTGATAGAGTGATCAGAAAATTTATACAGAGTTTGTGTACACAAAAGACCGGCAGTTATGAAATATGTTGGGAAACTTCAATATTTCCTTTCATCGGTAATGATGCTGAATCATATGAGCAAGAATTTTCAAATGTACTCGCTGGTCATTTTCCACAGACTATTCCTACAAAAACTGTATGCCATTTCGCTCAGTTCACTAAAAGAAATAAATTCGCTCAGTTTGACTACGGCACAGCAGAGAACGTCATAAGGTATGGTGCTACAACACCACCGGAATATGATCTTAGTAACGTAACTATGAAAGTAGCACTTTTTGTGGGAGCCAATGATTATATGGCTACGATTGAAGGTGCAGACAAAATAAAGGCTAAACTTCCAAATGTAGTTGAATATGAAATACTACCCCGAAAACAGTTCAACCATTTCGATTTTATTTTTGGAAATCGTGTCCAAGAAAATTTTTATCCATACTTATTTGATGTCTTAGATAAATATCCATAACATAAAAACTTTTAAATATGAAAATATCTTAAATCTTTTGTTATGAAATAAATTTAACAGTATTGTTTTATTTGTTTGTTGAGACTATGAGTTACAATATTTCCAAAGAATTAATTTTAATTTAAAATTATTAATATATTAATGTATTCTGCATACTTTCATTACAGCAATTTTGTCTTCGCCTTTATTATTTTCACATTATCTTTTAATATTATCTTTAAAATGTTTTTGTACTGTTTATTGTGTTTGTTCTTATTATTATAAACCTTCATTCATTGTTGTTAATTCTTTAATTGTTGTTTCATTTACTATTTTTCCTTTTCCTATATCTTATTTATTTAATAAAATTGTTAATAAATGATATCCTATATACACACATGAGAAATAATTGAGAAAAATAATATGTGGGGTCTGAATAAGATCAATAGAGGGCATTAGAATAATTTATAATTTTTTTTTTTTACAACACGTGGCAAACAAGCATGCTGCTCACCTGATGGTAAGTGACTACCGCCGCCTTTGATCACCCACAACACCAGCGGCATTGCAGGTGTGCTGCCGGCCTTTTAAAAAGGAATAAAAGGAATTTTGTCTGTCTGATGTCTACCTGTCTGCCTGTCTATATATTTATTCGTTCTAGCATCACGCAAAAACTACTATACCAAACTGGATGTGGTTTTCAAAGATATATTTGTGAAAGTCTAATGTAAAATTTGATTTAGGTTGTATCTTGACAAACATGCATGCGACTCACCTAATGGTAAGCGGTTAGAATTAAAAGTTAGTATTGAATGAGAACTATTAATAATGATATTAGAACTCTAGTTAGGAAAGAAAAAAAAATCTTGGTACATATTTTGAAAAACGACAACTGTGACACATTGACTGGACTTCATCCAGATATTTATGTGGGGGACAATTCTCCAACACGCTAGGTCAGCTTCCGAGGGAGGGAATACTTGGCCTAATCCGCCGACTTTTATTTATTCAGTGAATTAATCTCGACCGGGAGGGGTGGGCGCACTGCCCCTTACTTCCTGCCGGTACTACAGTCTCGCGTCTGGAGTGAGAGATAAAGCGAAATGTGCCTTTGCAGATTTATAGACGATTATTTTCGAAATCTAAGGAAAAGTATCGTTTACAGTTTATTTCGATTTGCTATACATACACTTAGGAGATAATAATAATATGTTTAATTTTTTTTAACATAGACAAAACCCAAATATATACCGGACTCCTGGTTGCCAGATGTTTCCACCAGTCAGTGTAATATTTAATTTGCTAATTATTAATTATTTATTTGTATTAATTATCTATATTAATTAATTGTATTTCGCAACTTCGCCTGTTTATATATTATTAGATTAGTGTTTTTTTTTTAAATCTGAGTGGTAATTCCCGAAGTTAACTAACAATTCTAACAACTTCTTCGTGTTACTATATTAGTATTGATGTAGATATCGGGGTTTCAAAATTTTGTTATTTCGAAACTATATTAATAAATAATCTGATATCCAGATTAGATTTGAACCTTTTTGCTCTTATCATAGATCCAAAATATTTGCCTATTGCCGCAGATATTGTTGGGATTTTAACTTCATTGCGAACATTGCTATACAATATGTGCTTTTGCCAAAATACTCTAATAATTTACCAGAGGGAGACTTTGTACAAAAGTCGATTGCTTGGGTACCTCTGTCTCATTCGTGTTTCAACCGTGAAGCAGTTGTGTTTGCATGGCTGTGTTTCGGTTTGAAGGGTGGGATATGACGTGAATTTACTGGGTACAGAGAAATAACACCTGAGTCCTCAGGAATGGCAACACATGGGGGGGTATCATGGGCGAAACAGTATATTCTGTTATGTCCATGGTACTGCTTATGTTTATAGGCGACGGTTACCACTTTCCATCAGGTGGGCCGTCCGCTTGTTTGCCATTCTAAGTTGTATAAAAAAAAAAAACTCTTTATTGAAACATAATCTTGCTTTGTTGATAGCTTAGTAGGACAATGTTTGATTACTATCCGGTTATACCAAGGTTAGCCTAAATATAATTGCCATATAGGAGTTTTTACACAAACTTCAAATATTTTTTCTCCAAATCGATGTCATTTTTAGGATTTTTGCCCTATCACAAAGTTGTATCGTTTTTAATTAAGTTTTAGCATTTGGTGCAAAATTAACGATGAAAAAAGTCATTCCTTATCTTTCTAGTTTTCCATCTTCTTCTCTTTCTAGTTTTCCATCTTCTTCTCTTCCCGTTATTTACCTTCAATTATATATTTTGTTGTAATTACGTACCTTAGGAAGGCAGTGGATACAAGTGACTCAGGACCGTTCCTTACGGCACTCTATGAGGATACCTATGTTTAGCAGTGGACGGATAATGGCTGAGATGATGTTGATGGCCTTATATAACTGTATAGAGCTTACAAGTACTAACATGGAACCAAAATTTCCAAAAAAATTACCCTAACTTCTCCAAGCCTATTTCACCTTTCACAAAAAAATAATGGACCTTCAAATTTTACCTACCTTTAAATCATATCCCACCCTTCAAACCGAAACACAGCGGGGGGAAAGGGATTGTTAGTAATGGAGACTGAGAATCCCATTGCTAGCAATATACCCAACCAGGTCGACCTCCTCGCGGTTCTTCCTGGAAACTATCATGGTTAATTCCTGATGAATTCATCATGATAGGCTAACTGGCCTGTTTTTATTCTCATCTATCACCCTTCACTGGTGTACCGCCAGCGTATCCCGTTAGGGCAAGTGGAGTTACCATACCATTTTCACCCATCAAAAAAAAAACCGAAACACAGCCACGCAAACACAACTGCTTCACGGCAGAAACGTGAATGAGGTAGAGGTACCTAAGCGGATAAAGTCCCCCTCTGGTAAAATTACTTGCAACAAAACCCTCTGGTGGGAATTTCGAGTCGAATTACCGTAGTTTTACTTTGCACATCGTATTTAACCACAAACGTTAAAAATCAGAATGAAAGCAACGAGATTGCGCGTACTTAACGGATTGGATTCCCATTCCTTATTCACATCCATTTTAACTAACTTTCTACGGTGAAAAAACTGTTCGAAACTAAACTACCGAAACTAAAGAAAATACAATCACATTAAAAACGGAACCAAATGAACGCGACTTTATTTTTAAATAATAAACATAGCAAATTTTTTTGAAAATTAAAATACTTATGTGTATGATAATTTTAATTGTTACCCACTACTGAATATAATTTGCCGTATGGTCTCGGCGTAGAAAGATCCACCCCTTCTTTTCCCATAGATGTCGTAAGTGGCGACTAAGGAACCGGGACAGGCAGCAGTATCCCTCTTTAAACATCAGTAAAGCCTAACCGCAGTTGCCAACCCACCTGCTAAGTATGGCAACTACTGGCTACACCATTTAATAAATGGAAACCTATGGCAGAACCTTCCCAATAAAGGAAGGCCTATGTCCAGCAATGGATAGTTAACTGATATGATGATAATTGAACATAGTCCTCTCCCATAGACACCTATAGAAACCGTGAGTTACCAGCATTCAGTAACTCTTCAAAACATTTTGGAGTCGTTACATCAAGGGTCGTCCAACTTCATTTACAGTCACAAAGCGACTACTCAAAAACCTTTTATCCATATGACTGGTGTGGTAGAGAGACAATAGATACCTTTCAAGGACACGACCTTCAGTAATGAAGTGGACAAAGAGAGAGAGAGAAAGAGAGAGAGAGACGAGATGACTGGTCTGATTACCACTTCAGCTTGCATATCCTTCAGACTAAATCAATCACTTTGTTCCATCTATTCTTCTACGAGTATCACGCAGAGAAACCCCGAGTGTAACCTTTCCATTGATAGCGGAGCATACGGTTAGCAACGAAGAACAATATATCACTAAGACTCAGTATCAAAAATTTTCTAAAAACGGATTTTATTACATCTGAAATAAAACCCAAAAGTCCCGAGATTGATCGTTAAATGAAATGCCTTGATATGTTTATTATCATTAGTGTTGAAAACACAAGGAAATCGGTCTATTTCTGAAAACAACTTTTATGTGTGTCTATTTATTCACCGCTTTGATCGTGTGTGGTCCGGTTCGAACTGAAATTAACCGGTTTATTGTTTCATTATATATTTATTGGGAGCCCTAAAGTTAAAGAGATAGAGTTGCAAATTGTAAGTTGTAATGTTACTTTAGAAAACTGTAAATTAATATTCATTAATTATGACTGTATATTTCTGAATTAAATAAACAAAAATTATATATATATTTTTTTTAATTTTTAATTTTATTTCTTTTAAATGTTTCATTCATTTATTTGTACTTTATTGTACACAAAAATTATTTTGTTATAAAATATTCTGTACAAATATGCACAATAGATAAGCTTAACTCTATAAGAGTTCTCTTCCAGCAAACACTTCTTATTAATTATTACCTAAATAAATGTGAAAAATTATTATAAAAACGTAGAATATTCACTACAGTACATAATTTACCGATTATACATATATATATATATATATATATATATATATATATATATATATATATATATATTGTCTGTAACTTTTTGTTCTTCAACTTTAACGTCAAGTCGTTGTCGTTTAAATATATTAAAATCAATTATTATTACATAATTTATATGCCATAAGATAATATAAGAATTATTGACATTATTTATTTTATTTATTCTTTATTAAACAATAAAATTTGTACAAATGGTGAGCTTAATGCTGCATGGCATTCTCTACCAGCTAACTGTTGCATTACTCATTTTTGTCACTGTTTTTTATATTTTAACATATTTTATATTATATTACATAAGTTGCACCTATTTATATATATATATATATATATATATATATATATATATATATATATATATATATATATATATTGGCAGGCGGATTGCAACCATGTTATATACAGATATATATTATTGTGCCGGGGGAACATAATAATAATAACCATGGTCATAATAGAATACTATTACACCCATTATTACTATTACTCTTCATGTCTGTAGGCCACGGTTAGCACTTTCCATAAGAGAAGCCATGTTGCTTGCCATTCTAAATTGTATAAAAAAGTTCTATTCCTAATTGTTTCTATGTCACGTTCACCTCAGTTTGTTCTTAATGTTAATAAAACAGGATGCTAACCATGTCAATGTTTTTGGGTACAGACAAACCCACTTAGCGGCTTGTACCTTTGTTTTGATAATTGAACGCCGGACGGCTAATGTATTTCAATACATTATGTTAAGTCGCGTTTAAGTGGCCGTTACTGGTCGCCCCCGTTAAGTAAGGTTAATGTGAAACAATAATAGTTGTAATGCATGCTCTATTTTTAACCAACAACATAAAAAGAGAACTGGATCAATGGTTGATAATGGAATGGTAGCCTCGGTTGCGCTACCGATATACGCTTACGGGGCACAAATGAGTGATGATAGGTGAGAATGAAAGCAGCTCAGTTGGCCCATCGTAACGAATTTAAAAAGAATTAACCGAGATGGTTTCCATGGGGAACCGCGTGGAGGTCGATCTGATAGCGTATATTACGAGCAATGGGGATTAACGTCCCCATTACTAACAATCCTTCTCCCCACACCCATTAAGTTAGTTACAACTATATTATATGTACGAGTAAATGTATGGATCTTATAAAGATATATAGAATTATCTTAGATTATATATGTAGATTGCCAGTGTCTCCATTGTTCGAGAAAAACGGGTAACTTTTTCATAGTTTTAATTAATAGTTATGAATGTTTCCTTTATAACTTCTATATTTATTTTGTTTTATAATCTTTGCAACTTTTTAATACGTAAAAAATCTTTTTATTAATTAAATAATTAAATATAGTTGCGTCAAGATACATTATGTGCGTCAGTATATAGAACACTGACAAAAAAACGAGTCAGCTAATTTGACAACTAGCTGACAAAAAGTTGACGCGTTTTTTAGACTCAATACTCTATCTATATAATCTAAGACAAATAAATATATATGTGTTATATAAATATACCTATATATGTTAGTTAATAACTGAAAAAAATGTTCAAAGTTCTACAAACACACATTTTTATTGGCACTGCTAAAATTTAATATGACAACTTCTTTAACTATCCCAGTTATTGCTCTAATATTTTATTCTCTTTATAACCCATTTGAGAACACTAGGCTTTAGCTGCGGTTTTGGATGTAAATTATAAAAGATTTAATAAAAAAAAACCTAATCGGCTGAATGGATTTCAAAGAAATTTAAAACCTAGTTAGATTACATCTCAATTTGACACACGTAAGGTACTTTTTATATGCTATTTATTATGCTTTTTTTATGTTATTTCTTATGTACAAAGCTAAGGAAAATAGCTAATTTCATTTTTTTACAAACATAGGTCGAAAAAGATGAAAAATGGTATATCTTCCATACTAACACAGCATATTCAGAATGCGTTTTTAATAGAGACTCGAAAGTGTTCTGTCATTTTTTAATTTATAATTTTTTTTTAATAATATATTAGAGAAGATATTAATTTTTTTTATTAAATTTCATTCGATTTCTCCCCTAGTATATTCTATAGAATGTAGATTTTTATACAACTTCAAATGCATTCATCATCATCATCATCTCAGCCATTCTCCGTCCACTGCTGGACATAAGCCTCCCCATAGACAGCCATAAAGAACGGTCCTGAGACAT
Source organism: Galleria mellonella (assembly GCF_026898425.1). Taxonomy (NCBI): domain Eukaryota; kingdom Metazoa; phylum Arthropoda; class Insecta; order Lepidoptera; family Pyralidae; genus Galleria; species Galleria mellonella. Next base: position 3,756,309 of record NW_026442037.1, on the reverse strand, counting down.
CTGCATCCACTGACTCCCTGCAATGAATTTCTATCAAATATATTTTTTTGTTATTATTTTAGCCACTAACTGTCCACTGCTGAACATAAGCCTTCCCCAGGGTGAGTTTTGCCAGTAGTTGCCACGCTTGCCAGGCGGGTTGGCAACTACAGTTAGGCTTTTATGGATGTTTTAAGAGGGACGCTGCTGCCCATCCCTCCACCATAAGCTCCCTTAGCCGCCTCTTACGATACCCACGGGAAAGGAAGTGGTTGGTCCATCCTATGCCGGGACCTACACGACGGCGCGACCTCACATCAAATGCATTTTAGGAAGTCAATTAAAACAGGTCACTCGAGACTTGGAACATTTGTTTAAGAGCAAATACAAAGAAGCGCAAGATACCCTAAAAAACTAGTGACCAATACAATTCCTAAAACTAGCCGTTTATTAAAAAAATTCTATATGATGTGTTTGAAAATCTTTAACAATATACCTACGGATATAAAGGAACTTCCATTAAATAAATATAAAATTGTATTACGTAAATGGTTACTTAGCAAAAGCTTTTACTCTGTTGACGAATTTTTCAAGAAAGAATAGACAAATATCTAATATAGTTGTCGATGCATAAATTAATCAGTTCCTATCAAAATGTGACATTTGCATGCTATTCTGTAATGGCTAAATAGGCACGAAACGTTATGTAATACAAGACCACCGATACCTACCCTATTTAATGCAAATAAATTTATTATTATTATTATTATATGTATTTATTCTCATGTCAGACAAAAAATATTACACTGTACTGAATACTAGTTTTTACTATTGTTTTCTGAAATCCTAATATTTTATCTCGATACGCCATCTTTATGTGGTTATCTAATTTCGAAATTCACGCATACGAATTTGCGGGTAGAAGCTGCAATATTACGTACACAGTTGAAGCTACTGATATCGAAGTGTACAGCAAAGCCACCGCGTCATATATTATTTCAAAGTGTATATTTTAAAGTTTGCTAGCTATATTTTTGGGTCGTACGGCGCCATTATTGGTGATTCACGTTTATGCATCATAATAAAAACGCCATAAAATTTCCTTTATTGGCGGCCGTCCACTCGTGGAATATTATTAAATTATTCGACACTTATTAACTTGGCTGCAATGAGTTGTTATTATATATTATCTACAATATAAGAAAAGCGGCCAAATTGTCTTTGTTATTAGCTAATTGATACTGTACGTATTTGCGTATAAAGTTAACTCCGTTTAAAGAAATTCAAAATTATCGATACATATAATAATAAAATCGTAACTGGTCGCTGTCTGTACATGGAAGATATATAAGAAAAAACTATTATAGGAGGGCTTTAGGTACGCAATAGAACCCAAAGCAATATTTTTTTGAAATTTCATCTGTCTGTTAGTCTGTAAATTTGTGCACGTTAATCGTAAAAACGGCTTAACCGATTTGAATGAAGTTTTCACTAGTACGTTAGTTATCTGCTCCACTTAACATTTAGTGTTTGTTTTATTTCAAACTGTTCATAAACAAAATAGTAATATCAATATAAAGAATCACATATAAAATGTTATAAAATAACCGATCAGTTGAATTGGCTGAAACTTTTTTTATAAAATGTATTAATTTTTGAAAATTCTGTCTACTCGTGCCAAGTCAAATCGGATGGCCAGTATTAATATATATATATATATATATATATATATATATATATATATATATATATATATATATATATATATTATATATATATATATATATAATATATGTTGTAATTATCCTAAAATTGAATATAAAATATGTTAAAATATAAAAAACAGTGACAAAAATGAGTAATTAAGCTCGCCATTTGTACAAATTTTATTGTTTAATAAAGAATAAATAAAATAAATAATGTCAATAATTCTTATATTATCTTATGGCATATAAATTATATAATAATAATTGATTTTAATATATTTAAACGACAACGACTTGACGTTAAAGTTGAAGAACAAAAAGTTACAGACAATAATGAATACAGATTTAAATTATATTTAATTTTCATCCGACTACGGCGATGCAAAAAGGAGGGTTATGATTTTGGCCCGTATGTATGTCCATGTATACCCTGATAACTTTTAAACTACTTATTAACTTTTTAACTTACGCACGCACGTACGCACGCACGAACGCACGCACGTACGCAAACACTCACTCACGCGCGCACAGACGCACGCACGCACGCACACACACACTTTTATTTTTTAATTTTCACACAGATTTTATTTTTTAACTGTCCAAACTCCCCTTATGGGCTAAACCTATGTTCAAAAGTGGACACTTAACGGCTGATATAATAAAAAAATACACTTGTATAACTTGTATACTTATACTTGTGTACGTAAAATAAGGCATAATAACTTGTATACTTGTATAAGTATAATAAGGCAGTCCTATTATCGAAAGCAACTTTTAGAAACAACTTTAGGAAATAAATACCTTAGATTTAGGCATAAGTTTTCAAATGAGAATCAAATCCGAAACTTTCTATAAACCAGACCTTTAATTTTTACTAAGCTATAGATGATTGGTACAGTCAGTTAGTTTAGCACATTCTCCATTATTAACTGCCTATCGCATCATTAAAGATGATTATCTTGAACTAGCGACTCGCTCCGGCTTCGCACGGGTGTAATGCCGCACCGCTATGCCCCTGCTTTTTAAATCTGTAATATCTTCAGAAATATTCATTTAAATTACATGCTGTAAAGTGCCATATTGATCTATATTAAATAGACAATGTAATTAAGGTACTTAATTGGATAAAAATTTATGCTGTATTGCTTAAAATCACTTCGTAAATAAGCCATTTTTTCCCGTAAAATGTAAAGGATAAAAAATGGTTATTGTGGGTTATCCTTAAGAGATAGACATATACCATCGCGGAATTTTTTGTTGCCCTTTTTAAGGTGTACAATACTGTAGTACATTATTTTGATTTATCTCGTGGGGTTCAGCCAGCGTTTGCAATGTAAGCGCAAAAAATGTGTTTATTTGCGACATCACATTAGAAATCTCTAAATTTATCAGTATTTCTCTGCAATATTATGCATGTATTATATATATAAACCTTCCTTTTAAATTACTTTATCTATTAAAAAAATCCGCTTCAAAATCCGTTGAGTAGTTTTAAAGATACATATACGGACAGACAGCGACAGCGACTTTGTTTTATACTATGTAATGATACCTAGAGAGCTGTGATGCCCACGCTCTCAGGCCGTAGATAAGAATCTGCAGACGGTTTCCATTGTTCGTGTATCAAATTATATTTATTTATTTACTATGAATAGTTTTTACTTATGAGTTTTTTTTTATACAACTTAGCATGGCAAACAAGCTAACGACCCACCTGATGGAAAGTGGTAACCGTCGCCTATATACATGAACAGTACCATGGACATAATAGAGTACACTGTTTCGCCCATGATACCCCCCATGCGTTGTCATTCCTGAGGACTCAGGTGTTATTCCTCTGTACTCTGTAAATTCACGTCATATCCCGCCCTTCAAATCGAAACACAGCTATGCAAACACAACTGCTTTACGGTTGAAACACGAATGGGATAGAGGTACCCAAGCAAACGACTTTTGTACAAAGTCTCCCTCTGGTTGCAAACAAAGGCTCCCTTATATATTTATAATCATCATCGTCATCATTTCAGCCATTATCAGTCCACTGCTGGACATAAGCCTAACGTAAGTCAGGATTTCATAATGTTAGGGTAAAGCTGTACCCACTTTGTATGCGTTTGTTTCTTTGTTAGTTAATTTGGTTATTTGACACCGCCTGCTTTAATCATTAACCTTATATTTTGAATAGGTTTAGATTACTTTTTATTCTAGTAAATAAATATAGATCAGTCATATAGACGAAGTCGCCAATAAAAACTAGTAAAGTAATTAAATAACCAAGAAAATAAAAAATAAAAAATGTTTTATGAAAAATTACAAAAATTTCAAAATTCACACTTCAAATGAAATTGCGCCATCTGGCAAATATTATAAAGTTTTATTTTGCTTGCAGTTGTCTCGGGACCGTGCCTTATGTCAATCTATGGAGGAGCAGTGAACAGATAATGTTGATTTTTTTTTTTGTTTTATTCGTAATATTTAATAAAAAAAAAAAAAACAAAATAAATGAACCTCGATAGTAAGTTTCATTAGACCACAAAAACAAGCCAAAGAAAAAATATTATTAAACAAAAAAATAAATGTTTCGCGTCCCAAAGACATCCAGTGATAGTCGCGTAATCCTTCACTTGTCTTATTGCGATTGAATTTTCAATCTGGATTGATTGATTGAGTCGCGAGACAGATTGATTTTTAAGTAGTCTGCAAAATGTAAGGATCTTATAAATTGAATATGATACGAAAGCTGAGTTCTATTTGTAAAGGATTTGTTGGAATGAGACTGACGAATAGACGAGGGAATATCATTCATTTTGTTTTAAAATCTTATGTGTAGGGTCGGCACAGAAATAAAAAAAAAAGTTTCAATTAATATTAATTAAAGTGATAGGGAAAAAAGGTTCTTGAGTGGCGACCCTATAGCGGGGGAGAAAGGGATTGTTAGTAATGGAGACTGGGAATCTCATTGCTAGCTATATACCCCACCAAGTCGACCTCCTCGCGGTTCTCCTTGGAAACTATCATGGTTAATTCCTGATGATTTTTCACTGGTGCTCCGCCGGCGTATCCCGTTAGCGCAGGCAGGGTTACCATACCATTTTCACCCATCAAAAAAAAAATACCCTATCATGTCGACTTCCACGTGGTTCTGGAAATCATCGTGCTGAACTCCAGGCGTATTCATCACGATGGGCCAACTGACCTGCCTTTTCATTCTCACCTATCATCCCTCACTGGAGCACCGTTAGCGTAGGTAGGGTTACCATTCCATTATCATCCATTAAAAAAAACGCAGCATATATGTGTACAAAGTTTTAATAAATAGAAATAATGGTAGATCCAATTTCATTTTACGGATTTTTATCATAAACGTCAATGACAGCTTCCAAAAAAAGCTATTTATTAATTCTAGACATTTTTTACATATGAATTCTCTGTCTCTCCAAACAGATAATCTTATTAAGTAAACTCAAGCTCACTACCCGATAAAAGATATAACTATTTCTTGTCTAGTCTTGAGAGAGAATTAATTTTTAATTCGTTAGAGCAATGGTTATATTCAGAATTGGGATGCCAATACAATATTTATACCGGGCGTCCCCTTTACAGCCACATCGACATTCAGGTAAGACCCAGAATTACCATCAATAGACCAGTTCATTTAGAGCTCGCCGAGTCGGAGGAGGATATAGAATTCTTCTGGATGTGACGTAAATTAATTATACCACTGAGGTTTTTTTTTTATACTACTGACGTGGCAAACAAGCATACGGCCCTCCTGATGGTAATTGGTTACCGTAGCCTATGAACACCTGTAATACCAGAGATATTACGCGTGCATTGAAATAGTTTAGTATAGTAGTTTTTTATGCAACTTAAAATAGCAAATAAGCTGACGGCCCACCTGATGGAAAGTGGCAACCGTCGCCTATAGACATGAGCAGTACTATAAACATAACAAAGTATACTGTGTCACCCATGATACCCTTCATGCGTTGCCAAATTAGCTCATCATAAAATATATCCCAATGATAAACACATGTTGTTTTATCAGCGGTTATCTGTCCACTGCTAATCACAGCCTCCCCCATACGGGGGTTTTTGTCAGTAGTTGCCATGTTTGGCAGCCGGGTTGGCAACCGCAGTTTGGCTTTTGATGATGTTTTAAAAGGGATGTTGCTGTCCAGCCTTGGCCCATGAACTCCAATAATTGCCTCTTACAACACCCATGGTGCCGGGATTTACATGGCTATAATGGGATAAACACATGTGTCTTCCATAAAATAATATAAAAGAATATTACTAGTAGACCTCCCTTACTGTGCTCAGTTTTTTTTTAATAAAATACAGCGCATCTTGTTCGGTAAAGTACCCTTGTATAGGTGAAATCATTTTAGTTAAATATTTTTTTAGTTTATTCATTACAAATAAAGCACTAATTTTTTTTTTACTAAAGTGTCGTGTACAGTAAGAAGTGAATGATAGCAACACTGGATGTGCATCTACATTACGTAAAGGGAACAAAACTTTGCTGTATGTGTCAACGGACGACTTTAAAAAATTCAAGTGGATCAACGCAACGGATTTTATCTAAATTTATATTTTTATAACTGTACGCAAATTAAATCGAATAATTCAAGCTTGTTTATATGAAATTGACCTTTTAAAGATAACGATCTGTTAAAGAGATCAACACGTACTAATAATAACGTAATATTTTTATATATATTCTTTATTGCACTAAAACATACAGTAACAACAGTAAGTTAATAACAATGTTAGCAAAGGCGAACTTATAGCGATAGCATACTCTATCTATCTAAAAGAGATCTCTTCCAGTCAACCGTGGCATAGGAAGTAGTGAGTGCGCAGTATTAGTGCTAAACAGAAATTAAAATAAATATTTAATATTTATATATATATATTTCTGTAATAAATCATTATATATATATATATATATATATATATATATATATATATATATATATATATATATATATATTGATATACATAGTACCTATGTTCTTTAGTGTAATTAAATTATTTTATAATGTAAATTTTCGCTAAGAAATGAATTTTGAAAATTTCAATTTAAAGGGAGTACACAGGCCACACGTGCAAACTATTTAATTAGTTTAACCATGCATTGTCTCTTCCAGTAACAAAAACCTAAATCCGCGATGTGGTCTCTTCGCCTCGGGATTTGTCCCGATGCCGTAATTACGGGTACACACCCTACTAGTGCAAATAGAAACAAAACCGCACGCATCCGCATATGTAAATAGCTGCGGATGTGGGATCCGTCGTATTAGGGCAACCAACTGGGAGACGTAAAGGAGTACAACGTTAAAATATTATTCAATTTCCCCTTGTTAGGTTTTGGAGGTCAAATGGTGATTTTATTCTTTGTTGAGCCGCAAATTTGTAATTTGCGTTCGTAGAAATATATACGTACGCCCAATCATTCGTTCAATTTATTTCAAAGAAAATACTCACTTGGATACATGCTGTGTGTTCGTTAAATCTATACCAATTGGAAAAGATTATTTGTTTGCACAATCTATTCTCTGGAACATTTGTCATTTTTTTTAAAGAGAAAAATAGATATATAGATACTCTTTATTGTTTCCTCCAAAAGATTACAATAGTAAACTTATTATAAATATATATATATATATATATATATATATATATATATATATATATATATATATATATATATATATATATATATATATATATATATATATATATATATATATCTTCTTAATATCTTTCAAACCTAACTGTGGTTGCCAATCCTAAGCCATGTGTGGCAACTACTGGCTAAACCTCCCAAGGGGGAGGGTTATGTCCACCAGTGGACAGCTAAAGGCTGACATGATGATGATAATGATATTTAATTTTAATACGCCATCTAGAAACTTGTACCCCATAAAAATATCTGCATGATTTCAAGTCAATGTGTCACAGTTGTCATTTATCAAAATATTTGGCTTAAAAAAAAACTTTTCTAACTAGAATTCTAATAAGGATAGAAACGGAACAATCTCATTCATTACTAACGTTTCCCCGTTAAAGTCCACCAAAAAACAAACGGACGAAACAGTATACTCTGTTATGTCCATGGCACTGCTCATGTCTATAGGTAACGGTTACCACTTTCCATTACGTGGGCCGTCAGCTTGTTTGCTATTCTAAGTTGCATAAAAAAATACCTATTCTGATATCCACGCGTACGGAGAAGCGCACAAGAATCTAGTACTTGCACAAATTAAGCATAAAATAATAAATGGAATATTGTAGCACTATAATACGTTTACACTAAGACAGCAAGGGGCCACTCTTGGAATTTATTTAACAGTGGCCAAGGCAGCGAAATTGCGGAGGAATCCGTAATCACAATACAAACGTATAGAATGTACACGATTAGGTGCGTACATTGAGCGTTGCAGGCGGGCAACTGTTTTCAATGTGAAAAATAATTTGATTATTTTATTAGCTGTTTCTCGTATCTTCTAAAGGGAGACTTTGTACAAAAGTCGATTGCTTGGGTTCCTCTGTCCCATTCGTGTTTCAACCGTAAAGCAGTTGTGTTTGCATAGCTGTGTTTCAGTTTGAAGGGTGGGATATGGCATGTATTTACTGGGTACGGAGGAATAACACCTAAGTCCTCAGGAATGGCAACGCATGGGGTGTATCATGGGCGAAATAGTATACTCTGTTATGTCCGTGGTACTGCTCATGTCTATAGGCGACGGTTACCACTTTCCATCAGGTGGGCCGTCAGCTTGTTTGCCATTCTAAGTTGTATAAAAAAAAAATCTTACCCGTGTTTGGGATAACAAATTAATATAATCACTTTTAAACTTATAATATTAGTAAGGATTTTTAAAACTTATAACGATAAATGACAGATAAAATTTCCTTTCGTCAAATATAGGCACAAATAAAAACTTGTCCTTTTTTTTAATTAGTATTGATAAATAATTCTTGTAAGAAGTAATTTACAGTGGTACCCTGCACTTTGATTGTTTTGTTAAGAGAGGGACTGGCTGAAAATCAGCGCTGTGCAGCTATTCACATTGCACTGGAACACTCACAGCATCAGCTGAGCCCGTTCCTTTTGCCGAGTATGGGACACTTTTTGTATATGTTATTTCTACTTTATATTGTAATTGTATGGCAATAAATGTTTCTATTCTATTCTATTCTTTGTGCTAATACATATATAGATATTAGTGAGTACGTTTATTACCCTAACATGCACCTTTTTAGAGTATATTTTTAAATTTTATATTTTTTACTTTGTTTTTCGATATCTGACAATGTCATTATTCGGTTATTATATTTTTCACTACCACTAGCAGCGATCGTCTTATTATTTCGTAAAATATACAGTCTTTTTTTCGGAGCATATTTCTCGTTAAAATATTGGTCCTATATATTATATCTACAAATTTGTTTTATATTTGACTTTATGTAAAATATTGTATTCTAAAATAAGTAGTCTGAAAGTTATGGGAGAAAAGACGAAGGTACCGGTACCAGATGCATATTAGTCAAAATCATAACCCTCCTTTTTGGCGAAGCAAACTGTTAGTCGCTATGATTTCATTGAATTTACGTTCGTCGTAGTCGAGTATTAATGGAAACTGTAGCGACTAACAATCGGCCCATTGTAGCGCGTGTGCGTCGCCCCACATTTCAATATTTAACAAGGGGCCAGCAATTATTTATTCAGCGTAGCCACGGGTCTATAGTTGTAAACTAACCGACGCAAACTAAAGGAACACAAATAACCGATAAACCGAAATAATTTCTGGTTTATAACTGCGTTAATAAACAATAACGAGGCGGACCACCTTGCAAAGTTACTTACGTAAATTTAAATATCTTCTAAGTGGGAAAATTATATTTTTATTTTTTAAACTATTTTCATTTTTGTACAAATCAAAATAAACCTAAACTAATATTGTAAAAAGAAAAAATACCATAGATAAATATTGTTTATTGTTTCATTCAAAAGGTTACAGTAGTAAAATTAGGGGGGAAAAGGGATTGTTAGCAATGGAGTTTGACAGCCCCATTGCTACGTGGTTTCCCCTGGAAACCATTGTGATATGCCGATGGGCTATTAGGTCGACATCTCCATACCGATAGCGCGGGTGGTTCCCCACCAATTAAAAAAAAAAGTAGGAAAAAATACCATTGTGACCAATTCTTATTGATAATCAAAATCGTCGATGGTGTTTCTTCCGTGAAGCCGTTGTGTTTGCATGGCTGTGTTTCGGTTTGAATGCTGGGATATGGCAGTGAATATACAGGGTACAGAGGAATAACACCTGAGTCCTCAGGAATGGCAACGCATCATCCTCACCTATCATCCATCAGGGGACCGTCACTTAGTAAAAAAAACAGTTTTTTTTTACAAGCATTTTTTTTTCAAAATTCGAATGTATAAAACGACTGATAATTGCACAAAACCCTATTTAAACAAAATCATTTGTTGTATATTGTAAAAAAAAAAACCTTTTTATAGGAAAGAAATTTGTATATATTTTACATTAACCGCCCCCCCTCCTCCCCCACTGATAACTGTCAAAACATTATCACAAATTGTAAACATGACAAGTACGTACCACAATAATAAATAACAAGTCGACAACCCTATCGCGGTCACGTGCAAGTTAAATGATCCGAAACAGGAAGCTATAACCCTATTGTTTAGCGTTTGTATCACATTTATCAATATTTGTGATAATCAATACAATGATAGTGTCACGGGAATGAAATATTAGGTAATCAGGGGTGGGGTTAAAATAGTCCAAATATACGTAATCATTCATTCAAATTTCCATTCATCCATTCATTCATTCAATCTCAGAGATCAACAGTGATATTTTGTGACTTTGACATGTACACTTCTTGTTTTATTCTCTTTTATATTTTATAATTCTGTCATAAAGAGTGGAAGTAATTTAAAAAGTAAATTTGTTTTTTTCTTCTATTCTTACCTCATTATTAAATTTGGTATATAAAAAGTCACGAAATATTTTTATACAACTTAGAATGGCAAACAAGCTGACGGCCCACCTGATGGAAAATTGTAACCGTCGCCTATAGACATGAGCAATACCATGGACATAACAGAGTTTCGTACTGTTTCGCCCATGATGCCACAACTGCTTCATTGAAACAAGTTGCCATTCCTGAGGTCGTAAGAGGCTCGCAACGTGTTATCTCCTCTGTACCATCTGTAAATTCACGCTATATCCCACCCTTCAAACCGAAACATAGCCATGCAAACACAACTGCTTAACGGTTGAAACACGAATGGGACAGAGGTACCCAAGCAATCGACTTTTGTACAAAGTCTCCCTCCGGTAAAGGGGGATATCTAACCACATATCCTGAGCTTTTTCTAATTCTATTTATTCCAATTTTCGGCGTGTAGGTTTCGGCACAGAATAGGCCACTCCTTTCTTTCCCGTGGGTGTCATAAGAGGCGACTAAGGGAACCTATGGTTGATAGATTGGCAACAGCATCCCTCTTAAAATATAACCAAAAGACTAACTACGGTTGCCAACCCGCTTGCCAAAAGTGGCAAAACCTCCCTAATAGAGGAGGCTATGTTCGGCGATGGACAGAATTTACCAAAGGTTAACTGTATTAAGTAATAGTATTAAGTCCGTCGTTTGTATTAAAATTTTTTTCATAATGTGATCAATAAAGAAAAAATAAATAAATAAAATAAAATAAAACCGTTTCTAACATTCTTTAAGTAAGTAAGAGAAATAAAAATAATATATACATCGTTCATAACTTTAAATTTATTAATCCAAGACTAACCGAAAGTTTTTTTTTTGTACATCTTATATTTCTCGTTTCCAGATCGTCGCCGGCCATTTTGTCATCGGATACTCAGGCTCCATGACTGCAACCTGATACTATGTGGGGTTGATAGCTATTCAATTTCAACCAATCACAGGCCAGGAGGGGATGAGGTTTTATACATATTACAATAGCATAGTGTAGTCTATTGTTTTTATGCACAACTATTATTAGGGGGAATTCTTTTTTGTCACCAACATGGCTGATATTAATCAAAACTTGTGTACTTATTTAAATTTAAAAATTAGGCCTTATTATTATTATTAATAATAATAGAGGTTTTCTCTAATGTGAAGTTATTTTAAAAGGGCATACTCTGGTTATTTAAGGAGCTTAGTGTTACAGGCGTCTATAGGCTATGGTAATCTTTTACCATCAGACGCACCGTACGCTTGTTTGCCGTCTTTATGCCAATAAAACAGTTATTTGATAGAATAGATGAACCTACTATTGCAAATAAGTCAAAAGTAATTATTAAATGTGGAAGTGATCACGTGAATCCGCAAATTTTTGCGGATAAAAGTACGTATTTATGTACTTTTAGAAGATTTAGAAGACGTTTAAAAAATGAACCTAACTTTATTTGTTTTCATCTCAGCCATTGTCTGTCCACTGTTGGATATAGGCCTCCACTATAGACTGTTCTAAAAAACGGTCCTGAGTCACCTGCATCCACTGACCCCACAATGTATTTGAGGTCGTCACTCCATGTAGTAGAGAGTAAACGCACCCGCAACCCAAGAGCTTGTTTTTCTATTGGTTATGTCTTTCGAACTATATGACCAGTTCATTGCCACTGCAGCTTGTTTATCTTTCGGACTACGTCGGTGACATTGGTTCTTTCATGGACATCTTCATTTCAATATATATATTTAGAAGTACCCAATATATAGATATCAGATATTAGCCATTAGTATTTATTTGCATCGTCTAACCACGATCCTAAAAGTCCTAAAGTTGCTCACATGATTTCCAACCATTTTAATTTCTGTATAAACACATACATATTTATATTCTCTTTCAACATGGCGGCCAGAACAAGAACAGATCCTACTAGAAACAATAGTGTAGGGGATGTGCTTAAAACTAATCCGGCCTAGAGCTAAAACAAAGTACTCGTGCACGTCATCGCTGATTGGACGCGGGGATGTCACTCTTTGTTCTATAGCTCGCTTCCCCTACTTGTCTAACATGCTTATGTGTGTTTGCTAGTAAGTAAGGCTATGTCTGTGTGTGTACTGTTTTTCTACTAACCTTAAAAAGAGGTTACAGCTTAGGATGAACGATGCCAAGCTGTAGTCCAAGCCAGGATTGGGTTCTGGATCGAAATATTTCAAACTCATGCTCTGGTAATTTTTTTATGATACTTAGAATAGTCAATTAGTGACCTAAATAAATAGTGACGTGAATGATTTATATTAAAAAATAAACTAAATTACCCTACATCATCATCATTTCAGTCATTTACTCTCCATTGCTGAATATAAAACTTCCTCATAAGGGGAGTGTCCCAGTAGATGCTATGCTTGACAAGCGGATTGTCAACCGTAGTAAGGCTTTAGAGAGGTTTTAAGAGGGACGTTGCTGCCCATCCCTCGCTCTCCCTTAGTCGCCTCTTACGACACTCACGCAAAGGAAATGGTGGCCTATTCTATGCCGGGAGGTACACGACCAATTACAAATTACACCACATGATACTTGTTTCAACCGTGAAGCAGTTGTGTATGCATGGCTGTGTTTCGGTTTGAAGGATGGGATATGGTGTGAATTTACTGGGTACAGAGGAGTAACACCTGAGTCCTCAGGAATAGCAACGCATGGGGGGTATCATGGGCGAAACAGTATACTCTGTTATGTCCATGGTACTGCTCATGTCTATAGACGACGGTTATCACTTTCCATTAGGTGGGAAGTCAGCTTGTTTGCCATTCTAAGTTGTATAAAAAAAAGTATGATACTTACCAATTATGATATTAACCGCGTAATGGCATAAAAATAAAACAAAGCACATATACTCAGCACATGCTTAGCTCATACAATTAACAAGGCTATACAGGCCGATGTAGGTAGATAGATTTTTTGTTATATTTTTTTGCAATTTCACATAATCTCGGATTATGCAGTATGCTCGTACGAGACTGGCAAGCTACAAAGCCTTGCTGAACGCACGGATTTCGGGGATTTAGCGAGCAAAACGCTGCCTCCATTCCGGGTGTAACTTTAATTTTATATGAGTTTCCAGCATTTATATTCGTTGTGCAGTCTTGCGTTCATTTACATTTCTATATTTTATCGGAATTCATAAATATTGTGCATTTTGTGTTAAATATATTTCTAAATCGCCGTGTAAGTGCTGGCATAGAATGGACCATCCTTTCCTTTCCCATAGGTATCGTAAGAGACGACTAAGGGAGGGCGACGGATGGGCAGCAGCGTTCCTATTAAAACATCTCTAAAGTCTAACTGTGGTTTGGTGTGGTTGAATTTGACACAAAAATCCCCATTAAAAAAATGATCCGCCATTTATTGAATTCATTTGTTACAAAAAATGTGATAAATTAAGAACGGCTCGACCGATTTTGTGCAAACTTCACATAAACCATCTACTAAATAGTCTGAACAAAGCCTAAACATTTGGTTTGGATAGGTGAGTCCGTTCTTGAGTTATAAAATTACAACAAAAAGTGGCATTAATTTTTATATATATATATATATATATATATATATATATATATATATATATATATATCTTAACGGAATTTTATTATATATTAATTTAATTTATCAGAAGGCTCGTTTGTATTGGGGCATTTTTCTTTGACTTTTAGAATTAAAGATTGACAAAATCAGTTATATAGATTAGAAAACTAAATTATTGAACCGAATTTGATGAAATTTCTACATAAACAATCGGTACGTACAGTATATCCTTTTAGTTAAAAAGATTATTTCGAATCGATTTAGAAATGAGGAGTAATAAGGTAACAAACATAGAAAAAATACAATTGGATTGAGAAAAGTTGATTGAAAAACAAATATATATGTAAATAAAGTCGTTTGACATTTATTAATTTGAATTTGGCGCGCATTTGGAGTTGAATCAAATTGTCAGAATAACTTGTCAGTCATTGTCATTCACGAGGAAGTATCTAGATTTACTGTTGTAATAAATATATTAAATTGCTTTTAATTTTTTTTTTTTTATATACAACTTAAAATGGCAAACAAGCTGACGGCTCATCTGATGGAAAGTGGTAACCGTCGCCTATAGATATAAGCAGTACCATGGACATAACAGAGTATACTGTTTCGCCCATGATACCCCCATGATATTGCCATTCCTGAGAACTCATGTGTTTTTCCTCTGTACCCAGTAAATTCACGCCATATCCCACCCTTCAAACCGAAACACAGCTATGCAAACACAACCGCTTCACGGTTGAAACACGAATGGAACAGAGGTACCCAAGCAATCGACTTTTGTACAAAGTCTCCCTCTGGTAATTTTTGAAATAATAGCGTAAAATGTTATTACTCTTTTCAGGTGAGTTGTGTAATATCGATATATTAATAAATTAATTAAGTAATAAGGTTGTAAGTTCAGAACAACTGTTAGTAACAAATTACCCTCTTTTCAGTGCAACACAATTATGTTTATTATTTCATAGGGAAAAAGTATTTATAAAATATAAATACACTTCCAGTATTTTAATACACTAAAATATTAAATATTACGTTTGGTTTTTAGTATAATTTTGAAACAGTTCTGTGTTTCATTTTATTAAAGCAACATTTGAGACTAGAATGTTCCACAAACTCTAGCAAACTGCATATAAAGCTTTGTTGGACGCATGAATTTTGAGGGGATTTTGGATGGAAATCACGCAAAACTACCTCTATTTCATTTTATACGAGTTTCATTATCCGCTGAAAATATGGTATTTTTTTGTAGAATATAGTTTTACTTACATATTTAAAACACTTGTACAAATAATTTCTAAAAACATATTTTTGTCATTTTGTATATTTTTTTTGTGTGCATGTGTTACGCCACTTTTTAACCGATTTGGATTATTCTTTTTGCAATCAATAATATGGTTCCCTGTCGTTTTCGTCTTCATTTGATCTCACTATTGAAGTCGCTATTACTGCGAATAAAAGAAAGTATTACTTCCAAATTATATTGATACAAAGTTTTTTTTTTTATTAACACAGGAATACTGAGTAAATGAAATTCTAACGAGGCGACAAAGGCAGCTTAATGGTCGAGGGATGGGCAGCAGTGTCCCTCTTTAAACATCACCAAAGCCTAACTGCGGTTGCCAATCCGCCTGCCAAGCGTAGCAACTACTAGCGAAACCTCCCTCATGGGGAAAGGCCCATATTTAGCAGTGGGCAGTTAACGGTTTATACAATAAAATACAGTTAGATGTAAAGTTGATGTTTTTTTCTTTCTTACTATAATTATTAAAAGCACAGTATCTACTTCTTTTTCTTTATACCACTGAAGTGGGAAACAAGCATACGGCCCACCTGATGGTAAGTGGTTACCGTAGCCTATGAACGCCTGCAATACTAGAGGTATTACGCGCGCGTTGACGACCCTGAAGAAACCTCTCTACCCCTCTTCAAAATGAATTAGAAAAACCTCATAATATTGGATTTGTAGCGAGCAAACATTATGTTTAACATACTTTGCGGTAACTTACCTCCGGTCTCCTTATGCCGACTCGTTTTTGTTGGCTAATACCACTAAATTAGGAAGAATTATGGTACTGGCTCCTTTGTGCATCGCATTTACATTTGTACACTTTTTTTGTAAAGAATAATAATACGCCATCTGTTATTTAAATATATTATAAATATAATGTCAGGTGGCATAGGGTAATTTCGTCATTATATAATTAAATATCCAAAATTACATCTGTTGCTTTCGATATTTATTTATTTAAACGTTTTTGACCATCAAAAAACATGATACAAAAGGCGAGGTTATTGGTATGGATAAATCTTGTAGCTAGCTGTGACTTGGCCATTTGATTTTTTATTTTATATTATATAACTTAGATTGGCAAACAAGCTGACGGCCCACCTGATGGAAAGTGGTAACCGTCGCCTATAGACATGAGCAGTACCATGCACATAACAGAGTATACTGTTTCACCCATGATACCCCCCATGCGTTGCCATTCCTGAGGACTCAGATGTTATTCCTCTGTACTCAGTAAATTCACGCCATATCCCACCCTTCAAACCAAAACACAGCCATGCAAACACAACTGCTTCACGGTTGAAACACAAATGGGACAGAGGTGCCCAAGCAATCGACTTTTGTACAAAGTCTCCCTCTGGTAAAATATATAAGCAAATCAGAATATAAGCAAATCAGCTTACTACGATGAGATTCGAAGATGAATTTTTAATAATGAAAAAAAAAACGAAATAAGTTTCCCATCCTTTCTGAAGTTCGTTAAGAATTCAATACCTTGTCCCAAATAGGAGATAGGATGAAGGCCCGTGGGACAACCCACTGGACTGCTTCAGTACGCAGAGATTTAGCCAAGCAAACAAATGATTGGCTTCGGGCCAATATAGACAATTTATATGTAACACTCGAGTTGCCCACATTTTGTCGAGCATTATGTGAGTTCAACGTAGCGGAGGGCGAACTTGTCGCAATCTCTCGAATTATTTATACATGATCACTTCTTATAATAAAATTATAACAAACAAACATACGTTTAATTTAATAATAAACGATTACATATACTTAATACACCAGAGGGAGACCTTGTATAAAACTTGTTTTCTTGATTACCTCTGTCCCATTCGTGTTGCCGTGAAGCAGTTGTGTTTGCATGGCTGTGTTTTAGTTTGAAGGGTGGGATATAGCAGTGAATTTACAGGGTACAAAGGAAAAATACCTGAGTCCTCAGGAATGACAACGCATGGGGGGTATCGTGGACTCTACTATACTTTGTTATATCTATAGTACTGCCATATCTATAGGCGACGGTTACCACTTTCCATCAGGTGGGCCGTCAGAATAAACACACCTCATTTCATTTCAGAACACAACATATAATGTATATAAGAGTTAAAAATACAATTTCAACTAAAACTACACATCTATCAGCTACAGGAGTAGTACAGAAAAAAAAAACTAGAAAAATATTCTTTCAGCTCGTGACAGATTTGTTTCTGCAAGTTCCTGGAACTCACTTGTGTATGTGACACAGATAAGGGGAAATGCAGTAGGTCAATTCCAAACTGAAAATATTCGTATAGATAAACGATAATAATAATACTTGTTCTCCGTCAAATTTAATTTATGATTTGATGACGTCAAACCTTATCGTAATGCTACAGAAAGTATGTAGTACCGAAAGTAATATTAGTTTTGATCATATTTCACATTGAACGATCAATGCTTGCCATCGATTGCCATAGTTTATAAGAGAAAAAAAATTACTAATTCCTATTAACAACAAGAAAATGAGATATTATGTTTATTAACACACAAATAAAATTTAAATAAAAATAAATAATAACAATTTTTACAACAACACATGTAACAATATTGAATATATGTGCTCGTATAAAGTCTTTAGATTTTTTTTTACTGATTTAATTGTATTGAATAACTTCAATTATATTTAAACAATAAATCGTACTTTTTAAGAAAAAAAAACCTACTCGTTTTTATCATCTTTCTAAACAATCGGCGATAACCAAAGCCATAAAAAATATAAGATTTGTCTTGTGGAATTTGCTAACAATTTGGTACACTGTCTAATATTGCCTACACTGTACTGCCAGCAAATCTTTAGTTCAAATAACAAACTGGTCAAGAGGGAGTTGGCTGAGGAAGATTAGATTCTGTATAAGTAATGCGATGATATTTTATGTTTGAAGGGAGCAATCGCTTTCCCTTCCAAAATATTCGCCCTCAATATTGTTATACTTATTTTACGCGATTTATATATTCTTAATATTAGATATTAATTAAAATATTTTATTTATTAATTTCATGTTTTCCTCAATAACCTTTTTATTTTACTTTTGAACATGTTTTGAATGAATGTTTTAAGACTGTATTTGTTATGTTTAAATTTATTTTTGTTCCTAATACTTGTTGAATATTGTATTGAAATATATTTAGCATTTAGCAGTCCTTAGCTTCATTGAAAGGACACGTCAAATCCCATTTCCTTTCACTGTAGTTACTCTTTTTCTTACTTATTTTATTTCTTTACTTCGTTTTACTAGATTCGTCATATTTTCTAGTGTGTACTATGTATATATATATATATATATATATATATATATATATATATATATATATATATATATATATATATATATATATATATATATATATATATATATATATATATATATATATATATATATACTATATATATATATGTAGTATATATTATTCGTTATAATAAGTAGTCTAATAAACAATATGTATTTGATATTTTTGTGCATTATACGTAAAAATTATTAATTCACTCTTGCGCCACCTGCCCACTTCTATATGTTCTCCTTTAACCAAAGATTGTCTGTAAGAGATTGCTCTAGCGACAAGACCGCCTTGTGTACCTTTATATGTATATTTTGATCTGTACTCCATGCTACTGTATTTCAGTTGAATTGTTTATAATGTCATTGTTTATTTTTATGTTCTTGGTGCAATAAAGAGTTAAATAAATAAATTTGACATTAATCACTATAGTTCGTTTATAATACAAATATTCTTTTTAAATCATTCTTAATTTTAACTATTCAACAACATACGTTGCCCGTGTGGTCTCCGCATAGAATAAGCTACCCCTTCCTTTCCCGTGGATGTCGTAAGAACCGACTAAGGAAAGGCAAGGCATGGGCAACAGCGTCCCTCTTAAAACATCTACAAAGCTTAACCGCGGTTACCGATCTAAAAACTACTGTCAAAACCCCCCAAGGGGGAGGCTTATGATCAGCAGTGGACAGTTAACGACTATTATAATGATAATGGTCTATTTGCATGCCAAATTTTATCGAAATCCATTCAGCCATTAAAACATTATTAAGTATTGCATAATCGTCATTTAAAAGTGCTTGTATATTAATTAATCCATTTAATATACAAAATAAAGCATTTTAATACATCTGTTATCCCTTTTATATGGCTTCTGTACTAGTTCGTTCACCGTAAACTTACATAACAACATAAAACTTCCTGAAATACTACCAGTCGGTTACTATCTCTTAGGGTATGAAGAGAAAAACATACAAGACTATGAAAGAATACATCACGGGTTCCAAGAGATTTCCCAACGGAACGCTGCAAAGTCGGCAGCTCTAAAACAAACAATCGCGATTACGTACTCGAATGTATAAGAATAAATTTGTCTTCGCCGTCTGTTTGATCAACAGATTAAAAACTACAGAGAAAATGGAGCGACTTAAAATTTTAATCCTCTAGAGTGAACTATTAGCGCTCTATTGAAAGTCCGAAATTATGTTGTTTCCAAATTTAAAATGTATAATTTTTATAGGTCAGCTTTTACTTTACCTCAAAATACTCGAAGCGAAGCAAAGAAGAGTAAGCCAAAGCGAAGCGAAACGAAGTATAGAGAAGCAAAGTGAAGCTAAACGAAGCGAAGTGAAGCAAAGTAAAAAAGAGTAAAGCAAAGCGAAGTTTGGTTCATTAATTGAAATTAATGAAAATAATCGACTAAATTTAGTCAGTAATAAACAAATCCATTGTAAATTTTATATACAATGGAGACAGGGAGAGGAGAAAGAGTTGCCAGTTTTCATTTAAAATGTTAGTCTGTTTCAATAGAAATTAATGAAAAAAAAATAAACAAATAGTTGATCCGATTATAAAACAATCTACTGACGTCTAATGCGATAGACAGATAAATAAATAGATATATAATTTATTTGCATTACTTACAACAAAAATAAGTACGTACGCAAAAAAATAAAGAAAAAAACATGTACAAAAAAAAAATAAATGCAATATGCATGCATAAAAATGCAATGTCTTTTTTCATTTCGTACCACGGTAACATAAAATGGTCATAGCTCAGTTTATTGCTTTACCTTCAAAAGAGCAAAACACTGATAGCCTGTTGTGGACAAAACCCAATCGCGAAATTCTTTGACAAAACAAAATATATATAAATAAATTTAATATGTGTGTCCACTACAATCATTATTATTTAATATTTTAATAAAAGGAGAACAAATCAAAATAGACTTAATATTATCGATTGAACGTTTTGATTTGTTATTAATTTCATATATAACAAATATTTTAGTATTTTCCACTAATAATATTACGTTTAATAATTAAATTTTATAATTCTCTTGATTTCAATAACAAGAATTCGCCTCTATCCTTCCCATTATGAAAAAGTTAAGGGCCCAGTATTGGGACTTTAACGAGTTATGGTACATCGCTCCTGTATATTCTGCTAAATATGCCGTTCTAACTTCTAAGCTCCATAACATTGAACATATGATCTTTGCCCTTGAGAGACCCTAATACAATTTATAAACAAAGCCCAAATAACATGGCATTACAAATTCATAAGTGCACGGTATCCTACAGCCTACACTGGCCTACGCCTTATTTTGTGTTTAATTGTGAAATAAAGCCGGATGTACACTATGGATTTATGCATATAATTAATTTAATTTAATTTTTTAATTTATCACAGGGAAACTTTGTACAAAAGTCGTTTGCTTGGACACCTCTGTCTCATTCGTGTTTCTACCGCGAAGCAGTTATATATGGGCCGACAGCTTGTTTGCCATTCTAAGTTGCATAAAAAATCTACTAAAAAAAATCCTTTTCTGCGTTATTATATTCTATGTCATTCTAAATCCGTGTGGTCCCAGCATAGAATAGGCCACCCCTTCCTTTTTTGTGAGTGTCGTAACAGACAACTAAAGGAACTCAGTGGTAGAGGGATAAGCAGCAGCGTCCCTCTAAAACATATCTAAAAGCCTAACTGCGATTGCCAACTCGCCTGCCAAACGTGGCAAATACTGGCAAGACTCCCCATATGGGGATGGCTTATGTTCAACAGTGGACAGTTAATGGCTGGAATGATGAATGATAATGAGATTCTACGTGTTATAGAGACCTTTGATACTTGATTCTCTCTGTATACTCCGCAGAGATAGTACCGTGAAGTTAGATAGATATTTAGCAGAGGGAGACTTTGTACAAAAGTCGATTGCTTGGGTACCTTTGTTACATTCGTATTTCAACCGTAAAGCAGTTGTGTTTGCATGGCTGTGTATCGGTTTGAAGGGTGGGATATAGCGTGAATTTACAGGGTACAGAGGAATAACACCTAAGTCCTTAGGAATGACAAAACGCATAGGGGGTATCATGGGCTCATGTCTATAGGCGACGGTTACCGATTTACATCAGGTGGGCCGTCAGCTTGTTTGCCATTCTAAGTTGTAGAAAAAAAAAATAGATATATTAATAGGCCAATTAAATTAATTATATTTGAAATCTATAGGGTTCACTCTCGTGCTTCATTTTATCGCGATAGTCTTTTTTTTTTGCAGTACACAATCTTAGTAAAGTGCGATGTGACATTGAAGTTAAATCAATCAATCAATCTTCAATCTATCAATCTATCAATCAATCTATATGACAGATCACTTACGGATTAAGCGTGGACTGGAAGGAGTTACGGAATTTGTAGTACATAAAATTTACATTTTTTGTATAAACATTTAGCCCATTTACAACTGGGTCAAATATTTTAATGAGATATTTCGTATGTATATTAAATTGAAAATACATTTTGCTTCGCGAAAAAAATATAATTATTTACTCAGCACTTTCAATAGAGTATTGAGTAAGTAAGGAACTATCAATAGCTACATGTTAATTTCGATATTTAATATTCTATGTAATAACGATTTCGTTAACTATAATGGTAGCTTTTAATTGGTTTACTGTTGTTATATTAATATTATTAGCTATTACCCGTGGCTTTACTCAAAAATTCTTATTTAGCCAATGCTTACGTTGTAAAACAGATGTTCCAAAATACAGCTTTTTAGATTTAGTAATTGTAACTGCTGGGCCAACTTACACGACATGACGATTTTTTTAATAGCATAGTAGAAGGAAAGATAGAGGGCAAAAGAGGAAGAAGAAGACCGAGGATTAACTACATGGGACAGATAAAGGAAACACTAGGCGTCATGTCGTATAGGGAGATAAAGGATATGGCCTGGGATAGAGCTGGCTGGAGGAAGATGCATGAATTAGTTGAATCAACAAGAGGAAACTCTTAAATGAAAAAAATAAATAACTGTAGGCTAATAGCAGTCAGGACAAGTATAGATAGATTAAATCATACAGTTTTATAGCTAAAGCTTTTTTGTGCCGCAAAATAAGTTTGTTTCCGTCGTCACTAAATCTATATACAAATGTCCATTGCTGAACATAGGCCTCTTTCATAAGGGGGGGCATTGCCATGCTTGGCAGGCGATTTAGTAACCGCAGTTTGACTTTAGTGATGTTTAAAAGAGACGCTGCTGTCCATCCCTCGTCCATTGAGCTACCCTTAGTCGCCTTTCACGATAACCACGAGAAAGGAAGGGGTGGCCTATTCTATACCGGCGCCTACACGTCGATATGAGACGATAATAAGTATGTATATTGAATATTAGACGCATCACGCGGCTTTTCTCACGTGATTTAGTTTATAAAGTATTCTATGTATTGAATTAGGATATAATTTACCCGTATACCTTTCATTTAAATCCATTCAGCCGACTAATTGGGATTGAGTAACAAACAAACAAACATCTTTATAAACTTTCACATTTATAATATTAACAGGACATTTTTTTTTATACAACTTAGAATGGCAAATAAGCTGACGGCCCACCTGATGGAAAGTGGTAACCGTCGCCTATAGACATGAGCCCATGGACATAATAGAGTATAATGTTTCGCCCATGATACTCCCCCATGCGTTGTCATTCCTGAGGACTCAGGTGTTATTCCTCTGTACCCTGTAAATTCACGCTATATCCCACCCTTCAAACCGAAACACAGCCATGTAAACACAACTGCTTTACGGTTAAAACACGAATGGGACAAAGGTATCCAAGCAAACGACTTTTGTACAAAGTCTCCTTCTGGTAAATTTGTATGTGTTTAGCGTGTGGTCCCAGCATAGAATAGGCCACTCCTTCCTTTCCCTTGGGTGTCGTAAGAGGTGACTAAGGGAGGACGAGAGATAACCAGCAGCATCCCTCTTAAAACATTTCTAAAACCTAACTACGGTTGCCAATCCGCAAACCAAGCTTGGCAAAACCTCTCAAGCTGAGACTTATGTACAGCAGTAGACAGTTAAAGTCTGATATGTATGTGTGTGTTTATGTGTATAAAAATCACTTAAAATAATTATAATGTTAGTTTCAAAGAAAAATAATATTATATTCAGTGTAGGGGCAGCATAACAGAGACGAAGACTAAACCGCATCAAAGGTTGGCATTAGCATGAGTGAACACGTTTGAGGGATAATAAACCACTGTAGTTGTCGAGCAGAGCACCTTAGGGGCTAATTTTGTATGGCAAGTAATGATTATGATACTGGCGCGAGGCCCGCTACGTACCCGCAATATGCAAATGATTTTGGCCTTTAGCAGCCGCTCCTGTTTTATATATATATATGATACTTATTGTATAAATTAGATATTATACGGGTAGAGAACGTAATTAGATAAGGAGTTTATAGACCGACGTGGTTGATTTTTTTATTTAATTTATTTTAAGACATATTTTCAGAATTGATTCTTTTATGCAACAGTGTAGACCTACCCTGGCTTCATGGAAGTACATAGGTAGAAAGCTTAGATTATATAGATAGAGCATCCCAAAAACGGGTCATCGTTTTGACAATTAGCTGACTTGTTTTTTTTTTTTTATTAATGCTCTATATACTTACGCACACATTTTGATGTATCTATATTTAATTATTTAATAAATAAAATGAGTTTTTGCGTATTTAAAAGGTGGAGAATTTATAAGAAATATAGAAGTTATAAAGGAATCATTCATAACTATTTATCACACAAAATTGTATGAAAAAGTTGACCCGGTTTTCTCGAATTATTTGTATGGAGACACTCTTTGTATGTATATAATCTAAGGTAGAAGGATTAATTAAATTAAACATACCCCATATTACTGGGGGACTGGGATTATTAATAATGAGGTCCAACAGAGCTATTACTAGCAAGATACCCTAACAGGTCGACCTCCACGCGATTCCTCCGGATTAATTTTGTTTAATTTTTGATGAATTCATGACGATGGGCCAACTGACTTGTTGTATCTTCACCTATCATCCCACACTGATACCCCGCTGGTGTATACCGATAACGCAGGGGTTACTATTCCATTTTCATCCATTAAAAAAAAAACTATATTACTCACTGTAATACGTATGTGCATAATGTAGCTTTCTATAGTAGAAAGAATTATTTCGTCATAGTCGTAGAATACTGACGGATCTTTATATGTAATCTTTGTCAGATCCGTCAGTATTCTACGACTATGACGATTTATCTTTAATTGGTTAAATACGTATATTTTCTGAATTTATCCATTCACTAGCATCGTTTTAGCCATTATCTGTCCACTGCTGAACACAGGCCTCATCCAATCGTATGGTTTTACCAGTATCATGTACCACAATTGCCGTGTGGTCCCAGCATAGAATAGGCTACCCCCTACTGTCCCGTGGGTGTCGCGAGAGCCGACTAAGGAAGAGCAAGGGATGGGCAGCAGAGTCCCTCTTAAAACATCTCTAAAGCCTAACTGCTGTTGCCATTCCACCTGCCAAGCGTGGCACCTAATATCATAACCCTCAAGGGGTGGCTTATGTTCAGCAGTGGACATTAGCTTATATGATAATGATGTACCACTATCTTATGGTCAAGTCATCGTATCATTTGTTGTTACTATCATTTATTTATTTTATTTATCATTAGTACAAATATGTGTACATGGCGGACTTAATGCTAAAAGCATTCTCTCCCAGTCAACCATAGGGAAGTGTCAGAATACTCGAATGCGGTACTAGTAATTATTGATATACATACATACTCAAATTACATATATAAACTAATAATTATATAATGTAATGTAATGTAAATAGGATTCTATTTTCCGCACCTAGCCTCTCATTTGGGCCGTTGTGCGTATGAGTCGTGGCTAGTACAGTTAACCTAGCTCCGTTCAGAAGCACAGAAGCTTCCTTGGATCTTCAGAGGCCTCACGGAGCGACCTCACCGTTCCGAGGATTTCTAAACGTTGATGGGCCACAGCTTCACATTCCAGGATTACGTGAGCAGCCGTTTCTTCGGCGTAGAAACATAGAGGGCTGTCTGTGGCTCCTGAATAAATATATATAAATAACAAATATACTTACACATATATAAAATATACCATATTATACACGAAATTGTGAATAATATAAATTACTTACTGCTCGGATAAATTGCTCTTTAATTTCTATAAAAAACAAACCATATGTAGATGGCGCTGTTATATTTATTTATTGTTACAGATTATCTTAAACAAATAGATTATAAAACAAAGGAGGACATTTGTAAAGCACGTTAAATATACCTTTCGGAAAGATTAAATACTAGAAAACGTTCCGCTGAGAGTGTTAAGCTTTGTTAATAACCGTTCCGCCGGCCCGACAAAGGGGTGACAAATAATTCCTTTATGTCGACATTAAGACGGGATAATCATTTGAATCTGTAATCAAATGTTTTAAATGTTCTGCGCCTTTGTTTCAGATTGGATTAAGCTGAAAATTACTGAAATCATTCACTGCAATTTACTATTTATTGCAGGATCACATATTATAATGCAGATACGTATATGTCGTCATAGTCGTAGAATACTGACGGATCTATATATGTAATACTTGTCAGATCCGTTAGTATTCTACGACTATGACGATATGTAATAAAGTGTATCTTCCATATGTATCCCGTATCCAGTGTGTTTCCGGCATAGAATAGGCCACCCTTTCCTTTCCCGTAGGTGTGGTAAGAGGTGACTAAGGGAGGGCGAGGGATGGGCATCAGCGTCCCTCTTAAAACATCTCCAAAGCCAAACTGCGGTTTCCAATCCGGCTGCCAAATGTGGCAACTACTGGCAAAACTCCCCTAGGGGGAGTTATATTTAGCAATGGATGATAAAAAGATAATATAACGATGATGACGATGCTGAATGCATATCTTCATCATCTACAGCCGTTAAATGTCTGCTCCTGAACAAAAGACACCCCATAAGGAGCAGTTTTGCCAGTAGTTGCCATGCTTGACAGGCGGATTGCCAACCGCAGTTCAGGCGTGAATTTACTGGGTACAGAGGAATAACACCTGAGTCCTCAGGAATGGCAACGCATGGGGGGTATCATGGGCGAAACAGTATACTCTGTTATGTCCATGGTACTGCTCATGTCTATAGGCGACGGTTACCACTTTCCATCAGGTGGGCCGTCAGCTTGTTTGCCATTTTAAGTTGTATAAAAAAAAAAAAAAAAAAAAAGGTTTTGGTGATGTTCTAAAAGAGACACTGCTATCCATCCCTTGACTATTCAGTTCCCTTAGTGGCCTCCTACGATATTCACGGGAAAGTAAGGGATTAATTTTTATTAAATGTAATAAATGCGAAAGTTTATAACGATGTATAGATAAATGAATGTTTGTTACTCTTTCATGGAAAAACTACTAAACGGATTTGAATTAAATTTGGTACACAGGTAGGTTATGTCCTATCTTAGCTCATAGAATGTTTTGTATACCGATTTATGAGATATAGCTAGTAAAATAAATATCGGAAACGTCCTCCTTTCTTAAGAAAGTCATTTTATAAATGCACCACGCTATATCAATAAAAACAAGCACCGCTCATGTAGTCCAACAAAACATAATAACAAAATTTATTTTACATGAAACCACTATTTGTGGGGCGTGGCAACGGCCATAATTTAAGTGACCACTCTCATTTACTGCTTTTATCACGCTTCGCTATTATAAATTGAGACATTTCACCCAGTAATGTGAGCTGTTTTAATTTAATACACATTTTATTAAACCATTATCGCAAACATAAAACTTACATTTTTGTTTGAAAACAGTAAGGTCATTTATTATTTCACTAGCTGCAAACCGCGGCGTTGTTAACGACTGTAAATTTAAAATACAATTTACATAAATATTTTTATGGCACTTCCATTAAAATTAATTTAATTGTATGCATGAGAAATTAACTAAATTTGAAAACAAAAAATTTGCAATATTAGTGTGGAATTTTTGTTACACCTTGTTATACACAAAGTGTAACAAAAATCCCACTAGCATTGCAAATATTTTGTTTTTTTGTTACATTTTGTTACACCTTGTGTATAACAAGGTGTAACAAAAATCCCACTAACAATATTTTGTAAATATACATATATAATGATTTGTAATTTATGTAAATATTTATTTTAACTTCTGTTTAGCACTACTACTACCCATAGGAATGGCAACGCATGGGGGGTATCATGGGCGAAACAGTACTCTGTTATGTCCATAATACTGCTCATGTCTATAGGCGACGGTTACCACTTTCCATCAGGTGGGCTGTCAGCTTGTTTGCCATTCTAAGTTGTATAAAAAAAATCAGTTCTAAACTGATTTGGACCTTTTTACCTGAAACGAAATGCTTACAGATAAATCCCCTAGTAATTTTATCAAAATCGATTCAACTGTTTAGTTTCCAGATAAAAATAACTAATTTTTTTCACAATTGAAGTCGGTATTTTTGTGGGAGACAATCTTTAATTATTCCTAAATAGCAAAAGAGATAGAGATTGGGCGTTATCTAAAAGATTTTTGGATAAGAGAGATGAAACAAAAACAGTTATAACAATTGTATAAAACAGTGTTGCAAAAAGAATAGAACGTTAGAGACAAACTGAAAACGAGCGATAACAGATTTTTTATGAAGCAAAACAAATTTCTCCGAAATGGATCAGAAAACGAGTGTAATGAAACAATAAAAAAATATATCATCATGCAACAAACACGATTATATCTCGGAATTGATGTACGTTACATAAATTCTCGCCTGTCCATGCAACAGATCGACACGGAATCCGTCGGGGATGGTAGCGGACCGTGAAATTGGCAAAAACTCCCAAATCCATCACAAGTCAAATGACAATTTGAAATTGTAAAGCCAACGCGAGTGTTATTGTACGTGGAGTGAAAACAATTAACGGTGTACCGTCAAAAATGAAATAATCAACTGTACCTCACACAAAGGTGGACGAAGAATTTAATATTTCAAATATTCAGTGACAGTTTTATAAAAATTTTGTTGTATTATTAACATTTTAATATTGTTTTTCATTCGATATCAGAACACATTAGTCGTAAAGGACAGCATGCTAAAACTTAATGAAAATCCAAAGTACTAAACCGATTTTGGTAAAATTTAAACAGAACCAATCTATAAGTGTATTCTTTTAAATAAAAGAAATAATTTTTCATATTGATTTATAACTGATGGAGTTATTACTAAATAAATATAAAAAAATACAACCAGATTAATAATAGTAATAATAAATCCTTTATTAAAGTCACTAGGACTCACACTTTTTTTATTTTACTAATTATTATAATTACAGTTATGGTAGGGTTCTTTCGATATACAATGCAACACAATAGTTCATGTAGAAAGAATCCAGCCTACTTGCCATTGTGGCCTAGATGCAGTTGGGGCTGGCAAGCACTCTGCAAAGTCGCAGATCGCAGGGATTGAGAAAATGTGAATATAATTTTGCAACCTCTCATACAAAATTGATAACATGATCGCCTAGTAAATTTGTAAATTTCGAAAATTACATTCTTATAAAAAAAATCTCTAGTTCGTATGATATTTACGACCCATAACCCCATAAATAAATAAAATAAATAAATAAATATATACGAAAACACAGATTACATTCTTGTGTTATAAAAAAACTCAACGGTACTATATTTATAATAGATACATATATAGATAAACATCCAAGACCCAGGACAATCATCGTTTTCCATCATGACCCCGGGGATCGAAGCCTCCATAAATAACTGATATAAATAACTGATTTACCTTCCTAAATATCGAGTTCCAATGCCAAGATTTATGAATTTATAACTAATAGATTGACGAATATCCAATGAAAAGACATGACGTAATTACTAATTTCTGTTTTAATACATTAAGCTAAGAAACATCACTGAAACTATTGAAAATTGGAAAAGACATCCGTGACTAAATTAGAATATCAACGTATTTAAAATTGGACGTTTCTCTCTGTTCTTTGTTTAGCTATTCTTGTCCAATGAACATGACAATCCTATTATTGTTTTAGATCAAAAAGTTTTAGTAAACAGTTACTAGTTAAAAAGAAACAAAACTAGGTTATTCTAACGAAAAACAAACGTTCATATGAGACGGATTTATTTGCTACCGAAGCTCGTTATTATCACTCGAAACTTTGAAACAATCGATTAACAATTTAAAGGACATAGACGGTGTTGCCGTATAGGAGTCTCTATTTTTACCCAAATGATCAAATTTTATCTGCCAGGATACAGGATATACGGGTATGCGATCCCTGTCTCCAGAGTCACAGCAGTATTTGTACCAGTATGTCCTCCGCAACTACAGTGAGCCCTTTTCTCTTTTTATACCAAATTTCTTTATTTATTCTCAAAGTCTCCTTACTTTTACCTCGGTCCTTTCTTTTATGTCATAGCTGGTGAATACCACTAACAAATGTGTTCTCAACGAGGGCTGAGGTCAGGCAGGCCGGTCGTAAACCTAAAAGCCAAAACCTGGATAGTATGGATAAGAACATTACGCCGACCCTAAAATTTATATAACTGGGATAAGGATAGGAAGATTAGGGCCATTTTTTTTTCTGCAAATTAATACTATTACGTTTACTTTCACAAATACAGTCCCAAACTTGTGACAATTTTCTCTATGTTTTATCATATGAATGACGAAAAAATCCCTTCTGTACTTCTTTATTTCTGTTACTTCTTTACCTCCTTCCCTCTTTCACCTTCAATTAATATCTATTGAATTTTTATATTCTTATACGGTTTACAAATATCAACATTTTAAAAATATTACCCAATTTTCCTCTACGCCCATTTTAGTTTTACCAGAAATTTCTGCAACTTTTTTATTTCTACAAAATTTCGCATAGATAAAATTTTTTTGCCCATAATTGCGAAAAACATACCGAACATGACAACACTGGACAGAGGTACCGATAGCTATTTGTTGAAAGCTGGTAGGAAATTGAGCATAATGCTTCCATTAATATTTCAACAACTTCCTACCGATTAGCGTATTTTAATATCCGAACGAAAAACAATTCTATCCTAATAATAACAGGGTCGAATAAAGTTTCACAAGAGTTGAGAAATTCGATGTGATGCTATACAAAGTTTGTATGCATGTGTATGTATGAAACGCATCGCTCCCCAAAGTTAACTTTGAAAATTTTAATACATCCTATAGGAGGGTGCTTTGGATAATGCTTGGTTTACATGACGACATGTCTCTCTTCAAAAAAATTATAGTACATATAGTAATAATAATAATAATAATAATTTATTTATTTGCTATTTTTTATTATATTTTGCTATTTTATAGTAACTATATAATACTATAATTATAATGATCATCTTAGCCATCGTCATCTTCATCTGTTCACTGCTTAACATAGGTCTTCCCCACAGTCCGTCACCTAAACCACCTGTAGCCACTGACTCCTTGCAATGCCTTTAAATGTCCTCACTCCAGCTAGTATGGGATCGTCCTTTACTGCGTTTGGACTAATTAACGTCCTAAACTACGTGACAAGCCTATTGCCACTGCACTTGTTTATTCTTCGGATTTTGTCAGTCACTTTGGTTTTGTTGTAGATATCCTCGTTTCGGATTATGACACACAGAGAAACTCCGAGAATATCCTTCTTCATAGCCTGCTGAGTAATTTGAAGCTTTTGCATCGTATATGACCATGTTTCGATTCCATAAGTCATCACTGACAACACGCAACGGTGAAAGACCTTCGTCTTCAAACTTTGAGGAATTTGGGATGAGAAGAAATGGCATAGTTTTACGAACGCTGCCTAGCCGTGTTGGATTCGTCGGTTGACCTCTCGGTCGAAGTTTTTTTTTTTAATGGGAGATAATGGAATGGTAACCCCACCCGCGCTTTCGGTATACACCGGCGGGGCACCAGTGAAGGATGATAGGTAAGGATGAAGCAGGTCAGTTAGCCCATCGTGACGAACTCAACAAGAATTGTTCACGATGGTTTCCGGGGGGAACCACGACCTAATAGGGCATATTGAAAGAAAGAAAGAAAGAAATAATTTAATCGAAGAAGCATGCGGCCCACACAATAGCGCACAAAACAAGAACAATAGAAATCA
This sequence comes from Galleria mellonella, assembly GCF_026898425.1. NCBI lineage: Eukaryota > Metazoa > Arthropoda > Insecta > Lepidoptera > Pyralidae > Galleria > Galleria mellonella. The sequence continues at coordinate 3,724,179 of NW_026442037.1, read as the reverse complement.
AAACAAAACAAACAAAAGAAAATAACAATTGTATACAAATAGAAAGCAATTAAATTATAATAATAATCAATAAACAAACAAACAAACAAACAAACAGTGGGATAACTGTTGAATCCAACATCGATCTCAATCCAAATCTATTGCTAATGACAATTTAATACTGCACTCATGTAACAACAGTTAGGAATTAGCTACAATTAGGATCAGTTTACAATATGTGATTTACAATATTACAGATGTGGTAAAAATGTGACATAATTATAGCAACATTGATTTGATAATGTTCATTTAACTAATTAAAAACGACATATCACTATAATACAGTAAACGCAGTGTTCAGATTCTTATTTTAATTGAAAAACCTTTTTCCCTTATCAAAATCCAAATGAATTTATTTGTGTAAAAATATACAAAGTAACGTTAGCAATTTAAAACAACATGTGAGCCAAATCTAGAATTAAAATCTATTCCAGCGGCTGTGTGGGCGAGACCAGAACTCCCACTGCGATGTTGAAATTTTCATGCTATCTCAAGTATTTTTTATTTTTTATAAAAAAAAAAACTTCCCCTATCTTTGATTTTACGTATATTTGAAAATATTTACTTAAAAAAGAACTATTATTGTACAGTAGTCTGTAGTATTTATTTGTTTTATTTATTGTTTATTATTATTTATGACTAGCGATCTGCCTCGGCTTCTCATGGATAGATAGATAGATATCAGAGGGAGACTTTGTACAAAAGTCGATTGCTTGGGTACCTCAGTCTCATTCGTGTTTCAACCGTGAAGCAGTTGTATTTACATAGCTGTGTTTCAGTTTGAAGGGTGGGATATGGCGTGAATTTACTGGATACAGAGGAATAACACCTGAGTCCTCAGGAATGGCAACGCATGGGGGGGTATCATGGGCGAAACAGTATACTCTGTTATGTCCATGGTACTGTTCATGTCTATAGGCGACGGTTTCCACTTTCCATTAGGTGGGCCGTCAGCTTGTTTGCCATTCTAAGTTGTATGAAAAAAAACGCCAGTTTGTTTATTTGCTTATCTGTAAGTGCTTTATCAATACAGCCAATTAAACAGCAAAATAAAGCTATGAAATTTATTCCACCTAATATTTAAGATGGCGAAGGACATACAAGTTACCTATCTCCTGTGACATGGAAAAGGCTCCATCCCAAGTAATAGTGTGTATGCCAAACTTCATAACGATCGGTTAAGGCGCCGAAAGGTGACAAACAAACTAATAAACGGGCTGCCTTTCCCATTTATCAGTGAGGATTAAATCTAAATAACCCCAATAGTGACAATTCACAATTTAGCCGTAATACTGGTTGAAGACTTGTGAGGGAAAAAAATGTGAATACAAAATGTCCGTGCGTGCGACAGAGACGCAATATGTTGCAAAGTACCCGCGGAATACAGATTGTTTACTCAAGTAAATTGCTTTGTGAGGCTTGAGGCGGTTAAAAAATGTTTCTTTATCAGTCACAAGATCTCCAGCACAGTCGTCCTGTCTCGGCGACGTTATTAAAATATTTTTGGGGCTCCACGTTTTGGGGTTGGATTCTATTATAAATTATGCTTAGTTATGATATATTGTGTGAAGCAGTCACAGGATAAGTTGCCCATTCCTTTCCCGTGGGTGTCCTAAGAGTTGACAAAAAACTTGACAGTCGAGGGATGGGCAGCAGCGTCCCTTTTAGAAAATCACTAAAGTCTAACTGTGGTTGTCAATACGTCAACCATGGCAACTACTGGTAAATCCCCCCCTTTTTTAAGTAAGCTCAAGTTCAAAAGTGGACAATAGATGACTGATATGATGCCTCATCATCATTATGTATTGAATATATTTATTTATTTATTTATTTATACTTTATTCTATTCAAAAATTACATAATTAAGGTCTATATGAACTTACAAATTTGAAAAACACTGGTGCCCCGCTAGCGTGTACTGAAGACTCAGGCGAAATTGCTAGTTTATTGTCACCTATTAAAAAAAAATTCTTAATCTTAATATATAAAAATCCCGTATCACAATGAATGAAGACGCTAATTTTTGAAATCGCTAAATCGATTTTGATGAAATTTTATAAATGTGAATTGTTAGCATTACTTTCAAATTTAGAATAGTTTTTATTACAATAAGAAATAAGGCTTCCGACAGATGGCAAACTGGTAAAAAACGCTCAAGTTATGGAATGAGCTCCCTGCTGAGCTTTTCCCAAGAAACTACAGCTTTCTCAGCAGGGTTCTTCAAAAGGGGGTAAAGAGGTTTCTTCAGGGTCGGCAACGCGCGCGTAATACCCCTGGTATTGCAGGCGTTCATAGGCTACGGTGACCACTTACCATCAGGTGTGCTGTATGTTTATTTGCCACCTCAGTGGTATAAAAAAAAACATTTGCGGCTTGAAGTCGTGTTATTATAATTGTTAACGATAGAAACGCCTGCGAAAACTGTCATAGCAAAATATTAGTTCTCCGATAGAATAGAAAATAAATAATTTAAAACTGTGTTCTACAAATAAACTGACTTCAGTTTTTTTTATAATACAGGGGGCAAAGGAAGATGCAGCTCACCTGATGGTAAGTGACTACCACCGCCCATGATCACCCACAACACCAACGGCATGGCAGGTGTGCTGCTGGCCTTTTAAAAAGGAATATGCTCTTTTCTTGAAGGTTATGATGTTGTACCGGTTCAGAAATACAGTTATGGTGAAACCAGTTTTTTTTCATTCAAGTATTGAACCAATTTTGATAAAATTTCCATGAGACCAATCTATAAATATATTCCTTTAGATTTAAAAAGAATTTTTCTAATCGGTTTATTACTGACTGAGTAAAGAGGTATAAACAAAAAACAGCCGAAATAAAAACCAGCTTCTTTTTGAAGTCGCTTGAAAACCCACACAAATTGTATAATAAAATTGTTGAAGCAAAATATTCCGGCAACTATAACTTGAACAATTATAGCTTATATATGATAAGACAGGTCTTGGAAGTTTGAACCGTTGCAGCACCTTTAACGGGAAAGTTTCGTTTAGTTTGCATTTTATAGGAGCAAGTTGAATAATCGATGTAAGTATCTCATACTTTATGCTATTACTATAGCTATAATCCGCGGATTTACTCATATTATCTTAAATACAAATACCCATGACATTATAGTTAATCTGTGTATACAGATATACACACACGCATACACGCACACACGCACAGGCACACGCACTCACACACACCCACCCACATACACACTAACGCACGCATGCACGCATGCACGCACGCACGCACGCACGCACTCAGGCACGCACGCACGCAAGCACGCACACGCACATGCTCACGCACACGCACATACGTGCACAAACGATCTTTATTACGTAACCGTGTATTATGTGAAAACCATAATGCTGTTCATATCTATAGAGGAGGGTTTCCATCAGGTGGACGACCCCATCAGTTTATTTGCTTTGCAAGTTTTCTAACTCGTTGATCTACCCTCACAACTTTAAGCGTTTCAAGAATCAACGATAGAGCACTTTATTATAATAATTCTCGTCGCTCAAGTTCTACATAAAAGGAGGTCAGTGGAGGGCAATAGAGGACCGGGGTGTAGTACTCTGAGATAATAGGATTAGCAGCGGACAAGCCGACAGACGGGCAATTAGGCGGCCGAAGTGGCTATTTTTGGACGCTTATATTGTGTATTGTAGTTTGTTTAAGTTTAGTCAAATATTACATTTTATTTGCTATTACATAAGCTCGTAGTACAGCGTACTTTAGGGAAAATTACACTTTTTCTCTACAAATAAAGTGCTTAAATGAGTCTCTTTGTTTTAAATAACAAAGTTATTTTTGTAATTAAGCAGGTTTGTTTCGCTACAATATAAGATTTCTTCTAAAAAAAACAATTTTTGTAGTTTTTTTTTTTTTAAACTTGTATTAATTTTTTTACAATGCCAATACATGAGTATTTTGATATCAACCCTTAACTGTCCACTGCTAAACATATGCCTTTCCCAGAACTGGAGTTTTCCAGTATTTGCCTGAAAGGCGGGTCGGCAACCGCAATTAGGCTTTAGTGATGTTTTAAGAGGGACGCTACTGCCCATCCCTCGCCGTCCCTTAGTCGTCTCTTACAACACCCACGAGAAAGGAGATGGCCCATTCTATGCCGGGACCGACAATGCCAATATATGTGGCATATGCCATGATAGCCCTATTGCTAGGAATGTACCTATCAGATCGATCTCCACGCGGTTCCCCCTGGAAACCGTTGTGGTTAAATCTTATGGAATTCTTTACGATGGGCTAACTGAATAGCCTTTTCATTATCGCCTATCATCCCTCACTGGTGCCCTGTGAGCGTATACCGATAGTGCGGGCGGGGCTACCATTTGTATAACCACCCATTAAAAAAATACATATGATGAACTTATTATACTTGTCGTTTCTGACAATTCTTTGGACTTTATCCGGAAGTCTTCTTCAGGGGGCGTACAGACACTCATCTCCAAAAGCAGGGGCTCTGCGAGCTGCAGTGCGCAGTATGAAATGAGACGCTGTGACGCAAAGCGTCGTACGACGTAGCGTGTCCCATTCGTGTTTTTACCGTGAAACAGTTGTGTTTGCATGGTTATTTTGGTTTGAAGAGTTCACTGCCATATACAGGGTTCAGAGGAACACCTGAGTCCTCAGGAATGGCAACGCATGGGGCGTATCATGGGCGAAACAGTATACTCTGTTATGTCCATGGTACTGCTCATGTCTATAGGCGACGGTTACCACTTTCCATCAGGTGGGCCGTTAGCTTGTTTGCCATTCTAATATACTACTCTGTTTTAATAAACCTTAATAAATAAGTAAATAAATTTAGGTGAAATTGTTATAAAAACGTCATGTAAAGAAAAATAGAAACAAATCAAAACATTCTTTTCTTTCACTTTATTTGTAATAATATAGGATTATATGGAATAGATAGATAGATAGATACTCTTTATTGTTTCCTCCAAAAGATTACAATAATTGTACAGTATACTACTTATAAATATTACATGAATATTTATACAATCAATACCACTATCTTCTAATTGATAATTATTAAAAAAACAATGTTATATAAATAGATATAAATATACATTTTTACTTTGTAATTTTTTTTTTTACATATATAAAAACCGATTGTGTAATTCAAACGCAAATGTGCAAACTATTTATTGCTAAACATAAATGAAATTTGACTACATATTAGATTAGATTAGATTTGTTTATTTGCGAGAACATTGTTTTTTACAGATATTGATCCATTGTGAAGTACAAATGTTCGCCTTATAGTCTAAAGCGTGCAAAATTATTATTGGGTACAAGATAATTTAATACATACATATGAGTGACTTAAAATTACACCAACTGTTTATTTAACTAATAATAAAAAAAATATAATACTATGCTAAAAAACAATCAATAACAATACATTAGTTTCAGTTCAATGTTAGTGTTAATAAATAATAGTGTACAAATTATGTCATTCTGAAATCAGCTGTATGTTATCTTAAAAATAAATAAATAAATAAAAATCAGACTTGTATTTAATGAATTAATCAATTTATTATTTATACTACTATTAAACGTCAGCAGAATGTCTTGTGGTCGGGCAAATTGATCATTTATTTACATTTTCATTAAACTCTATTGAAGCAGACCGCGTTCTAACAGTTCGGGACATGTGATACATGAAAACGATTCATTAGTCCAAGTTAGTAGCTCTCTGCGCGGTACACTGTACCTATGTTGCAGAAATCCCAGTGGAGATCCAACAATAAGAGACGTGCATCATGTACACTGTCGAACTTAAGTGCAAATCGTAGTCGTTCCACGCTTAGATGCCACGAATATTCAATATTCTGTCGACATTCCTTTATGTTCGTGTTGCATTGAGGAGAAGGAGCACTTCTGTAAGTTCTTGCAGGAATGCGAAACTCTAGTGTTACGTAGTACTGTATGGCTTTTATACAACAGCCTATGAAAAGATAGGTATTACATTTATGATATTATGTACTTATGTTTTGATTTTTCACACGACAAGTATCCTACATAGTTTGATGGACGGATACACAAGGACGATAATAAATAAATAGTTTTTTTTTATACAACTTAGAATGGCAAACAAGCTGACGGCCCACCTGGTGGAAATTGGTAATCGTCGCCTATACACATGTCGCCTATACCATGGACATAACAGAGTATACTGTTTCGTTCATGATACCCCCCATGCGTTGCCATTCATACGGTTTATGCAGTGGACAGCTAATGGCTGATACAACATAGAACAATTGATATCTCATACAAAGTCATACGTTTTAGCCAGTTCAGGATAATGTCCAATTCTTGTAAGAGAGAATTACAATGGTACCATGCAATTTTGTTGTATTTTATTAAGAGAGGGACTGGCTGAAAACCAGTGCTGTCCAGCTGTTCACATTGCGCAGGGACACTCGCAGCATCAGCTGAATCGGTTCCTTTTGCTTAGTATGGAACACTTCTTGTATATGTATTTTATATATTTTATATTGCGATTGTGTGTTTACTAGCAATAAATCTTTTCTATTCTACTCTGTTCTTATATCATACATCCTTTCCCTTCTTTACTCAATTCTCTTTAATCCAGTTACGCTCCATTATTTGAACGAACGTTTTATATTTCTTGAAGAGAGCAATTCTTATTCTTTACGTAGTACTGACAACCTTCAACTCATAATTCCTACTCATTCTTTCTCTTTCTACTCCAAATCCTTTTCCGTGCAAGCAGTTCGTTTGTGGAACTCACTCCCTACCTTTATACGGAGCGCTCAATCGTTGCCCATTTGTAAAAACTTAGTTAAATCCCACTACCTATTCTTATAATCACTTAGTCCTACGTATATCCAGTTTTATGTGTTATATATATATATATATATATATATATATATATATATATATATATATAATGTATATATTTGGATGTATGTGTTTATTTATGTATGTGTATATGACTATGTTGTCACAGATATTATTTTTTACAGATCTTTTTCTTTTAACCTACCTACTTATGTTTTAATTCCTTCTACCCAAAGGTTGTTTGGAAGAGATTACTTAACAACAAGACCGCCTTTTGTACTACTCTATACATATTGAAAATTGTTCAACAAATCCTGTTATGTTGGTGCAATAAAGTGTTAAATAAATAAAAATAAATAAATCCCACTACCTATCCTTATAATCACTTAGTCCTCCTAAATTCCTTAATAAATAAATAACCCATATTAGAGCAGGCTGGCGTCAAGAATTATAACCGTTTATAACTAAACGTAGCACGTAACAGTTGCTCGTAACACCATTATCTGTCGCTAAGTAGAATCCCCAATCGACTGCTGTGGAATAATGAACTTCAGTAACGTGGAAACGTGTCTCCAACTAATGAAATCGCACCTACACACGATTATTGTGTTTCCCGTCACGTTAGTTTATTAACACGTAAAATCTAAAGCAAGAATTTCTCACGTTTAATATACTGGCTAATATACACTGTGTTCAGTGATGGATGTCTCATTGTGAAATACGATGGCAAATCTATATATAGTAGGGGGAAAGGGATTGTTAGTAATGGGGTCAAATAGCCCTATTACTAGCAATATACCCTGTCAGGTCGACCTCCGCTCGGTTCCTCCCGGAAACCATCATGGCTAATTCTAATTGAATTCGTCAGGATGGGCCAACTGACCTGCTTTCATCCTCATCAGTCATCTATCACTGGTGCCCCGCCAGTGTATACCGATAGCGCAGGCGGGGTTACCATACCATTATTACCCATTAAAAAAAAATCTATATATAGTTTGCCAGAAATTACATGTTTTACATAATTCCGGTAACCTCAGTAAGTGGGGGGAAGGGATCGTTAGTAATGCGGGCTACCAGTCCCATTGCTAGCAATATACCCTGTCAGGTCGACCTCCACGCGGTTCCCCCTGGAAACCATCGTGCTGAGTTCTAGGTGTATTCATCACGATGGGCTGACTGACCTGCCTTTTTTCATTGCTTACCTATCATCCCTCACTGGTGCTCCGCCGGCGTATACCGTTAGCGCAGGCGGGGTTATCACTCATCATCCTTTGAAAAAAAACCTCAGTAAGTTGCCGAAAGTGATGATTACCAAGTGTTTCAGTCCATATCTGAGTAAATTAGTTTTACCAGAAGGAGATTTTGTATAAAAGTCGTTTGTTTGGATACCTCTGTCCCATTCGTGTCTCTGCCGTGAAGCAGTTGTTGATGCATGAATTTACAGGGATATTTTTATATACAACTTAGAATGGCAAACAAGCTGACGGCCCACCTGATGGGAAATGGTAACCGTCGCCTATAAACATGAGCAGTACAATAGACATAACAGGATATACTGTTCGCCCATGATACCCCCATGCGTTGCCATTCCTGAGAACTTAGATGTTATTCCTCTGTATCCAGTAAATTCACGCCATATCCTTGGGTACCTCAGTCCTATTTGTGTTTCTACGGTGAAGCAGTTGTGGTTTCATAGCTAGGTGTTAGTTTGAAGGGTGTGATATAGCAGTGAATTTACAGGGTACAGGGGAATAACAACTGAGTCATCAGGAATGGCAACGCTTGGAAAGTATCATGGGTGAAACAGTAAAAAAAACAAAATAGTCAAAAAATATATATATTATTTTAGAAAATTCTATCTACCCGTGTGAAGCCGGGCCGAGTTGCTAGTATCTAATAAAGATTAATCAAATTGTCGACAGAGTAATTAAAAAAGGTTTCTAATGACTCGTCCACATTATAAAGGACTACTTCACTTGTGTATGGGCCAGTTTTATTTTTTCCAATGTACCTGCCTCAAAAGAACCACTCACGTCTATACACTGGCTTGTGTTGGCCAAATGACCGGTACTCAAGTCTTAAGAGTCCTCTGGACCCTACTTTTGTATTGTTTAAGGCAATATAGAGTTTTTTGATATAGGTATTTAAAAAGCCTAGCATGTAATTAAATAGGTATTTAGCTATTATTGTTTGGTAACCATGATACTGTTCGTGTTTATAAGCAAATTTTACCGCTTTCTATCAGGTGGACCGTCAGCTTGTTTGCTGTACTAAGTTGCATAAAGCCATCTCTTTTTTTTTTAATGCAACTTAGTATGGTATACTTTTGTACAAAGTCTCCCTCCCTCTGAAACTTCCAATGAACCAACAAAGTTATGTCCGCCATATGTAAATTTGTTATATTCATGAAAATTAAAGAAAAAAATAATTAGGCGTATTTATTTATTTATTTATTCATTAGTACAAATATGTGTACATGGCGGACTTAATGCTAAAAGCATTCTCTCCCAGTCAACCATAGGGAAGTGTCAGAATACTCGAATGCGGTACTAGTAATTATTGATATACATACATACTAAAATTACATATATAAACGAATAAATATATATAAATAACAAATATACTTATATATGATATATACTATATTATACACGAAATTGAAAATTATATATATATATAAAGCACTTACTGCTCGGATAAAGATAAAAAATTACGTGAACGCTTTTTTTGAAAGACGGTTTAGTCGGTAGTCTCTTAATGGTATCAGCGTATTCACTTAAACAAACTAAACAATAAGAGAATAATAAAAATATATCCATTCCGATCCACCTAGCAGACAGCGGTAATTAAATAACGCGAGTTCCCCTATAAAATTAGTCCATAAATCTTCCCCCCATTGGCTCGCTCACGACTCTGTAAACTAATCGGTAAATTAAGTAATTACTCCGCCCAGTGAAATCAATGTGTAGGAAATTTAATTTGCACCGCCAGCAGACAAATTATTTTCATAGAACAGGGGAAAGAATGAAAATTTACTGTTATTATCTATTCAAATTTCCTTTTTTTTTTCTCTCTCTTTTCAGATAGAAAACATCTGTGATGACGCCGTGATGTAATTTGGTTATTCTAGTTTCAAGATCACACTGTTGAAGTGTTTTGCTAACGGAAGAGATACCCGATTCGTCCAATTTTTTTTTTGTTAAAAATTATGAAAATTGACAGGTGATTGATCTTGTGGTTTTTTTAATTTCTTTTTTTTTTAATTTATTTATCCAAAGCACAAAATACAAAGAACAAAACACAAAATAGTACAGAACAGATTCTACATCACCAGAGGGAGACTTTGTACAAAAGTCATTTGCTTGGATACCTCTGTCCCATCCGTGTTTCAACCGTAAAGCAGTGTTTGCATAGCTGTGTTTCGGTTTGAAGGGTGGAATATGGCGTGAATTTACAGGGTACAGAGGAATAACACCTGAGTCCTCAGGAATGGCAACGCATGCGGGGTATCATGGGTGAAACAGTATACTCTGTTATGTCCATGGTACTGCTCATGTCTATAGGCGACGGTTACCACTTTCCATCAGGTGGGCCGTCAGCTTGTTTGCCATTTTAAGTTGTATAAAAAAAAAATTACAAAAATTATTATTTAATATTACATTTTATTTACAGTTAATACAATTCGAATTGTTTTTCTTTTTTAATTATTGTATATTCAGTCTACTTCGTAAATTTATATAATCAATTGCTACAATTAATACAGTTATACAAATAAAATTATTATTTCACACTTATATATATATATATATATATATATATATATATATATATATATAATAATTTTAGTATTATTGCTCAAAAATTGACATCTTTCATTTATTGTTGTCATTAAAATGCTCATCCACGGAATAGTTACACTTACTTTTTATTTTTTTTATGAGTGATAATGGAATGGTAACCCCACCCGCGCTATCGGTATACACCGGCGGGGCACCAGTGAAAGATGATAGGTGAGGATGAAGCAGGCCAGTTAGCCCATCGTGACGAATTCAACAAGAATTGTTCACGACGGTTTCCTGGGGGAACCACGTGGAGGTATATGACCTGATATATTGCTAGCAATGGGACTGTCAAACTCCATTGCTAACAACCCCTTTCTCCCCAATTACACTTATTAGATAGTAACGCTTTCAATCGAATTATAAAGTTATAATTAAAGGAATATTATACTTAGCTAATGGCATACAATCTGAGAGACCACCTGATGGAAAGTGGTAACCGGCGTCATGAATAGCATCATGGACGATTTTGGTAAATGTATTTCAATATATAGGTTTATACTCATGTTTTTTAATAATATTTAAAATGGCAAACAAACTGAAAGCCCATATAATGGAAAGTGGTAACCGTTGCCATGATCAGCACCATTGACATCACAAGATTCACTGTGATGGTTACAACCCCTCATGCGTTACCATTCTCGAAAACTATTTTAATGGGTATTTTTAATGGGTGATAATAGAATGCTAACCTCGCCTGTGCTATGGGTATACGCTGGCTGGGCACTAGTGAGGGACGACAGGTGAGAATGAAAGCATGTCAGTTAGCCCATCGTGACGAATTCCACTATAATTAACCATGACAGTTTCTAGGGAGAAAAGCGTGGAGTTCGACCTGATAGGGTATATTGCTAGCAATGGGGTAGTTAGACCCATTACTAACAATCCTTTTCCCCTAAATAGACCTTTCTCATTCTATATGTGTCTATTCTATATGTGTGGAAACCATCGTGAACAATTCTTGCTGAATTCGTCACGATGGGCTAACTGACCTATCATCCTTTATTGGTGTCCCACCGGTGTATACCCATAGCGCGGGTGGGGTTACCATTCCATTATCACCCAATAAAAAAAACTGACCTGCTTTCATCCTCACCTATCATCTCTAATACCTCGCCAGCGTATACCGATAGCGGAAGCGAGGTCGCCATTCCATTGTCACCCATTAATGATGTCACCCATTAATGATGAACTGATGATCCCAACTACGAATCCAGGTGTAAGCGATTTCACTTTTTACCTCTTGCAACTAGAAGGGATATAGCAGATGTAATATTGCTAGTCAGTATCGCAAGAGGTGATATTAATTGTCCTGAACTGGTTCAAAATATAAACCTTTTTGTTCCTACTAGAAATCGGAGGAAAACACCGTGTTTGTATGTACCGCGTTACAGAACCAACTTTAGGCGAAATTCATATTTCTGCAGAGCTCCAGTTAAATTTAACAAATTATTGTTTGACCATGATATTGATCTGTTCCACACAAAGCCGCATGCAATTAAATTGCAGGTGGCAAAATCATTCTTTGGTTCTCGCCCTGCTGCACCTAATTGACTATTTTAGTAATGTTGTTTTGCTTTATATTACTTTTGTTTTTGTTTGCGCTTGAAGGTGAGAAGCTCTTGGTTGAAATGAAATGCTTGTCCGTGCCTCAAGTTTTATAATAAATTAAAATAAATACAAAAGTGCGTGTAGTTCTATCCGTTAACAAAATTTGAATGTTTGACCTTCTAGCGGTTAAACGGTCTATATCTATGGTTCTAATATTGCAAGTGCGAAAAATTTAACTTTTATTAAAACAACTATAATGTCTAATCTTGAACATGCCCCCGGCCTTGAAAGCTTCAGCTTTCAATTTTAAAACTTCAAAACTAGAATTAGTCATCAAGTAAGGGACATATCTTGCTGTAAGCGCGTCTCACGACACCTGACGATGTGCGAATATCGGCTACTCTAGTGATGCCGTCTTTGCCAGGGAAGATCTTCACTATTCGACCGAGATGCCATTTTAGCGGCGGTAGGTTGTCGTCCTTAATAACTACTAGCATATCAGGCTGCAGTTCAAGTGTGTTCTTCCTTCCTTTAGTCCTTATTTGAAGTTCTGACACGTATTCCTTCGCCCAACGGGACCAAAATTGCTGTCGAATCTGCTCAACTCGTTGATAACGTGTCAGTCGATGAACAGGCGTCTCAGTGAAGTCATCACTAGCAGGCGCAGTAAGTGGACGTCCCACCAGAAAATGGCCTGGACTAAGAGGCGACAAATCTTGTGGATCTGAGGACATAGGGCTTAAAGGACGGGAGTTCAGGACCGCTTCAATTTGTGTCAACACTGTACTGAACTCCTCGTAGGTTAAGTGCGCGTTTCCTACTATACGACGTAAAATATTCTTACAGGACCGAATTCCAGCTTCCCATAATCCGCCAAAATGAGGCGCATAAGGCGGTATGAATGTGAATTGAATATTCTGAGCCGTGGCATATTCTATAATCTGTGACGAACAATTAGCTAAAAAATGTTTAAAGTCATTCATCAATCCAACAAAATTTCTACCATTATCAGAAAAAATCTCACATGGGTTGCCACGCCTAGATATAAATCTCTTTAACGCTAATAAATATGCATCTGTTGATAAGTCACTGACGAGTTCTAAATGTACAGCGCGCGTTACAAAACAAATAAATAAGCACACATAGCATTTTGTCGTCCTAGCACCTTTACCCTTACGATTAAGTATGAGCATTGGTCCGGCGTAGTCCACCCCAGAACGCATAAAAGGAAAGCCCGAAGTTAAACGTTCCTTTGGTAAATCTCCCATAAGGGGAGTAGGGGTCATACCTCTCAAGCGTTTACAAATAATGCAATCATAAACAACCTTCCTTGCTAAGTTTCTACCGCCAATTGGCCACCACGTTTCACGTAAGTTATAAAGAAGCGCCTGTGGAGCTGCGTGCAACAACTGCTTGTGTTCGTGTCTGAATAGTAGTAGGGAGAAAATATGTTTAGATGAAATTAAAATCGGATGTTTTTTATCAAAATTAAAGTCGGGAGAATTTACAATCCGACCACCAACACGAATTAGTTTATTTTTATCAATAAATAAATTTAATTTAGACAAATTATGCTTATTAACTAGAGTACTATTATTTGTGAGTAACCTATACTCATCTGGAAACGATTCTAGTTGAGACAGTCGAGCCAAAGTTATATCAGATTCCCTCAATTCATCGACAGTGAGAGTACCTGACCGTTGAGTATTTTTATTGCGCGTATTATGAATAAAACGTTGTATATACGCGACAGTTCGTCTCATGCGACTATATTGAGAAAATCTAACAAATGGAAATAATGTACGTTCGCAGTCTTGATCAGTAGCGTAGGAATGCGTCACACTGGATTTCAGCTCAGGCAATAGTTGCTGAGAGTCAAATGAATTTAACGGTACATTATTGCAACTGAAGTTAGTGTGACGAAGAAAAAATGGGCCTTCCCACCATAAAGTAGAAGATGAAAGGTCCTCCATCTGAACACCACGCGAGACCAGATCAGCTTTTCCTTCCCACTGACATGACGCCATGGAAGTTCCTTCACCAACTCATGTATTTCTGCCGTTCTATTTTGTACAAAAGTTTTTTGTAAATTAGGCGACATGTGTAACCATCCTAGTACTATGGTCGAGTCAGTCCAGAACATGATGTTATCAAAATGACGACGAAGTGATTTAATTACTTTATCATAAAGTCGAGCCCCAAGTAAAGCTCCGCATAATTCTAGTCGCGGGATACTGACAGGTTTTAAAGGTGCAACCTTACCCTTTGAACATAACAATTTTACCGATACAAGTCCGTTATTAGTTACTGTTCGAACGTAGATGCAAGCGCCGTATGCAGTCTGCGATGCATCGGTAAAGATGTGTAGCTCTGTACATATCGCTTCGTTAGCTGTAACATGACGGGGTATGCGGATGGTATTAAGCATTGATAAGCCCTTTACAAATACGGTCCATGCGCGCAACACGTCTCGCGGTACCTCATCATCCCATCCTAGTTGTAATAACCATAGTTTTTGCAATAAAACTTTGGCTATTATAATGGTCGGACTTAATAATCCCAATGGATCAAATATTTGAGAAACGTGCGATAAAATGGTTCGTTTACTAATCTTGTACGTATCAACTTTAACTTGAGTATTAAAATAAAACTCGTCTGATGCATAGTACCATCCAAGACCTAATGTCTTGCACTGAACATTTTCTCCTAATGTTAATTCCTGTGATGCGTTATTATTTGGAATTTGATGAACCAACAATTCATCACATTTAAAATTAAATATCCATTTTCTTAAGTGAAATCCACCAGAACTTAAGACATCAGTGACCTTCTTACAGAGTACAAGCAACTCCTCCTTGTCATCTGAACCTGTAATCATATCATCTACATAAAAATCATTTAAAATTATTTGTTGGACGGCTGAGTCCTTACATTCGAGTGCCAGCTGCTTTAGACACCTAACACTAAGAAACGGTGCGGAGGCTGTCCCATACGTTACCGTGTTCAGTCGGTAAATACCTAACGGTTCAGATGGATTGTCACGCCACACAATCAACTGGAGATCGCGTTGTAATTCGTTTAAGAGACACTGCCTGTACATCTTTTCGACGTCTGCACAAGCAGTGTATCTATGTTGTCTGAAACGAAGCAGGATGTCAACTAAATCACGCTGCAAAGGAGGTCCGACTTGTTGAATGTCATTTAAAGACACTCCACTACTTGTGGCGGCACTTGCATCGAACACCACGCGAAGTTTTGTTGTGCTGCTGTGCTCACGATACACGCCGTGATGAGGTAAGAAATAGTGTGGGGTTCCATATGAAGTTACTCGCGTCATATGACCTAATTCGATGTATTCGTGTATAAATTCAATATATAATTTTTTATAGTTAGAATTACGTTCTAATCGCCTCTCTAGTGCCAAAAAACGACGTTCAGCTTGTGACAAAGATTCACCCAAAACAGATGGCGACTGTTTCAGTGGCAAGCTGACGCAAAACCTTCCGTCACTATTGCGCGTGGTAGTACGAATGAAAGCTTCCTCACAAGAGCGTTCTTCGTCAGTCTGTATGTCACTAGTTTTAGGCACCTCTTCTAACTCCCAAAACCGTCGTAACTGAGTGTCAATGGATTGAGTGAAGTTACATTGGACAGACGTATTGATATTGTGCGTGTTAAACTCAATAGGCCCTGAAATAATCCAACCTAACCTTGTATTTTGTAAAAAGGGTCCATTGGGTAATCTCATTTTACCTTCGCATAATAAGTCCCAAAATAAGTCTGCGCCTATTAAAATATCAATATTTTGAGATTCATAATATTGTGGATCAGCCAGCTGTATATAGTCAGGTATCATAAAAGACTGCGCGCGTTGACTATACATCGCAGTAGGTAGCGTAGATGTAATGTGCGGCAACACAAAACATTTAATGCGTGCGGAGTAATTGTCAATGCGTGATTTGATCTCGATATCACATATCTGTGATGACGTTGTTACTGTGTTGCCGACACCTCGAATTTCGCAAGTGGACTGTATTAAATTTATATTAATTAAATCGCATAGTGGTTTAGAAATAAAACAATGTTGACTACCACAGTCGAGAAGCGCGCGTGCTAAGTGAAACTTATTGTACCTATCGGCTATCTCGACTATAGCTGTAGACAATAAAACGGGTCGCATAGTAGATTGTTTGTGAATTAAATTAAAATTATCTATGTGTGTACTGTTTACTCGAGACGAATGAATTTGCGCGGGGATGGACTGCGCGGGCGGTGCGATTTGACTAGAACCCGGGGTTTCGTTGTCGGCTAGATGCATTGATACGACCGCTACTCGATCAGTCACGTTATTATGAATAAGCGTGTTGTGTTTTTTAAAACACAGTCTGCAAGGTCCAAATTTGCACATACTAACTGAATGCCCTGGACGTAAACAGTTCTCACATAATTTATTTGCGGTTATAAATTGCAGTTTAGCGTCTAAGTTAGTGTCCAAAAATGTTTGACATGAATAAAGTGGATGATCGGCGTTACACATTAAACACGATTTTTTAGTAGACGTGATTCGACCTTGCTGTGACTTATTGGTGGAAATATTGCAGTGCACTTTATGATGTGATGTTTTATGTGACGGATAATGTGACGATTGTTGTAAAGTCGCGTTTTGAGTTTTAACGTCACTGTTAACTCTGTGTGAAACTAGCAATGTTTCCAACATGTCAGCCTTGTCTCTGAGGAACATGAGTAAATCATCTACCTTCAGTGAAGAAATATCATTAATATATTTTCGTGTGGTGCATTTAAATTGTTCCCATTCACGTTCGGTGGTTTCATCTAACTTAGACGTTATAATAAATATAATTAACGTATCCCAGTACTCAGTAGGCTCACCTAATATTTTTAATGCGCGTAAATTTCTAAGAATAAAATCTGTCAGTTTTCTGAGTGCATGTGGTGATTCCTTAGAAAGTTTTGAATAGTGAATAAGGCCTTAACGTGGTTATGCACCAACAGACTGCTATTGTTGTATCTATTGAGAAGTAGTTCCCATGCTACCACATAGTTACTAGCAGAGAATTCTAAGGAATCGATAACTAACTCCGCGCTTCCCTTTAGTGACGATTTTAGGTAGTGGAATTTCTGAATATCACTAATTTCATCGGAATTGTGTACTAGAGATAGAAAAATGTCTCTGTATTCGATCCAATGCTCATACGTTCCATCATATACAGGTAGGGAGATGGTCGGAAGTTTTATAGACTGTGACGTCCTTTTACTGCCCTTACTGGACGCGCTAGTGACCTCTACCGATTTGAGCAAACATTCAGCTTGAGCTAGTGCATGATAATAGCAATCTTCAAACAATTCTCGTTGCGTCAGCTGCGAATCTAAATCTGAATCTCGTACAATTTTTTCGATTTTTGTTTGAACATCGCTAAACTCTGTAAATAAGCTCGTAACACCTTGCATGCGTAATTTTACATCGGCGCATTTTTGATTAGTTAATTGTTCGAGGGTAATATCACTAACGGCATTAGAAAATTTAGTAAGCCTGCTTTTTAATATGCCACGCGTCTTGACTAGATCCTTTAGCAATTCATTATCGTTTTCATTATTAGCGACTAGCCTATTAGGGGATCTTTCACGATTTATTTTAACACTAGCCTCATTTATACTCATTTTGGCAAATTATGAAGGTACTTACGTTTGATTCTTGGTCTGTAAGATCAGCCTGTGCTAGCTGCGACACAAAGCTGCTTCTTATTGCTAAACACAAGAACTGTAACGTGACTAAAGGCACGGTGTGACACAATTGAAGCGAAGGAGATGGGGTTAGGGAGGATGGCAGACCGTTCCGGAATGCGCTTATGGACGATTGCTGTCTGCTGCTGCTCCTCCGACGCCTTAACCTCGATCCTTACTAGATGTCTTCTCACTTCTCGTAGTCCAAAACTTGTGCGATGAATTGGCATACGATGAGTCCAATGGTCGCTGACTCGTACTTTTCGTATTATTATTCGGCAACGAAGGTCCAAAACACGTATGTTTGCGCTTGAAGGTGAGAAGCTCTTGGTTGAAATGAAATGCTTGTCCGTGCCTCAAGTTTTATAATAAATTAAAATAAATACAAAAGTGCGTGTAGTTCTATCCGTTAACAAAATTTGAATGTTTGACCTTCTAGCGGTTAAACGGTCTATATCTATGGTTCTAATATTGCAAGTGCGAAAAATTTAACTTTTATTAAAACAACTATAATGTCTAATCTTGAACATTTTGTTATTATATATCAAGCTAAAAGATGTCTCATCAAAATTTATAACTTTTTAATTATTATAGATGTGTGTATGTATGCGTGTGTATGTGTATGTGTGTGTGTGTGTGTGTGTGTGTGTGTGTGTGTGTGTATATGTATATATGTTTATGTGTATGTATATATATGTGTATGAATGTATGTATGTATGTGTATGTATGTATTTTGCATATATAAAAACCGATCATTGTCATCACGCAAATGTGAAAACGATTCATGGCTTAACATAGATATAAATTTGATTATGTATTGACTGTAATTCAACTGTACGTTTTCTAAAAAATAAATAAATAAATAAATAAATAAATAAAAAAAACATGTAAATACAAGTGTATCACAACACTCACAACGGCATCCAACAACGACATATGTCTGTCACGAGCAGCCAAATATTGGCTCCCATAGTTGTTTAGCACAAAACACTGTTTGTCGCGTATTGCAAAAATTCGCAGAGAAATTTCATTACGCAGCGACAGGGCGAGGGCACAACGATCCTTTGTCCCACATATTGACTGAGATTGATTGTCAGTCACACGACTAAACGAGTTGTTGAATGAAATAAAAGCAAATGTTGGCGATGCTAGCGACCCCTGTCGGTGTACGTCACCGGATCGTTTCGTTCGAATCTCCAGTGTATTAGTTTCTGTTGACATTTACGAGTGCAATATATATATTTTTTTTCGCATATAGGAATGTTAAATATCTGAATAGTATCGGAATAGTAAACGGCTGTTAAAAAATAAAAAATGAAATATACGTATTTCGCGTAAAAAATAGACTCGTAACTATTGAATCCATAGATTATTTAATATACATTTTCAATCCAAATATAATCTGCACCATCAATAAATAAATATATGTATTATTTATTCAATTAAACTTAATTATAACAATTTTTAAGAGCCTTTTTTTTTCAGTCTTTCCGCTGAGAACTAACAAGAAACTCAGCTGTTGCTTTTTTCAAACTTAAGTTTATAATAGATAAAAAAAAATATTACAAACATTGATAAAAAAAACTATAATCAGTCACAGTATTCTTAAACATTCCATCCCATTCTATTATTTATTCTATGTTTTTTTTATGCAACTTAGAATGGCAAACAAACTGACAGCCCACCTGATGGAAAGTGGTAACCGTCGCCTATAGACATAAGCAGTACCATGGACATAACAGAGTATACTGTTTCGCCCATGATACCTCCCATGCGTTGCCATTCCTGAGGACTCAGGTGTTATTCCTCTGTACCCTGTAAATTCAATGTCATCTCCCACAACACGAATCACAGTTGCACATCAAGTGTTCCATGGATTCCGATTTCTCCCCGCACAGTCTGCACAGTGTGTCCGAAGATAGACCCATCTTGTGTAGTATATGCCTTATTGTCATATGTCCAGTTAAGGCACCCATAATGAGTCTTGCCTGTTGTCTGCCACCGCTGTAGATGAGTTTATCCCATCCTTCGACATTGTCATTTAAGAACTTTTTAGAATGTTTAAGACCCTTCAAAGTCCTCTATTCCTTCGTGTATTTTTCTTAATCCCAATATTAATATTCTTTCCATAGTTCTTTGTGTTGCTGTAATTTTTTGAGTTTCGTGTAAAAAAAATAGGAACACCTCTATATAATTGCTCGTATTTAGCTTGTATATAAGTATTGAAATAGGCAAAATCAATAATTAATATAAACAATCCTTAATATTCCCAAAACTAACTCAAATAGAAACTCGATCAAACAAGCTCCAACTTTATGTGAATTATTCGATTGAGACACCAATTTACTGGAAATTCTCAATACAAATACAAATTATAAATGCAGATTCTGTAGTAATAACAAACGTTTAGTTATACGGAATTTACTTTAGTAATTAAGGGACTTTCCAAAGAATAAGATTTTTAATTCATCTGAATATTTGATTATGGAACAATTTGTATAATTCTTTTACCAGAGGGAGACTTTGTACAAAAGTCGATTGCTTGGGTACCTCTGTCCCATTCGTGTTTCAACCGTGAAGCAGTTGTGTTTGCAATGGCTGTGTTTCGGTTTGAAGGGTGGGATATGACGTGAATTTACAGGGTACAGAGGAATAACACCTGAGTCCTCAGGAATGGCAACGCATGGGGAGTATCATGGGCGAAACAGTATACTCTGTTATGTCCATGGTACTGCTCGTGTCTATAGGCGACGGTTACCACTTTCCATCGGGTGGGCCGTTAGCTTGTTTGCCATTCTAAGTTGTATAAAAAAAATTACCCAATATAAACCAATTTGTGTTTAATATATATTTTTTTTATCTTTATTTATTTAGGGACTTTTGTCCCTAGTGTTAATTAATGTATTCATAAACCCGAAGGAAAAAAAAGACTTCGTATCATAATTAATAGAACAAAAATTATAATTAATTCCTTATCTGAAACTATTATAAAGAAATCTAGCTTGACAACCGTCTGATACCATGATCTTTCAATCTTTAAAGCGCATATTTAAAATGATATCATTAGACTCTTGATTCTAATATAACAAGCATTGTTGAAGTCTCCTTCCGACCCTTTTCTTACTTTGACAAGTGAACCGTGAAGATTGCTTAGATCCCGACTTGACTCGAAACAGCCTTATCTAAGAGATGGGATTAATTGAGGAAATACCGCGGGTAACGGCCAAGTTATAACTAGCTAAGCTTTGTCTACCGGGGCGCGCAGAAATTTTATAAGAAAAGTCCGGGGGGGCCTTGTAAATTCAGGAGGAAATATTAGGGGGCCCTTTTCTTTTGTATTAGAGATAAGGTCTTTGTGTTTTCTTATTCACTCGGATAAAGTTTAGATCCCCGAAACTCATAATCTTAGTTAAACTATGGTTTTTTTCAAATAATTAAGTTTAAATTATATGTTTATTGCCCTAAGGTCATATAAAAATTTAAAAGTTACATTATAAAACAATATTATTTCCTCTAAAATAAAACAATTTCAATTTTGATATTTTGCGAGCGAGTAGCTTATAACAATGGCACGATAAATAAGTAAATAGTTTACTAATCTTTTGAAGGAAACAGTAAAAAGTATCTATCTATATCAATCTATCATATTTATGAAAAATACTTTAGTTTTAGGAGAGATTTTGCCTCATTCTGCGTGTTCTAATGCTTATACAAAGGTTTGTGCTCAGAGGAATTATTCAATATGATGCCTACGGCCACTTTCTATGATCGTACGGCTCGCCATCGACAGGGAGTTCACCCTCATATCTTACAGCCTAAATGGTCGCGTACAACGCGGTTTTAGAAATGCTTTCTCCCACGAACACTCAGGTTATGGAATGAGCTCCCTGCCGAGGTTTTCCCAAGAGACTACAGCATGGAGTTCTTCAAAAGGGGGGTAAAGAGGTTTCTTCAGGGTCGCGTAATACCTCTGGTATTGCAAGCGTTCATAGGCTACGGTAACCGCTTACCATCAGGTGGGCCGTATGCTTGTTTGCCACCTCAGTGGTATAAAAAAAAAAGTTAACCATAATGAACGAATGACATAATTTTCATGTAAACTTAAGTTTTAAAATATATTTCAAATGTTCTTTTAGAATAGCCAGTTACTTACTTTGACAGGTCTTTTTTGGGAATTCGCATTAAATATTATACTAATGTACCGAAGGATATTTTGGATCTACCCTTTAATAAGTTTAAAACTGTTATTAAAAAACACTTATTGAACAAAACCTATTACACTCTAAACGATTACTTGAATAACAAATGTGCATGGTGTTAGTCGATTATGCACGGGCTTTTAACGACCATGTAAATTTAGACATAGTACATTTAACTCATAACGTTAACAGAGAATTAAAAGAGTAACAGTTAAGTATCTTGCGGGCTCTTCTCAACAAATAACTTACTACCTTTAGAACCCTGCAGTAGATTAAAAAAAAAATTGACGATTTAAAAATGCTTATAAACAAGTCTATTTAAATAAAGATAATTTTAATTTAATTCTTTATTGAATTTTCAGAAATGAACGAAATAAGAATTTGAAATATAAGAAATGCCATCGTAATATTAAGATTGTAAAAATAAAAAAAAAAAAATAAAAACTAACATCATGACAAAATCAGTCATTTGTATTCAAAAACTAATCTGCTGAAACAATTTTGATAAAATCTCTATGGAATAATGAAAATAAAAAAGTTTCCTAATCGGTTTATAAATGACGGAGTTATGAGGTAACAAACATAAAAAAAATACACCGAACAGAGAAGCTTTCCCCTTTTTGAAAGTCGAAAAGACCGACTATCAAAATGGTAAAATTTCGATTCGCAAAATTTTACGATTAAAATCTCGTGACACCACCGAATCGTTTCGATTTTCTTACATTTTATTTCCTATCTGTAATCCCATTCAGATTTATTATTCTTCACGATATCAATATCCAATTTATGGTGCCCCCAATCGTATGATAAGGCATCATACTCATTCCACTATCTCCATTAAACGTATTTCGTCTCGTTCCCCTTTTGGGAGTTATCGAAACTCGTAATGCTTCAGATATGGAAATATTTTTGTCAGACATCCATTACAATTTTCGATCGACATAAAAAAAAAAAGCTTTCAACTCCACTCTCTTTTTTAAATGTTACCTTAATTTACATGATATTTTCACGAAATCTGATTAATTAAGTAATAAGATTTTTTTAATCAAGTAAACATGTACTTTTGAATAGTCGTTTTTTAGGTTTCTACCTCTCATTCGGAATTTAATTTTAGCTTACAAGAACGGGCAAAAATCTCTATATGCTATTATTATTTGTATTGTATTGTTTGTATAAATATAAAGACTGTCCCATTCGTGTTTCAACCGTGAAGCAGTTGTGTTTGCATGGCTGTGTTTCGATTTGAAGGGTGGGATATGGCGTGAATTTACAGGGTACAGAGGAATAACACCTGAGTCCTCAGGAATGGCAACGCATGGAGGATATCATGGGCGAAACAGTATACTCTGTTATGTCCATGGTACTGCTCATGTCTATAGGCGACGGTTACCATTTTCCATCAGGTGGGCCGTCAGCTTGTTTGCCATTCTAAGTTGTATAAAAAAAAAGTCTATCAGATAGAGATTATAAAAAAGGCACATGCAATGGCTTCTGTATTCCCGTATTTTTGCTATCAAGCAAGTTGCTGCTTTTCAAGCTTGCAAGACTGTTTTACGTTTTGAAAATTACGCTCGCCTATATATGAATACTATAAAATCAAAGACTTATGTTTATAAAATATGCTGATTCTTGTTATACATATGTTTATTTATTATGTATATTAATTGTAAGTAAAAATGCCGTCTGTTGACTTGATATTTTGTTTTAAATTCATTTGTTTATTAACTTTTTTTTATAAAAAAAAAAACTAGAATGGTCAATGTATGTAAAAAGGTTCATTTTGAACATATTCCTAGGAAACGCCATAAAGTCGATTTCATTTTCACTCTGTACTCAAATATAGAAGGAGTTTTATTAATTAAAATTCAAATCATTACTAATATTCAATTTATTTTTTTCAATCTGGTTCAAAAAATATAGATGATCGTTCCATATTCTTGACAAAATATGTATTAGTTTCTACAGTTTCCTAAACATTTAACAGACTTGGATTTAGCTGTCTTTGATTTTATAAACTTTAGATGAACGTGTAACAAAGCAATTACAGTGTACATTTTACGCTCCAGAAAAGTAATACTTGAGAATAAAGACGAGGGATACAGCAACGATGTACCTTTTTCGCAATTTTGGGTAAAAAATCTATGAATCTATCCTAACCGTTCTTGTTACGACGTCCGCTTTAAGGACTCCCAATTTGCGTGGGTCTCGCATAGTCCATCTTGTTTAGAAAGGAGCGCATGCATTTGAGGATAATACGGCATGTGCATTTTAGAATTTTGGACATGTAAATATATTATTGTTATAAATATATGAATGAATGAATGAATGAGTATACTTTATTTGCATTATACAATATAGGAAATAAGCAAGGCAATTTACAAACTCAACGATACAATTGTATAAGTACAGTAAGGCAGTCTTATTGCTGAGAGCAATCTTTTCAATATATGTTGAAGAATGCAACCTTTTTGGTGTACTTTAAAAGATATATATTCTTTTATTTTATCAACACCACTGTTCTTCTTTTGTTTCTTTTCATTGCATAATTTCCTATCAAATATACAGAAGCAATTTATTTTTATAATGTCAATAATTTATTTATCATTCCATCATACTCCTCAACAATATACTCGTTGACTGCTGGCGCTCGGGTCTTCATTTTATTACATCTTACATGGGCTATCTGGTTGGTCGTAATTCTAATTTCCATAAAAAAAAAGTCTCATTTCGAACCTTCTATTTGAAAGATGTAGAAAATACCTCTGCTACGTTTTAAGTGTTCATAAATAGATTTTAAGTCCAGAAACGTCCGGAAACGTTACAACAATGGCAAAGCCGCAACTCGAAACGCAAGTGATCCGCATACAAATGCTGTTGTGGCCACAAACCCGAAACGGGGAAAGAATCGCCAAAATTTCAACAGAATACAACAAATCATCAGTATAAATAGATGAGCGTTTAGTAAAATCCTATTTTGGGAGCACGCGGCTCTGAAATTTGCATGGCTGATTGCCAACCGCTGCTCAATCAAGGATATTTAACAAAATTAACTAATTGAGTGAACATTCCACCGCCCTCCGCTGGTACAACTTGCTGCGTTGAATTTTCTAACAACACGCCGCGTGTATCGGCAAATCTAATAAGCTGATATAGTTAGTACACTGCTGTTGAACATTCTGAATTACGAATGGATTTTTGTTATAATTTTCTTTAAAAAAATATATATTTTTCATTAAGGAACAAGGAGGAAATTCTTCTCTGTCCTTTTTTATTTTCTATTATATTTAATAGTTTATCTTTACTCGTTATATTTCTTATATATTTGTATTTATTTTTTAAATTTAAATTCCAATTACTCTGATTTTTTGCGATATAATCAGATTAATATTATGCTTATATATAACAAATAAAAATAAAATAATATTAAATACATAAACTTAAATTTTTGATAATAGATGTGGTAAGGACTTGACTTGGTTTATACAAGCAAAAAAACAATATGTTTTTTAAAATTTTTGTCTGTTTGCCTGTCTATCTATCTATCTATCCTATTTAAGAGCTGCGCTCTTGTCGGTGGAGCTCTTGCCACTCACTACGATTTTCAGCGAGTCTCTTCACCTCTTGATACGACACCACACCAACTTCTTCCTTGATCTGCCTGACGTAATTATATCTCGGTCTCCCTATATGTCTCTGTTTGCCTGTATGTCTGTAAATTTGTGCACGCTAATCTCAAAAACGGCATAACCGATTTCAATACGATTTTTACTAATGCGTTGCAGTTTGCTCTATTAAACATCTAGCGTTTGTTTTATTTCAATCGGTACATAAATAAAAAACTTATATCAATCTATAAAAATCACATATAAAATACTATAAAATAACCGACCGAAAAGTTACAGACAATTCAACTGGAATTGTCTGTAACTTTATTATTATATGTGTTGATTTTCAAAAATTCTGTCCACTCGTGCGAAGCCGGGTTGGATCGCTAGTCTATAATAATATAACAAATAGGAAAGATTTGATTGGTTGTTTGTAATTAATAACCTCAAAAAATACTTAAACGATATTAAAAATATTTTCACCTATAGTAAGCTATATTTCTGGCGAGTAATATGGGATATTTATATAGCATTCCTCAGGACTCTGACATTACTCTGTACCTTGTAATTTCACTGCTGAAAGGTGGTATATAACCTTTCAGATCAAACGGAATATGAACACGGTACAGAGAAATAACACCTGAGTCCTCAGGAATGGCACCGCGTGGGAGGTATCATGGGCGAAACAGTATACTCTGTTATGTCCATGGTACTGCTCATGTCTACAGGCGACGGTTACCACTTTCCATCAGGTGGACCGTCAGCTTGTTTGGCATTCTAAGTTGCATAAAAAATAAAATAAAAACATAGCTGTTTTAAAGCATAAACATAGATGGTATGAAAACGACTTTTGTACAAAGTATCCCTCTAGTAAGTTTTCATTTTTAACATTTTATAGAGATACGGCACGCTGAATGATAACAGCTTCAACTGGGGAGAAAGGGATTGTTAGTAACGGAGTCGAATAAACCCATTACTAGCAACATACCCTGTCAGGTGGACCTCCACGTGGTTCCCTGGAAACCATCGTGGTTAATTCTAGTTCAATTCGTGAGGATGAGCTAACTGACCTGCTTTCATGCTCATCTGTCATCTCTCACTGGTGCCCCGCCAGTGTATACCGATAGCGCAGGCGGAGTTACCATACCCATTATCAGTCATTAAAAAAAAACAGCTTCCACCACACTTCAATCGACGCGTGCGTAATAAAAACAAAACACCGCCTTTGTAGTCGACCAGTGGGTAGTCGTTTACTTTTATTAGAATTCCCGAGATTAGTTAGATGGATGTGTTGGATTTCCATTGAAACATTCAAAGCCGTTTGTATTTTAAAATGAAGAAAAAAGTAAATGGTGATATGTGCTTCTAGATTGAATATTTACTAACGCATTTCTTACATGTGGTGACGATCAATAACAATTGCCAATGTTTCATTATTGACAAGTCAAATAGTTTTTTTTTTTTATACAACTTAGAATGGCAAACATGCTGACGACCCACCTGATGGAAAGTGGTAACCGTCGCCCATAGACATGAGCAGTACCATGGACATAACAGAGTATACTGTTTCGCCCATGATACCCCCCGTGCGTTGCCATTCCTGAGGACTCAGGTGTTATTCCTCTGTACACAGTAAATTCACGCCATATCCCAAGTATTGCAAATTATTTATTTATTTTTTTCTTTATTGATCATATTACAAAAAAAAAAGTCTGGTACAAAAGGCGGACTTAATACTATATAGCATTCTCTCGCAGTCAACCTTTGGCAGAACAGAAATGTAATTATGCGGTGAAAAAATTGAAAATAGTTGCAGATAAACAATTACACGTACGTATCGATATTGACTTGCAAATCACGACACATACACATAGAGAAGTACTGCACATTATGACTATATAAATATACATACATATTTATAGATTATATACGATAACACCAATTATGGAGTTTTAATATTTTCATGAGTAAGAAATGGGCAGCAGCGTCACTCTTAAAACATCTCTAAAAGTCTAACTGCGATTACCAGAGGGAGACTTTATACAAAAGTTGATTGCTTGGGTACCTCTGTCCCATTCGTGTTTCAACCGTGAAGCAGTTGTGTTTGCATGGCTGTGTTTCGGTTTGAAGGGTGGGATATGGTGTGAATTTACTAGGTACAGAGGAATAACACCTGAGTCCTCAGGAATGGCAACGCATGTGGGGTATCATGGGCGAAACAGTATACTCTGTTATGTCCATGGTACTGCTCATGTCTATAAGCGACGGTTACGACTTTCCATCAGGTGGGCCGTCATCTAGTTTGCCATTCTAAGTTGTATAAAAAAAAATACCAACCCGCCTGACTAGCGTGGCACCTGCTGGCAAAACTCCCCTTATGGGGAAGGCTCAAGTCCAGCAGTGGACAGTTAACGGCTGAAATAATATTTACAATCGATGCATCAATGTTGGCGCCCTTGACCTCACAGTATAAATGGCCGACGCTATTGGCAATGACCGAGCAAAACTTTCAATTAATATCTTCGATGGCCTGTCAATGAGCATTAATTTGAATTGTTATTAATTGCTTTGAATCCCGTTGTTGTGATTGACAATTGAAACGATAAAACAGCAATTGTTGGTTACGTGGACTTGATAATTGCGATTGATCATTTTGAAGTACTCACGAATATAAATATAGGAATAACTACATGGGACAGATAAAGGAAACACTAGGTGTCATGTCGTATAGGGAGGCCAAGGATATGGCCTGGGATAGAGCTGGCTGGAGGAAGATGTATAAATTAGTTGCACCGACAAGAGGAATCTCTTAAATGAAAAGAAGACGAATATTAAGTGCGGCTTGAATATCGTAAGGGAAGATAATAAAGTGACATCACCACCATAGATTTGTGTCAAAAGAGTGGTATAAACATCTATATGGTTTGCACAATAAATTAATGCCATTATTAATATTATTAATGGCCGTGTGGTCACAGTATAGAATTGGCCATGCCTTCCTTTCCCGTGGGTGTCGTAAGGGAACATAACAGTCGAGGGATGGGTAACAGCGTTCCCTTTATAATATTACCAATGCCTAACTGCGGTTACCAACGCGCCTGCTAAGCATGGTAACTATTGGTGAAATCTCCCCAATAGAGGGATCCATATGTTTGGCAGTGGGCAGGTAATATCTAATACGGTGATCCTGATTATTATTATTAAAATTTAAAATAAATTTCAAACATTTCACAGAAACAAACAAAGCAGCTATTGGCAAAAATTCTCCTTATGGGGAAGGCATATGTTCAGCAGTGGAGAGTTAATGGCTGAAATAATAGTAATAAATAAATAAAAAGATATTTAGTACTACATGATTTACAGGTATCTTTTTTTTTTATACAACTTAGAACGGCAAACAAGCTGACGGCCCACCTGATGAAAAGTAATAACTGTCGCCTATAGACATGAGCAGTACCATGGACATAACAGAGTATACTGTGTCGCCCATGATACCCCCCATGCGTTGCCATTCCTGAGGACTCAGGTGTTATTCCTCTGTACCCAGTAAATTCACGCCATATCCCACCCTTCAAAACGAAACACAGCCATGCAAACACAACTGTTTTACGGTTGAAACACGAATGGGACAGAGTTACAGAGTACAAATTCTCCCTCTGGTGTCTAAATTAATTTTATATTTTTCCGACCTTCAATCTCCTATGAAGAAAATTTCCTTTCTTACTATTATTGGATTTCAATTTATAATTACCTTGTATAATTAGATATATAAAATAATAACCAAGCTTTTGTCTACAAAATGCTTTGTAACTAAAATAGACTGTTCAGTGGTGAGAGATAATTGCAAAACCACCTCAAAGTCTCTATCAACACTACTCGAGGGAGAATGGAGGTTCATTAATATAGCTTTAGCGTCATAGATTTACTGCAACGCAAGTTACACGGGTCAAAGTCCTTGTCAACTGAACTTAGTCTTTGACTTGGTGAAGATATAAGATTAAAATAAAATATATATTGTATTATACAGCCTAGATTATGTAGATAGAGCATAGAGTCTCAAAAATTGGTAAACTTTTTGTCAGCTTATTATCAAATTAGTTGACTCGTTTTTTTTATCAGTGTTCTATATACTTACGCATATAATGTATCTAGGCGTATCTATGTTTAATTATTTAATGAATAAAATGTGTTTTTACGCTTTTAAAAAGATTAAAAAATTATAAGATAAAATAAACGTAGAAGTTATAAAGGAAACATTCGTAACTTTTTTTGTCACGCAAAATTGTATGAAAAAGTTGACTTGCTTTTCTCGAAGCATTTACATGAAGACACTCTCTCTGTATTATTCAAAGATTATGTGCTGTTCGTGTCTATAGGCGATAGTTACTTTCCGCTAGATGGGCTTTTAACTAGTTTGTAATTCTATTTTACAAACAATAAGTAATATCAATAAATTTGGTGAAAATTATAAATACTAGTTCGAATAACAACTTTGCTTTGCTTTTTATAAGTCAATCTGTCCAATAAAATTTGTTTGAAGT
Organism: Galleria mellonella; assembly: GCF_026898425.1. Lineage (NCBI taxonomy): Eukaryota > Metazoa > Arthropoda > Insecta > Lepidoptera > Pyralidae > Galleria > Galleria mellonella. The sequence goes on along the minus strand of NW_026442037.1, from coordinate 3,693,823 downwards.
ACTGATAATACACTGAACCTCATATATATTTCAAGAGTATTTTAAAATTCGTAGTAGAAAATATTTTAACTTATGGTAGAAACTTCAAATTTCGATATAGACATAAGCGTGTGTCTTAAAACAGGTCACAGTCACTATATTGTGTAGATTTGTGGCGAGTGCCTTTGGTGGTTACTGGTCTATGCAAAATTAATGTAATTGATTGTAATTTTTATCTATATTGTTATAAATTTGTGATAGTCGTTGTATCCATTCACAATTTTTTTTTTTGTAAACTCAACTTTTATTTGTAGAAAGCAACTGCTGAATTTCTTGCCCGTTATTCTCAACAGAAATGCATTCCGACTAGACGGTAGATTCATTTTAAAAATGAATTTAAAATGCTTATTATTTATAGATTAAGTAAACTTACTTAATCTATAAATACTTATTTATTTTTATAAGACGCAACACTCTATTTTGATAATTTTCTTCATATATAAGCAACAGAAAGTGATTAGTTTTCCATTACTCCTAATATTTCAACTGTTCGCAAGAAAGATAAGGTCATAGTGGCTTAACTTTAGCCAGCAATATTTCATCTTAACAGTTCATACGTAGCAATCATTGGGGGCGCGTATAAATCTCGTGTCGACAAGGTTACCAGTTTTTGCCCGACGGGTCAGAAGTGGCTTCGCAAAAAGGGAAGTTTCTGTCACCAGGGCTATCAATATGGCTTGATTTTGTCAGCTATGTTCCATATAGATTTATATATAAATTTATGGGCTCACAGTAATCATTCTCTAACTATACAATTGTTTGGAAATGTGAGATATTAGGCTGAAAAGAAACTGTATTAATGACTTTAGTCGAAAGAAAATTAAATTATTTTAGTATCAACATGAAGTCTTATGTTAATTTTATGAGCATACGTTATGCGAAATCTTCGCCTAATCTGAATCGATTGTAATTATTATTTTTGCTCCTTAAGATTGTATTGGTTTCATATTTTAATATTTTTGTAACCATTAATACTTGCTTTTTGTACGCACATTATCTCATAATTACGTCATTTTCAAAACGATCCAATTTTTCTTTATCTAAAAAGATATACTTTCAGATTAGTCCCACAGAAACTTTATCAAAATCGGTTCAGTAGTTTAATTCTTAAATCAAAATAACTGGTTTTAACACGATTGAACAAAATTTTTTTGTGAAACACAAATAATTTTACAGTGTCAAAATCCTTTAATGTTATCCTAATATTTTATTTTAGTTGTTTAAAATATTCAGTGAAATATATTCCTGTACGTAATAATGTAATATTAATAACATTCGCTATAGAAATTCTGAACAGAAAATGAATTTTCAGTCGTTACACCTCTGTACGAGTAAATGTACATACACAAATTAATTAACGTAATTTGATTAACTCATTACCGAGTCGCGTTATAAAACATATTAATTAACAATTTAATCTGCTTTAACAACAATACAATAGCCTTGACAAAATGGTATGGAAGTTTTGTTGAGGAATTTGGAATTCAATCACCTAATTACGTTGTTTTAGACGACGACGGCAGGCACAAATTAATAGGCTGAGTTTTTAATCAGATATAATTTAGGGTATATTAATAGGTATAATATTAGTGTAGGAGCTTTGTGACGGCCTCGTGATGAGGAGCATATTTTAAGAAAGGTATAAAGTATTAATGTGGATGACTACAAGGGCAGAAAAGGACCTAAAAATAAATGTATAGACGTTGTGAAAGATGATATGGGCAGAATGGGAGTGAATGCGTAATTAATTGCGAATAGACAAGAATGGAAAAAAAAGCCTATATTATACCGACTATAATTAATAATTGAGTTAAGGATAGGGAGATAATTTTTGTGTTACTTTAATAATATAATATATGACAATTTAATTATTGAAATTATAAGGAGATTAAGAGAATGTTAAGAATAAATATAGGGCCTTTATTGGAAAAATACAAAACGCCTACATACAGCAATATGTATATGTATTAAGGAATTCCGCGGCTGGCTTTTGGCTAAAATAGAATATCAGTGTTGTGCTCTTTTCAGGGCAAAACAACTTGTATATACATATGTTGTAATATGGCACACGCATGAAAGAAAAAAAATTTATACTACTTTTATGTAACATGCTTTTTTGTGTATGTATTCTTTTATCTACATATACTTTTATATTTTATACAGTATAATATATACTGTATAAAATATAAAAGTATAGGTCTGTTATTATTTGTTTGCTGTAAGTAATATAAATAAATTATATTTATACATATAAATATATTTAAAATATATATGTGTGTGTGTGTGTGTAAATAATTTGTCTTTAAACCTAAAAAAGACTGGGAAATGTTGATTAACCGTAATTTATTAATAAATGAATAAGTAAGAATTAGAATAGCGTGAAATTACCATTAGGAAAACAATTTCCTGATCGTAAAATAATAAAAAAAAGTCTAAACAAAGCGGTAAACATTTTGTGAACTGCAGAATGGTACCGTCGTGAAGGCGCACCTATTTGCAGGAAACAATTTTATTTTCTCTCGCACCGTGTTGGGAACCGAGTGCTTGTTTTGATCTATTTTTTTCTCTGCACATTCTTCATCGGGGGACTGAATGAAAGAATTTTGTTTTACCTTTTGGAACGTTTAGAATAATTACTTACGACCGACCACTGAATGCTTTGAATCTATATTTAAGTACGCATATTTATGCTGAATTTAGATGCCAATGTTATACAATTGTTAGTATATTTATAACTAGGTTTTCCCCTGGATTCCCGGCAGAGAATTGGCCACCCCTTCTTTTTCCGTGGGTGTCGTAGGAGGTGACGAAGGAAGGACGAGGCATGGGCAGTGTCTCTCTTAAAACATCACCAAAGCCTAACTGCGATTGCCAAATCTCCTGCCAAGCGTGGCGACTACTGGCAAATCCCCCTTACATCGGGTAGGCCTATATTCAGCAGTGGACAGTTCGTCAGTAGTTGCCATACTTGATAGGTGGGTTGGCAACCATATTTAGGCTTTGCTGCCTTCCCTTAATCCCTTAATCGCCTCTTATGACACCTACGTAAAGAAGTTGGTAACTCATTCTATGCTAGGACCACACGGCAAAACAATGGTGGTGCTTATACCTAATATAAAACAACACAAGTCATAAATCTCTGTTACTGTATAATCTATGGTTGCTGCAAGGATCGTGAAGTGTGAAGCAAATTGCGACGACTTACTAATCAGCAGCTACATTCACGTCATTCGTTATACTTGTATTATATACCGTCACCTCTTCGTTTCATATATATTTGAAATATTGTAAATTTATATAGTTCAGTTGCTTACATATTAAAATCATATACAAAACAACAACAAATTCGTTATTACTGCAAATCCAGTAAATAAACTTGGAACTACCCAATCAGCAAGGGCAAACCAGCACACACATGCCCAAATAACCTCCATAATGGAGATGGTCCGATGGTTCCAAAACTAGTCGAGCAAACTAATCTATTAAAACACACTTAACTCAATCCAGTTAAAAATACAGTAATATCCCAATCATATACGCAAAAAGGAACGACCACGAATTTCACCCTAAAAAAAAACCTTCAATTTCGTGAATAGGCCCAAAAGAAATTGTCCCATCTTAAATTATAAGCGAAATTAAATGCTTGACAAGCGCGCTCGTCAAAGCAAATCTGAATGAGAATAATGGAGAGCCCTCGACAGAGGGCGGGCGAGTGCTTTATCCTGTTTTTTTTTTTAAATTTCATTATTGGCTCACTCGTATTGCACTTCATTTAGACTTATATATGCCGACATAAAGGATTGGAAAGTGAGCGGCCTATTTCAATGGTAAGTACTGTTTTTCAGATCCCGTCGGCAACACTAAAGCGCGCACTTCATTGATATCCTGATAGAGTAATGAGTTTTTTTTTTTATTTAGTTTTTTTTTTTTTTTTTATTTCGATTCAGTATTTTTCGTTTTTGTTTTATAACTCCTTTGGTATTTTTGTCTAACTTCGAAATATGATGGTGTTATGTTTATAATTTGCTTTTTTTGTAAAATTTAGAATGGCAAACAAGCTGACGGTCCACCTGATGGAGAGTAGTAACCGTCGCCCATAGACACGAGCAGTACCATGAAAATAACAGAGTATACCGTTTCGACCATGATACGCCCCATGCGTTGCTTTTCGCTTGTTTTCTTTTTACACAATTAAAGGTTGAAGTCTTTTGTAGACTACGAAAACTAATCGTGTTTTTCAAAGCACTTTCTTCCACGCACAAACTCTCTTTAGAATCAACTCCCAGCAGCAGTATTTCCGAACCAATACGACAACATAACCTTCAAGAAAGAAGCATATTCCTTTTTAAAAGGCCGGCAGCACACCTGCAATGCCTCTGGTGTTGCGGGTGATCATGGGTGGCGATAGTCACTTACCATCAGCTGCCCTGTATAACAATACAAAAAATTAATTGATTGAATTGAATTTAGTATACGAATTCTTCTATGTATAAAGTAACTTTGCTTCACACCAAAAAAAAAAATGGCTTGAACTGACATGGGAGTAAATTTTATCAATTTGCAAAGGTAATTGTATAAAATAAATTAGATTTGGCGACATCAGGAATCATGTAATATGATTACAAAACCACATTTTAGAAATCGTTAAAAAAAAAAACAATAGAATAAATAAGAAACACGTTTAAATTTTAAATTTTCAAATACTGAACTGTCAAATTTTACAATCATTAAACGCAATTTCTAATGTAAGTAGTACATTCATTTATTTTAACATTTATTATATAAGTAGGTAGGTATTATATGTATTTATAGTGTATGTATTTATGTAATATTTTATTATATATTTTAATATTTTATTTAACTGTATATTTGTTTATGTATTAATAATTGTAGCACTTCAGCTGCGAAATGCTTTCTCACTGTACTGGGTTGACTGGAAGAGATCTCTGTCAGAGATCATTTATAAATAGATTATTTTATATGTAACTTACAAGTGCAAAAGAATATATATATATATATATATATATATATATATATATATATATATATATATATATATATATATATATATATATATATATATACTGACTTCGAAAAGTTGCTATTATTAATTTTATAAACCAAAGAAACTTTGTAATATAATGTTTGTTTTTTTTCGCAGAAGACGCTTGCAAAATGAGCAATTACACAGCGGCGGGTAGCTTCAGTTAATCACCTAATGAAATTTAGACTATGCTAACGGGTTACGGGAGTCAATTGAGTGGATTTGCCCTTTATATTTTATGTGCGTAAAAAAACTTCATGGCTTTCATGTTTGGGTCATTATCCTGTGTTAATTTTTACTGTACCCAGTGATAATATATAAAAATATGACAGAGATAAGTAAATATACAAAGGTTAACTCTAGAAAAGATCTCTTTCAGTAATACCCAATGTGAAAAGGAGCGTCAATGTCAGCGGGTAGAGCGGTGTTACAATATTGTGATAATTTATAAACAAAGAGAACTAGACTTAAGTTTAATTAATTATTAATATATATCCTAGTATTAGGTACATATTTAACATATATGCATGGGATTATATAATTTTATTTGATTAATATATAATTTTTTTATATTTTTAATTTGCAAAAGATGCTTTTTTAATTATACAGCACTATCATACCTACTTATATAACAATTAGTCCATTACCTTAAGGTTGTCTTGAAAAGTGTGCTCTCAGCAATAAGACCGCCTTACTGTACTTATACAATTGTATCGTTGTGTTTGTAAATTGCCTTGCTTATTTCCTTTATTGTATAATGCAAATAAAGTATACTCATTCATTCATTATATTACTAGCGACCTACTCTGGCGTACTTAAGCATAAAATTTCCAATATATATATATATTTTTTATTTATCGTAACTGCACTTATAAGTACAATAAAATTATCAGTGTTCCTCTACTATATTATGCATGTATTATACAAATAAACCTTTTTCTTGAACCACTCTATCTATTAAAAAAATCCGTTGCGTAGTTTTAAAGATCTAAGCATACATAAGGACAGACAGACGGGAAGCGACTTTCTTTTATACTGTGTAGTTAAAAATTAATAATAATCAATTTTATATTACTATTGTCACAATTTTTGTATATCTCTTGATGCAAATAGAGAGTTTATCTATCTATCTATCTGTCCGACTTGACCCATTGAAACTGCGCAGAGATGTTGCGTCTCTGTGCATCTTCTACCGAATTTATCATGGGGAGTGTTCTGAGGAATTGTTCGGATTGATACCTGCTGCTGATTTTCACCACCGTACAACCCGCCACAAACTAAAGTTTCATCCCAATCGTCTGGACGAGTGGCGGTCTTCCACCGTGCGTTTTTCAAGACACTTTCTTCCACGCACAACCATTCTTTGGAATCAACTTCCAGCAGCAGTATTTCCGAACCGATACGACAACATAACCTTCAAGAAAAGAGTATATTCCTTTTTAAAAGGCCGGCAGCACACCTGCAATGCCGCTGGTGTTGTAGGTGACCATGGGCGGCGGTAGTCACTTACCATCAGGTGAGCCGCATGCTCGTTTGCCCCCTGTGTTGTAAAAAAAAAAAAAAAAAAAAATCATAAATTTTATGACCGAATTCTTTTAGTGGTGGCGACTCAACGGCCACTCGTAGCCGCACGCCTCCATAGGTAGCTTAACTCTAGAATTCAGGAGCACGGAAAATTATCCCGGAATACAATTAAAGTGTAAAGTAATTTATATTAATTTTAAACCTCCCATCCGGCGTATCTTAGACGGAATATACCGAAGTTAACAGTCTTTAATATTCATTTCTAAAGTTGATCCCGTATGTATAACCGTTATGGGTGTCGTAAGCCGCTTAGCGAATGGTAATTATGAATTTATGGGTTAAATAATATTATTATAGTTTCAACACTCCGTTTTAGGTATAAAGATGTCAATGCTAATCGGATTTACAATACTCTCAGTTTGTGGAGGGAATATAGGAAAAAAAACCGGTCGAGCACGACTTGGAAGGTTCCGTATATTCGTATAATCTGTGATTTTATTTTTTTTTTTAGATGAAAATTTATTTGAATTTCATATGAGATTAATAATATCTACAAATATATTTAACGCGTTTCTTATATGAAATAGTAAATCGTAATTAGATTTGTTACTAATTTCTTTTTTTATATCGTCTAAAATATTCACTTTAATTTTCCTTATAATATTCACATAAAATTTTATAAACAGGTGGGCCGTCAGCTTGTTTGCCATTCTAAGTTGCATAAAAAAAAAACTGTATCAGACAAACGGACGGACAGACAAAGTTGTAGCATAAGGGTCGAATTTGGGGGGAAAGGGATTGTTAGTAATGGAGACTGAGAATCCCATTGCTAACAATGTACCCAACCAGGTCGACCTCCTCGCGGTTTCCCCTGGAAACTATCATGGATAATTCCTGATGAATTAATCATGATGGGCTAACTGGCCTGTTTTCATTCTCATCTATCACCCTTCACTGGTGCTCCGCCAGCGTATCCCGTTAGCGCAGGCGGGGTTACCATATCATTTTCACCCATCAAAAAAAAAAAGCATAAGGGTCATTTGTAAAATTTTGCTACGGAACCCTAATAAATCGACATAAACAACTATCTTAGAGAGCTTATCTTAGAGATGCTCATTGTGTATTCGACCGCCCAAATAGAAATAACTTGAAATAACTAGAATGTATATAATATATAATAAATCAATATATTATCTATTTATTTTCTTTTGTATCACTTCTCATTAATATTTAAAAATAAGAAATTGTGTAACCTCTTTTAAGTTTGTTTTTTTTTATACAACTTAGAATGGCAAGCAAGCTGACGGCCCACCTGATGGAAAGTGGTAACCGTCGCCTATAGACATGAGCAGTACCATGGACTTAACAGTGTATACTGTTTCGCCCATGATACCCCCCATGCGTTGCCATTTCTGAGGACTCAGGTGTTATTCCTCTGTACTCTGTAAATTCACGCCACATACCACCCTTCAAACCGAAACACAGCCATGCAAACACAACTGCTTCACGGTTGAAACACGAATGGGATAGAGGTACCCAAGCAATCGACTTTTGTACAAAGTCTCCCACTGGTAATATAATAATACTTTTTTTTTTCTAATGTTTTCGTAATAGTAATAGAAAACAAAAAAGTATTTGTTTTCTTTTTGCACTTGATAGAGATTCCTCTCGTAATAGCTTTATAATAGAGATTATGATATCGTTTCCCTTTACGTTTTTTTTTTGTTTGTCGCGTGGCAAAATTTATTTGTAAACGCAGCTCAAGGATACGTACGAAGATGAAGGATGAAAAATGTTTACGTAACACATTTTTTTTCTTAAAATATAAGGGGAAAAGAAGCTTGCAACTCACCTGATGGTTAGTGACTGCCGGCGTCCACGATCACCCACAACACCACAGACGTTGCAGGTGTGCTGCCAGGCTTTTACTGTTTCCTACCAATTAAAGAATAGTTCCTTAACTAGCGATTAATTTATAAAACATAAATAATGACTTCTGAATGATTCGTTAGTCGAATTTGAGAAATTATATATATTCTTTATTGCACTTGTAAGTTACATATAAAATAATCTATTTATACATGTTGTGAGCAAGGGTGGACTTATCTCTGACAGAGATCTCTTCCAGTCAACCCAGTACAGTGAGAAAGCATTTCGTTTGCGGGCAGCTGAAGTGCTACAACTATTAATACATAAACAAATATACAGTTAAATAAAATATTACATAAATACATACACTATAAATACATATAATACCTACCTACTTATATAATAAATGTTAAAATAAATGAATATACTACTTACATTAGAAATTTCATTCTTTATGCATTTAGTAGACCAATTCTTGAGGAAGGTTGGCTATTTAGCATCACGATACATCTAAGACAAAGCCACAGGATACAACTAGTCCTGTATAATATCAGTTTAATAATGAATAATAAAATTCCGTTCAATCAGCGCTAATATTTCTTCCTAATCCTACGTTCAAATACAATTAATATCTTAATTCTTCGGAAGCAAAATGACAAATCGATTCCGCTATTAATTTACCAGTCATCGATCATGCGATATTACAAACGATATTAGTAGAAATATGAATAATTCCACAGATGGAACGACACGCTTGTGATTAGTGGCCGGCCGAAACAGGTTTTACAGCCGAAACCGAAACCGAATTTTCGGCCTTGGTCTCAGTTTCGGCCGAAACCGAAACCGAAAGTTGCTGAAACATATTTTAAATTTCTCTCCTATACTGAAATCTAGTGTATTTTTTACACAATTATTTACACAAACACACATATAGATAAAGGGTAATTAAAGTATGTAACAAATATGTCATATATATTTATATGTAAAACATGTTCAAAATTATGACTTACTATTGGAAGTAAATAAAAAAAAATAACTTTTAGTAAGACACACACACAACACAAACACACACACACAAAGTTTCTGCGCGGCCGAAAGTTTTGCTAATTTTTGGCCGAAACCGAAACTAAGGTCGAAACTAAAATTTGTGGCCGAAACTAGCCGAAATCGAAAGTTCGGTCGGACACTAGTTGTGATATTTTGATGTATTATCTCTCATTTTGTAAAACACTTTTTTTTTGTTTTCTACACTGTGTACGTTTATGTCGAATATATTAATTGGTCTGTACTTTATCATGTAATTCTATTATGAGATATAATATATTTTGCGTGAGTTAAATGCAAAATCTATTTAAAACTATGAGGATAACAGAGGGCGCTGCTCGCATATGAACAATATGGCTCTGTATTTTTTAATTTAATTTTTTTTACAACACAGGGGTAAACGAGCATTCGGCTCACCTGATGGTAAGTGACTACCGCCGCCCATGATCACCCACAACACCAGCGGCATTGCAGGTGTGCTGCCGGCCTTTTAAAAAGGAATATGCTCTTTTCTTGAAGGTTATGTTGTCGTATCGGTTCGGAACTACTGCTGCTGGAAGTTGATTCCAAAGAGTGGTTGTGCGTGGGAGAAAGTGCCTTGAAAAACGCACGGTGGGGGACTGCCACTCGTCCTGATGATTGGAATGAAATTTTAGTTTATGACGGGTTGTACGATGGTGAAAATCAGCAGCAGGTACGAATACGAACAATTCTTCAGAGCACTCCCCATAATATATATATATATATATATATATATATATACATATTTAATAAAGTTATTGCGCATGTCTTTTAATAAATAATAATTTGAGTTAATAACGCGCAATTTTATTCAATTACGTATAAAGCTATCTTCATTAAAGGTAATTTTGTTTGAAAATGATGCGCTATTGTTTGATCGTATTTCAATTTGAAGATCAAAATTCAGTTAATTACTAGAGTATGTTAATTATATTATTATTATATCTAGATATAGGAGTTATATACTTGTGTAAAATTGCAATTTAAAATATTTACATCGTTCGTTTCGTTGTAATTTTATAACTCAAGAACGGGCTCACCTATCCGAACCAAATGTTTACGCTTTGTTCCGACTATTTAGTAGATGGTTTATGTGAAGTTCGCACAAAATCAGTCGAGCAGTTCTTCATTTATCACATTTTTTGTAACAAATGAATTCAATAAATGGCGGTTCATTTTGTTAATGGGATTGTGCTGTCAAATTGAAACTTTTTTCAGTGTTGACAGTACAAGCATGTTGTTATGTCATTCATGCGGTCATTTCATTTTGGACGTGCTTCGATTAATGCAATTTGTCAACGATATTGATGTTAATTTTATTTTTTTATTATTTCACTTTATACGTAGTTTATTATAATGATGATAGAATTACACATTTTTTTTAATTTTTATTTTTGAATGTGATACGTTTCCAACTCTAAAACGGTTTTGACAATACTTTTCACAATCGATGTAAGTCCTTGATTTCTCTTTTTTTATACAACTTAGAATGACAAACAAGCTGACGGCCCACTTGATGGAAAGTGGTAACCGTCGCCTATAGAAATGAGCAGTACCATGGACATAAGAGAGTATACTGTTTCGCCCATGATACCTCCCCATGCGTTGCCATTCCTGAGGACTCAGGTGTCATTCCTCTGTACCCTGTAAATTCACTGTCATATCGCACCCTTCAAATCGAAACACAGCCATGCAAACACAACTGCTTCACGGTAGAAACACGAATGGAACAGAGGTGCCCAAGCAAATGACTTTTGTATAAAGTTTCCCTCTTCGTATTAATTTTATGACAATAAAAGATGCCATTTTTCTTTGTAAACCAAAAACTATTTGTCACGAAGTATAGTTTAATTGTAACACTTGTAAACGGGTAATTCTACATTCTAAATTCAAATATTCGAAAATTTTCGAAACATCTCTTCATTTATTGTTTTATATGTGTGTTTACAATTGACATATATTTATGTTTGTGGAGTAAATATGGCCTCTCCACAGACCTCCATAAGAAACGGTCTTGAACTACTCCATTCATTGACTCTTTGCAATGCATTTGCGGTCGTAACGCCATCTAGTGGGGGTTTATCCTACACTGCGTTTGCCATTACAAAGTCGCAACTCAAGAACCTTTTACCCCATCGATTGTGGGTCTTTCAAACTATCTGACTACCACTATCTACCACTTCAGCTTGCTTATCCTTCGTTATCTCAAAATCTAATCACAAAATATTATGTATAATTAAAGCGATAACATATAGAAGTATAAATATAACATTATTATTATTATTTTAGCCGTTAACTGTCCACTGCTGGACATAAGCCTTCCCCATAAGAGAAGTTTCGCCATGTATTCCCCGGCATGGAATGAACCATCCTATCCTTTCTCGTGGGTGTCGTTAGAGGCGACTAAGTGAGAGCGAGGAATGGTCAGGGACGCTCTCTCTTAAAACATCTCTAAAAGCTAACTGCAGTTGCCAATTCGCCTGCCAAGCGTGGCAACTACTGGCAAAACATAACATAATAACCGGAAGGGCGAGAGATGGGCAGCAGTGTCCCTCTTAAAACATCTCTAAAAGCTAACTGTTAGTTGCCAACCCGCCTGCCAAATATGGCAACTAACAAAAAACCTAGTAATCCAATAAAAATTTAACGTTTTTCAGATACTACATAGAAATACACATATTAAATCCCTTTAAAGTGTAACATTAAAGTGGGAACATGTGAAATGTATATTGTAAACAAAGCCTGGTAACACGTCAAGAATTTCATTACTATGACAATGTCAGGAACTTCAATTTTGCCCGGATAAACCGGCCGAGATTGTTTCAGTCTTCCAACTTGGGCCCACTTTGACCCGTGGCCCGTGAACGCCAAGATTCTCATTAGAGCTGCCCTGAAGATAAATCACTTTTTTATTTATACAAACAATTGAATAATGGCGGGCAAACTTGCTCGCAAAGGGACGAGGTTTCATTGAAAGCTTTGTCATATGGAAGGAAAAAGAAATTCCTACAAAAATACTAGCTACATCTCGCTGCTATGCCCATCTAATGACTTGGAATAAAAGAAAAATTATCCTTTTTTAATTTTTTTTTTATACAACTTAGAATAGCAAACACGCTGACGGTCCACCTGATGGAAAGTGGTAACCGTCGCCTATAGACATAAGCTGTACCGTGGACATAACAGAGTATACTGTTTCACCCATGATACCCCCTATGCGTTGGCATTCCTGAGGACTCAGGTGTCATTCCTCTGTACCCAGTAAATTCAAGCCATATCCCACCCTTCAAACCGAAACACAGCCATGCAAACACAACTGCTTCACGGTTGAAACACGAATGGGACAGAGGTGGGTACCTCTGCAATCGACTTTTGTACAAAGTCTATACACTTACCATGTTTCTTGTAAATAAATAAATAAAAAAAAAAGTCTCCCTCTGTTAAATTCTTGACTGGCAATCCCTTATGGGCAAACGCAATATAGGACGAAATTTTTTTTCTCTAATCGCGAGGACGGAATGCCTGAACAAATGCACCTCCAACTATAAAAAAAAATGTATAGGAGGAACTCCCACTAGATGGAGTGACGACCTCAAATGTATTACAGGGAATCAGTGCATGTAGATGATTCAGGACCGTTCCCTATGGTAATCTATGGGGGAGGCCTATGTTCAGCAGTGGACGGATAATGGCTGATTAGATGATGATTAATAACTTAGTTTTGGTTCTCGTATCTCTCTGTCTATCCCATAATTAACATGTCGTGAAGATACATATCAAGTAATACAGAACCCTCATAATGCTATACAATATCATTTATTTGCTAAACATCAATATCCGAACACCGCGACACATTACACAACATATTGTAATGAACCACAGATATCAGTTGTTATAGATGACGCAAATACTCATATCTATATTTATATGAAAACTAAGCATACCCTATCTTACAGTATTAATATGGTATTAAAAAAAAAGTTGTTTTTATTCTTATTCCCGCTCACTATTGTACAAATATATCAACATGATGCATTTTTAATATTAATGGTCTGGTATTACGGAGATGTTTTTTTTTCTCTCTCTAATAAGTACTATTTACCAGTAATTCAGACAAAATTCCTTACACGACAAACATTATCAAAATAACCACATGACTTTTTGTCGAACTCTTATTTTTTTATATATATAAATTATATGTATAAAATTAAAGTTTTTATGATTTTTTTTATACCACTAAGGTGGCAAACAAGCATACGGCCCACCTGATAGTAAGCGGTTACCGTAGCCTATGAACGCCTGCAATACCAGGGGCATAACCATTGCGTTGCCGACGTTGAAGAAACTTCTTTCCACCTTTTGTAAAGAACTATGCTACTATTTACTAAGAGATTATCTCTTGGTAAAACCTCAACAGGAAAGTCATTCGTTAACTTGAGCATTCGTGAGAGGAAACATCTCTGAAACTGCACTGTACGGGACCAGCTAGGCTCTGAGGTATAAGGGTGAACTCTCTAATGATGGTAAGCTGTACGATGATAGAAAATGGCCGTGGGCATCATATTGAACAATTCTTCTGAACAGTCCATTATACAAGCGGCAGAACACACGGAGTGAAGCAAAATCTCTCCTAAGACTTAACCCTTAAATACCTGAAATTTCAAATTTGATACCGTGGTTATAAATCACATTGGACGCCTACAATCGATTTTATTTTAATATTTGACTTTTTACATGTTACCAAATGTTTTTTTCAAAATAAATATATAAAAATAAGATTTTGATTTTTTTACTATTTTTCCCCATTAGTAAACACAGTAAAGGGTACACTTATATATTTTTTAATTTGATTTAAAAAATCAGGCTTTTAAGGGTTAAGGGTTCGATACCGCTTGTAAGTTCATTTTGTAGTAGCATTATTAGTACAATGGTTTATTCTATGCTGGGTCACGGAAATTCATTATTAAAATTAAGTCAGTAAAATTTATTCATTTTTAATAATAATAATAATAATAATTTATTTGCTCGAAATGTGGTACAAAGGTCTTAAATGGTAACTGAGCTACACATTTCGCCTTATCTAAAGGCATACAAATTTTGTCTTAGCACATCTTAGTTAGTTTTTAGTGGCCAACATTTTAAAATAAAAATTTATCAATTACGTATGTCCAAATAATTATTCTAAATACATATGAATTGTTACATTGAATTAGTTAATTGTGTCAACATTTAATTATTTATTATTAATATTATTTATTCTGATATATCTGCGATATCTATTCTATAGTAAGTCCATGTAATAAACCAACCGCGAGCTACCCCATTAATCACAGTTGCCTTTAATTACAAATAGTTCTATAATTGAACTAATCACGCATACCCAAAGTTGCACAACGGTACGCGATGGAAATTGACTAAGTAGTACTTAGTCCAGAAGACCAATATTGGAAAAGCACTCGATTGCGCTAACGAGATGCAGTCTAATGAACTTGAAATCCTGCGCTTCCATTTCGTATAATGGACAGTGACGGGGAGCTGCGAATAATATTCACGTGAAATATGGACATCCTTACCTTATTTTTGTACAAAAGTCGATTGCTTAGGTACTTCTGTCCCATTCGTGTTTCAACCGAGAAGTAGTTGCGTTTGCATGGCTGTGTTTTGGTTTGAAGGGTGGGATATGGCATGAATTTATAGGGTACAGAGGAATAACACTTGAGTCCTCAGAAATGGCAACGCATGGGGGTATCGTGGGTGAAACAGTATACTCTGTTATGTCTATGGTACTGCTCATGTCTATAGGCGACGGTTACCACTTTCCATCAAGTGGGTCATCAGCTTGTTAGCCATTATAAATTATATAAAAAAAATCTTATAGAAACACGAATAGGACAGAGGCGCCCAAGCATACCACTTTTTTACAAAGTCTTCCTCTGATGGTGGTCCCTCTCACGCTCCATCTGGACGCTGCTGCCCATTCCTCGCCCTCTCTTAGTCGCCTCTTACGACACGCACGGTATTTTACATCGGGATCATACGGCTAATAATCTATCTATCCTACTTAAGAGCTGCGCTCTTGTCGGTGGAGCTCTTGCCAATCACTACGATTTTCTACTACGAATCTCTTCACCTCTTGATACGACACGACACCAACTCCTTCCTTGATATGCCTGATGTAACTATATCTCGGTCTCCCTCATCCCCTCCTTCCTTCTATCTTACCTTCTATTATAATGTTCATAAGTTCGTCGTGTCGTATCAAGTGTCCCAACATTTTTCCCCTTCTGTCCTCAATAGTTCTAATAACTTGTCTTTTTTCCTTAACCCTAGGCAGGACCTCCTCATTGCTAATTCGATCCCTCCAGCTAATTTTCTCCATCCTTCTCCAGCACCACATTTCAAAGGCTCTATATTTAACGGCTAATAATAATATTAGTGTATTATTATTATATAATGCCTCCTATAATATTTTTTGAGTTTAGTAGCTCTGTGTCACATCAATTGTGATGACGCGTTGTCGATGTGCTTTCCGAACGACGCGGCGCTCGGTACGCATTTTGTGGAAATGAGTCGCAGCCGTAAGCCGAATTTAATAGTCGAATGGCCCATTTCTAAACGGCCATCCATTTTATAGATTAGTTAACAGTCGCGTGTGAACAATACACGTTAATATGACGTTGCTTTTTGTAATAAATTATACTATTACACTTAGATTGAGTGGCGACCGCGTACGGGTAAACGCAGTAACGACCCCCCACTAGATGGAGCAACGACCTGAAATGCATTGCAGGCAGTCAGTGGATGCAGGTGGCTCAGGACCGTTCTTTATGGCAGTCTATGGGGGAGGCTTATGTCCAGCAGTGGACGGATAATGGCTGAAATGATGATGATGATGATATTTATTTGACTGACAAATATGCATAATGTTAGTCGATCACGCGCGGGCATTTAAATGACCATGTAATTTTGAACGTAGTACATTTAAATAAATACACATTTATTTATTTATTTATTTATAGGATTACCAACATAAGATATAGCTAATCATTTTAATACAATACACTGGTAGATTAGATCTTACTGTTTTTACATTTATAGGCAAGTACAGCATGCCTTGTGTTTGACAAACATTAAAATATAATTAAATTATTAAATGTCATTATATGAGTAAAGATATTAACAATATGAACAATAATATAATATAAATAATGGAAATTGTATTTAAATTATTATAAATTATAAATAAATATAATGTAATGGCGAGGTACATCAATATTTTAATTTAGCCGTGAACACAGAGTGACTATCGTTGTAAATATCAAGTTCAGGCTTGATTTTTACAATATCGTTATACAGACGCGTTATGCGGACGATAGGTGATTCGCGGCCCAAGTTTGATGTTGGCATAATGTTAACATAGATTTAGAAGAGTAACTATTGAGTTCCTTGTAGGATTTTTTTCAACAAATAACAAATTTCCAAACTCTACATTCATAAAAAAAAACGAGTACTTGTAAACAAGTCTATTAAATTAAAAATGATTCGAATTTTAAAATTAGACTAGTACACCGGAGAATTACAAGATGTTATTTCGATTCTATAGATTTAAAATATTTGAATTTAGAATATGAAATCGAGTATCTTCGTATATTTAACCTATAAATAAATTTGATTCTGCAATATGCACTTTAAAAAAAATTACAGTTTCAAAGAAAAAATATAGTTTTAATCATTAAAAAATTAAACTAAGAATTAAGTTTGTGTAATTTTATGATTAACATAAGAATTACGTTACTTAATGTGTACCAATATGTAGTACATAGTATTAAGAAAAATTATATAAGAGGCCTCAATAAGAGCAATAAAAGACAAAACTTTTTGTGTATCTGTATGTTTGTTTTAACATCATGAACAACCTATACGTACACCAAATTGAATGGGATTTTTGCAGTTGTATATATAACTCGAATACTATGGTCAGTGACCTCAGTAATGCTTCTGAATTTTAAATCCAATATTTATAAACTATTTAACTACATCAAATAGAATAGGCCACCCCTTCCTTTCCCGTGGATGTCGTAAAAGATGGAAGAGAATTTAACGGTCGAGGGATGGACAGCAGCATCCCTCTTAAAACATCACCAAAGCTTAATTGCGGTTGCCAATCCGCCTGCCAAGAGCGAAGGGAAAGAGGCTACAAGAAACTAAAAAAAGAGGCTTATCTTGAGCAGTGAACAATTAACGGTTATTTTATTTTATTTTATGCAATTTAGAATGATAAATAAACTAATGATCCACCTGATGGAAAGTGGTAACTGTCGCCTATAGACATGAACACTACTGTTTCGCCCATAATACCAACGAATACGAACGCCCCATGACTTGGCATTCGTGAGGACTCAGATATGTCTCCAGAGGGAGACTTTGTACAAAAGTCGATTGCTTGGGTACCTCTGTCCCATTCGTGTTTCAATCGTATAGCAGTTGTGTTTGCATGGCTGTGTTTCGGTTTGAAGGGTGGTATATGGCGTGAATTTACAGGGTACAGAAGAATAACATCTGAGTCCTCAGGAATGGCAACGCATGGGGGGTATCATGGGCGAAACAGTATACTCTGTTATGTCCATTATGCTCATGTCTATAAGCAACGGTTACCACTTTTCATCAGGTGGGCCGTCAGCTTGTTTGCCATTCTAAGTTGTATAAAAAAAAATCCTCTGTACCTTATAAATTCACTGCTACACTGCTTGATATGACGACGATAATGAAGTGCGTCAAAATTGTCCAAATTATTATTAGATTGTTAATAGACATTAGTCAATTTACGTTGCAAAATTGAGGCTCAATTATGTTGAAAGCTCGTGATATCCTCTAAACCACAAGTACAGCACGCATTGTCTGCACACTGAAAGGGAGCTTAGTTATAAATGGCACCGAAATTCGTACGCAATGTTAGCTCACAGTAGATTAACTCTGTACTCGCAATACCTATACCAAAGACCATTATATTATTGAATTAATGAATGAGTACACTTTATTTGCATTATACATTATAGGAAATAAACAAGACAATTAACAAATATAACGATACAATTGTTATATAAGTAGGTATGATAGTGCTGTATAATTAAAAAAGCATCTTTTGCAAATTAAAAATATAAAAAAATTATATATTAATCAAATAAAATTACATAATCCCATGCATATATGTTAAATATGTACCTAATACTAGGATATATATTAATAATTAATTAAACTTAAGTCTAGTTCTCTTTGTTTATAAATTATCACAATATTGTAAACAATCTTTCAAGACATTGACGCTCCTTTTCACATTGGGTGTTACTGGAAGAGATCTTTTCTAGAGTTAACCTTTGTATATTTACTTATCTCTGTCATATTTTTATATATTATCAGTGGGTACAGTAAAAATTAACACAGGATAATGACCCAAACATGAAAGCCATGAAGTTTTTTTACGCACATGATAATTGACTGTAACCCGTTAATAGTCTAAATTTCATTAGGTGATTAACTGAAGCTACCCGCCGCTGTGTAATTGCTCATTTTGCAATCTAAAAAAAACAAACATTATATTACATATATTAATAATAGCAACTTTTCGAAGTCAGTATATATATATATATATATATATATATATATATATATATATATATATATATATATATATATATATATATATATATATATATATATATATATATATATATATATATATATATAATATGTTAAAATAAATGATATACTACTTACATTAGTTGCGTTTAATGATTGTAAAATTTGACAGTTCAGTATATAAAATAAACGTGTTTCTTATTTATTGTATTGTTTTTTTTTTAAAGATTTCAAAATGTGGTTTTGTAATCATATTACATGATTCCTGATGTCGCCAAATCAAATTTATTTTATAAAAAAATTGATAAAATTTACATATAATATTTTTTTTTTTGGTGTGAATAATTATATACAATACAAATAATTCAATCAATTAATTTTTTGTATTGTTATACAGGGCAGCTGATTTTATCGCCAAATACAGACACAGGTGTGCTGCCGGCCTTTTAAAAAGGAATCTTTTTCTTGAGATGTTGTCGTATAGAAAACTGCTGCTGGGAGTTGATTCTAAAGAGAGTTTGTGCAAGAAAGTGCTTGAAAAACACGATTAGTTTTCGTAGTCTACAAAAGACTTCATCCTTTAATTGAAAAAGAAAACATCAACGCATGGATCATGGTCGAAACGGTATACTCTGTTATGTTCATGGTATGCTCGTGTCTATGGGCGACGGTTAGGTGGACCGTCAGCTTGTTTGCCATTCTAAATTTTACAAAAAAAGCAAATTATAAACATAACACCATCATATTTCGAAGTTAGACAAAAATACCAAAGGAGTTATAAAACAAAAACGAAAAATACTGAATCGAAATAGAAAAAAAAACTAAATAAAAAAAAACTCATTACTCTATCAGGATATCAATGAAGTGCGCGCTTTAGTGTTGCCGACGGGATCTGAAAAACAGTACTTACCATTGAAATAGGCCGCTCACTTTCCAATCTTTATGTCCATATATAAGTCTAAATGAAGTGCAATACGAGTGAGCCAATAATGAAATATAAAAAAAAAAAACAATAAAGCACTCGCCCGCCCTCTGTCGAGGGCTCTCCATTATTCTCATTCAGATTTGCTTTGACGAGCGCGCTTGTCAAGCATTTAATTTCGCTTATAATTTAAGATGGGACAATTTCTTTTGGGCCTATTCACGAAATTGAAGGTTTTTTTTTTGGGTGAAATTCTGGTCACATATGATTGGGATATTACTGTGTTTTTAACTGGATTGAGTTAAGTGTATTTTAATAGATTAGTTTGCTCGACTAGTTTTGGAACCATCGGACCATCTCCATTATGGAGGTTATTTGGGCATGTGTGCGTTTGTTGGCCCTTGTCGATTGGGTGGTTCCAAGTTTATTTTACTGGATTTGCAGTAATAACGAATTTGTTGTTGTTTTGTATATGATTTTAATATGTAAGCAACTAAACTATATAAATTACAATATTTTGAATATATATGAAACGAAGAGGTGACGGTATATAATGCAAGTAAAGTATAACGAATGACGTGAATGTAGCTGCTGATTAGTAAGTCGTCGCAATTTGCTTCACACTTCACGATCCTTGCAGCAACCATAGATTATACAGTAACAGAGATTTATGATTTGTGTTGTTTTATATTAGGTATAAGCACCACCATTGTTTTGCCGTGTGGTCCTAGCATAGAATGAGTTACCCACTTCTTTACGTGGGTGTCATAAGAGGTGATTAAGGGATTAAGGGAAGGCAGCAAAGCCTAAATGTGGTTGCCAACCCACCTGTCAAGTATGGCAACAATTAACGAACTGTCTGCTGCTGAATATAGAGCTACCCGATGAAAGGAGGATTTGCCAGTAGTCGCCACGCTTGGCAGGAGATTTGGCAACTGCAGTTAGGCTTTGGTGATGTTTTAAGAGAGACACTGCCCATGCCTCGTCCTCCCTTAGTCACCTCTTACGACACCCACGGGAAAAGAAGGGGTGGCCTATTCTCTGCAGGGAATCCAGGGGAAAACCTAGTTATAAATATACTAACAATTGTATAACATTGGCATCTAAATTCAGCATAAATATGCGTACTTAAATATAGATTCAAAGCATTCAGTGGTCGGTCGTAAGTAATTATTCTAAACGTTCCAAAAGGTAAAACAAAATTCTTTCATTCAGTCCCCCGATGAAGAATGTGCAGAGAAAAAAATAGATCAAAACAAGCACTCGGTTCCCAACACGGTGCGAGAGAAAATAAAATTGTTTCCTGCAAATAGGTGCGCCTTCACGACGGTACCATTCTGCAGTTCACAAAATGTTTACCGCTTTGTTTAGACTTTTTTTTATTATTTTACGATCAGGAAATTGTTTTTCTAATGGTAATTTCACGCTATTCTAATTCTTACTTATTCATTTATTAATAAATTACGGTTAATCAACATTTCCCGGCCTTTTTAATTGTATAAGTACAGTAAGGCGATCTTATTGCTGAGAGCAATCTTTTCAAGACAACCTTAAGGTAATGGACTAATTGTTGTACAAGTAGGTATGATAGTACTATAAAATTAAGAAAGTACCTTTATCAAATTAAAAAATACATATATGTATATATATATATATATATATATATATATATATATATATAAATAATTGTAGGCACAAGGAAAACAAATTAATAAAAAATTAACATATAATAATTAATTATATAAATACATAAATAAAGAATGCCAATTTTTTAAATAAAGACACAATCAGATATAGAAAAGGTAATCTTTCACTTGTCGTGTTAATTGAAAACATCAATGGATTATAGTAGTACTATTATATGGCAAGACCCGCTTGCTCCTTTCATCATCACCTTCCTACCCTTATCCCAATTATTATTTGGGGTCGGCGTAATATGTTTTCCTCTTCCATTCTTTTCTATTCCCAATCATTTCCGCATTCACTCCCATTCTGGCCATATCGTCTTTCACACAATCTTTCCAAGTCTTTTTAGGCCCTCCTCGGCTCTTAATACCTTTTTTAAAATCTGCTCCTCATTTCTGTGTATCACGTGCCAATACCACGATAAACGCTTGCTCGTTTGTTTTACGATAATTAGTGGTTTTGATTGATGGTATCCAAGTCCTAGGCATATTTTCCACTAACTTTTACCTTCGATTTCTTACTAATTGTAACTTTATCAGTAGGAAAATAAAAGAAATAATAAATTTTCAACTGAAAAGAAAGAGGTCCTGAATTCGGTTGCATTTTTTTATGTTTATTGCCTGAAAACTTCGCCAGGTGCTTTTGTGTTGTCGGCCTTACGTATCAAGGTAATTAATACATAGAAAACTTCAGATATCATCATTTCAGGCACTGTCTGTCTACTGTTGAACATAGGTCTTCCCCATAGATTACCATAAGGAACGGTCCTAAGCCACCTGCATCCACTGACTTACTGCCATGCATTTCAGGTCATCACTCTATCTAGTGGAGAGTCGTCCTACACTTTGTTTACCCGTGCGAAATCGCCACTCAAGAACCTTTCTTCCCCGTCGGTTATCGATTCTTCGAGCTATGTGACCAGCCCATTGCCACTTCAGCTTGCTTCAGGCTTCAGGCTATGTCGATCACGTTGTTTCTTTTGCGGATATCTTCGTTTCGGATTCTATAAAGTAAAGATACTTCGAGCATAGCTCCCTCCGTAGCCCGTTGAGTAATTTGAAGTTTTTGCATACGGGCAATCGTTCCATAAGTCATTACTGGTTAAAGACCTTCGTCTTCAAACTCTGAAGTATTTTGGATGAAAAGATCTGACGTAGTTTCCGAACGCTGCCCAGTCGAGTTGGATTCGTCGGTTGACCTCTCGGTCGAAGTTGGACTTACTCTTTCGGACAACTTGTCTCAGGTATAGAAGACTCGTTGACAACTTCGACTGTAGTGTTCTCAATCGTAACCGGTATAGGTGTGATATGGACGTTAGATATGATTTTAGTCTTGTTCATGTTTATCTTAAGACCTACCTGTTAAGGAACATTACTGTGGATATTATATAAATATTATTGATTATAAAAGAATATAATGTAAGATTACATTCCACAAAAAAAACGACTTCAATCGTGGCAAAACCAGTTATTTTGATTCAAAAACTTCTGAGCTGATTTTGATAAAATACCTATGGGGCCAATCTGTAAGTAGAAGAAAAATAAAATCCAATTAGTTTATATCTGACAGAGTTATTAGGTAACAAATATAAAAAAATAAAACCAAACTGAGAACTTTCTTTTTCAATCGGCTGATAATAGCTTCATACTTATCAACGTAGTAATTTAACGCAGTCTCTAACAAAATACAGACTTTTGTACTACATACAGAAGCCGCTAGAAGTCTGCAAAATTATTTTCAGTACTCTCACAATCATAAAATTCATTCATTATCATCGTAACGTTCTAGAACATTTCACAAATCAGTGGTAAAACAACGTTATAGTTCAAGCAACAAGTCGTAACTCCAAATTCAGTCATTAAAATTCAATTAGGACGTATTCAACGGTCCTCCGGAGCCATGATCTGAATTATAATCATTAGTGACACACGAGATTAACCCTTCTTGAGATATTACCATCTTAGATACTATTAACACGTACATAATTCCTCAAAGGACCTGACCTAGCGGTTGATATGTTAATTCTGAACGATTTAATGCATCATAATTTTGGGCCTGTCTCAACATGAATGGGGAATGTGCGGGCCCTTTTATGATTTATCGTTACACGAGTATTGTACGATTTACTGTCACGATATTATCTTTATCAGCTAACAGTAGTCCACTAGTGGACGGAAGCCTCTCCCAAACTATGCCACTTGGTACAATTTATGCTTAAAATATCCGATTGTTCCAAGGAATTTTGGGAAAATTTTGCTAAGACACGGTCCACATTATCCATATTGCTTATTTTGAGCATATTCCTTTTTAAAAAGCAGAACATCTGCAATGCCTCTGGTGTTGCAAGTGAACATGGACGGCGGTCAGTCACTTACCATCAGGTAAGCCGCATATTCCTTTGCCTTCTGTGTTATAAAAAATACAGCAATGGGGCAGTTAGACTAGCAAACTCTTTCACCCCACCCCTTCCCTATAAAATGGTGTTACGAATGTTTGCAGAAAAAAAAGCTTTCTTTGGTAAAGTTTATATTTTAAGTTTTATAATTTGATACTACTTAAGAGTTTGTATTCACTCAAATTAATTATGTATATAGTCAAACTTTTTGAAAAAAGGAACGGCTGAGTTCTTGCTCGTTCTTCTTGGCTGAAATTGCGTTCCGAATGGGCGGTAATGAAAAAATTACTATTCCAAAATACTTAAATGTAAGTTTACCTAAATAAAAATATTTCTCTCTTTTTCTTTTCTTTCTGTTTTTCTTACTTTCTTTTTTTGTTGATTTTTTATTATTATTATTTTCTTCTTATAACAAGAAATCTAACCTGGTCCACCTAACGGAAAATGATTAACATTACCAACGAAAACTTGCAACATGGAAAAAATTAGTCAATATCGCAACGGTATAATTGTTCTATATCGTGCCTTACTTCCGATAAACTATAAAAAACGCTCAATACACAACAAATTTATTAAGTTATTTCGATTAACTACACTTTTAAAATTCTTTCCTGCGAGTAAATCATCAAAAGTTCGTCTGGAAACCAATATATTTTCTACTTTTAGGAAATTTGCCAACTTTGAAATTCTGTTTGTTCTGGAATGTGGCGTAAAATATTATAGTTCTATTCTACATTTTAAAACAATTATTAATTTCAAGAATTAAAAAAAAATACATTTTTATTTTAATTGTTTATTTAGAAGTCTAAACTGAAAGTATGTTTCACTTTATTTGTTTCATTATTTCTCTCAAGATTGAAATTGATTATTTCTGCGTTTTGAGGGAATTTAGAATATAATAGGTATTAAATTATGTTTGAAATTAAATTAATATATTTTGAAAAGCATTAAATACATACTATTCTTAGAAATATATTCACAGAGTTTTCGAATATATATCAAAAGACGAAGATTCTTGGAAAAGTGTGGTAATAATTAATCTGTAATTATATCTGTATTATTCTACTTTGATCTAATTTCAAATTAATTATTGTTGGATATTTTTTTATATAAATGTAGAATGTATTCTTTTTTTAATTGGTGATAATGGAATAGCAACCCTGTCCGCGCTATCGGTATATACCAGGTACCAGTGAAAGATGATAGGTGAGGATGAAGCAGGCCAGTTAGCCCATAGTGTCGAATTTAATAATTGTTCACGATGGTTTCCAGGAGGAACCACGTGAAAGTTGACCTAATAGGGTATATTGCTAGCAATGGGGCTGTCAAACTCCATTGCTAATGTATTATTTATTTAAATATGAACATACGAGTATAATGATTCTCTTGCAATATAATATTATTTTATCGCAAAAGAACCAACGTAACCGACATTGACCGAAGGATAAGCAATCTGAAGTGACAATGGGCTGGTCACATAGCTCGAAGAACCGATAACCGATAAGGAAGAAAGGTTCTTGACTGACGACCCCGTACGGGCAAACGCAGTGAAGGATGACCCCCCAGGAGATGGAATGACGATCTGAAATGCATTGCAGGGAGTTAGGATGCAGGTGGCTCAGGACCGTTCCTTATGGCAATCTTTGGGGGAGACTTTTGTCCAGCTGTGGACTGAATGACTGAAATAATGATCATAATATTATTAGTATTCATAAATAAAATTACCGGAGGAAGACTTTGTACAAAAGTCGATTGCTTGGGTACCTCTGTCCCATTCAGTGTTCCAACCGTGAAGCAGTTGTGATTGCATGGCTGTGTTTCGGTTTGAAAGGTGGGATATGGCGTGAATTTACTAGGTACGGAGGAATAATACCTGAGTCCTTAGGAATGGCAACGTATGGGGGGTATTATGGGCGAAACAGTATACTCTGTTATGTCCATGGTACTGCTCATGTCTATAGGCGACGGTTACTGTTACAAACTCCTTTGTAATTTGTTATTTCTAATATTGTATTCTTTTAATTATTCATTTTTTTATAAACTGTCAGTATAACTTTTCAACACGAACCGGCGTTTTGTTTATTATAATCAGTTCACAATAGTTACCATTTTCCATCAGGTGGGCCGTCAGCTTGTTTGCCATTCTAAGGTGTATAAAAAAAATTACATTCCCTAAAAAATTAATGTTAATCAAAAATAAAATATAAAAAAAAGCTATTGTTTACTTCAACTTGCCAAAAATATATTCTAAAATATTAAACACCATAAGTTATCAAGTTATTTTTTTCTGTCTCTCTCTCTCTCTCTCTCTTCCTCAAATTTCTTCTGTCTCTTTCTCTCTTAAATCATATAATTGTTCCACGACATTTCTTTTGTTCATGTTATTTGATTTAGTGGGTGGTATCTTTTGATTGTTAAAATATATTCAATGACGTCTTAAAATTGATTAAGATACGATGAGACTGACGTGCCTAAAAGGACAAAAGTCCCTAAATAAATAATAGATATATATATATATATATATATATATATATATATATATATATATATATATATATATATATATATATATATATATTAAACACAAATTGGTCTATTTTGGGTAATTTTTTTTATACAATTTAGAATGGCAAACAAGCTGACGGTTCACCTGATGGAAAATGGTAACCGTCGCCTATAGACATGAGTAGTACTATGGACATAACAGACTATACTGTTTCGCCCATGCGTTGCCATTCCTAAGGACTCAGGCGTTGTTCCTCCCTACCCAGTAAATTTGCGCCATATCCCACCCTTCAAACCGAAAGACAGCCATGCAAACACAACTTCTTTACGGTTGAAACACGAATGGGACAGAGGTACCCAAGCAATCGACTTTTGTACAGTCTCCCTCTGGTATAAATTAGTTATTAACAAGATTGTAAGGGTTACAGACATATGTTATTTATATTATTTAATAGACGAATTTCTTCGAAATGTTTATCTCGGTCGCTCCCAGACAAGTTCATGGTTTAATTCTAGAAAGCATTACCAACGTATCTGCCTACATGCTTGTAAATTATCGTAACTTATATTAATATCATAAACAGGCAAAGCGTCTATTACTAGTTATATCCCGCGGCTTGGCTCTATAGTCATATCGTGCTGTTGAATAGCCTAACCTTTCTCAGTGGGAGGAAAGGGATTGTTAGTAATGGGACTACTACCTTCACGCGGTTCCCCCTGGAAACCATCTTGATTGTTTTTCTATGAATTCATCACTATGGGCCAACTGACCTGCTTTCACTCTCACCTATTATCCCTCACTGGTGGGCCGCTAGTATATACCGATAGCGCGGGCGGGGTTACTATTCCATTATCATCCATTAAAAAAGCCTTTCTCAGTTTTTTTTATTTTTTTTTTACATCTTAAAATGGCAAACAAGCTGACGGCCACCTGGTGGAAAGTGGTGGTGGTGGAAAGTGGTAACCGTCGCCTATAGACATGAGCAGTACCATGGACATAACAGAGTATACTGTTTCGCCCATGATACCTCCCACGCGTTGCCATTCCTGAGGACTCAGGTGTTATTCCTCTGTACCGTGTAAATTCACGCCATATCCCACCCTTCAAACCGAAACACAGTTATGCAAACACAACTGCTTCACGGTTGAAACACGAATGAGCTATAAAATATAAAAGGATTCTTCAAATACAACTGGTAATTTCAGAGGTTAGAGCATGCAAATAAACAAATTAAGTATTCCCCTTTATACATCAACTATTATTGTGTTTTCTAAACAAATTAAGAAGGAATCAATTCCTTTGTAAAATGTTTGTTTTTGTTATGCGATATCATTCGATGTATATAGTATCTAATACATAATATTCTCGTGTCGCGGTGTTTGTTACCAAACTCCTCCGAAACGGCTTTATCGATTTTTATGAAATTTTGTGTGCATATCAAGTAGATCTGAGAATCGGTCAACATCTATTTTTCATACTCCTGAATGATAAGGGTGACCCATCCCAATTTTTTTTTTTTAATTTTTTGACAAAATCTTTTTTTTTTAATTTGTTATGATTTAGCATAGAAAAATACATACAACTTCAAATTTTCACCCTTTTATGATCAACCCCTGTTTTTTAATCACAATTTTTATATTCTGCAATAGGGTTGTAATAGGGTAGGTAATAGGGTAGGCAAGATGGCAATCGAATATAATAATTGTAGTACGATAATTTTTCATGTATAGTTCTAGAAATAATGTATATGGTAAAACAACGTTTACGACTCGGTAAGCTAGTGTGTATTTATATTTCACGACAGCTAAAGTTACTTTTCACCAGACTTCAAAAAAGGAGGGAGAAAAGTTATTTATTTTTATCTGAATGAATATCACAAATACAAAATCGCTTCACTAGTTCAGTTTATAAATCAAAATAACGGATTTTATCACGTTTGAACGCGACGTCTTTTTTCTGTGGAACAAAATTCTAAATTATTTACAGAACAAAATCGCTGATCGCTTCTAGGGCACTTTGGAAAGACGCTTAAGATTTTGATTTCACGCTGTATAATAACGTACATAAGATCCTTTTTTAAATAAACAGTGTTTAAAATAGAATGGATTAAAAAAAGGCACTCATATAAATATGTGGTAAAGGGCAATAAAATGAACAAACATTCAACGCACGAATATTTTTTTTTTTAATAGCGGTCATTTGTGGCTTTAAATTGACGTTTCATTTAGTAGCCAGTTGGTAAGAGCTTGAATGAGTAAAATTTGGTGTATGGTGAAATGTATAAGCTTTTGGTAAATGGTTTTTCAACATTAATTTTATTATTGTGTACATAAAAAAGATTTCTAAGAATAAGTATTTATTAAGAATTATGGAATTTAAAAAAATATATGATTGTGCCAACATTTTGTTTTATGTAACTTAGAATGGCAAATAATTTGACAGCCCATCTGATGGAAAGTGGTAACCATAGCTTATAGGCACGAACAGTACCATGGGCATAACTGTTTTGCCTTTTTTTTATACCACAACGGCCAAAAAGCATACTGCCAGCCTGTCTGATGGTAAACAGTCACTTTAGCTAATATAGTGAAATATTGAATATTTTTGAAAATGTCATATTTAAAATGCTAATTTTGAATTTGTTGTGCTTCTTAGAAAGAAACATTTTTTAAGTTGGTGAGTATTTTTAGAATTCTTCAAATTCCGATAGTTATTAAAAACAATATATATATATATATATATATTTATATATATATATATATATATATATATATATATATATATATAAGTTTCAAATTATCAATGTAACATGAATATGTCATAGCTATACAACAATATGTAACACAATAATAATTCATAGTTAATACATACACCTACAATATTACAATTCTCGTACATTATCACATAATTTGTGGTGGAAATAGTTTAAAATTTCCTTCTAATAGGGTCATTACTACTCACAAATTGTGCCAATATGGTTACACACTCTTTTTCTGACTATATTAAATTTTCGCAATTTTTTATGTACACAAAAATCTCGTGTTCGTTTACTTAAATGACTTCAAATAAGGAAGAGTGTCTCAATTTGGGTGCATTTTATTTTATTTTTAATTTGTACTTTTAAATTGGTTCCATAGAAATTTTATTAAAATCATTTCAGTAATTTAGTTTTTAATAAAAATAACTGATTTTGCTACGATTGAATTCGGTGTTTTTTTTATATTTAACAAAATTTTAAATTATATCGTGATATGAAAAAATAGACCCGATAGATGACGGTAGGGGGCAAATAACATTTGCCGGATCCGCTGTATCTTACAACTTGTACCATCGTCTGAATTATTAAGCCACCGAAGTAGCCACAGCGAGGCCCTCGTGTCGAGTACTGTATTATGAGTCTGCTGTCTGCAATCCTTGTACACCGCAGTATTGAAATTTAAGAAAATTCTTGCAGTTTTCAATGACCGTATGGTATTTGACTTTATTTCAACATTACTAGTTTTTATATTGCATAAAAGTTACCTAAATAAAATAGAAAACTGTTTTTACTGTATTTTAAAAGTCTTTTAGGAGACATACAATAGCAAACATGATTATAACCTACTAGATGCAACATGGAGGAGGTCATAAAATATACAGTGACATCAATGATTTTATACGTACTCACCCTTTTATTTCACTATGTTCCTTCAAATAAAAGTACAAAGGTTTTTTTTTTTTTTTTTTTATTAAAGCAAATCGTAATAGTAATATAAAAAGGTGGCATAATAAAAAGTAGTTCTTTAGCAGAGCGTGGTTTCGATCCACGGACCTCTGGGTTATGGGCCCAGCACGCTTCCGCTGCGCCACTCTGCTACCGTTCATACATTATGGAAATCTGTTTGTATCTAATTTTAAAATATAAACAAAAAGAGCCGTATTACAATTACTAATTACGTAATCTTACACTAATTTACGTACAATATTTATGATTTATGTAATAAAGACATTTTAGCAAAGAGTAGATCTAATTTACTGACTTTTGGGTTATGGGCCCAGTACATCTTACTGCATCATTTAATCATACCAAACGATATAATTTCTGTATCATTGCACGTACATATATATATATATATATATATATATATATATATATATATATATATATATATATATATATATATATATATATATATATATATATATTTTTCTATTATTATTATTCTTTTTTGCACAAAGTTTAACATGATATCTATACTAGGCTGAGCCTGTCCTGTAGGAAACAGTAATCGTATTGCCAAATACATGCTTACTAAATCACTTTGCTATAACAAAGAAACATTACAAATACTACCCTTACATGTCTGGTGTATCAAACAAAAAAATGACAATATAAAATATTCAATGATAACATTGATAAAACTATATTATATAGCAGAGCGTAGTTTCGATCTACGGACCTCTGGGTTATGGGCCCAGCACGCTTCCCCTGCGCCACTCTGCTTACAGTAGAACATCCTAGAAATTGTCTTATATTTAAATAAAAATAATTAAATTAACAAAGTTACATAATTAATTGAATCTTTATTACATTATAGATTCGATAGAGACCAATCTACAATATTGATAGTTTACCAGAGAGAGACTTTGTACAAAAGTCGATATTTAAATAAAAATAATTAAATTAACAAAGCTTGAATCTTTATTATATTATAGATTCGATAGAAACCAATCTACAATATTGATAGTTTACCAGAGAGAGACTCTGTCCCATTCGTGTTTCTACCGTGAAGCAGTTGTGTTTGCATGGCTGTGTTTCGGTTTGAAGGGTGGGATATGGCGTGAATTTACAGGGTACAGAGAAATAGTACCTGAGTCCTCTGTTATGTCCATGGTACTGTTCATGTCTATAGGCGACGGTTACCTACCACTTTCCATCAGGTGGGCCGTCAGCTTGTTTGCCATTCTAAGTTGTATAAAAAAAAAGTTTGTGTAATAAAAAAGCTTTAGAAAAATATATTATCGGCGTATGGACTTTCGGGTTATGAACATAGCAAGCACTCTTTTACTGTATCTAAATCTAAAAAATATCCATAATTTGTCTTAAGTGAAATAATCAATCTATAGCAAATTAACAAAATATAATATCTATAGCAGAGCGTAGTTTCGATCTACGGACCTCTGGGTTATGGGCCCAGCACGCTTCCCCTGCGCCACTCTGCTTCCAGTAGGATATGGTAGAAATTAGCTTGTATCAAATAAAAAAAACACTAAATAAAAAGAAGCAAATTATAATTACGCTTCTGTTTATGTAATGGACTCGATAATAATTTAAGTTATCTACAATATTTGTAGTTTGTGAAATTAAAAATGCCTCAACCGACTGTGATTTCGATCTACAAACTTCTGAGTTATGGGCTCAGTATGCTTTTACAGTATTATTTTGCTATACCTAGCAAAAACTATACCAAAACATAGAAAATAATACAAATAAAATCTAACATCTGATAATTAAAAGAAATATATACCAATATTAATTCAATTTTAACATAAAATGTTAACATTTGGCGTTCCATTGTTTCTGCCTACTCTAATGGAAGACGGGCGTGACAGATATTTATGTATGTATGTATAAAACTATAATATATAGCAGAGCGTGGTTTCGATCCACGGACCTCTGGGTTATGGGCCCAGCACGCTTCCGCTGCGCCACTCTGCTACTGAGGGACAGTTACAAAAATTGTAAAGCCAAATAATAAGTGGTTATCATCACAAACAGGTTTAGTTTAGTCTGCACAAATTAACTGTAACATAAAACTGTATCAATTTAAAATATATTATCAAGATTTATTTAGATTTGCCATGTGGTCCCGGGATAGAATAAGCCCCTTCTTTCTTTCGCGAGTGATGGATAGCAGTGTCCCTCTTAAAACATCTCTAAAGCCTAACCGCGGTTGCTATTCCGCCTGCCAAGCGTGGCAGTTACTGGCAAAACCTCCCAAGGGGAAAACTTATGTTCAGCAGTGGACAGTTAAAGGCTGATATGATGATAGTATGATGATGATGATTTAGATTTGGCAAAGCTTTTTTTTTATACAACTTAGAATGGCAAACAAGCTGAGGGCCCACCTGATGGGAAGTGATAACCGTCGCCTATAGACATGAGCAGTAGCATGGACATAACAGAGTATACCGTTTCGCTCATGATACCCCCCATCCGTTACAGACGAATCGACCTCTTCCTTTTAAAAACCGCTTGAAAAAAAAACGCTTTTCACATCAAACGATGTTTAAACAGAATTATAAATTGTCAGCGAAATATTTCCAGTGAAGAGATGTAATTTTAATACGAACACAACATCCAAGGATGAAAGGTAAATTGGAGTATCATAAACTTTTACAAAACATGAAAGTATATTATCCCAGCTCTTTATCTGTACACGACCGCGTGTCTAAAAAATTAATACCGCTCCGGGCTGGTAGAGCAAGCATTCATAATAATTTTATAACATGAATCTCGTCATAAGCTCTAGTTACAGGTTACTCAATAGTTACTATATTTCATAACGTTTACTATAATTTTTATGTATATATATATATTCCCAAAGAGCGTTGACGTCAGGCAGGCGGCCGGTTGTAAAACTGTAAGCCAAATCTTTTTGTAATATATATATATATATATATATATATATTGTCACATATTTTTCACCACGTCTGCCCTTCATACGCTTTCTGTTTTTACCTAACGGTTAGCTGGTAGAGAATGTCATATGGCATTAAGCTTGCCACTTTTACAAAGTTTTATTGTACAATAAATAAATAAATAAGTGGTTAACGATATATTTATCATCACTTTACCATATACCATATCAGCCGTTAAGTGTCCACTGCTGAACATAGGGTTCCCACGTTGTCATGCTTAGCTTGGTGATGCCCATCCCTCAATCATTAAGTTCCCTTAGTCGCCTGTTACTACTCCCACAGGCAAGAAAGAGGTGGTCCATTTATGCCAGGAGCACACGGCCAACTCTCACCACTTTATTTGCCATTTATTTGCCTCTTGCCACTTGGATTGCAAATAAGCTCACGTAGGATTGTCGTAGATTTAAAACAACACATTATGATGCCCATAGTACCCCTCATTTGTTAACCATTGCAGCTGCAGCAGGTCAGTTGACTCATCAAGAATAAAATACGATTGTTTCTAGAGAAAACCACGTTAAGATCGACTTGGCAATATATACTCTACGATTAACTACTAACTACACACCAGAGGGAGACTTTGTACAAAAGTCGATTGCTTGGGTACCTCTGTCCTATTCTTTTTTTTTTATACAGCTTAGAATGGCAAACAAACTGACGGCCCACCTGATGGAAAGTGGTAACCGTCACCTATAGACATGAGCAGTACCATGGACATAACAGAGTATACTATTTCACCCATGATACCCCCCTTGCATTGCCATTCCTGGGGACTCAAGTGTTATTCCTCTGTACCCAGTAAATTCACGCCATAATGGCAACGCATGGGGGGTATCATGGGCGAAACAGTAAACTCTGTTATGTCCATGGCACTGCTCATGTCTATAGGCGACGGTTACCACTTTCCATCAGGTCGGCCGTCAGCTTGTTTGCCATTCTAAGTTGTATACAAAAAAAAGACTGTTAGAGAAGGCACTAGCATTAAGTCCGCGTTTTATACCATATTATCTTGTGGTCAATAAAGTTGTTTAAATAAATAAATAAATATTAAATTAATTATACTCTATGCAATTAATATATCCAGCCAAAGACACCTGCACCGTATAATTCCAGTACCTTTAATTTGTACCTAAAATAACCTCTCCTAAATTAGTTGTACATTTATATACGAGTATATGCTTTAATTAAGCGGCGCTGCACGGTAGAGTTTATTATACAAACATAATTACCGAAAACTGTTATTGTTGTGATCCCAGTATTAATTGAATTTACTCCAAAGTTTATTCAGACGAGGTTAGTGAAGGCAATCGGGCCATTTGGGGTCTTGATTAAACTAAACAAGCTTGTTGCTCTACAATTATTCATGATGATCTATTTGTATACTTGGCTATTTAATTGTTTATTTCATTGGGAATATTGCTTTTGTTTTTTAAACAACTTTTAAAAGAGGACATAATTAATACAGCCTAGTATTTTTTTTTTAAATAAAAGTCCATGTAATTAAATTATTAATTATAGAATTAAAATTATTCGAAAGTGTGTAAACCTAAAAAAAAGTGTGTACCTACTTATGCTTTAATCCTTTTTACCCAAAGGTTGTCTGGAAGAGATTGCTTAGCAATAAGACCGCCTTTTGTACTACACTATATGTATTGAAAATTGTTTTAACAAATCATGTTATGTTGGTGCAATAAAGTGTTAAATAAATAAATAAATAAATAAATAAAAACATAGAAATGTAAAAAAAAAAATGTCGTAAATCTTCAAATCGGGTCAAGGCCGTGATATCGTAATTAACATGGCCGTATATTAAAAGACATAAAATGTATAAAGTACCTACCACCAACCATAAAACATTTCACTCGTTTACGAGGTTATTGTGAGAAGGAATAATTTCCTATAAATTCAACAGAAAGTACAGATATAACCTTTTTTTTTTTAAACAACTTAGAATGGCAAACAAGCTGACGGCCCACCTGATGGAAAGTTGTAACCGTCGCCTATATACATGAGAAGTACCATGGACATAACAGAGTATACTGTTTCGCCCATGATACCCCCCATGCGTTGTCATTCCTGAGGACTCAGGTGTTATTCCTCCGTACCCAGTAAATTCACGCCATATCCCACCCTTACAGATATTATAAATTTGGGAATAGGGGGAAACTCATAAAAGACAGAGACAGACAACCCATTCTTTATCCTGTTTTTAAGAAAAACCTACAAGTACAATATATTTCTCTCTCGCTCAGCTGTAAGCAGAAATAGACGGAGACACATTGCGAGGACGTCAATGGCGAAGAAGGGCCTCATCGACGATCCACTATAATCATAAAAACCACAACCACTCTGTCAAAAATGTACGACTGAAGAGAGAGAGAGAGAATACATTTATTTGTACTTTTGCGCACATTATAATATGTCTACAGGGTGGATTTAATGCCTAATGGCATCCTCTACCAGTCAACAGTTACACTAAACAGAGAGAGTAAATGGCGGTGCTTTAGACTAACTGAATCAGTTTTTAAACTTAATAAATATTACTTATGTCTTCAGATATCAAAACATTTTATAACTTAGTGTTTTATTTATACATGTAAGCAGTATTTATATATTTTTATGTATCTGTGTAGATGTTTGTATGCATGTATGTATATGTGTATATGTATGTGTGTATGTATATAAGTCGATTGCTTGGGTATCTCTGTCCTATTCGTGTTTCAACCGTGAAACAGTTGTGTTTGCATGGCTGTGTTTCGGTTTGAAGGGTGGGATATGGTGTGAATTTACTGCGTACAGAGGAATAACACCAGAGTCCTCGGAAATGGCAACGCATGGTGGGTATCATAAGCGAAATAGTATACTCTGTTATGTCCACAGTATTGCTCATGTCTATAGGCGACGGTTACCACTTTCCATCAGGTGGGCCGTTAGCTTGTTTGTCATTCTAAGTTGTATAAAAAAAAAAGATAAATAATAATTAAGATTATGTTTCATAAAAGAAACAGACTTTAATTGAGGCAAATCCAATTATTTTGATTAAAAAATTAAATTACTCGACTGATTTTGATAAAATTTCTATAGCGCCAATCAGTAAGTATAGTTTTTCAGATAAAAAAATCCCAGATCAATTTACAACTGACAGAGTTATGAGGTCATAAACATTAAAAAAAAACAACCTTTTTTTACGTCGACTGAAAAATTAGGTAAACCGGTATGAAATCGGATACAGATAGAGAAATATGCATGTGTAAAATAATCTTCCAGATCAGTATAAATCTGACCGGAGTTATGAGGTAATAAACAAAAAAGTCGGTTGAAAACTGAAGAAAAAATTATATTCCTTTGAGTTCAAGTGCCAATTAAAATCTCATTACATACACCATGAATCCGTATCGCACAGTATGTTTATATGGTATCATTAATTTAAACATCTTATTGTGTAACTTGCAAACAAGGTTCTAACTCAGCGTCTGCTAATTACAAGACCATCTCAATCACAGCGTGTAACGTACACGGCAATCTCATCTCTATTGCAATATTTATAAGAATCATTATAACGCAAAATGCGATCGTGACATGTATATGATACGGGTATTAAGTACACCCCATTGTCTGGGGCTACGTCTGGCGCTCTCGTCAAGAGTGGTACATGTTTTTTATCGTTTTACATCGTCTTTGCATGAACAAAGCAAGGGCCTGTACTGTTGAGACATGTAGCGACATCTATGTATTAAACTTTATTGTACTGTGACTCAAGACCTGCATGTCACAAGGATTGGCGACGCAAAATTGATGCTTATTATTTTGCAAGTGTTCATGGGCCGCGGTGGGCGCTTATCTTCAAGTGAAACGCATGATTCATCGCCATTCTTGTTTTTATAAAAAACCAATCTCAACACTACTTATAGAATTATGTAATACTAACTTTTACTCGCAACTTCGTCCGTGTGACCATGATATGTTAAACCTTATTGGGCTTATTTTGTTCTCCATCCTAAATAATATATGTATACTAAATTTCACGACGTTTAATCATTGATGGTTGAGCTATATTAAAAAGGCAAAGAATACCCAAATAGGACCAGAACTTTATTGTGACATGCCTCGAAGCCTAAAGGTCAGACATCTCAAGCTTAAAAGCTTAGAAGCAGCAAAATATTAGCAATTAAAAATATTATTTTTTTTATTGTACTACATTTAAACGCATTTATTTTACTCATGCTATTAATCCTTATCAAAATAAATTATTTCATCACTAAGTACAGTTTATCCCCCGTGGAGGTCGACCCAATAGGGCATATTGCTAGCAATGGGGCTGTCAAACTCCATTACTAACAATCCCTTTCCCCCTATTCATTTAGAGTTAGTTTTTCTTTGTCTTATGACACTATACAGGGTTTCGATTCATTCCGTTACAAACTTCTTAAAATAGTAGCTCCAAGGGTAGATTAGGTATCTTAACCTTGTTCGAAATAGAGACCACAATTCCCAGGTGGGTACTACAGGAATCTACTGGAAGAGCACTATCTTCCTATGAATAAGTAAAATGTTATTGACCGCAAGCTTAGTTTGTTCAAGTAGTTTAACGTCTATGTAATAACTAGCCGTTTCCCGCGGCGGTGCCCGCTTCTAACTATGTAATAAAGCTTGTCTGTACCTAAGAGATCGCCGTAGCGACAAGACCGCCTTTTGTACCTTTATGTATATATTTTAATTTGTACTTAATATTACTGTATTTTACTTGAATTGTTCAATTGTCATCGTATATTTTTATGTTTCTAGTGCAGTAAAGAGTTAAATAAATATAAATATAAATAGTTCCCATATATCATCGTCATTGGAACTCTTCATTAATACCGTCTTATCTTGTGTTATATACTTAAATGATAATTATGTACCTAATACCTTCATAAGGGGGGAAAGGGATTGTTGGTAATGGAGACTGAGAATCCCATTGCTAGCAATATACCCAACCAGGTCGACCTCCTCGCGGTTCTCCCTGGAAATTATCATGCTTCATTTCTGATGAATTCATCATGATGGGCTAACTGTCCTGTTTTCACTCTCATCTATCACCCTTCACTGGTGCTCCGCAAGCGTATCCCGTTACCGCAGGCGGGGTTACCATACCATTTTCACCCATCAAAAAAAAAAACTTTCATAAACTTTCAGCCAATTCAATTGATCGGTTATTTTATAGCATTTTATATGTGATTCTTTAGATTGATATATCTTTTTTTATTTATGTAACGTTTGATATAAAACAAACACTAAATGTTAAATGGAGCAAACCGCAATGCGTTAGTCAAAACCGCATTTAAATCAGTTAAGCCGTATAATCGTATAAGCCGTCATAATACGAGTACAGTTGGATTAAAAAAAAAGGTAAAGGACAAACCTGGTTCACATAGTCCCCGCGTGTAGGTCTTTTGTACGCGTTCACGTTCTCTCTTCGAATTATCCAACACTTTTGTTGATTTGCATAAGGTGTCACTATATGTTGCGTGGAGATCGCAGCTGATTGAATAATTCGCAACTGGCGGAGGTATGTTCGTGATCTTAGCGGAACTTGATCAGCTCGACGCGCAGTTGGATTATAGACTGATTTTGTCCATCTACCCCCCAATGTGATGCCAGATTTGATAGGGAATATGGATAGGTAAGCAGGGTAGAAGGATATTGCGCTCGGAAATGTTTAATGCATATACAAACGATGAGATTATATTTACCAAGTACATTCAAATAAATATACATAATGTTAATAGATATTTAAAAGAAAAACAATTTATTTTTTTCCGGTTTTTCTTAACAGGTACTTAACAACATTCCGAACCCTGCATTCATAAAAAATGACAATTTAAAATCTTTTGTAAACAAGTCTATTTGAATAAATATTATTTGAATTTGGATTCTATTGCTAAGTTTTTACAGCTGTGTTGCTTTTTATTCCTAATTGTATTTTTTATGCAACTTAGAATGGCAAACAAGCTGACGGCCCACCTGATGGAAAGTGGTAACCGTCGCCTATAGACACTTTTCAACATTATTTGAACATTTATTTATTTTCACTATAATACACAAATTAAAAATAATAATAAATACAGTAAATATTAATGAGAAGTGATACAAAAGGCGGCCTTATGGCTAAGCAATCTCTTCCAGATAACATTTGATTAGAGAACATTAAGAAAAAAGACAAAGAAGCGGCGCATTATTACATAGATATTAATATATGTATATAGGGGGGAAGGGATTGTTAGTAATGCGGATTATCAGTCTCATTGCTAACAATATACTCTAATAGGTCGACCTCCCTGCGGTCCCCACTGGAAACCATCGTGCTGAATTCCAAGTGTATTCATCACGATTGATTAACAGACCTGCTTTTATTCCTCACTTGTGCCCTGCCAGCGTATACCGTTAGCGCAGGCAAGGTTACCATTCCATTATCATCCATTAATATATAGGGGTGAAAGGGATTGTTAGTAATGGAGACTGAGAATCCCATTGCTAGCAATATACCCAACCAGGTCGACCTCCTCGCGGTTCCCCCTGGAAACTATCATGGTTAATTCCTGATTAATTCATCATGATGGGCTAACTGGCCCGTTTTCATTCTCATCTATCACCCTTCACTGGTGCTCCACCAGCGTATCCCGTTAGCGCAGGCGGGGTTACCATAACATTCTCACCCATCAAAAAAAAAAATATATATTATATCCTCCTGTTATATGTATATATAATACATATAACGGGAGAGAAAGAAGTAAAAAAGAAAAAAAAAAACAGAAAAACCGTCCTAACAGTATAAATAATAACTCAGTATTAGTATGAGTAACTATCATATAGTTATTAGTCAGTTATTTATAGGTAGATGAATTTTTGATATTTTTCTTAATTCCATAATTACACTCAACACTCCACCGTATTTAAATAGTCAAAAGGTTTCTTTTCAATTCACTCCAATTGGCATACAAACGGATGCAGAACTTTAAAAAGTCATTACTAAGCAATGTCACGGACGCCCTAAGCAGAACACATGTGGACCGAAGCATTGCATTTTAAAACTAATAATGTCTGAGTACATAGTACTTATGTACGCTAAAGAGTTCTGCTAAGAGGTAGGGTGCGCAACCGACCAATAGCATTTCAGTTCCTCTAAGGGTGTTTAAGTGACATTTCATAGTGTGACAACTATTTTTAAAATGCAACATTTATATGCATTTTCCGTAAGATTTCAGACAAATAAAAAGTCTATTAACTGCGTTTTTTTGATGGGTGAAAATGGTATGGTAACCCCGCCTGCGCTAACGGGATACGCTGGCGGAGCACCAGTGAAGGATGAGAATGAAAACGGGCCAGTTAGCCCATCATGATGAATTCATCAGGAATTAACCAAGATAGTTTTCAGGGCGAACCGCGAATACTGGTTGGGTATATTATTTATCACTCCATTACTAACAATTTTTATATATTTTTTGGAATGGTAACCTTGCGCTAACGGTATACGAGGTCTGTCCGGAAAGTTCGTATAAAAGTGTTATATATACATAAAAGGAGTGGGGAGGCCATATATATATATATATATATATATATATATATATATATATATATATATATATATATATATATATATATATATATATATATATATATATTTATGGGGATGATGCTTTTTTTCAGAGAGGGTGAGAAATGCGTTCAAGATGACCCACGTTCAGAACGTCCTTCCACTTCACATTCCGACGAAAACGTGGAAAGAATTCGAACTTGTGTTAATGGGGACCGTCGTTTAACGGTCAGACAGGTGGCTGAAGAGCTTAATTTGGGCAAAACCGTGGTCCACGAAATTCTAAGAAACGAACTTCAAATGAAAAAAATTTGCGCCAAGATCGTTCCGTGAGTTTTTGAGTAAAAATTCCATTACGGTGACCGAACACCCCCCCTATTCGCCGGATTTGGCCCCGTGTGACTTCTTCTTGTTCCCAAAAACCAAATTGGTACTTCGGGGGCGGCATTTGGGGCACATAAATGAGATAAAAAAAGCTACGACGGGGCAGCTGAGAAACCTACAACCAGAGGATTTCAAGGAGCCTTCTCACAGTGGAAACGGCGTTGGCACAAGTGCATTATGTCACAGGGGGAGTACTATATATTTACCTGAATAATTGTAAAATAAAATTTTTAAAAACTTTTATACGTACTTTCCGGACAAACCTCGTACGCTGACGTGGGTACCAGTGAGGGGTGAAAATGCAGGTCTGTTAGCCCATTGTGATGAATACACTTGGAATTCAGCACGATGGTTTCCAGTGGGGACCGCAGGGAGGTCGACCTATTAGAGTATATTGTTAGCAACGTGACTGATAATCCGCATTACTAACAATCCTTTCTCCCCTATATACATATATTAATATCTATCTAATAGTGCGCCGCTTCTTTGTCTTTTTTCTTAATGTCCTCTAATCAAATGTTATCTGGAAGAGATTGCTTAGCCATAAGGCCGCCTTTTGTATCATTTCTCATTAATATTTAATGTATTTATTAATATTTTTAATTTGTGTATTATGGTGAAAATAAATAAATGTTCAAATAATGTTGAAAAGTGTCTATGGGCGAAGGTTACCACTTTCCATCAGGTGGGCCGTCAGCTTGTTTGCCATTCTAAGTTGCATAAAAAATACAATTAGGAATAAAAAGCAACACAGCTGTAAAAACTTAGCAATAGAATCCAAATTCAAATAATATTTATTTAAATAGACTTGTTTACAAAAGTTTTTAAATTGTAATTTTTTATGAATGCAGGGTTCGGAAAGTTGTTAAGTATCTGTTAAGAAAAACCGGAAAAAATTAAATTGTTATTCTTTTAAATATCTATTAACGTACATTCAAATAAATATACATTATGTATATTTATTTGAATGTACTTGGTAAATATAATCTCATCATTTGTATATGAATGAATTTCAATTATTTATTTGCATATAATACATTAATAATTAAATACATATAATAACAGTAATATAATTAAACTTATGGCCGTGTGGTCCCAGCATAGAATAGGCCACCCCTTCCTTTCCCGCGGGTGTCGTAAGTGGCGACTAAGGGAGAGCGAGTGATGGGCAGCAACGTCTCTTTTAAAACATCTCTAAAGAGTAATTGAGGTTACCAATTCATCTGCTAAGCATTGCAACTACTGGCAAAACTCCCATATATATATATATATATATATATATATATATATATATATATATATATATATATATATATATATATATATATATATATATATATAAAACCAAGGTCTAACAATCTGCCAAATAGGTATCATGGGCGAAACAGTATACTCTGTTATGTCCATGGTATTGCTCAT
The DNA here is from genome assembly GCF_026898425.1 of Galleria mellonella. Taxonomy (NCBI): domain Eukaryota; kingdom Metazoa; phylum Arthropoda; class Insecta; order Lepidoptera; family Pyralidae; genus Galleria; species Galleria mellonella. The sequence continues at coordinate 3,651,080 of NW_026442037.1, read as the reverse complement.
GTCTATAAGCGACTTTCCATCAGGTGGGCCGACAGCTTGTTTGTCATTTTATATTGCATAAAAAATCTGAAATATCTAAATTAAAATTAAATCTTAAATTTTGTAATGATAGAATAAAATTCCGTTGATATTTATATAAAAAAAAGAACATCCAAACGAGAACGATGTTAAAAAAAAAAACTACGAATTATTCTTTACAATGTGCAAAATCCGTAACTAAGACTATCATGCAGGTTTTATATATCAATTTAGTGGGATCAACAGAAGCGTTTCACAGTGAGCTGGTGGACTAAGCGAATTCTTTCAATTTCATTTAGCAAGATTTCGCAAGAGATTTAATATAAATGAAAGTTCTTGGTTAGTTTAATACAGTATTGAGGTTTAGCGGAACAAGTTTCGAATGCGAGTCTATAGGGGATTTATAATTGGAATTTATTTTGTAAAGTTCTCACTTTTGTTCCGTAAAAAATAACGACTTGTAATTAAAAAAACAAGATGTTTTGTCACTGCACTGTTTTTTTCTTTATTTACGAATGCGTAATTGTGTAAGTGCCATTTTTTGCTCCACAAATAAAATACAGTTAAACTGTTGTTTTCCTCGTCGAAGCCATATTATAAAGTCTACTTAAAAAGAATTATCGAAATAGGTTCCGAATTTTGAGATATAATAGCGTGACAAAATCGTTTAAAAATTTGTATTGAATTTGAAAGAAAATCCAAAATGTTACTTCCTATTATATATTAATTTATAAATTAAACTCTTAGTACCCATCGAGAATTAGCAGTATACAAAAACATATACAAATACAAATAATATCTTAGTTTATGTGGTACTGTGTGAATAATATTTATTTATATTATTTATTTTAAATATTTTTTTTTTTAATAACTCTGTATCCTATAATTTAAAACTTTACCGTATACCAATAAATTGTTACAAACAAACAAACTTAACAAAATTGCAATTTTCATTGAAAACTGTATTTAGGGAACTATACATAAATGATTAGGCATAGATATAGATACTAACTAGACGGAAACTAAAAGCACTCAGCTTATTCCGGGAACTTTCTTGAACCGAGTCCAATTTTAATATTTTCTAGCCTTCTAGCATTATGTTTGTGACTAATTTCATATTTATTGGCCACTCGTGGGTTTCCAAGCAGAAATAAGTAAACTTGTGCATGCCTCGCGTCGTTTTTATCGCTTCTCTTTCATATCACGATATTAATTCAGACTTATTTAATGATTTTATATTTTTAAACAACTTTCAATAGAATTATGTTCTCAGTTTATGTACAGTATTACTATGTTTCTTTTTGTGTATATTTTGAGACACCCATTTTGGTGTCATAGCGACTGTGTTGCAACTGAAAGTGTTTTTTTGTTTATTTTTGAAGCAAAATCCTGCTTGTTACGAAACAAAGTCAACTTAGAAATACAGCTTTCCGTGTTCTAAATTCAAATATTTTTAAAAATCTCATATATCTTTGAAATATTTCTTTTTAATAATCAATTTCGCTTTATTGATTTTAAAATAAAATTAAACTTAATATCCACTTAGATATTCATTAAAAAATTACAATTATATTAATGTTATTAGTATAGCCTCGAGACAACACATTTTTATATATATTTTTTTTAATAATAATAAATACATCTTGAAATAGGTGTATTTTATTTTCTCCACTCCAAAATGATAAATAGATCCGAACTCATAAGTCACTGAATATTAATTTCACAATATTAAAGTCTCGCTTTTTTTTTTATTACGAAATACACTTATTAACCATCCAATTCTACTAATTGAAACGAGAAATACAGATCATAGATACAATAAGATTTATTTTCTTTTATCTATAATACAGACTTGTTCAATGTCGTAAATAACAATTGGCACTCTGCTCTTGGGAATTTAATAAAATTCACAAACAAATAAAACGAAGTCGTGTAAGGCGAAAATATGCAATATTTACAATTTCGCTTTACAAAGGGAGCTTAACGAATGCTAGTTTTCATTGGCGATATTGCTCTTGTTCAGTGAAATGAATGGATTATTTGTATTGTTCGTTCGTTTAAATGTAACAGTGGAGCAGTAGTTCATCACGTTTTCACATGAAATTAATTTCAAAAGTGCACGTTAACGTTCAGTTACGATGCGAATGATCGAATTTGGAAATGTATTGGATGAATTTATTAATTTTCCTTTTGTTATTATATAAAATTGTAATTCGAAAATACTTTTTTTTATACTAAGTAGGTGGCAAACAAGTAATATTATTATTATTATTTTTTATACAACTTAGAATGGCAAACAAGCTGACGGCCCACCTGATGGAAAGTGGTAACGGTCGCCTATAGATATGAGCAGTACCATGGACATAACAGAGTATACTGTTTCGCCCATGATACCCCCCATGCCTTGCCATTCCTGAGGACTCAGGTGTTATTCCTCTACACCCAGTAAATTCACGTCATATCCCACCCTTCAAACCGAAACACAGCCAAGCAAACACAACTGCTTCACGGTTGAAACACGAATGGGACAGAGGTACCCAAGCAATCGACTTTTATACAAAGTCTCCCTCTGGTAAACCAATACCAGAGAGAGGCTTTGTACAAAATATAGAGGTGTCACTCGTGCTTCACCAACCCTTAAGAAACCTTAATTATACCCTTTCTGAAAAACCCATACTTATAGTCTCTAGAGAAAACGTCGGTAGGGAGCTCAATCCACAGCCTGAGCGTTCGCAGAGCAAATTCCTTGAAGTGCATGACCCTGAATTTAGGTTTAAGTATGTAAGGATGAATTCCCTTTTGATGGCAAGCAGTGCGATGATAAAAGGCATCATTTCAAACAATTCCTCAGAATAAAATACTCCAATTCAGAGTAGTTATAATTAATACTAGTTTTCGCCTGCAACTTCGTACGCGTAGACTTTAGAAGTATTTGACATATTTTCGTTACCACGACGTAGTGCAATCCACTTCGAAACGTCGGCAATAAAGAAAGGAGATGTAGGTACTATTTACCTACAAAATATTTCTCGTCGCGTTTGGTCCTGATAGTGTATTTAAAACTTAACTTTCATTTGAAAAAACTGCTGAGTTTCTCATCCGTTCCTCTTAGCTAATATTGCATTCCGGAGTATTTTTTTTTATACAACTTAGAATGGCAAACAAGCTGACAACCCACCTGATGTAAAGTGGTAACCGTCGCCTATAGACATGAGCAGTACCATGGACATAACAGAGTATACTGTTTCGCCCATGATACCCCCCATGCGTTGCCATTCCTGAGGACTCAGGTGTTATTCCTCTGTACCCAGTAAATTCACGCCATATCCCACTCTTCAAACCGAAACACACCCATGCAAACACAACTGCTTCACGGTTGAAACACGAATGGGACAGAGGTACCCAAGCCGATTGCTTGGGTACCTCTGTCCCATCTCCCTCTGGTAAACTGGTTCATAAAAAATAGACTATTCAAAACTGTTTATATTATATTATTAATTTTACTTGAATAATAAAATATTTATTATACAATTATATCGTTATATTTATTAATTGTCTTGTTTTTTCCCTATATTGTATAAAGCAAATAAAGTATACTTATTCATTGATTTATTTTATTTATTATTACTGTAAACTGTGACAATTGGACATGGAATGATAACATTTATGTCAGTAGAATGTTACATGACATCACATGTGATGTACCATATGTAGTGCTGTTGATGAACGTAGGCAAATATAGAGCCCACTTTGCCCCTCACCTCAGAACATTCTAAATGAATAAATATCACATCAGTCTTTAATTGTCCACTGCTGTACATAACTACTGTGCCTTGGAGGGTTTTGCCAATTGTACCAGTCTTGGCAGGCAGATTGGCAACCGCAGTTAGGCTTTAGAAATGTTTTAAAGTGGACGCTGCTGCCCATCCCTCGCACTCCCTTAGTCGCCTCTTACGACACTCACGGAAAAGAAAGGGAAGGCCTATTCTATGCCGGGACCACACGGCTGTAATAAAAACTAATAAATTCATAATAACCCTGTGATTTGTATCAAATCGTACTTTTAAAGATACAACAATGTACTATTAGAATAAAAAAAAAAAGAAACCATAAAATTTTACCAGAATCCACGCTGGAAACGTTAACACGTAATACGGCCTGAATAAAACATATAAAGGTGTTGGAAATCGACCTATTATTTATAACAGAACGAATTTTATAGCTAATAGTACTTTTATATTAGCATTTAACCTTTTAAGCCTGACATAAATTCATGTAATACCACTGAGGCTTTTGTTTCCACTGCGAGTACTTTGTATGGTTATGGCACGTTATTTTTTTTACTTCGGCCATATAAAGTCCGTAGAAACAGTACTGACACAGTTGTTTGGATAAAATTTATATAAACTTAAACATAATTTTATATTTCAGTTGAGCGTAAATAAGGAAATCCGCTGCCAAGCGTGGCAACTAGTCGTTTGTTTGAGTACCTCTGTCCCATTCGTGTTTTTACTGTGAAGCAGTTGTGTTTGCATGACTGTGTTTCGGTTTGAAGGGTGGGGTATAGCAGTGAATTTACAGGGTACAGAGGAATAATACCTGAGTCCTCAGGAATGGCAACGTATTGGGGGTATTATGGGCGAAACAGTATACTCTGTTATATCCATGGTACTGCTCCTGTCTATAGACGATTACTACTTTCCATCAGGTGGGCCGTAAGCTTGTTTACCATTCTAAGTTATATAAAAAAAAGTCCACAAAACCGACAACCGATGGAAAAAAAGATTCCATAGTGGCGTCCCCGTTCGGCCGATCCGTCACTAGATGGAGTGATGACCTTAAATGCATTGCTGAGAGTCAGTGGATGCAAGTGGCTCAGAACCGTTCCTCATGGTAGTCTGAAATGTAAATTGGACCGTCTTTTCCGCGCTTAGCCTCTCATTTTGGCCGTTGTGCGTATTATGGCAGTCTATAGGGAAGGCCTATGCCCAGCAGTGGACGAAAAATGGCTGAAATGTTCATAATGATATTTTCAGTGAATGTTACGTTTATAACAGGCCTACGAGAATGAACGTTAAACTTTATTCTATATCGGTATAATAAATTGATTTCGCTGTATTTATACGAAATAATAACTTCCTCGAAATATGATATTTCGTGGAACTTATTTGAATGTGCAAGTAAGCGAGCTCTCTTCCACTCCCGGGTTAAATACATTTGATAACAATGTTCACAGGAATTGTACAGTTACAAGTTGAATAAGATTTCATACAATCACAAAGTCTTATAAAGTTTTACCCTATAAAAAGGTTTCTTTTTTTATCAAATTTATTTTAGTGAAATTTTTTTTCCTCATTATTAATTAATATTGATTAGTAACCTGACTATTCTTTGTCTATATTATAACAATTGTTGCTTATTATAAAATTATATTATTTATCAAAACCTGTCTAGAAAATTTTGTGTGATGCATGTAGCGACTTACGAAACAATATCACTGTCAAAAACATAAAATTTAAACTGAGAGCTTATATATATATATATATATATATATTCTTTATTGCACTGGTAAGTTACATATAAAATAATTTATTTATAAATGTTGTGAGCAAGGGTGGACTTATCTCTGACAGAGATCTCTTCCAGTCAACCCAGTACAGTGAGAAAGCATTTCGTTAGCGGGCAGCTGAAGTGCTACAACTATTAATACATAAACAAATATACAGTTAAATAAAATATTAAAATATATAATAAAATATTACATAAATACATACACTATAAATACATACAATACCTACCTACTTATATAATATATGTTAAAATAAATTAATATACTACTTACATTAGAAATTTCGTTTAATGATTTTAAGATTTGAGAGTTCAATTAGAAAAATACAAAAAAAAAAAAAAATATTACTCAAGGAAAAGTAAATGTGATTTCAACCTCTTCTTGAAAGAGGTAATAGAGGTATAGAATATTTACTGTCCAACCTTGCTAAAACAGCAGAATATTAATGTAAATATTGACATTTGAGAACGAAATGTAAAGTATCACACACAAGCCCAAGAGGTTTAAGTGGTACTAAAAATCCAATTTTTTTAATGTATTTATGTATGATAATTCAAAAAAAAAAAAAAGTTTTATTGCATGTATTTATAGATATAACTAGATGTAAATTTAAGCTATGTGATATTTGGTATTTGTAATAAAGTATTTCTTTTTAGTTTGTGTTAATTTAATATTTTATTAATATATTTATTGTTATTATAAGAAAAGCTGTTGATCTTTCAAATATATAAATAAAATACATACTTAGAAATATTAAAATTTTCATCTTGATTATTATGATTGTGTTCCATAAAAAGCCAACTTCATTTGTGACAATACTAGTTAGTTTGATTAAAAAACTAAATCACTAAACCGATATTGATAAAATTTCTATGGATTAATTTTTATTTTTGTATGCTTTCATATAAAAAAAAATATTTCAAATCGGTGTTTACAACTAATGGAGTTATGAGGTATTAAACCTAAAAAAATACAACCGAATTGAGAACCTCCTTTTTTGGAAGTCGGTTAAAATAATCGAATAGACATAACCGTACTCTTAATCCTTCTATATTAAGTTGTCAATGCTATGCCATAACAACAGATACGTCGTCATACAATCTTGACATATTTCTGACCACGATCGATCGTTCCATAAAATATTTTCATTAACTACATTTGGCTCGCTTTCATCTCACGCTTTGCTTATATCAAGTACAATTCGCCATTGAAGATTCTCTCGGATATTCAAGCTTTCATAGAAAGTAATGGAATACATAACATTCAAAGCCTTAATGACATCTGCAACCATTTCTAGATATTGCGAACAGATTTTGAACTAGAGGTTTTGATACTAATGGTATGTATAATAAAATTTTATAGAGAAAATAGTGGTATCCGAGATTATTTAAATATTGCGCACCATTTTAAAGGAGTCTTCTGTCTACTAGTGAAATTGAAAATTTTACCCAAAAAAATGTGACACGAAAATAACTTTCATGTTAGGATAGAAGATTCTAAAGTTTGTCCTTTCAAACAGACGGAAATACTCAATTCGGTATTGTATTATTTTTTTATTTTTTTTATGTCTGTTACCTCATAACTGTGTCAGTTTTAAACCGAAATGGAAAATTATTTTTTTTATCTAAAAAGACATCAGAGGGAGGCTTTGTACAAAAGTCAATTGTTTATACCTCTGTCTCTGTCTCTGGGACAGCGAAAGGGATTGTTAGTAATGCGAACTACTAGTCAGGTCGACCTCCATGTGGTCCTCACTAGAAACTATCATACTAAATTCCAAGTGTTTTCATCACGATGAGCTAACTATTCTGTCTCTTATCTCACCTATTACTTCTCATTGGTGCCCCATCAGCGTATATCATTATCGCAAACGAGGTCACCGTTCCATTAATATTAATTAAAAAAAAAACTTATGCAAGTTGACTTTTTTTTTATACAACATTGAATGGCAAATAAGCTGACGGCCCACCTGATGGAAAGTGGTAACCATCGCCTATAGACATGGCAGTACCATGGACATAACAGAGTATACTGTTTCCCCATGATACACCCCATGCGTTGCCATTCCTGAGGACTCAGGTGTTAATCCTCTGTACCCAGTAAATTCACGCCATATCCCACCCTTCAAAATGAAACACAGCCATGCAAACACAACTGCTTTACAGTTAAAACACGAATGGGACAGAAGTACCCAAGCAATCGACTTTTGTACAAAGTCTCCCTCTAGTAATATTATACAAAGTTTCTTTTAGTTAAACGATTTATGATCCCAAATTGAGATTGGTAACCATAAAATTAATATTAATAAATTTCTTATTTCCTCAGTGACCATTAAAAATTTCAAAATTCACACAATTATTTCTATTTCCTGTATCACGACCAAATCCGTTACAATTTTAGAAATTCACCCTGTCATGTCGCATCCCTCTATCATAGTGCCCGCTATTTACATTCTTACCTTCCACCCTTTATTGTACATTCCCTCTGTGACACGTAGTTTCCCTCCCTTACATTTCCATATCGAGTCTGCGACAGGGTTGCTTGTTAACGAATCATGTGCAAATGAGGATTATTGTATTATTCCTATCCACAATTTAGCTATATTTATAAATGTTTATCCAAAAAGTTAAGGTTGTTGAAATTGATCTTCCTTTTTATTTAAATATTTATGATGGAAATATGCTTATTACATATTTACCTTTCCACCTAATTTTTAACCATTCTAAAAAAAAAATAGAGTTAAACCAACGACAAAGCTTAATACAATAAGAAAATCAATGTTACCATATAAAAATATTCCTTGCAGCTCAACAGATGGACGCCAGGATCTCCTATTTCTATTAAATATAAAACTTTATAAACACATTTTTTAAGGTCACTATTAGATCACATATTAGAATATTAGATGCACATGTAGGTCATATTTTTTTGCATGAATAGGTAAAAACAAGTACTTTACCTGAGGGTAAACAGTTACCACTGCCTAAACACATTAACAACAGTCAAATGCATATTGCTGATCCTGAAAAACCTTAATATACCATTTTTGAAGAACTTCATACTGTAGTCTTTAGGAAAAACCTCGTCAGGGAACTTATTCCACAGTCTGAGTATGTTCCATAGTCCTAATGTGATAGATCCCGTAGAAAATGTTGCCTAAAACATATAATAGTGGACCGCCATTCGTCAAGGTCTTCTTTTCATTTAAGAGTTTCCACTTGTCGGTGCAACTAATTCATGCATCTTCCTCCAGCCAGCTCTATCCCAGGCCATATCCTTTATCTCCCTATACGACATGACGCCTAGTGTTTCCTTTATCTGTCCCATGTAGTTAATCCTCAGTCTTCCTCTTCCTCTTTTGCCCTCTATCTTTCCTTCTATTATGCTCTTAAAAAATCGTCATGTCGTATAATCGTCAAGGTAGGACTGGTAGAAATTAATTTGTGTCGGATAGTACAATAGTGCATGTTAGCAGCTAGTACTGAGTTGTATCACTCATCAGAGCACTCCTATATAATTAGCTAAACACACAAGGAGATGCACTATCTCTTGTATGGACAGAGAATTCAGTCAATAGAAAATCGTCGTGTCGTCGATGATTCGAAGGTTCTTCTTTGGATACAGATAAATAGAAGACGTTGCTATTGCAGTATTGCAATCCAGAGATGGGAGTAGAACTTCATAAATAGCAAAAGCTGTGTCTTTGCAGAGTATTCTAATTTACAAGAGCAAAGTTAGTCTGGGGTTATTTAAATCAGGATGTAAGATTAATTGTAAAATGAATTAATTATATGTTATATTATAGAAATGAATGGATACGAAAAACAAAGGATTGCACATGGTGAAAGGCATCGAGGAAGATTTATGTCTGGCAGTAGATAGATAAAGACTCTAATGAAGATAATGATGGAACAAAATATCATGAAATCAAATTCTTATATCAAATCAGTAATGAAATCAAGACTTATGATGGTTATCATATCTATATTATTAAGAAAAAACACATTCAGCACAATACTAAACGCGATTTGATACCAACTAAACGACGTTACGATTCTTTCTTCGGACGACCTAGAAAAACAAATGTCACCGCACTAACCGCCTAAGAAATATATCTACTTAAGATTATTAGGACGGAAAGCAATAAATTTCGCCTTTATCGCGATTCCTAACCGTATCTCGTTACGTGACAAACTGCCCACTTCATTAGAACGGGCGTGACTGCATTGATAAAAATGCTAAACAACTTCAGCTATTGTATCCACGACCTTCAAGGATTTGGGTTTCGTATTATGTTATTTACCCTTTTCCGAATATCACTCGGGGACGCTCACAGAATTGGTAATACGCCTGCCAATAATATATTTGTCTTGTGGTTGTTTTGCTACTTCGATTGTTGATTATTATTTATTTCTATTATTAATTCAAATTGTTACACTACTGAATAAACATTTTCCTAATTTTAAAAGTTCTTGCTCTACGTCACCTCGAACTAGTCTCTTGAATGAATGAATGAATGAATGAGTATACTTTATTTGCATTATACAATATAGGAAATAAACATCAAACACAACGTCAATTGTATAAGTACAGTGAGGCGGTCTTATTGCTGAGAGCAATCTTTTCAAGACAACCTTAAGGTAATGGACTAATTGTTGTACAAGTAGGTGTTATACATGCATCTAGATCATTGAGTCAAGCACTTCCTGAGCTGAACTAAGAGACATCTATAGAAATTCACTGAATGACGAATTTTGCCCCCATCTTGGGGGCATTTATAAATTAACACTTATCTTATTGTTGTTTTGCTTCGAATATCTTAGATTTCTGATTTATATTTAAAAATTTTATTGTCTATTTATGGCAATTTAAGTTAATGTAAGAGCACTGTAAACAACTCATCGGTATTACCAAATATGTCTACATAATAAAATCAATATAGGATTATTTCGACATCAATAGGTTGCAAAAGAAAAAAATTAAGAAAATTACTTCAGGATTACAACATGCATACGAAAAAATACATAGACGAATTGACAATTTTTCTTCTTTTTATAAGTCGCCTAATTAATATCATTTGATTCATACTATTGATGTAATAATGTACATGTTCCAACCAACCAACCAACTTGATAAATAAAGTTTTCAATTCAACTATATTTTGTGTTTATGTTATACGATATCTTTGGCAATTCTGAATCAATTTTAATATATTTTTTTTATAACATTAATCTGTCAATATTTAAGTCATTTCATTTTAGTTCACAATTTTAGATAGTTGAAATTTCATATGTTTGAACCAATTTTGACGTTTTATTTTTTTCTCTCATCTGGTGACTTCTCTAGATGCTTTGCGTCACTGTTTTGAAAATAGAATACAGCCCGTATTAATTGCTGATAATATACTGTCTATACGGGAATATAATTTTTAAAATCAGTTAAGTATTTTTTTAATTTCATATTTTACAAATAAAAAAAATCAAAAACGTTTCCTCTTTATAATATTGATAGTTACCCAAATTGTTTTGAGCTTCGAATCGAATATTTCTAGCATAAGTTCTCGATTTAGGAATTTTGTTACTGGAGAAATTTATATAATTTGCCTTTCTTTTAATCAATGACCAAGTTAGAGTGAACTCATCGCTCTCAGTATTTGCCCGTCTAACGACTTTTGTATCGGACCCTGCCTATCATTCTAAGACCTCGTCCACAATTCTTCAAAATTTTTATTTGCTACCATTTTTAATGTTTTTAGGTTTAATTAAATGAGATAAATTTGTAATTTTTCTTAACCCACCGCAGTAATATTTTCTACAAGAGTGATTTATTTTTTAAATTGTGATATGATATGTGCATTAGCAGGTGCATTATAGGAATGGTAAATTTATGGCTCACGGATATCGAATATCAATGAATGCAATCTCAGGTCACGAGTGTGGCCAGGTGGGACTTGCGATATTTGTGCGGTGAAAACATAAGGAAAATAAAAGAAAAAAATAAAAGAATTTTTGAATTAACTAATGAAGGTAATAATGAAATTTTAATTTAATATTCTAACCAATAAAAGTGTGATGGATTATAAATATAATGTTAAAAATATTATAAATGTCAAAGGTTTTTTTTACAACACAGGGGCTAAACGAGCATGCGGCTCACCTGATGGTAAATTACCGCTGCCCATGATCACCTACAACACCAACGGCATTACGGGTGTGCTGCTAGCCTTTTAAAAAGGAATATACTCGGAAAATGTTTGGATATTTATATATTTGTTACTCAGTTTGTAGTGTGACCCTGGCATAGAACAGGACGCCCGTTACTTTCTCATGGGTGTTGTAAGAGTCGATTAAGGGATTTAATAATCGAGGCATGGGCAGCAGCTTCTCTTTTAAAACATTATTAATTATACACACGAATAATATATTAAAATTATGTCAGAGGTAATCAGAAGTACAGATAATAATATCGGCGAGATAACTCTAAAAGACTTCTTTTCCAGCAAATCCAAAGTGGAAATGAGCATCAATATCAGTGAGTAGAACGGTAGACAATAACTACTATAAGGATTTATGAAGAAAAAGAATTAAACCCAGGTTTATACATTAATTAATTAAGTAGTAATAGTCGTATTTTAAATTCTGTCTATCGCTCTTTTGCACAAACGCGAAAATATGTAAATCAAATGTCATTGAAATGGTAATCCTTAACATAAGTTTATATTGTCACCGGGCATACACGGCCAAAGCAATTTGCTCACTGGAATGGAACAAAAATGGGATAAAAGCCCCAAATTTATGCCCAGTGCTCATCGTGGCCCATTAACACTTGGTATCTGCATAAAACATTAAATGTCCCGACGCGCTTGCAACGTTATTTACGACGCTGTATTAACAATTCTCAATTACTGTGCCCAGTATTACAGGCATCAGATGTTTAGAGTATAAGGCTTTTTATTGTTTTAATTTTATTCTTCATTTATATTTTCTAGATATTCCCGTATTTTCGACCCTATGACCGGGATAGGTTCACTGACCGGAATAAAAACTAACCTATATCCTTCTTCATCTCTTAAAGTACATGTCTGCCATATTTTTAGCGACTTATTAAACTGTTAGGGCTTTAAGAAATAACGTCTGTGTTTCGGTTTGAAGGATAGGATATGGCTATAAATTTACAGGGTATAAAGGCACAAAACCTTAGTCTTCAGGCATGGCAACATGGCACATTATACTCCATTAAGTCCATGGTACTTTCATGTCCACCACTTTTCATTAGGTAGGTCGTCAAGTTGGTTGTCATTCTAAGTTAGATAAAAAAAATTATATAAAATATTGTGGATTATTTTTTTACTAACAAAACCTTAAAATTAAATGATGGTATTTTAAATTTTCTTTTATACAATCCACAATCTATCCTCAATCCCTAAATCTATCATGCTCAGATTGGAGTGATTGGTGGTACAGTAGTTTATATTTTTTTGTAAATTGCAAATATATATTTTTTACGAAATAAATTACCATTTTAAATTAAAATGAACAGATACTAGTATTTTCTATAATTATGTTATAAATATGTTTAAAGTTTATATCTAGATAGAATGATGACCTCATAGCTATTATCCAAAGTGTAAGTACAAAAGATTCTTACCCAGATCTACTCGTAATGAATACAGGTTGATTAATACCTTTCTTTAGTATACAACGCTAGACTGTTCTCTCAACACTACTTATACTTGTATTCAGCAGCAGAAATGGATAGTTCAAATGGGTCTGCATATATATTTTCACGCCATGATCCTTCGTGATTTTATTGTTCCTAAACTATGCTTCTTAGTTCCCCCATCCTACCATTAATGCCTGTATCCCTGCTATATCTCGTTGAGCATCCACTTTGACAACTTATCTCATGCATACTCCCTCATCCATCCATTATCCATCTCATGCATGTTCCTTAGATTCATTACTGTCTCCTCCAATACACCACTGTTTATAATTATTTGATCATCATAGATGACTCGATTTACTGATTAAGATCTACGCCTCTCGAGGTACTTGCACCCTTCCATTTTTGCATTCATATCTGTTATGTCAAACTGTTATTTAACATTCTTTCCATAAGCCCAAACCAAAGTAACATGCCCATTTTGCATTACAGTGATATTTTTTTCAAAGCAACTCGCTCTTGCATTGCTATACAATTATTCTTCTTTTTTATATTACAGAGGTGGCAAACAAGCTTACAGCTCGTCTGATGGTAAACGATCACTGTAGTCTATGAACGCCTGCAATACTACGGGTGTCACGTGTGCGTTGCCGACCCTGAAGAAACCTTAATATATCCTTTTTGAAAACCAGATACTGTAGTCTCTAGGGAAAACCTCGGCAGAGAGCTTATTCCACAGCCTGAGCGATCGTGGGAAAAAATGTATCTGGAACTGTACAAGCATGTGAGGATGAATTCCCTGTCGATGCCGAGTGATGCGATGATAAAAGGTGGGTAGAGGCGTCATTTCAAACAATTCCTCAGAACATAATCCGTTATATGAGCGATAGAACACACAAAGGGAAGCAAAGTCTCGCCTTAGACATAAATCATAATATATAATACTCGCATATCGAGAGAATTTATTCTATTTTACTATATAGCAATGCGGAATTATAGCTATAACAAAGAAAAATCAATTTATAAGTAATTATTACCTTTCACCCTACAATTTGTCGTACAATCTGATCCTACAATCACAGCATTAGTTATAACTTGTGCCAGATCATTATCATGGCTAATAGGGTACCATAAATTTCTGGACATGAATTATTGCACTAATAGTCCACAATGGTCCTACTAACACTCAATACGGTCGCGTGATTTTGACTCGACCGAATTGCTCAAAGAAAATCACCTACAATTATTCTAGTTTATCGTGCTTTTCTGTTAATTGAGACATTTGCACTAAAATTACTGGCTATTATGACGTGAATGAAAGGCCACAGTGCGATAAGCATGTAGTTGAAGCATGGGAGAAAATCACAAGTTTGTATGTGTGGTTTTGTTTAGTTAATGTTTTAGATTTATTACAGTTCGTGGCAATAAGTAATAGCATGTACGTTTCTCGTTAGAAGTCTTTGCAGGTCAGTTGCACTTGTTAGTAGTATCGATTGAGGGAATTAAGGCTAACAATATACAATATTTGAATAAAATATTCATTTATTTAAGTAACTAGACCACAGTTCCTTATATTATATTAGAATGGTATCATACAATATAAAAATAGTAGTTTATATTTTTGCAACTTCATCCATGTGACTGGGATGAAATGATTGATAGAGATAAAAATATAAACTATAAAAATGACTTACTTTACCTTAATTAAATACTGTATGTATATTATAATTTCATGACTACTGGTCAACTTATTAAAGAATTAAGAACTAAGAAACAAATAAACTTACATAATATTTGTAATGATAGATGTGAATAATTATTGCAACATTGCTTTCAATCTATATAATGAAATGAAATGAAATGAAATTTATTTGCTAGAAACATTGTAGAAAAGCATTTATGTATTAAAATGTGCAAATCACGCTCTAGAATCTAAAACGTGATCTAGAGTCTAGGTCATGTTCAGGATACTATTGATGCTCTACTGCATCATACATATTAGAAGTATTAATAAATTAAAGATTGTGCCCCTAAAAAACTAAATTCACCATTATTTTAATTTCAAAACGAAACTATTGACCCTATATGATTTTAATAAAATTTACTTAGAACCAATCTGTAAGTATATCCTTTCAAATAAAAAAAAAATCTAAATCAGTGTATAATTGACAGAATTATAAGGTAAGGTAAAAATATAAAAAAAATACAATCGAATTAAAAACCTCGTTCTTTTTGAAGACGGTTGAAAAGATATCTTAAATGTATCATAATATGGAAGATTGTTTTGTATATAATAATAATGGTCTCTCTTCGAGTGTAATATCGCAATATACTAATGTACATTCACATCATCGGATTATACAAAGACAAATGATATTAACTTTTGCAAAATAACACCTAGCTCAGTAAAATATATAAAACTTAAGTAAAAGTGAAATGGAAATCATTAGCAGTACGTGCAATGGAGTTCTTCAAAAAGGGTTTATAAAATGATGCAGGCTCTGTAATATGGCCAAAGATGGCTCGTTTATAGGTGAAATATCTATTTACTATCAGAAGATTGTATACCATCTTGCTTATAAAAATAATAATAAAAAACACACCTGTGCTATAGAATATAAGAAGAAAAATTTCGTGAATCAAAAATTCAAAACCCACAAAAAAATATGAGTCTTCCATACTAAGTCAACAGCTTAACACGTCGTCTTTGTCTAGAGGATCAAAATTTTTTTGTCATATTTCGGGCCGCAGTTCTCTGGTCTGATTTGGAAAATTTTCAGTTTCGCTGATAGAACACTTCCTTCAAAAGATGCTAACTATTTGGACTTCACACTGTGTCATGGAAAGATTTGTTAATCTCAAAGTTAAGGATATTATTACCATCAATTAAATACAATTCTCTTGTTTATCTTTATTAGTTTTCTAAACTACATGCTCTTGTAACACCAAAATTAATTGATTCACCACGACCTTTTTCACATGATTACCAAACTTTGTACTCAATTCTAAAACATATTAGACAACTTTATACGTATCAAATACTGGGAAACACGTTACTTTATTAAGCTTCTCACTAACACGTATGTATTTTAGGCCATTTTCCTTTGTTTCGTAACAGACCGAACTGAAGGGGCGATCTTTCAGCGTTTATTTTCATTTTGGTACTTGCCCCTTTTGCACCCTTGTCTTCCCTTGATACATCGTTGAAGGGTAAATGAAATATACGCCACTTCGCCTTTTTTATTAAAACAAAGGTTTTTTGTTAAAGGAGCGTTTTTCTTAAATTGTCTAGACGAGGAAAAATAGTGGTGATATATTTTGTTAAATCAAGACCATATAAAAATACCTAATGAAAAAAAAAAAACATTAATTATATACAAAGAAAGTAAAAGCACAAAAATTTTTTTACGATAATCTATGATTCTGATGCGATTGTACAAGAATACGAGTAACTGACCTCAATTTGGACCTGAATTTGGAAATTAAGGTTTGAAAGAAGAAGAGAAATAAATAAATAAATACTTCGAACAATCAATTTAATTGTTTGATATTCAACAAAAATATTATTGAATATGGACACATCTGAACCCGAATAATCAATCCATTTAGGCTTATGCATGACCTGAACATTTCCATAGTTCGAAAAGCCTGATTTTTGGCTAATTCAAATAGCGTATTATCCAAATGTATCATCATTGTCGTATGACTCCGACATAAAATGAACAACCCCTTTGTTTTTTCCTGAAATTCCTAGAAAATTTATAACACCCTAAATAAAAAAAAAACTTATGACTTTTTTAATTAAAAACCCCTCTTGAAATTATAATTTCCAAAAAGTTGATATCAAGAATTTTACAGTTACAAACTTTCGATCGTAACATTGCTGATAATCTAAAAAATATAATGACAGTTGATAGCTAATGCAGACATTATAAATCTTGCAGTACTTATAAACCCTCCAGATACAGCACCCCAAGGTACCCCGAATAGCTTACAAAATTGATATCGTAAATGTCTTCAACCAAAATTTTAAGCACATCACGGCTTCCAAAGGATACAATTTAAACCTCCCTAGAGATCCTATTATTACGGCGAGGTGTCGAGAGCTAAGCAACCGTATCGCCTCGATGCCTCGAAACACAGCAATAAATTAGACAAATCCGATTTGCGCATGCAAAGGGAAGGAAACTCGTTACCCGTTTGGGCAATAGCTGTTTATTTTCTATGACGAAGCTAACGTAAACTCCGCTCGCTTGGTGCTTATTAATTTTTAGTTGTTGATTCAGTGTCTTCGGTATGCTAATTATTAATATATTCTTATCATGAATTAACAATTACCCATTCATTATTAAAGTTTTGTTGTAAATTATTACAAAGAAACACTTATGGTGCAATTTGGTCTTACCATCCATCTGTTACAGTGTCATATTTCAACAACTATCAATATCGATTACAAATTTGAAATAGTTTCTGATGTTATTGCCACATCTTTTTAGGAAAAGAAAGAGAGTGTAGAGTTAGTTTTAGAGTTTGAAAAACAATTTAGTAATACAGCCTACTAGCTAATTTAAAATATGTATTAATAACATAATGTTTTAATTAATAATAATCAATGATTTTCTATCAACATTTCAGTACATACTTACTTAAAACAATTTTAACTTAAAACAACATAAAACCAATTGACTGAGCTGTATGTATTGGTCTGAATTTCTTTTCATGTATAATATGTATGTATTTTTAGGGACGTTTTCCCCCTTCCTTTTTTTTATATAACTTAGAATGGCAAACAAGATGACGGTCCACCTGATGAAAAGCGGTAACCGTCGTCTATAGACATGAGCAGTACCATGGACATAACAGAGTATACTGTTTCGCCCATGATACCCCCCATGCATTGCCATTTCTGAGGACTCAGGTGTTATTCCTCTGTACCCAGTATATTCACGCCATATCCCACCCTTCAAATCGAAACACAGTCATGCAAACACAACTGCTTCACGGTAGAAACACGAATGGAACAGAGGTACCCAAGCAATCAACTTTTGTACAAAGTCTCCCACTGGTAAATGGTATTTGTAAAGATGTATCTCCCTATATAGAGGTTTGTAAGAAATATCAATGAAAACTCGTCTTGTTATGTAATAATTTATCTATATAACTACACATTATTGCCAGCAAAGTAAATAGTATACCGTCAGGACAATGAAATAACAATACTCTCTCCCCAATCATCTAATATAAACTCCCCCTGAGTTTATTCCCGAAAAAAAGCGAAAAGAAAGCTCCCAGGCTATGCCGAACACGTATATCAGGGGTGTGCCGATTTCTTAGTCACGTACAATGAGAAGAACTTTTATTACTTCCTAGTAGCGTAATTGTTATGGAGATACGGAAACGTGTGTTATAGGTAATGATACAATCCAAAAGGACTAATTTTCTAAAAGTTCAGAACGGAAAATGTTTTAGAAGACATGTTACAGTTTGTAACAGTATAAGTTTTAGAAGAACGTCTGAGTCATTTTCGCAGGATTTTAGATTTTTATACAAATATTAGCAGAAATTAATGGTATACAATCTATGAACGTGATCAACGGAATGAAATAGGTAAACCAAATTTTACCATTTCACTTTGCTATAAAGTCTTATTAGATGCTAGCACATATCTTTTTATAACCTTATGGTTGAATGATGATGGTAAGTAATTAAGTAGGCGACAGGCCTATGATCACCCGCAACACTAGAAACATTGCAGGTATACAGCTGGCCTTTCAAAAGGATTTTTTTTATACAACTTAGAATGGCAAACAAGCTGACGGCCCACCTGATAGAAAGTGGTAACCGTCGCCTATACACATGAGCAGTGGACCATGGACATAACAGAGTATATTATTTCACCCATAATACCCCCCATGTGTTGCCAATCCTGAGGACTCAGGTGTTATTCCTCTGTACCCAGTCAATTCACGCCATATCCCACCCTTCAAACCGAAACACAGCCAATGCAAACACAACTGCTTCACGGTTGAAACACGAATAGGACAGAGGTGCCCAAGCAATCGACTTTTGCACAAAGTCTCCCTCTGGTATGCTCTTTTCTTGAAGGTTACAATATGAGATTAACACGGGTGTACCCTTAACAGTTGTAATAGTAATTATGAAAATGTATATAATAATTATGATAATATATTAAATGTATTATAATGTAAATACACAAAAAATGATATATCAATAATTTTGTTTCATAAAAAAAACAGTGACTTACGCTTTTAGAATCGTAGCCAAATAAGACATTTTGATTTAAAAGCTAAAATACTGAACCGGTTTTGATAAAAAAATCTATAGTACGAATCTGAAAGTATAATCTTTCAGATAAAAAAGAAATTTTTCATATATATTTACAAATAACGCAATTATTAGGTAACTAACTTAAAAATAGTATACCAGAAGTCGATTAAAAAGAATTGCTCCCCATTTTTTCTACCTTTCAGTTAAAAAGCACATAGTAATATTATAAAATTGAGAAATTAGCTCTCACTGCCTAACCATTACGTCGTTACAGTCCAGTCACGCAAGATTCAGGTCTATTGATTGAGCAATTTACTATTTTAACTGACGTTATAAACAGTTTTGATTACCATGTTACTTTGTTACTTTATATTTCATCCAGATTGTTTCAACTAAGTCTGAAAAGTTTAATTTTTTTTTTTTTACTAGATGAAAACGGAGCGGTAACCCCGCCTGCGTTAATGGATACGCTGGCGGAGCACCAGTGAAGGGTGATAGATAAGAATGAAAACAGGCCAGTTAGCCCATCATGATGAATTCATCAGGAATTAACCATGATAGTTTCCAGGAGGAACCACGAGGAGGTCGTTATATTGCTAGCAATGGGATTCTCAGTCTTCATTACTAATAATCCCTTTTCCCACTGAAAAGTTTAATTATAGAAAATTAAAGCTTAAAAGAAATAATTTATAACTTATTATAATTAAGTTTCAGCACCTTCTTTAAACTAGATTAACACTAAATTATTTTCTTTCCCAACAAATTCCAAAGACAAGGTTCTTATTTTGATCAATTTTTTTTTGTGTGTGTATATGTTACACAATAGCTTTGCTAGACCTCAAATTTTAGTATTGAATAGGTTTATATGTGGACTAGTGATCTGTCCTAGGTTCCCATAAGTAAATAGATAGAAAGATAAATTAATATTGTATATTAGCTTTAATAATTAATTCTTGATACATTGGGTTACAAACACGAGGTTTTCCCAAGAACATACAGCATGGGGTTCTTCAAAAGGGGGGTAAAGAGGTTTCTTCAGTGTTGGCAACGCACGCGTAATACCTCTGATACTGCAGGTGTTCATAGGATACGGTAACCACTTACCATCAGGTGGACCGTATGCTTGTTTGTCACCTCAGTGGTATAAAAGAAACATTAATTTCCTAAGAATTAATGTTTTTTTTATATTATATTTTTTATATTATATTTTATAATAAAAAATTTGCAAAAATACATTACTGTTGTAAAAAACAAATTGAACTTGTAAAGTATGAAAAATAAAGCTGTAATAATAATGATAAGACTGGGGTGAGGTTGTTAATTCATCTTGGAACCCAATAATGAGTGGTCCGTTGTGTTATTTGCACGCGCTGTGTATAAACGATTTGTCGCAATTGTCAACTTGTATACAGATAATCAATAATATTTCATAACTTATAGTTTAAAACATTAAATCTTTAAGGGCATTATGTTAAAATTGGACAATTTTTTTTTTATACAACAGAGTGTTGGTTGGAAATCTAATTGAAACATAAATAATAAATAGGGGAAATATTTCGACAATTTCCAATACAAACTATTCTCTTTTAAAGTTCGACTGCCGTGGACGCAATCAGTGAGTTAGTGCAAGTATTCGAGTCGGCCATACCAGATTCCGTCTGTTAGTAACAGAATTTCCGATCAGACGCCGACGTTTCTTCCGATTCGACGCTGTTTATTTTGCTCCGTATTTCAGAGCGCACTGTTAGATAAAGTGAAACCGAATTTATTCAAATTTTCACTTAACAAGTGCATTTTCTTTTCAGTTTCACAAATGCAGTTTCTTAGATCGTAACAAAATGTAGCGATGAATGGTGAGATGTTTTATAGATACATTTATTATCATCGTCATCATAACGACCATTAAATAACCTTAAAGCTATGGGGGGGGGGGGGGTTCTAGTCGGTGCCACGTTTGGTAGGCGAGCTAGTGAACACAGGCTTTGGTGATATTTTAAGAGCGACGCTGCTACCTATCTTTCGACCATTAAGTTTCCTTAGTCGACCCTAGGAAAGGAAAGTGTGGCCCATTCTATGTCGGGACTTCACAGAAATAACATACGGTAATTTGTAGATACATTAGATTGAAAATATTTTAATTTAAAGCGAAATTGTGTGTGTACAATTTAATTTATAACAGGCAGCTGCAATGCCGTAGGTGTTGTGGGTGACCATGGGCGGCGGTAGTCACTTAGCCCCCTGTGTTGTAAAAAAGGCAGTATTTTTCAAAAAATAACATCTATAATCATTGTACAATAAATATGGAAAAATACAATTCGCAGTTTTCCATATATATTATGTACTAGCCACTCGCCCCGGCTTCGCGCGGGTACACATTGCATCACGTCACATTAGAAACCTCCAAATTTATCAGTGTTTCTCTACAATATTATGCATGTATTATACATATAAACCTTCCTCTTGAATCACTTTATCTATTAAAAAAAACCGTTTCAAAATCCGTTGCGTAGTTTTAAAGATTTAATCCTAAAATACCTGAAGTTTAAAATTTGATATCGGGGTTATAAATCGCATTGGGCGCCTACAATCGATTTTATTTTAATATTTGGCTGTTTACATGTTACCAAATGTTTTTTCAAAATAAATATATAAAAATATCGTTTAGATTTTTTTTTTGTTACTATTTTTCCCCATTAGTAAACACAGTAAAGGGTACACTTATATATTTTTTTAATTTGATTTAAAAAATCAGGCTTTTAAGGGTTAAGCATACATAGGGGCGGACAGACAGCGACAGCGACTTTGTTTTATACTACATAGTGAAATACAATTCGTAATATGAAAGCGTAGCGGTTTTTGTATTAATTGCCGCATGCATTCTTATGTAAAATGTGAATAATAACTATCAGATGGCAATTGTGAGTAGCTTTGACGGGTCTAGTGTTTTGAGTACATGCTCACTAAAATGTCCAGACTTGTGGCGGCGTGGTGGGCCGGGTCATTATGATGGCTGGCTCATCCGTCATACTCGTGAACGGGTGCTACTTGTAGGGACTGGTCTGCTCTAATCACTATGACTGATTTCCTCTTATTAATTGTTTAACCAGTTGGTTATGTATTCAATATTTTTTCTTTTTGAGTATTTAATTGAATTAGTGCTAATTGGTGGTTTGTATTCACACACTTGAAACTTAAAAATGTAAAGTAATACAACACGCAAGTTTCTTGCTCGTTCTTCTTGTGATGAGACAGCTTTCCGACGAGCGGTAGATTGTTTTATTCACTTCAATGTAGTGAATAAATGATTTTCAATTCGTAATCAACGAAAGAGTCATGACGAATAGACATTACTGGGCACTTTAAGATAATGTTTCACAATAAAAAACTGACTTAAATTTTTTTTTATACAACTTAGAATGGCAAACAAGCTGACGGCCCACCTGATGGAAAGTGGTAACCGTCGCCTATAGACATGAGCAGTACCATGGACATAACAGAGTATACTGTCTCCCCCATGATACCCCCCATGCGTTGCCATTCCTGAGGACTCAGGTGTTATTCCTCCGTACCCAGTAAATTCACGCCATATCCCACCCTTCGAACTGAAACACAGCCATGCAAACACAATTGCTTCACGGTAGAAACACGAATGGACAGAGGTACCCAAGCAAACGACTTTTGTACAAAGTCTCCCTCTGGTGACAATTGTGACAAACCCAATTATTTTTATTTAAAAACTAAACTGCTGACCTGATTTTGATAAAATTTCTATGGAATCAATATATAAGTATCTGATTTCAGATAAAAGAACAATTTTCCAAATCACTGACAAAATTATGAGGCAACAAATATAAATAAAAACAAGTAATACGAGAACCTGCTTCTTTTTGAAGTTGATTGAAAATATACATAAACCCCTTTATTTATAAAAACGTCAAACCTTTCATAAACTTGAGGGCCTACCATGAAATGTTTTCCGAAATTTCGGAGCCGAACGAAACACAAATTCGATCACATAATACTTACCGTTTAAAAACGTTAAAAATATTAAAATATTATTCCTTTGGACTTTTATGGTAGGATTTACAACGAACGAAATGTTAAGCTCCATTTACTGGGCCGATTTAGGTATGAACGAAAACACAAAATTGAGTCCGAAACTTGTGAATTTCATTTCATGGTAGGCCCCCTATTAATGATATAAAATATGGTTAAGCTATTGAATTGTTTTGTCTCTTTCTTTTACGTTAAATTCTCAATTTGGGAGAAAGTGACAGAAAGTGTATTAGTTAAATTAGATTTATAGAAAGTTTCAGTGTTTTATGAATAAGGGGGGACATAATTACCCTTAAGTTATCACTATATAGTATAAAACAAAGTCGCTGTCGATGTCTGTCCGTCCCTATGTATGCTTAAATCTTTAAAACGACACAACGAATTTTGAAGCGGTTTTTTTTTTGAGTGATTCAAGAGGAAGGTTTATATGTATAATACATGCATAATATAGTACAGAAATACTGGTAATTTTAGAGGTTTCTAATGTGATGTGATGTGTACCCGTGCGAAGCCGGGGCGGGTCGCTAGTTAGAGATAAACTATGAAGACATAAATATATCATATTTATTGAATGTGTAGAAGATACAGCAACTGAACCTTCTACAAGCGACAGGTCAACAACCCGTCTAACAGATGCTATCTCGAGGTACATAGACTACACGACAATTTCTCGCTAAACCGCCGAAAGACGTCTGAAGAGGCTGCCTCTATTTTTTCGGTGGCTCCACTGCGAGGAAAATAAAGCTACACAACCTGCTGTTAATGAAGGCGAGTCACAAAATTTTCAGTTTTGTTCTGTCTGAGAACCGAGTTTATTTTTTAAGACTCCCATTATTATCGTCAACGTATATTCGCCTTTGTTTTTCGTTCGCTTTTCAAACGACTTCCAAAATGAGGTTTCGTATTTTTTTTTTTAATATTGCGCAATTCTTATTCGGACTGATTTTGATAAATATTTTTGAAATCAACATACTCTTATAATAAAATACTTCATTTTTAAGCGCATTGTTTGGTTGCTTCTTTTTTTTTATACAACTTAGAATGGCAAACAAGCTGACGGCCCACCTGATGGAAAGTGATAACCGTCGCCTATAGACAATGGACATAACAGAGTATGCTGTTTCGCCCATGATACCCCCCATGCGTTGCTATTCCTGAGGACTCAGGTGTTATTCCTCCGTACCCTGTAAATTCACGCCAGATCCCACCCTTCAAACCAAAACACAGCCATGCAAACACAACTGCTTTACGGTGGGGGGAAAGGGATTGTTATTAATGGAGTAAATAATAGTAATGTAAAAAAATCCGAAATAAAAATTATTATTATTACACATAATATTCATAATTACTCCTCTCCATCCAAAGGTTGCCTGGAAGAGATCGCTTTTAGCGATAAGGTCGCCCATTGTTTTCTCATTGTGATTATTTCTTATAATTGTTTATATTTATAATAAGTTTACTATTGTAATCTTTTGGCGGAAACAATAAACTATCTAATATTGATATTGTGACTATAAATTTTGATATGGAATTGATGAGATTTGCTATAATAGTTGATTCCATAGACACTTATTAAAATAACTGACTTGGTTTTAAATGAGAACTCACAACTTTTTGTAGCGAAAGAATTGTATTGCGAGACTTTGCATTCGTTCACATTTTATATTTTTAATAGGATTGTTATTAAAACATTTTATTCGGGCCAAAAAGTGGACGTCAAAGTAAACCGTTTAATACTACGAGCACAAAGGCCAACCGCCATAGAGTGTTGCAATCTTGGTTAAAAAAAAACACCATTTCAGATATAATTTAAATTTGCCACGCAGCCGAATCTAATGGGACATCTCTTAATGTTTATTTTTTTCAATTTGTTTGAGGAAATTAAAACTTTGTTTGTTTTTTGTGAGCACTTAAAGTATTTATTTAGAAGCCTCATTGAGCAGTATTCGTTTTGTATTGCGCGGTGGAGCTTTATCAAAGTGTATTATTTTTTTGTTTTTTTTTTATCATGTTTATTTATTTTTTATTATTCTGTTATAAACATGTCATCGCCCCGGGTTTGCACGGATAGATAGTAAAAAATGTGAGTTACTATTTTATATTAATTTCAATAGGCAAATTTTTGATACTTTAGGTTATATTTTTATTTATTTTTTTAATGATTTGTAACTATTTTGAAAACACTGTATATTCTGTATTACTGATTAATAATATAGCTTTCCATAGGTGGCAGAATTTTTAAAAGTCATTGAGTATTTTTAAGTTTGTCCATTACATAAAACAAACATACAAAAAATCAAATCTTTCCTCTTTATAATTTTATTATAGGTATTGTCTAGCTATTTTTCACGTCTTCTTCCGGGAGTCGATAGATGTCATCTCCTATTTTTGTGGAAATTTGGATTATTATAAATTTTATTATTTGATTTTGTGTTATATGAAAAAGTTGATATCGTGTCGTATCAAGAGGTGAGGAGAGTCGTTGGAAATCGTAGTGAGTGGTGAGAGTTACATCGTTAAGAGCGCCGAACATAAATAGATATTTGGGTATGTGTATGTGTTTTTTTTTTATGGGTAAAAATGGTATGGTAACCCCGCCTACGCTATCGGGATACGCTGGCGGAGCACCAGTGAAGGGTGATAGATGAGAATGAAAACAGGCCAGTTAGCCCATCATGATGAATTCATCAGGAATTAACCATGATAGTTTCCAGGGAAAACCACGAGGAGGTCGACCTGGTTGGGTATATTGCTAGCAATGGGATTCTCAGTTTCCATTACTAACAATCCCTTTCCCCCCGGCATGTGTGTGTTGGTTTTCTCTTGCCGATTGGGTAGTTCCAAGTTTATTTTACTGGATTTGCAGTAATAACGAATTTGTTGTTATTCCGGATATGATTTTAATATATAAGCAACTGAACTATATAAATTTACAATATTTTGAATATATATGAAACGAAGAGGTGACGGTATATAATACAAGTAAGTTATAATGAATGACGTGAATGTAGCTGCTGATTAGTAGGTCGTCGCAATTTGCTTCACACTTCACGATCCTTGCAGCAACCATAGATTGTGCAGTAACAATAGGAATTAATGAATACACATTAATGTTTTAAATTTTTCATTTTTCATTTCCATTTTCTCTTTTCCATTCCTATGTACTTTTTTGACTAGATTTGTCACATTTCCTTGTGTGTGCTATGTATGTATTTATATGTGTATGTTTATGTATTTAGTATGTATATATATATATACATATTGTTATAGTAAGTAGTAAGTAGTTTAATAAATTATATGTATTTGATATTTTTGAGCATTACAAGTTTTTGTATTTTATGCACGATAAATTATTTATTCACTCTTGCGCCACCTACCCATTTCTATCTGTTCTCCTTTAATCAAAAGTTGTCTGTAAGAGATTGCCCTAGCGATAAAACCGCCTTTTGTACCTTTATGTGTATATTTCAATCTATATTTATGTAGGAGTACGCATTACTAACAATCTCTTCCCCCCTTAACTGTTACATATTATACGTATAATAATACCTAACTATTTATATCCATTTGTTAATAAACTAAGGTTTAATCAATAATTATGCAAATATTTCAACCTATCTATCTAATTTAGAACCAATTCGGACCTTAACTGGATGCTTATCCTTGGAGAGTTCAAACTTTATAATACTTGTTATAACTTACAATGAATTCTTCCACTGAACTTTAATGGAAAATTATATACTTAGAATAAATAGCTTTAGAAATAGTACATAATATATAGTAGATGGTATGGAAAATGAAATTTGACGTGATGGATGAATGAGGGAGATTCAATACGTGCATGAAATGTCTAGTGAAAATGGATGAAACGGATAGGCTTTGGCACTTTATTTTATTATACCACTGGATAGCTGTCCCCATCATCGTCATTATCTCAGCCATTGTTCTTCCACTGCTGAACATAAGCCATACCCATAGACTGCCATAAAAACAGTCCTGAACCACCTGCATCCATTGTATTCAAGTTTCTCTAGTAGAGATGGGCAATCAATATGATTATTCACCAATTTATGGAGACATGACATGTCAAGGTAAGATCTGCGTAGGCACAGTTCATCAAGGTGAAAATGTTTAATTATGTTTTTATAAGTTTTAATATTTCTTGATATTTTAAAACGATAAGATAATCCTTTTATACGTATAGTACCTAACTATATATCCATTTGTTAATAACTAAGTATATATCAATAATTACGTAAATTTGTGGCAAACTAGATTCTATACTACTGAGGTGACAAACAAGCATACGGCCCACCTGATGGTAAGTGGTTACTGTTAGCTATGAACACCAATAATACCAGGGGTATTACGCGCGCGTTGCCGACTTTTAAGAAACCTCTTTACCACCCTTTTGAAGAACCCCATGCTGTAGTCTCTTGGGAAAATCTTGGCAAGAATTTTATTCCATAATCTGAGTGTTTATGAGAGAAAACAAAAACCTGAAAATCTAAAACCGCGCTGTACGCGATCATTTATGGCGTGAATTTACTGGGTACAGAGGAATAACATCTAAGTCCTCAGGAATGGCAACGCATGGTGGGGGTATCATAGGCGAAACAGTATACTCTGTTATGTCCATGGTACTGCTCATGTCTATAGGCGACGGTTACCACTTTCCATCAAGTGGGCCGTCAGCTTGTTTGTCATTCTAAGTTGTATAAAGAAAAAAAAAATTTAGACTACAACCAACTACATTCTAGCAAAATATGCACATATTTTAAACAAACTAGATGATATAAAAAACATCGTCCTGTCCGTATTTGCTACTCATTTTCTATATAAGAATAAAAATTGGAAAAAATATTTCTTAATGTTAAATTTATTTGAAAATAAAATTAATATAAAAATAATAATTCAGACCATATATTACACCATATTATATCAACCGTTAACTCTTCACTGCTGATGATAGACTTCACCCAAAAAGTGTTGGGGAGGGTTGCCAGTAATTGCTACGCTTGGCAGACGGGTGGGCAACTGCTATTAGGCTTTGGTATTCTTGCAAATTTTCATATTTATTCAATAAAAAATAATATAAGTCGAATTAAAAAAAAATCTTCTCACTTTATATTTATTATTTTTCTTTGAGAAAAAGTACATCTTTTTGATTTATCAAATTTATCAAAATCTAATTCCCGATCCTCTCTTTAATTGGTTTGAACAATTTCTTAATCAACGTCATTATGAAAAAAGAAAATAGCAACATTTTATTATTATACCTTATCCAGGAAACATAATTAGAAAACTTTAGTGTAACAAGAAAAATTCACAGAATCCGTTTAATTATAATTTTGAAACTCTTCCACCATTTTTGTTTTCAGATGCGCCCCTTACATTTTATGATAAACTTTGCTAAAGTTCGTTGAAGAATTTTAATAAGACCCAAATGGTGAGGCATGGTCAAAGATTACTTGTAGATATTGTTACTAACTAGTTGTTTCCTGCGGTTGTGCCCACGTGCATGTTTTTTTTTTATACAACTTAGAATGGCTAACATGCTGACGGCCCACCCGATGAAAAGTGGTAACCGTCGCCTATACACATGAGCAGTGGACCATGGACATAACAGAGTATATTATTTCACCCATAATACCCCCCATGTGTTGCCAATCCTGAGGACTCAGGTGTTATTCCTCTGTACCCTGTAAATACACGCCATATCCCACCCTTCAAACCGAAACACACCCATGCAAACACAACTGCTTCACGATAGAAACACAAATGGAACAGAGGTGCCCAAGCAAACGACTTTTGTACAAAGTCTCCCTCTGGTGACATGTGCCACGAGTATATAGTATATCACATGTGTTAAATTCAATATCTGGTCAGCCATTTGATCGAGATTGACTTACAATCATTCAAAAATATCATCACAAACTTTCACATTTATAATATTTGTAAGTTTCTGTGGTGTCTATGTACACTCTGTATCGTAACTGTATCTACCGTGTGGTCCCGGCATAGAATAAACTACCTGTTCTTACTCGTTACATACCCGTGGGTGTCGTAAGAAGCGACTACGGGAATTTAGTAATCGAGGTTTGGGCAGTAGAGTCCCTCTTAAAACATCTCTAATATTTAATTGCAGTTGCCTACCCATCTGCCAAATATGGCAACTACTGGTGAAAGCCCTCAAATGTGCATTTTGTTTAACAGTGGACAATTAAAATCTGATTCAGTCTACAAACATCTAATTAAATATCAGCAGATAGCAGCCAGCAACTATTTTTGACTTAATATTAATAGAAAAACAAAACCGTATGCTTCATGTGAATTTACAGGGTACAGAGGAATAACACCTGAGTCCTCAGGAATGGCAACGCATGGGGGGTATCATGGGCGAAACAGTATGCTCTGTTATGTCCATGGTACTGCTCATGTCTATAGGCGACGGTTACCACTTTCCATCAGGTGGACCGTCAGCTTGTTTGCCATTCTAAGTTGTATAAAAAAAAATCATACAGTAAGCATAGTACCTGAATAGTAACAGATCCTTAGACTATTTCTAAAGTGAAAAATTATTATTGTCCGTTATCTCTCCTACTTGCTGTTAAAAAGTCCATAATTGAAATGTTAACTACAAATTATATTATGGAATGCAATAAGAAATAAATAAATAAATAAATACCTGCAGTCTCTTATGCATATTTGTGAAAATAAACAATACAGGAGAGCCACAATAGCATTTTATGTTCATAAACATACTACACGTTGGAGATAGCAAATTTCTGAATATTATAAGGGGGAGCCCTCAGGTAATCGACTGACAAATGTCTCGGATGTTTTACCGACTTCATTTCGTGGATGCCGAACTCTAGTGTTGTTTATTTTTACATTTATATTTACAATGAATTTTCTCGGGGACCCGTTTTATATTTTTACCTTATTTTCGTAATGAGAGAGGGTAGAGTAAAGAGGAAAGAATTGATACTTTTTTTTTTATTTTTTCCTAAACGTTTATGAAATATCTTCTTCTTGAATAGCGAATAATATTGTTAACGTAAAATGTATGTAAATATGTATGGATATGCGTTTATATCTAAATTGGAGTAACTGATAAGTCAGCAGAGGTTTTTATTCCATTGCGGTGGTAAATAAACATACGTCCCGCCTGAAGGTACGCGGTTAAAGAAATCTCTAAGAAATATTTTTACACTATATTTTTTTTCAGTTCTGTTTTTTTTTAACAATCATATCTCATCAAGAATGGTATTATTTTTAAAGCATATTTAAAAAAAATATTAAATAAGTTATCTGAACCTAGAAGTAAATGATCGACTTGAGTCTATGTTACCATCATATCAGTCTTTAGCTGTCCACTGCTGAATAAAAACCTTCCCCTTGAGGGGTTTTGCCAGTAGTTGCCACGCGTGGCAGGCGGATTAACAACCGCAGTTAGGCTTTGCAGATAATAATAATAATAATAACTTTATTGCATAACCATGATTGTAACAAACTCAACACTGGAAATTACAGTAAAAGTAGGTACGAATTCATTTGTACGTTTGGATCAGTTTAAACATCTGTGTCTGAACTAGGTTCGGACACAGATGTTTAAACTGAACTTAGGTTCGAGGTTAGATGTTTTATGAAAGACGCTGCTGCCCATCCACAGACAGTTAATGGCTAAAATGATGATGATGATGATAAAAACTAGCCTATATCCTTACCCATCCTATGTAGAATGTTATATGTATGAAGTTTTTAAAATACGTATGTATTTCATAGTGATCGGTTAAGCTGTTAAGGTGCTATAAGATAACAAACAAACTCACTTTCATTTATACTCACTTATAATCATATTCATTTATAATATTGATAAAAATATATATTAACCTAAACAAATAATTTATTTTAATTTTATTTATAATTTCACGCTCACTTCTTTACTTTATCCGAGCAGTAAGTGCTTTATATTATTCTCAATTTCGTGTATAATATAGTGTATGTCATATATGTGTAAGTATATTTGTTATTTATATATATTTATTCGTTTATATATGTAATTTTAGTATGTATGTATATCAATAATTAGTAGTACCGCATTCGAGAATTCTGTCACTTCCCTATGGTTGACTGGGAGAGAATGCTTTTAGCATTAAGTCCGCCATGTACACATACATGTACTAATGAATAAATAAATAAATAATTCTATGAGTCATTTTAACATACCCGATAAATACAAAACATTTGACAATCACCTATCTTTTAAGCCGTTTAAAAATTAAAAAGCAATAGTTGCTTTATTATTCAGCGAAAATACCTAATGGAGTATTCGCTCCATCAAAATCCGCACATCTCTGGCCGAGGCATGCCTTGAATTTTTATAGAAAATACCCATTTTCTTCCCCGACAAAAAGGTGCGAAATTAGGAGAAGAATTAGCCTCCCCGGTGGGGCGTGCTCAGAATTCGCTGTGCAGCGGGGTGCAGCCACCCCTTTGAAATATAATTTATTCTATTGATTTATATTCTGCAGTAGTATTTCTTCATTTACTTGTAATACAAGTTTTAGTTTATGCGTCTTGCTATTATGCTATTACTATTGTTTTGTGGTATATGAATTTTGTGAATGTATGTTTTGAATAATATACGTACACACACGCACGCACACGTACACGTACACACACAGACACGCACTCACATAGGCACACGTACATGCACACACACACACACACACACAAACACGCGCGCGCGCGCGCGCGCACACGCACACGCACACGCACGCACGCACGTATAAAAATCCAGACAAATATCAAAAATACAGTAAAATTTCCTGAATTTATATCGATTATATAACACACAATACATGTACATATTTTTAAACCTAGTGAGACATTCGAAACAGTTGATCAATGATGCAAGACTACAACAATTCGTTGGCATTATTTCAAAGCAAATTGTACGGACAAATATTAATAACGTCACAAAAACGGAAAAAGCTTTAGCTTGTTTCTTTAGCTGAACATACAGAATGGCTAATAAGAGGGGCTTACACCGAAAACATCTGGGTCCCGGTCCACAAACACTTCCAGTAAACACAAGGTTGCACCGAGAAAAATGTTCCACGACCTCTACCGTATATTTTCATAAGTTATTTTAT
The DNA here is from genome assembly GCF_026898425.1 of Galleria mellonella. NCBI lineage: Eukaryota > Metazoa > Arthropoda > Insecta > Lepidoptera > Pyralidae > Galleria > Galleria mellonella. The sequence continues at coordinate 3,618,326 of NW_026442037.1, read as the reverse complement.
ATTTTGCCTCCCTTCAGGCAATACGGTGTATTATAATCTCGAAAAATGTTATTCGTTTGCAGCAAAAATGTTTAAATGGAAAGAACAAAAAATATAAGTACTGATTCGTAATTTAAAATAAAAATACAGCGGTATTCCCAAACAGGTACGACATTAAGACCTTCAAGAAAAGAATTAATGAATGAAAACTCTTTATTGTTCCTTTTCAAAGAATGATACAGTTTATAAAGATTAACAATATGTACACAAACAATTATTTTTTATACAACTTAAAATGGCAAACAAGCTGACGGCCCACCTAATGGAAGGTGGCAACCATCGCCTATAGACATAAGCAGTACCGTAGACATAATAGAGTATACTGTTTCGCCCATGATACCCCCATGCGTTGCCATTCCTGAGGACTCAGGTGTTATTCCTCTGTACCCTGTAAATTCACGCCATTTCCCACCCTTCAAAACTGAAACACAGCCATGCAAATACAACTTCTTCACGGTAGGAAGACAAATGGAATAGAGGTACCCAAGCAATCGACTTTTGTACAAAGTCTTCCTCTAGTAAAAACTACTAGAAGAGAACCAATCCGCCAAAGGTTTTTTTTTTTTTAAATACTTTCTTTTTTTAAATACTTATTCGTTGACATTGACGTCCGTGAAAGGTTCTTATGAGGAGCAAATTTGGAAAAATAACCTGGAAAAATATAAAATTCCCAATTTTTCACACAAACTGTTCCTAGCTGTGAAATTAATCTTGACAGAACGATGTCTCCAACGGACGACCGACAAAGAAAGACGAGACAAGTCGACTAGTCTTAAATATAATAATTAGCGTTTTCGTGGTTTATTTGTGGCGTCTGTAAATTAATATTGTAAATATTCATCTCATAGCCATTTGTCAACATCATTACTTTCTTCTCCATCAAGTAGGTTAATTTAATTGTACATAGATGTTTCACCTCTTTCTATCTTTCGCACTGGACACACAGACATGACAGCGACGTTTACTTCTCACATTCATTTCTGCTGTCATTCTCTCATTATATAAAAATCAATAATATAATCAAGTTGGTTGTTACTTATTTCCTCCAAACAACTACATTGGTGACCTACCGACCGCAACACGGATCATAAAAAATGGAACAACAGACTAGCGGAACCGACACATACCGAGTAAGCGTAAAGATTCCACCATTCTGGCCTGAAGAACCGGAGGTATGGTTTGCGCAAATTGAAGGTCAATTTATTTTGTCAAACATTACGGCCGACAATACAAAATTTTATTACGTGATAAGTCAACTCGATCATCAGTACGCAGCCGAGGTGAAAGACATTATCGTATCGCCACCATCTTCGGACAAATATGATAAATTGAAATCGGAACTTATTAAGCGCCTTACCACATCTAAGGAACGTAGAATTAAGCAATTGCTGATGCATGAAGAGCTCGGTGATCGGAAGCCTTCACAATTCTTGCGTCACCTGCAGAGTCTCGCCGGTCAAGCTGTAAGTGAAGATCTGATGCGTACTATTTGGTCGAGTCGTCTGCCGGCCAACCTTCAAGCTATTGTCGCCATGCAAAAGGACAGCCCGCTCGAAACCATTGCAGACCTCGTGGATCACGTGCACGACATTGCACCACCCACCATTGCTCAGGTAACATCAACAGTGCCGGAATCTGCCTTCAATACTATGTGCCGTAGAGTAGAGGAGTTAACAAGCCAAGTAGAGACGCTGATTCTTAAACAACAGGAGGAGTCACGGTCAAGATCGAGAGACCGACCGAACTATCGACGTATTAATTCACGATCTCGCTCGCGATCTACAACACGTAACAACAGTGTCTGCTGGTATCATCGGAAGTTCGGGGCTTCAGCCAAACGGTGTACAACTCCATGCACGTTCAAGTCGGAAAACTGCATAGGCAGCCAATAGTGGCGGCAAATGACTGCCTAGTGTGTAATGGCCGCCTCTTCGTCACTGATAGAAAAACGAAGACACAGTTCCTGGTAGACACAGGATCTGATTTATGCGTATTCCCAAAATCAGCGACCAGAGGACAGCGACCTAAAACCAGGTACGAGTTATACGCAGCTAATAATTCCGTTATAGCTACATATGGCTACACCCAACTTCACCTCGATTTTGGTCTAAGAAGGAACTTCAGCTGGAGATTCATCGTGGCCGACGTTACCAAGCCGATAATAGGGGTTGATTTTATAAGTCATTATAATTTATTAATCGACTGCCGTAACCATCGTCTTATAGACGGACTCACCACTCTCTCTGTGTCAGTTCCTCACTGTCACGATACCTCACTAGAGACAGTTGCCATTAAAGCAGTTGTGGGAGACTCGCCATTTCACGACTTACTGCGTAGGTATCCTGAAATCACCAGACCAGCTGGTGCACCAGTCGAACCGAAGCATAACACGCGACATCACATCCGAACCACACCCGGACCTCCAGTCGCATCTCAGCCTCGCCGACTAGCACCTGACCGACTACTCATTGCTAAAAAGGAATTTGAGGACATGTTACAGAATGGAACCGCTCGTCGATCGGAGAGTTCCTGGTCTTCACCACTTCATCTCGCCCGTAAAAAGGATGATGGTTGGCGTCCCTGCGGAGACTACCGAGCACTCAACGCAAGAACGATTCCAGACAGATATCCCATCAGACATCTCCAGGACTTCAGCTATCAGATATCAGGTTCAAAAATACTGTCAAAAATTGATTTAATCAAGGCCTACAATCAAATTCCCGTTCACAAAGCCGATATTCCGAAAACTGCTATTACCACACCGTTTGGGTTGTTTGAATTTCCTTATATGACCTTTGGGTTACGAAACGCAGCCCAAACTTTTCAACGATTTATCGACGAAGTACTGCAAGGACTTGATTTTGTTTTCGGTTATCTCGATGACATCCTCATTTTCTCCAAGAATCAGGAAGAGCATCTTAACCACCTTAAGATCCTGTTCGAGAGGTTCAAAGATTACGGCGTACTAATTAACACCGCAAAGTGTGTCTGGGGCGTTAGTGAGCTGACATTCTTAGGGTACCACGTTTCTGTAGACGGTGCTCGTCCCCTCCAAGAGAAGGTAACAGCAATACAGAATTACCCTGTGCCCAAAACTGCCAAAGAGTTAAGGAGATTCTTGGGAATGCTGAATTACTATCGGCGATTTATTCCGAATGCAGCACAAATTCAAGATCCCCTCAATTCCCAACTCACAGAAAACATCAAGGGTTCAGCTCCTATTAATATCACGGAGGAATTTGAAACAGCATTCAACCAATGCAAATCTAGTTTATCTCAGGCAACCCTTTTGTCACATCCAGATATTCATGCCGAACTTGCTTTATTCACTGATGCATCCGATGAAGCTATTGGCGCAGTTCTCCAGCAAAGGCGTAATAACGAATGGTCACCGTTAGGATTCTTCTCGCGAAAGCTGTCATCATCGCAAAAGAAGTACAGCCCTTATGATCGAGAACTTCTCGCCATATATGAAGGGATAAATTACTTCAGATTCATGTTGGAAGCCAGAAACTTCATAGTATTCACCGATCATAAGCCTATCACGTATGCATTTAAAACCAAACGAGACAAATGCTCGCCACGTCAATTTCGATATTTAGACTTCATTTCCCAGTTCACAACAGATTTACGTCACATTGCTGGTAACGACAACATTGTAGCTGATGCATTGTCTCGCATTGAGGACATCACATCGGACATTAATTACGAAGATCTTGCACGTGATCAGGCTCAAGATCCTGAACTACAAGATCTCCTCAAAAAAGGTTCAGCACTTGTCTTGGAAAAGGTTGACGGAAATATATATTGCGACCTTTCGACGGAATATCCACGACCATACTTGACACCATCATTTCGACGACTGGCATTCGAAAAGTTGCATAATCTCAGTCATCCTGGAGCAGCAGCATCAGCCAAACTAATTGCTCATAGATATGTATGGCCTGGTATACAACGTGACTGCAGAACGTGGGCTCAACAATGCACAGATTGCCAACGCAACAAAGTCACCCGTCATTCATTGTCACCTTTCACCACATTTCCCATTCCATCTGAACGCTTTTCTCATGTGCATCTCGACATAATTGGTCCTCTGCCTCATTCATCTGGTTACAGGTACTGCCTCACCGCCATCGATAGGTTCACTCGTTGGCCTGAAGCTTACCCACTGGTGGACATCACGGCCGAATCCTGTGCGAACGCCTTCATGTCTGGCTGGGTGGCCCGCTTTGGTTGTCCTCACTCCATAACTACAGATCGGGGTCAGCAGTTCCAGTCCCGCCTCTTCCAGAGTATCTCACAACTAATAGGTGCCAAACACAATCCCACCACTGCTTACCATCCGCAGTGCAATGGCATGGTGGAGAGACTGCACCGGCAACTCAAAGCAGCTATCATGTGCCACAATAACCCGCAGTGGACTGAAGTATTGCCGCTGGTTTTATTGGGTATCAGGAGTGCCTGGAAAGAAGACCTGAAGACCTCAGCAGCAGAGCTTGTCTTCGGCGAGACGCTTCGATTGCCTGGCCAGTTCTTCACTCCAGCTGCTAACACCATATACGATCCCACAGACTTCGTTGCTCGCCTACGTCGACATATGGCCAAGTTGACACCAACACCTGCATCGTGCCACAGTAAGCCGACATTTTACTTACCCAAAGATCTCGCCAATGCAGAATATGTTTTCTTACGCCGAGGTCATCTCAAGAAAGCCCTTGAATCACCCTACACGGGGCCACATAAGGTTCTGGAAAGAGAATCAAAAACATTCAAGATCGACGTTCAAGGAAAAGAGCTTACCGTCTCATTAGATCGCTTGAAACCGGCGTATATGGCATGGGACAACAATAACACCAGCCCAGAAGCATCCACATCACCGCTACTCCCGCACACTTCAGTAGAGAGGCCACCTGAAAGAAACACACGCAGCGGCAGAACTGTTCGGTTCCCGAACTACTATCGCCCGTGAAACGGTCTCGGCAGGGGAGTGTTGTGGCGTCTGTAAATTAATATTGTAAATATTCATCTCATAGCCATTTGTCAACATCATTACTTTCTTCTCCATCAAGTAGGTTAATTTAATTGTACATAGATGTTTCACCTCTTTCTATCTTTCGCACTGGACACACAGACATGACAGCGACGTTTACTTCTCACATTCATTTCTGCTGTCATTCTCTCATTATATAAAAATCAATAATATAATCAAGTTGGTTGTTACTTATTTCCTCCAAACAACTACATATTTTTATAATATGGACAATATTTCAAATGGAACAATTTATATACTTGCTGACCCGGCAAATGTTATATATATATATATATATATATATATATATATATATATATATATATATATATATATATATATATATATATATATATATATATGTATTCTGTATAGAGATTAATTCTCTATCGGTATCAAATGTACTTTACGTACCTAATAAAAATACATTAAAAAAATCAGTGATGCCGTCTCGGAGAACTTCCAAGGCGATTGCTTGGGTACCTCTGTCCCATTCGTATTTCTACCGTAAAACAGTTGTGTTTGCATGTCTGTGTTTCGGTTTGAAGGGTGGGATATGGCGTGAATTTACAGGGTACAGAGGAATAACATCTGAGTCCTCAGGAATGGCAACGCATGGTATCATGGGCGTAACAGTATACTCTGTTATGTCCATGGTACTGCTCATGTCTATAGGCAACGGTTACCACTTTCCATCAGGTGGGCCGTCACATTGTTTGCCATTATAAGTTGTATAAAAAAAAAGTTACTTTCCGTCTGGCTGTCCCTATGTATGGTTAGATCTTTAAAACTACGCAACGGATTTTAATGCGGTTTTTTAATAGATAGAGTAATTTAAGAGGAAGGTACATATAATATCGTACTTATAAGTACATTACGATAAATTAAAAAAATATATATTCGAAGTTGTATTTTGTAGTATATTCAGTATCAGCATTGCACCCGTGCGAATCCAGGGCGGGTTCCTAGTATATAATATTTAAAATGTTCATCTATTAACAAATGTATACCTAATACAAAATTCCACATGTTACGGGGCAAAATAGTAAAAAAAAAATTCCAGGATTTTCCTGGAAAAAATATAATATAATAAAAATATTTATGTTGAAATCCCAAAACGAATTATCAATACCGAATTAAAAAGTAGGAAAGATACCACGTAATATACACATAAAAAAAAATATATCAAAATACAATCAAACCAAAGAGGGGGGAAAGGGATTGTTAGTAATGGAGACTGAGAATCCCATTGCTAGCAATATACACCACCAGGTCGCCTCCTCGCGTTTCTCCCTAGAAACGATCATGGTTAATTCTTGATGAATTCATCATGATAGGCTAACTGGCCTGTTTTCATACTCATCTATCACCCTTCACTGGTGCTCCGCCAGCGTATCCCGTTAGCGCAGGCCATACCATTTTCACCTAGCAAAAAAAAATCAAACCAAAGAAAAATAAGATGTAGTTTCTTTATATTCTTTATTCATCTTAAATAATATTAGGTACAATATAAAACTTTAAATTAAATTCACAAGAAATAACTACAATGTCTTATCGAGTTCTGTCGACGCTTGAATATTTGAAACAAATAAAAGGCTGAACAAGGCGAATTGAATGCAGAATGAAGGGAGAAGAATTGTATGTTTCTTTTGCACGAATTGAACGTGTTAAATGTGTATGGATTATTTATTTTCTTAAACTTGGGCGGCGGTAGTCACTTACCATCAGGTGAGCCGCATGCTCGTTTGCCCCCTGTGTTGTAAAAAAAAAAATTATAAATATTACGTGAAACGATGGTATCATAATATAGCGTCAATTACGAGTAAGGTTCACAATTAAATCGAATCCAACAATTGAAGATACAAAATTATTCAAAAAAAAATTATCCTACAATAATTATAATAACAAAAACTAATTTATCTTGCTATTTATCTACCCGTGCGAAGCCAGAGCGGATTACTAGTCTGTTATATTTTTAATTGACTAAATTCAATTAAAAGTCGAGTTAAGATCATATTTTAATTTACTAACTACGTAATCCTTAGTCATGAGTGACTGTGACGCGAGCACTCATGATTAAGGATCACGAATTGATCCCGAAACTAGTCGAGCTTTTTCTATCTAATTACAAGTAAGTTAAACCGGTAGTTATTAAATTAAAATATAATGTGTACTTACGAAATTTTTAACAATAAAGTTAAGTCACCAGAGGGAGACTTTGTACAAAAGTCGATTGCTTGGGTACCTCTGTCCATTCGTGTTCCTACCGTGAAGCAGTTGTGTTTGCATGGCTGTGTTTCGATTGGCGTGAATTTACTGGGTACAGAGGAATAACACCTAAGCCCTCAGGAATGACAACGCTTGGGGGGTATCATGGGCGAAACAATACACTCTGTTATGTCCATGGTACTGCTTATGTCTATAAGCGACGGTTACCACTTTCCATCAGGTGGGCCGTCAGCTTGTTTGCCATTCTAAGTTGTATAAAAAAAAAAGTTAAGATTATTTACTATTACTTTACAAATACAATAAAATCATTATACACAGCTTTTTAAAAACGGGCCCAGCCAATTTTCAAAGGCAATCGCTCACAGCTATCCAACATAGCGTCCATATATTGATCATATCGGAAATAAGGGGAAAAATCGAGAATATATTTTACATTCGGTCAGGTGTCGTGGAGTCCTGTGGGAAATCTAACTTTCCCGGAGGCGCAGACAGCAATCGATTCTATTCAAATTTATGACAGTGAGAAACCGTTTGTTATATCAACAACGAGCTGGCAATACCCAGGGGAATTGTTTCCAGTAATTTACCCGTATATTACGATACTGGAGTTTTTTTTTATGCGACTTAGAATGGCAAACAAGCTGACAGTTCACCTGATGGAAAGTGGTAACTGTCTCCTACAAACATGAACCTAACAGAGTGTACTGTATCGCCCATAATACCTTTCATACGTTGCCATTCCTGAGGATTAAGGTGTTATACCTTACATAGATATATTAAACTCTATAATTTCACGGCCATATCGTTACCTTCAAACCGAATGACAGCCATGCAAACACAACTGCTTCACGGCATAAACACGAATTCGACAGAGTTATGTTTGTATGGCTGTATTTCGGTTTGAAGGATAGGATACGGCAGTAAATTTACATATATACGTATATATATATAGTTCAGTTGTAATTTAGCTACTTCAATAGTTCTTATAAATAAATTGATAAATGCCAAGGTGTTTCATTAAGACATATAAAATATTTGTAGTTAGAATCCAGATTCGTATAAAGGCAAGTAAATTTTGATTCTCAACAAGCAATTTTTACATCGTAGAAAAATAGCTCTTTCAATCGCCATATCTAATAAAACCAAAAATAATTATAAAAACAGATTCAGAAATAGCGATATAATCGTATAATATAGCTATTAATATGACCCAGGCATAGAATGGGCCACCACTTCCTTTCTCATGGGTGTTGTAAAGTCGACTAAGGGAACTTAATGGTCGAAAGATGGGCAGTAGCGTCCCTCTTTAAACATCACTAAATCCTAACTGCGGTGCCAATTCGGCTGCCAAGCCTGGGAACTACTTGCCAAACCGTCCTCTTGGGAGAAGCCTATGTTCATCAGTAGCCGACTAATATTATTATGATAAATAAATCAATACAGTCGATTTAATAACTTACAACCTCTGAAATCCGTAATCAATTCCCATAAAAATAATTAAGGCAATAATAAAAACTTTAAGGAAGCATAAAATGTTAAGTTATGGATTTAATACCAAAACCCTGATTCAATAGAGATCTTGGATTAAAAAACTTCGTTCGCAGTTGAAGGGCTTTCTTTAAAACTTAACATTCATGGTATTAGTGGCCGGCAACTAGAAGTGTTTTAATCTGAACTAGTCCTTCTCTTCAGCGTCGTGTAATTCTCTTTATGGAAAACTTGTGAGCTGACCGCAGCTTCTAGTTTACTTATTCTAATTTGATTTTCATATTTATATTTCACTAACGTTTACTTGCGGTCGTGTTATCCCAGCATAGAATCGGCCACCCCTTCCTTTCCCGTGGGTTCTAAGAGGCAACTAAGGGAGAGCGAGGGATGGGCAGCAGCGTCCTTCTTAAATCATCTGTAAAGCGGTTGCCAATTCGCCTGCCAAGCGTGGCAGCTACTGGCAAAACCCTCCAAGGCGGAGGCCAATGTTTTTTTTTTTTGATGGGTGAAAATGGTAGGGTAACCTTGCCTGCCCTTACGAGATACGCTGGCGGAGCACCAGTAAAGGATGCTAGATGAGAATGAAACCCAATGAGGCCAGTTAGCCCATCATGATGAATTCATCAGGAATCAACCACGATAGTTTCCAGGGAGAACCGCGACGAGGTCGACCTGGTTGGGTATATTGCTAGCAATGGTATTCTTAGTCTCCATTACTAACAATCCCTTTCCCCCCGGAGGCTTATGTTCAGCAGTGGACAGTTAAGGGCTGGTATGATGAACTTTGATTCCGAACTCGTTCGCGTGACAGAGTAATGTTTATTTGCCTGGACAGAAATTAGCTTATGTCCTTCTTCACCCAACAAAGACCTATGCTATATTTTGCATTGGACAAGTCTTCTGTCTATATAAATAATTATTTAAGACTGTTCCAAAAAAACTAACTTCAATTGTGACAAAATTAGTTATTTTGTGATAAAAATTAGACTGACCAATTGTCGTTGGGGGAAAGGGATTGTTAGTAATAGGGTCAAATAGCCCCATTACTAACAATATACCCTGTCAGGTCGACTTCCACGTGGTTTCCCCTGGAAACTATCGTGGCTAATTCTAGTTGAATTCGTCAAGATGGGCTAACCGACCTGCTTTTATCCTCATCAGTCGGGGTTACCATAGCATTATCATCCATTGAAAAAAAAAATTGTCATTAAATTTAGTATACGGTACTATATAGGTGAAAAAGGACATTAACTACGTTTATCCTAGTCAATGAACATATCCAGGACGAAGTGACGGGTAAAAACTAGTTAGAAAATATATTTCAGAATTAGTAACGTAACTGTGCAAATAGTAGCAATAAAGTTACTAAAAATAATTCAGTGGTAATATCAACTCCATGTCTTCTCGTTCTCATACGTCGCAAACCCTATCAATGCTTGTCTGCTGCTGGCAGCCCGCTGTCGACTTCTCGCAAAATTCGCGCCCTTATTTTATTGCCTCCTGTCCAAGATTAAACCCTCTTTCAGCTTTTTAATTCAAAGATCCCCGGTGAGATATCTTTATTTTATACTGCATTATTTATGGAAATACTTTTTTATACGATATTGTTTTTAAGAATATTTCAAAATTTGAATTTCGAATAAATAGAACAAGAATAATGTAAATATATATTTAATTTTTTTTTATGATATAGTTGCAATTTAAGGTTTTATATCACAATTGTTTTTCTTATTACGAGTATATATTTATTTATACATTAGTGCATATACTCGTAAGTGTACAAAATGGACTTAACGCTAAAAGCATTCTCTCACAGTCAACCTTTTTATTTAGTTTACCAGAGGGAGACTTTGTACAAAAGTCGATTGCTTGGATACCTCTGTCTCATTCGTATTTCTACCGTAAAGCAGTTGTGTTTGCATGGCTGTGTTTCGGTTTGAAGGGTGGGATATGGCGTGAATTTACTGGGTACAGAGGAATAACACCTGAGTCCTCAGGAATGGCAACGCATGGGGGGTATCATGGGCGAAACAGTATACTCTGTTATGTCCATGGTACTGCTCATGTCTATAGGCGACGGTTACCACTTTCCATCAGGTGGACCGTCAGCTTGTTTGCCATTCTAAGTCGTATAAAAAAAACCTTTTATATTAAATATGTTTTTTATTACTGAATTGACTTCGGCAATTCCTTTGTAATCAATAGAATTACCTCATGTTTTGGCAGTAGCTGTTTTCTGCGTAACAAAATTTGCTAGTTACAGAGCAAAATCTGCTTGATAATGGTGCAAATTCTATTGCATAAATTTCTTTCGTAATATTACATTATATATGGAGTCATATCTACGTTTATGCATGCAGTGCAGTAAGGAAATTATTTGTTTATTAAAATATTTTATCATTATTAATTTACCACTGCACGTACTAGGTTAATGTATTTACCCCACCCGACTCCCTTCTACACCACTGTTTTGATCTTGATTTGCTGTATTTACTATATAAAATCAATTTTATTTGTTATTTTCATCATTAGGACACACTTTTGTAATAAATTCCAAATTTATTTGGATCCTCTTGTTTATAATAAAATTAAATAAATTCAACTCTAAAATTAAACTCAACAAGCTTATTAAATAAATACAATTGCAAAGAAATAATAACCAATTGGCTTAAAAGCCAAGATTTATACATTTACAGAATTGTTGTTGTTTACACGCACGCACTCACGCACTGAGTATGTTTACACATATACGTAGACACACACACACACACACACACACACACACACACACACACACACACACACACACACACACACACACACAGAGAGAGAGAGAGAGAGAGACGTACGCACACACGCACGCACGCACACGCACGCACGTATGCACTGAGTAGGTTTATATTCAGTATTGTAACGTCTTTTATAAATATTTAAGTCAAAGGAAATTATTTAACTACCCACTGAGATATCGGCCTAGTTCGGTGGCTAGTAGATCTAACTAAATGTATGTAATTTATTATTTAATGAAGACAATTATTAAACTATTATTAAATTATTTCTTTCTTCATTCTTCTTACTATTTTTATTATTATACATCTTGTATACTTACAATAAATTAAACAATATTAAAAAATAATTCTCAGGCTAATTACTATGCGCATTATCTGTATTCCAGGTAAATATATGAAATAAATGGCTTGTCCGTTTGTTTTGCCTCCCCAAATTTAACCCTCGCTCAGCGCCCCCGCTCAATTTAAAAGGAAATACAAAATTATTTATACATTTTATTACCCAGAAAGGTAAGAAACTATTTTTGGGACTCTCGTGTTTACAATGATAATGTTATAATAAGGGGAATGAAATCTGAAATTATTGCTTCAGAGTTGACTACATCGAGAATAAAATTTTCTAAATATATATAATACAACTTCTTAGAATGGCAAACAAGCTGACGGTCCACCTGATGGAAAGTGGTAACCGTCGCCTATAGACATGAGCAGTACCATGGACATAACAGACATATCCCACCCTTCAAACCGAAACACAGCCATGCAAACACAACTGCTTTACGGTTGAAACACGAATGGGACACAGGTATCCAAACAATCGACTTTTGTACAAAGTCTCCCTCTAGTTATATGTATGTTATATATACTGACCGTGTGGTCCCGGCATAGATTGGGCCACCCCTTTCTGTCCCGTGTCGTAAGAGGCGACAAGAATTTAATGGTTGAAAGATAGGCAACAGCATCCCTTTTAAAACATCATCAAAAGCGAAAAAACTGCAGTTGCCAAACATGGCATTTACTGAAGACCTATGACATGACGATGATGATGATGTACTACGAGATGTCATCGCATATCCTGAACCAATGTGACACTTTATTTTTTTTATTTTACGACGCTGGATACTGAAGTTCGAACTGTTAGAACCTTATTTTATTACTAGCTGTTCTCCGCGACCTCGTCCGCATTTCCGTCATTTTTCGTAAAATAAGTAGCCTATATGTCCTTCCTCACGGTTCAGTGATTTTGATGTAACAGACACATTTTCCTTCACTGCTCTGCTCCTATTGATCGTAGCGTGATGAAAAGTATACCATAACTTGCCCAGGAGTATAAAGAATTATTGTACCAAGTTTCGTTAAAATCCGTCGAGTAGTTTTTGTTTCTATAACGAACATACAGACAGACAGACAAAAATTTTACTGATTGCATTTTTGGCATCAATATCGATCACTAATCACCCCCTGATAGTTATTTTGGAAATATATTTCATGTACAGAATTGACCTCTCTACAGATTTATTATAAGTACAGATAGAAGAAGATTATCAATGGAGTTTATCTCAGTGTTGGTTTCGAATTGATTTTATGACCTGGTCTTTTTTTTCGCAGACTAAAATTCTGCTCGTCGCGTTCTAAATTCAAATATTTAAAATCTATAAAACGTTCGTTGTTCCTCGATGAATTTTATAAATTTTGAAATAAGAATCTTGAAATTACAATTTAATATTAATTAGACACAACCAACTTTTTATTTGAAAGAAAAAAAGGAATGGTTTTATTGGCAACCAGTCATATTAACTAAACAAAATAGTGAATATGCGGCGTAAAATCTATTTGCCAACAATGGCTCTAGATGTAAGCATGAGACTATAGTCAAGAAGTAAGCGAGAGTTGCAATTTCAATTCGCCGTATAAATTTTTAATATAAGTTACGCCCGGCAGGAAAGTTTCTAATTTTTTTATTCGATCTTTGCCGTTACGGAAAAATGACCTGTCTACAACTTTCCTCTTTTACCCTTCTGAGTTTTCAACGGGGCGCGTTGAAATTGGTATTTAATCCAAAGGTGACTCCGAAGTGTCGGAGATTTTTATAACAAGTTTCTTACTTTTTTACCGTGTTTATTAAATGACCTCTAAATGGGGGAGATTCTTAATTCATCTGTATTTTTAAACCGACTTCAAAAAAAGGAGAAGCTTCTCGATCGATTGTAATTTTTTATGTTTGTTACCTCAGAACTCTGTCAGAAGTAATTTTTTTTTATTTGAAAAAGTATGTTTTCAGGTAGATGTCATAGAAACAACATAACTAGGTGTCATTTTGCAAAAGGACTTATCACCTTGTTAGTTTTTTTTTTTTTATTTTAATTTTATTTTATTGGCACATAAAACAGATCACAACCATAAAAAACTTAAGTAATAATTACATTTGTGATTCGGCTAGGCTATAATCCAATTACATTATGTGCACAGCTTGAGTAATTCATTAAAAGCAAACACATAATATAAAAAGAAATACTTAAAATGTTATATAAATATATAAAATATAAAAGTATATAAAAAAAAACATATTTTCAATCATATTCTACAAAATAGAAAACAAGTTCTTCCTAAATATCAAATATTTTGTACCGAATATGTCGATGGATTTGTGGTCGAGCAGTAAATCGTTGATAAATATTATTTCATTTAATTCCACTAACATTAATGTACCTTTGAGATTATCAGTAATGAGGTCTAAGAACCCCATTGCTAGCAATATAGGGTATATTGCTAGCAATACTCAAGTCGTCCTCCACACGGTTCCCCCTGGAAACCGTCATGGTTAGTTCTTGTCGAATTCATCATGGTGGACCAACTATGCATTAAGGGGAAAAGGATTATTAGTAATGGGGTCTAACTGACCCATTGCTAGCAATAGACCCTATCAGGTCGACCTCCACATGGTTCCCCCTGGAAACCATTGTGGTTAATTCTAGTGGAATTCTTTACGATGGGCCAACTGACCTGCATTCATTTTCACCTATCATCATAGCGGTGCCCCGCCGATGTATACCGATAGCGCGGGCGGGGTTACTACCCTTTAAAAAAAAAATTATGTACCCCACCTTTTGTACTTCATAAGTGTATATATATTTAATTTTGTATTTTGTTTTATACCACTGAGATGGCAATGTAGTATACGGCCCATCTGATGGTAAATGGTTACCGTAGCCTATGAACGCCTGAAATACCAGAGGTATTACGCGCGTGTTAGATATTTATTTTAAATTATATCAATTTTCTTAAACGTTTTGTGTCAAAATGTGTACTTACATTTATTAACAAAAATCAGACTAATTACTTTAAATATAATAAAACGTTAAAATTGTTATTACACCAAATTTTTTAATGAATTATTCTTGTAATGTATATAAAACACTAATTTGTATTTTAATTGATTTTATAATTATTTATTATTATGATACTTAAATAAAAAGTAATGATCTTGTTCACTCGAATTCGATCCTGTAGATATAAAAAATTGTTATTTGGGTGGGGAGGCACTTGTCCAACCGTTGAACAGAACGTAGCTTCCTAAAGTATCAAGAGTGAACAAGTATAGTAAACCACGTGGTCATTATATAAAATATATCACAATTAATGTTAATGGAAGTCCTAAAAAAAATTATAGTTAAATAAGTGTCAATGGATTAACAGAAGTTGGGTATTTCTTTTATATTACTTAGTTATATGTTATATATTAATTAAAATAAGTAAATATATAATTTAATAGTATGATATCTAAATTAAATTAACTAAGTGAACTTGTGCTTCATTTCTATTTATTACTTAGAGTTTAGATTTTATAGGATTGACATGTTAAAAAACAAAAACCCCAAATTAAACGTAGTATAAAGAAAAAAGTGCATCTAAGTGGGGGTAAGTTACTTACAAATTCAGCAAGTAAGCCTGTTATGGAACTATGTTATGATGTAGTACATACGTGAACTTAACATAAAGTACGGGGGAATTTCATTAAGTACAGTTTAATTACTCAACTTTGTCGTACCTTTGAGTGCACGAACTATTTATTGAAGTCACCCCCGCTGTCTCTGTATAATATTGTCATAGTTAAGTTGCTGTTTAGCATTATTCGAGGGAAATTCTTATAATATGATTCAAGAAATAATTTTATAAGTTTGTGACGCAATTTTTTTTTTATATACATATATCATGTGTAGTTAATTATCATATTTTTTTTACTCGCTAGTTTAGTTTTTTTATATGCATCTTAGAATGGCAAACAAGCTGACGACCCACCTGATAGAATGTGGTAACCGTCACCTATATATATGAGCAGTACCATGGACATAGCAGAGTATACTGTTTCACCTATGATAGCTCCTATGCGTTGCCATTCCTGAGGGCACAGGTGTTATTCCTTTGTACCCTGTAAATTCACTGCCGTATCCCATTCTTCAAACGGAAACACAGCCAAGCAAACACAACTGCTTCACGGTTGTAACACGAATGTAACAGACTTTTGTACAAAGACCGATATGACAACGTAACCTTTAAAAAAAGAGCGTAATCCTTTTTAAAAGGCAGCACACCTGCTATAACCTATGTGTTACGGGCGATCATGGGCGGCGGTAGTCACTTACCATCAGGTGAGCCGCATGCTCGTTTGCCCCCTGTGTTGTAAAAAACTTTTCCACTAGTAATTTGAACGATTTGATTTTAATTTCATATATATATATATATATATATATATATATATATATATATATATATATATATATATATATATATTTGATGATTGAAAATTCAAACTTTTTCTTTAATCCACTTAAAAGTTACAAGGGGGTCAAATGTGTAATGCGTCGCTTCAAGAAAGGGATGGTACAACCGTACCATTCTTGGCTTGACTGATAACTAACGTCTTTTGTATAAGATTATGTTTTATTTAAAAAGTTGAAAGTTTTTATATTAACGTCTTGAACCCAATGAGAACAAAGTAACCGACTTCTTTTATAATGTTTCTCTTTGAAAAATTTACAGATACGTAGCTACGAGTACGGTGGATTGTTCAAATAACTTTAAGTAAGTTTTTTTTTTTCTTAAGAGAATAAAATCATATTTTTTTTCATTGAACCTGAAAGAAAGGTTAAAAGAAGTATTATCTTAGAATACGAAACAAAATATAACATACAATCAAGCTTTCCAGACTTGGATTTTATTGATAACTAACTATATCTTGCTATTCTGCGGAAATAAGTAAACAAAAATGAATTAATTATTAGTATAGGTAGGGAGACATTGTACAAAAGTCGATTGCTTGGGTACCTCTGTCCCATTCGTGTATCAACCGTGAAGCAGTTGTGTTTGCATGGCTATGTTTCGGTTTGAAGGGTAGGATATGGCGTGAATTTACTAGGTGCAGAGGAATAACACCTGAGTCCTTAGGAATGGCAACGCATGGGGATATCATGGGCGAAACAGTATACTCTGTTATGTCCATGGTACTGCTCATGTCATCATACACAGAGGAACTTGCGAATGAAGCTTTTACTCGTGACTTTGCCTGCATGATCGAGATATCATCACCATTATGGTAAACTTACGAAACTGAAAACGATACATTTTACAGGAGAACGTTTTGAAACATTAGAATGCAAATAACTTTTGACAGAAGACTACTGTAAAAGATAATGCTAACATTTTAGTTTTTAATCCTGTTTGTTATTGAATGCGCTTAATTAATTATTATTATATTACAAGTATCAGAAATAAATGCATATTCGTTACTTTGCACCTTCATACATGAAAGTTCCTAGATATTAAGTTACACAACAGCAAATCTACGAAAGTGGCAGTTTCGTAAGTTGCCAAAGAAAACAATTTATTTTAATATCTGGCAAACTAACGAAAGTGCCACTTTCGTAAATATACCAAGGTATAAATCACGTGTTTTGGAGAGAACTTCAGTAAACTGAAGTTATTTAAAAGTAACAACGTTATAGCAATCATTCATGTAAAATAATTAAATTAGGATTGAAAAATTGATAAAATAATTATTGAAATTTTCAAATTAAAGTGTTTATTATAGAAAATACTATGAAAATATGCTAAATAAGTTTACTTTGGGTATATCACAAAAATATGGAGATTCGAGCTACTCGATTTCTTCAACCGTTAGAGATAGAAATTTGAAAATAAGCCACAATAAGTAGTATGACGCCAAATATAGATTATTAAAGAAATGTCTTTGAAAAAACTGCAGATTCGTAAATTTACCATAGAGGTGACGATATGTTCAATAATCGAGGTAAAAAAACTAGCCTATGTCCTTCTTCATTCCGTGTATTACGTGCATCTATTTTTTTTTACAACACGGGGCAAACGAGTTAGCGGCTCACCTAATGGTATGTGACTACCGCCGCCCATGATCACCCACAACACCAGCGGCATTGCAGGTGCGCAGCCGGCCTTTTAAAAAGAAATATTTTTCGAATTCGTCTATTTATCATTTTAAACTTTCATAATCATGAAGTTGTATATTTGCATGGCTGTGTTTCGAAGAGTAGAATATGGCTACCAATTTACAGGGTACAGATGGCATAAAAACTAAGTGTTCAGAAATGTCAACTCGTGAAAGATATTATGGGCGACATAATATACTTTATTATGTCCATAGTACTGCTCATGTCTATAGGCGATGGTTACCACTTACCATCAGGTGGGCCACCAGTTTGGATGCCTTGCCAACATAGGAAAAAAAACTTCGATTTACAAATCTAGAAAGCGTTAATATTTTTCAATTTTATATTTGTCAAATATTAATAAAAATAGATAAAGCCTTAGTAACTGTCTCATTATCTCTGAATCGCGTATATATATATAATATGCGAAAAGAATATTAATTTATAGAATAAATTATAGGTAATTAGTATAGTAGGTAGTACAGGAGATATTTGAGTATATTGTACCAGAGGGAGACTTTGTACAAAAGTCGATTGCTTGGGTATCCCTGTCTCATTCGTGTTTCAACCGTGAAGCAGTTGTGTTTGCATGGCTGTGTTTCGGTTTGAAAGGTGGGATATGGCGTGAATTTACTGGGTACAGAGGAATAACATCTGAGTCCTCAGTAATGGAAACGCATGGGGGGTATCATGGGCGAGACAGTATACTCTGTTATGTCCATGGTACTGCTCATGTCTATAAGCGACGGTTACCACTTTCCATCAGGTGGACCATCAGCTTGTTTGCCATTAGTATTTTTTATCTATGATCCTATCGTTTTAATAAACACAGTAGGTAAACACTATACTGTATTTACTGCGGCCAATATTGAAACCGCAAAAGCGATTCAAGTAATATAAGATTATATTCCGTACATGCTACATGTATATATATAAAAACAATGAAAGTATCATCGCAAATGGTAAATCCGAACTGCGCATATCTGGCAGTCGTACACAATAAGGTAAGCGGTCTCATTCCGAGTGCTGTAGTGCAATTTAAAAAATCACAGCGGATTATAAAAAAATAAATTCTACTAATATTCTTTTTATGGATGATAATGGAGTAACCTCGACTGCGCTAACGGTATATGCTGGTGGGGCACCAGTGAAGGATAGTAGGTGAGGATGAACAGTCAGGTGAGTTAACCTATCGTGATAAATACACCTGGAATTCAATAAATAGCAATGTTTGTGAAGACAGTGAGGTGTTTGTTTGTTTTTTTGTTACGGGTAAATGATATTTATTGCTTACTCACTTGTTTAAAATTTTTAAGTCTTAAATGAAATATTTTCATGAAATATTTTCATGATGTACAACACCTACGATTGCAGGTGTG
The DNA here is from genome assembly GCF_026898425.1 of Galleria mellonella. Classification (NCBI taxonomy): domain Eukaryota; kingdom Metazoa; phylum Arthropoda; class Insecta; order Lepidoptera; family Pyralidae; genus Galleria; species Galleria mellonella. Next base: position 3,598,912 of record NW_026442037.1, on the reverse strand, counting down.
CTGCCGGCCTTTTAAAAAGGAATATGCTCTTGATGTTGTCGTATCTTGTAATTACTAAGTCCAGATGGTTGGGATGAAATTTTAGTTTATGGCGGGTTGTACGATGGTGAAAATCTGCAGCAGGTATCAATCCGAACAATTCTTCAGAGCACTCCCCATGATAAATTCGGTAGAAGATGACAGAGATGCAACATCTCTACTTTCAGTTCGAACAGTAAGACTCGTTTAAAGAATGCGGTCTAAAAAGTAACTATCATATTCCATGTTGGCACATTTATACATATTTTCTGGCGTGAAATACCGTCTCACCCTATTGAGCACCCCCAACTTTTTGGAATCTTAGCTTTTTCCTCCAGATTATATATCGACGCCAAGAATCCCCACTCAAGGGAGAGATGGATCGAAACTTTATCGAGTTTCAGACATGTCTTTGCATGACCGGTGTATAATGCATCTCCTGTGCTGTCGTCCGCAAATGAATATCACTGATCTGTAACATATCATTGATATGCAGAAGAAACAGTGTCGGAGATAAAAAGAAAGCTGGCGACCCAACTGCACAATCTCGCAGGCAACCCAAACGAAGGTAGTTTTGAGATTAGTGCCCGATGCCACACCCGATCAAAGGCTTGTAATCTTGTAATTACTAAGCAAGTGTCTGTCTGTCACTAGCTTTTACCTATGACTTCACTTAGTTAAGCTGTTTAAAGTGCCAAAAAGTAACTATCATACTTTCACATTTATAATATTAATAAGGATTATACTAGAGATGGGTCATGTCGAAATTATCGGAATAAAAAAAAATCCTTTAAGAATTCGTAAAGATATTTCAATGTCTTCTCTCAAAAATCAAGCTTAATGGGTTCATAGGTTTGAATCCAATTTACCACCTATAAACATAGATTACGTTGCTGACTTTAAACTAATTTTAATAATTCTAGTTGTAGGTGACAGAATATATATCCCCTTTTGTCCCATTTTAATTTTGTCACAGAGACTAGTTGTTTCGTAACAAAATTCACAATTGGGCTACAATTCTGCTATCTAAATTAAAATATTTTTAAACCAATGTTTGTACGAAATATCTCATTATTTATCAGAGTATATTTGTCACGACTTACATTTTGTCGTTGTTTTCTTCACTTCGCTATCTGTTTTGACTGCGTTCCTATATTCGCTTGCGCTTCCAACGGACACCACACATAAACACGAGCGGCTGGCAAACACTGATATTAGTTTTCTGTGTAAGCAATTTTCGTAAGTGTCCCCTGTTATTCCAGCGTAATACGGCCCTAAGTCGACCCCGTGGCCGTCCGACCCGATACCAAGTGTTACTTTATTGAAACGTAATAAAATCCCGTCAGTTATGTATTTAGGCACTTAGCTTTGATATAATACAAGCTGGATGATGGATTAGTTGGGCCATGCCTTTTTTGATAGTTGTTTAATATTATTTGAGTACTTAACTGTTCCTATCCAGCGACTTCACTTCTAGTCATGTCGTTATATAATATAGTGTATAAACTTCCTCAAGAAATGAGCTGTTTTTTTTTATGGGTGATAATGAAATGGTGAAATTATTGGGATAAGGGTAAGAAGATGATGAAATGAAATGGTGAGCCCGCCTGCGCTATCGATATACACTGGCGGGGTACCAGTGAGGGATAATAAATGAGGATGAAGCAAGTCAGTTAACCCATCGTGACGAATTCAACAAGAATTGTTCACCATGGTTTCCAGGGGGAACCGAGTGGAGGTCGACCTAATATTGCTAGCAATGGGGCTGTCAAACTCCATTGCTAACAATCCCTTTTTCCCTTATAAGCGACGGTTACCGCTTTCCATCAGGTAGACTGTCAGTTTATTTGCCATTTAACTGTGTTGCATAAAAAAATAGGCCCCTCTCTAAGGGAGGATTAGTCAGTAGTTGCCATACTTTGGTGATGGATTGGCAGCCACAGTTAGGCTTTGGTGATGTTTTAAGAGAGATGCTGCTGCCCATCCCCCGACCATTAAGTTCCTTTAGTCGCCTCTTACGATACCCACCGGAAAAGAAAGGGTGACCCATTCTATACCTAGACCACACAGCGTTCGCCTTCTTATAAATACAAACATAATATTCTTATGATTATACATGGAAAATGTCCAGAAAAAGAGACAAACTGACTGCTAGAGGTTTATTCAAGGTCGGTAATGCACGCGCAATCCCTTTCGAATTGCAGATGTTAATAGACTATGGTAACCAAGCACTTTCAGACAAATTGTATGCTTGTTTATCGTTTTAGCGGTATAAGAGACAATGATGAAGCACATACGGTTACAATTCGAATTCGAACAACTTGTTGATCCTATATTTCGAATCGTGAGTATGAGCTAATTCGAATTAGAGTCAAAATGAAGGATCAACATATTATGTAGATCATACATTTAGACTCTACAAGTAAATATGACGATTTTAAAAAACATTTCACGTATCTAAAGTTACATTTCTTTGTGTGTATGAACTAATTCGAATTAGAGTCGAAATGTAAGATCAACATGTTATGTAGATTATTTTGGCTCTACAAATAATTACGACGATTTTAAAAAACATGTCACGCATCTGAAGTGTGTATGATCAACATGTAAGATAACATGTAGATCATACATTTAGACTCTACAAATAATTACGACGATTAAAAAAACATTTCACGCATCTGAAGTTAAGTTTCTTCGTGTGTATGAACTAATTCGAATTTTGAATCCAAATGTAAGATCAACATGTTATGTAGATCATACATTTTGGCTCTACAAATAATTACGACGATTTTAAAAAACATGTCACACATCTGAAGTTAAGTTTCTTTGTGTGTATGAACTAATTTGAATTTCGAGTCAAAATATAAGATCAACATGTTATGTAGATCATACATTAAGGCTCTACAAGTAAATATGACGATTTTAAAAAACATCTCGCGCATCTGAAGTTACGTTTCTTTGTGTTTATATTATATATTTTATGAACTAATTTCGCTGTGACAACATTCCTTGTACATTAGTAGCTCGCGGCGACGTAGGCATTTTTATACAAAAACCAAGGTCTGTTTTAATGAAAACTGCCGCAATGTGCCGCGGGGGGGCGTTTCAACTGATTGTGGAAATTTTTTCGTCGTCCGTATGAATATTTTTATGCGTTTCTCGTTTAGTGACGCAATAGAAGGGGACTCGGTACTCCCTTGTGCCTCTCTTTTCTTATTACACTAACTCTTAGAGATGATAAAATTTGTTTAGTATTTTTAGGGTTCTGCAAGGGAAAAATAGAAAAAGGAAATCCTTAAGCGACTCTATCTATCTATCACGTATTTCAGCAACTATTAGTTATAGCCTGGGATCCCGCTGCTAAACTCTACAGATATAACTTTTTTTAAATGTAAATATTTGGTTTAAATGAGGGAAAATATAATACAATGCAACTAGATTGCCTGTTCTTGGTTGGCTGTATATTAGATATTATTATATATTGCTTAAACAAGCTTATTTTGTAAATGAGGATATTGAAAAAATATTTTTATTTTCTTTGCATTATGACTCAAAATAGAGGTACATCTATTATGAATCCAAGTGAAATATTTCTTAAAATACTCGTAAGCCATAATGTATACACATAACATAAAACTTAACTCTTATATACCTAGTCATGAAAAACGTGATTATCCATCATACCACGATTACTTCACAATAAATTCAAATAATAGATTTTTTTCTACTTAAATATATTCAGTAGCTATGTATTATAGAAAGTGATAGTTGAATTAGGAAATTCTAGAAAATACCTACTAAAAAATATTACAGTTACCAGGCCACCACTCCCAGTAGTTATAATTTGTAACAACATACATAAATAACATTCCAAAAATAAACTCTCAATATTATCTATAATTTTTTTTGTGTGTGTGTGTGCGTGCGTGCGTACGTGCGTGCGTGCGTGCGTGCGTGCGTGCGTGTGTGTGTGTGTGCGCACGTGCCTGTATGCAGCCGTGCCTATGTGTGTGCGAGCAGAGGTGTGTGCATGCGGTCGTATATATTAATAATAATTGTTCACAATATAAACAAAAAATAAATATTGTCCAACCACACCATATATTCACAACTTACTCGTATTACAATTTGAGCACTGAAACTGAACGTTGAAGCTAACATGATGTTACTGAATTTAATATACTAAATGTTATGTATGTAAAATTTTACAGAACTGCTCATGAGATGAAAATGTTATATGATTTTCTCGAGGAATACAAAATAGACTTTTGAATTTATAAGCAGAGAAAATACATATATATATATTGCTTGAATTGTGACAAAAAATCTTTCTAATATTATAAATATGAAAGTGTGCTTCTTAGCGTCTTGAAGGCTCACCATATTGGTGCACCAATTTGGTGCTATGCACCAAATTTAATATAAATGCATTATTTGGGATAGAGACTGAACAGGTTCTGATCAATGAACTTAACCTAGTCACACGGACGAAGTCTCGAGTAAAAACTAGTATCTTAATTTTCTTATAAACATACATTTGTTTGTTAGGCTACAAAAATATACAGCAATACCTCGTATTTACGCGATAGGCAGGACTAAACGATAACCGCGTAAGTCTAATTCGCGTAAGTCTGGATATAATCGTTGACGCCAATCTGTGAGCTTCTAGTTATGTTTCCTTTTCGCGGGACACGTTCAGATATGCACATTAGCTAAACAACAATGTAGATAAAATGTGAGTAATCTAGATTTATGTGACGTTCTAACAATAAAATCGACGATATTTGAAGATCGCGTAATTCCGGATTCGCATAAGTCGGGGTAGCGTAAATCGAGATTTTATTGTACTTTAAACCTCAAAAATAACAACATATGAATGATAATTACGTCTGTTACAATAAATTTTATGCTATCTATATGTGACAATTACAACTTAGTAATATCTGGATCATCAGCTGTTTAGCCATTTTATGTTAATAGAAGAATTTTTACCCGACTTTGTACAAAGTCGTCTGCTTGGGCTCGTTTCTGCCGTAAAGCAATATTGCTTGATGGCTGTGCTTCGTTATGCAATTACATGGTTCGGAGGCATAATACGTTTATTCCTATCTATAAGCGATGGTTACCACTTTCCATCAGGTGGGCCGTCAGCTTGTTTGCCATTCTAAGTCTCATAAAAGAGCCAAACTAAACTTATAACGTTAAAAGTACGTAGCTATGTATTATTTGCTTATATGCATAATACTGCAATGTAGAGAACTTGCTTATGAGGCGGGCTCTTTGCGAGACAAAGGTGGCTTATTGCAAATTCCAGGTTCACTTGCTATTAAATCTTTCTAGTGCTGTTATGTTGGAATCTGTTTTAGTAATATTATATAGAAGATTTGACTTATTTTACTACTTTAAAGGTTTTTTAAGAAAATATTATATTTCTTTGTTTATGTCACACGATGGTTTTCTTTTGAAAGGTTTTTAACAATTCCCTTTTTCAATAGATAGAGTTTTCTTTCATACTAATTTTTATTTACTCGTTACTATATTTTCTGAATTTATATAAAGTTACGAGGGATTGGCAGCATCCCTCTTAAAACATCTCTGAAGCCTAACTACGGTTACCAATCCGCCTGCCAAGTGGGACAACTACTAGCAAAACCCCCCAAGGGGGAATTTTGTGTACAGCAGTGGAGAGTTAAAGGCCAATATGATGACGTTGATGATACCTATTTAGTTTTCATATTTTTTTTTATTTTTTTTTTTTGTTATATTCAGATTTTCTTATCTATATATATTATAAATAGGCAATTCCTGATCGTATATTTATTTATTTAAAGTTTATTGACCAAAAAAAATTTAAAACAAAAGGCAGCTATTAGCTGTTATGTCAAAAATTTACTTTGCTACAAAATTTTCTAAAAACATGAATAAAATCTTCTTTTATAAAGAAAATTTATTACTCCTATTTATGTAAATAATTTCATATACATATATTTTTTTTGTGTTTATAATCCTCTAATAATATTTGTTTTTATTTTAATATTATATAATTATCACTATATTAATAAACACTAACATTTAAAGAAATTAAATTCTAAATTGTCATTTATTGTCGATCAATATAATCGAAGCTATTAGCTCGCAATTTCTCAACAACCAATTTTCTATTCACCCCAATTTACTTATGGACCTCTAGGTAACTAATATACCCATACTACCCACTAATTGTATCGATAACCAATAAAGCCATGACCCATTCAGCTCACTCAAAATATAACAATATCGTTTCTGATGAGAACGCAACTTTACCCTACACGGATAAATCTTTTTAGGGTTTAGAGAAATAATTGGACTGCTACTGTATATTGAGAAAGAAGCAATTACATTCGAACGAAGCGATTTGATACTCTTTATCGATTAAGCCAAATTTCCGAGTATCGAATACCTACTTCTTTCAATACAGAATACGCTTCATAAATTGAGTTTATGTGCGCGTTTACGATTTTCCTTATACGCATTTAAATGTTACAGGTATATGATTTATTCAGTAAAAAGGATTCTGATTATGGTTGGAGACAGTACTACAATATATTGGGAGGAAAGGGATTGTTAGTAATGGAGTTTGACAGCCCCATGGCTAGCAATATGTCCTGTTAGGTCGACCTCCCCTGGAAACCATTGGGAACAATTCTTGTTGAATGCGTGACGCTGGGTCTACCGGCCTGCTTCATCCTCACTTATCTTCCCTCGCTGGTGCTCCACCGGTATATACCGATAGCGCGGGTGGAATTACCATTCCTTTATCATCCATTAAGAAAAAACTACAATATTTTTAAAATAGTACATAGGTCTCGTTGTGTGGTCTCGGTACAGAACGTGCTACCCACTTCTTTCTAGTGAGTGTCGTAAGAGGTGACTAAAGGAACTTAATGGTCGAGAAATGGGCAACAATGTCCCTCTTAAAACATCAAAGTCTAACTGCGGTTGCCAATCAGGCGGGTTTGAACCAAGTGTGGAAGCTATTGGTAAAGTTTCCCTTTTGAAGGAGGCCTATGCCCAGCAGTGGACAGTTAACAGCTTATTATTTCTCAAGGGATGGATGGTAATCCAATGTTTTATGTGACTAAAAGGATGCTATGAATTGCGATTTGATTTCAGTAAATTCCTTGATCCAGGAATTACGAAAGGAGCTACGTATGTTTCATCTTGTGAACTTATAACTTTTTTATATAATTTTGGATTCTATCCGACAGGCTCGCACTCCCATTACGCCGCTCTTCAATATAATCCAGGATGATCAGGTCCCAAAATTTGTCGACATCTCTCAACAAACTACACACATGATATTCCAGTTTATTTTTAGTTAAAATATAAATTAAGAAAATGGTTTTATTCAAGTAAACTTAATAACATTTTTGAATGATTATTTTCATAAGATTCTGCTACCCATTCGGAACGCAATTTCAGCTAAGAAGAATGGGCAAGAAACTCAGCTGTTAGTTTTTTTTTCTTTTTTTTATTTAACAAAAGTTGATTTTCTATTTCTTTATTTGTATCAATACGGGCTGTTAGCCAATACGTTATACGTTATAATACAAAATGTTAAATAATAAATCAAATTAAATGGTTAGGTAAGGTAGATTCTTAAAAAGGGTGTGTTAAGTATCTTCTTCAGGGTCAGCAACCCGCACCTGACACCCCTAGTGTTGCAGGCGTCCATAGGCTACAGTTACCGTTTACTATGAGACGGGCTGTATGCTTGAATGCCACCTTCGTGATATATAAAAAAAAATAGAAAATAACTTAATATTCCATGGATTTAGAGCTAAGAACGTTTGTCTTGTAATTATTTAATATGTTAAAAGTCTCGTTCAATAAATGCTTCTTTTTACATATGTATTATACATACATATCTACCACATCTGTCTCCCATTGGAGGCATGGTAGGCAGAAACAATTGCACGTCAAATGCTTCGATTCAGACAGATCTCTTCCTTCCTTCACGTTCATCAGTCTTTTCATATACGCTCGCCGGTTACGGGTACTTTTAATTTGGCCTTTCTTTAGCACCTTTGGGCAGCAATAGTGACTTACTATCAGGTCTGTGTTATAAATAAAAATCGGTAAAAAAACTTTTAAGTTAAACGGTTTTATTTTATGTGCACTGAAAACTACAAAATAAATAAATAGTTACTTACCTATCAACCTACGTAGGTGATCTCGGTCATTAATATCTCTGATGGTAGTGGTTGTCATAACATGAACCATGTCAGCGGCCGAAAGGCAGTTCATGAGAGAACACTAACACCAGGGTTTGCTTGGTAGGTAAACTAAGCAGCCCGCACTATAACAAGTAGGTATTTTGACCTTCTAGTTCAGAAATATTTTAGTACTAGGCAGAATAGCTTATAGGCATATTAGACTAAAATAAAAACGTGGGGCCCATTAACTATTTCTGTATTACTTTCTACTATACTAAGTGTGGATTGCATCGACTTATTATAATCGTCATCATCATCATCCTAGCGGTTTATCCCGGTCGCATCCGAAACCTCATAGCTCCGGAGTCCAGGGTCCGCTGAATCGACTTACTATAATCGTAACTGGAGGTTTTGACCATCAATAACCAGCCGTTACGGCTTCACCAGCGAACGCCGAGCTCATGATCTACCAAAGTATAAGATATGCTCTGCTATAGGTATGATTTCAGAGGGGCCCCACGTTTTTATTTTAGTCTAATATGCCTAAAAGCTATTCTGCCTAGTACTAAAATATTTCTGAACTAGAAGGTCAAAATACCTACTTGTTATAGTGCGGGCTGCTTAGTTTACCTACCAAGCAAACCCTGGTGTTAGTGTTCTCTCATGAACTGCCTTTCGGCCGCTGACATGGTTCATGTTATGACAACCACTACCATCAGAGATATTAATGACCGAGATCACCTACGTAGGTTGATAGGTAAGTAACTATTTATTTATTTTGTAGTTTTCAGTGCACATAAAATAAAACCGTTTAACTTAAAAGTTTTTTTACCGATTTTTATTTTCTTGTTTTTAGTATTTAGTGAAATTGTTTACCGAATATTCCTCATTTTATTTAATTCATTCAGTGCATCATTATTACATGGTTTCTTACCTGATAATTTAGTACAATCTAATTCCTCAATACATAGCCCTTCCAGAGACTTGACTCGACTTAGAGCCACGTATGCTTGTCCTTCCTCAAACCATTTTGAGCCCAAATATACTACTGCATGGTCGACGGTGCTGCCCTGCATTTTATGGACGGTGAATGCTCATGACAAAACTAAGGGCAACATCCTTTTTTCAGCCGTACCATAATTGAATTTTGCTGGAAACTGTATGGCTTTAGGGTAAATAACGTGCATGCCGTCTGTGCCAAAGTCAATTAAAACTGATGATATATCTGTTTCGTACATTTGGGTTCGACGGAACTGAGGCCAAAAAGGTGTCTGAGTGTCAAGTGTCTGAGTGTCAAGTGTCTGAGAGTCTAGTGTCTGAGTGTCTTGTATCCGAGTGTCCAGTGTCTGAGTGTCTAGTGTCTAGTGTTTAGTATCTGAGTGTCGAGTGTCGAGTGTCGAGTGTCTAGTGTCTGAGTGTCGAGTGTCTGAGTGTCTAGTGTCTAGTGTCTAGTGTTTAGTGTCTGAGTGTCGAGTGTCGAGTGTCGAGTGTCTAGTATCTGAGTGTCTAGTGTCTGAGTGTCTGAGTGTCTGAGTGTCTGAGTGTCTGAGTGTCTGAGTGTCTAGTGTCGAGTGTCTGAGTGTCTAGTGTCTGAGTGTCTGAGTGTCGAGTGTCGAGTGTCGAGTGTCGAGTGTCGAGTGTCGAGTGTCGAGTGTCGAGTGTCAAGTGTCGAGTGTCGAGTGTCGAGTATCGAGTGTCGAGTGTCTAGTGTCAGAGTGTCTAGTGTCTGGGTGTCTGAGTGTCAAGTGTCTGAGAGTCTAGTGTCTGAGTGTCTTGTATCCGAGGGTCTAGTGTCTGAGTGTCTAGTGTCTGGGTGTCTGAGTGTCTAGTGTCTAAGTGTCGAGTGTCGAGTGTCGAGTGTCGAGTGTCAAGTGTCGAGTGTTGAGTGTCGAGTGTCTAGTGTCTGAGTGTCTAACGTCTGAGTGTCTGAGTGTCAAGTGTCTGAGAGTCTATTGTCTGAGTGTCTTGTATCCAAGTGTCTAGTGTCCGAGTGTATGGGTGTCTGAGTGTCTAGTGTCTAAGTGTCGAATGTCGAGTGTCGAGTGTCGAGTGTCAAGTGTCGAGTGTCGAGTTTCGAGTGTCTAGTGTCTGGGTGTCTGAGTGTCAAGTGTCTGAGAGTCTAGTGTCTGAGTGTCTTATATCCGAGTGTCGGAGTGTCTAGTGTCTAGTGTTTAGTATTTGAGTGTCGAGTGTCGAGTGTCGAGTGTCTAGTGTCTGAGTGTCGAGTGTCTGAGTGTCTAGTGTCTAGTGTCTAGTGTTTAGTGTCTGATTGTCGAGTGTCGAGTGTCGAGTGTCGGGTGTCGAGTGTCGAGTCGAGTGTCTGAGTGTCTAGTGTCTGGTGTTTAGTGTCTGAGTGTCGAGTGTCGAGTGTCAGAGTGTCTAGTGTCTGGGAGTCTGAGTGTCAAGTGTCTGAGAGTCTAGTGTCTGAGTGTCTTGTATCCGAGTGTCCAGTGTCTGAGTGTCTAGTGTCTGGATGTCTGAGTGTCTAGTGTCTAGTGTTTAGTATCTGAGTGTCGAGTGTCGAGTGTCGAGTGTCTAGTGTCTGAGTGTCGAGTGTCTGAGTGTCTAGTGTCTAGTGTTTAGTGTCTGAGTGTCGAGTGTCGAGTGTCGAGTGTCGAGTGTCGAGTGTCGAGTGTCGAGTGTCTAGTGACGAGTGTCTAGTGTCTAGTGTCTGAGTGTCGAGTGTCTGAGTGTCTTGTGTCTAAGTGTCGAGTGTCGAGTGTCGAGTGTCGAGTGTCGAGTGTCGAGTGTCGAGTGTCGAGTGTCGAGTGTCGAGTGTCGAGTGTCAAGTGTCGAGTGTCGAGTTTCGAGTGTCTAGTGTCTGAGTGTCTAGTGTCTGAGTGTCTAGTGTCTGGGTGTGTGAGTGTCAAGTGTCTGAGAGTCTAGTGTCTGAGTGTCTTATATCCGAGTGTCGGAGTGTCTAGTGTCTAGTGTTTAGTATTTGAGTGTCGAGTGTCGAGTGTCGAGTGTCTAGTGTCTGAGTGTCGAGTGTCTGAGTGTCTAGTGTCTAGTGTTTAGTGTCGAGTGTCGAGTGTCGAGTGTCGGGTGTCGGGTGTCGAAGTGTCGAGTGTCGAGTGTCTAGTGTCGAGTGTCGAGTATCAAGTGTCGAGTGTCGAGTGTCGAGTGACGTCGAGTGTCGAGTGTCTGAGTGTCTAGTGTCTGGTGTTTAGTGTCTGAGTGTCTAGTGTCTGGTGTTTAGTGTCTGAGTGTCGAGTGTCGAGTGTCAGAGTGTCTAGTGTCTGGGTGTCTGAGTGTCAAGTGTCTGAGAGTCTAGTGTCTGAGTGTCTTATATCCGAGTGTCCACTGTCTATTGTCTGGATGTCTGAGTGTCTAGTGTCTAGTGTTTAGTATCTGAGTGTCGAGTGTCGAGTGTCTGAGTGTCTGAGTGTCGAGTGAGTGTCTAGTGTTTAGTGTCTGAGTGTCGAGTGTCGAGTGTCGAGTGTCGAGTGACGTCGAGTGTCGAGTGTCTGAGTGTCTAGTGACTGAGTGTCGAGTGTCTGAGTGTCTTGTGTCTGGTGTTTAGTATCTGAGTGTCGAGTGTCGAGTGTCTAGTGTCTGAGTGTCTAGTGTCCGAGTGTCTAGTGTCTGAGTGTCTTGTATCCGAGTGTCTAGTGTCTGTGTGTCTAGGGTCTGAGTGTCTGAGTGTCTAGTGTCTGAGGGTCTAGCGTCTGAGTGTCTAGTGTCCGAGTTTCTAGTGTCTGGGTGTCTCAGTGTAGTCCTATTATTTGATACCCATATTGTGGTGGTTGTGGAAAAATATGTACCTAGTCCGCCATATTGGAACGGCGTCCATCTTGAATTTTAAATTTTGACATAATCATCGTGTTTTACTAGTGTAGCCCTTTCATTTGATACCCATATTGCGGGGGTTAAGGAAAAATATGTAATCCGCCATTTTGTATCGGCGGCCATCTTAGATTTATAATGTTATTGATTTTATTATATTGTATTGTCATCTAAATTAAATGTGTGTACCAAATTTCAGATCAATCTGACAACGGGAAGGTGCTTAAATTCCAATTTCTAATTTTGACCCAAATAAATAAATACCGTACAGGTCGAGCTAAATAAAACCGTTTAAAAAGAAACATCGCCTATTGCTGCTTCTTTTTGAAACTTTTAAATATCTTAAATTAAATATATAATGTACCTGTATAAAATGGCCAATGGATAGATTCAATAATTAATATTTGCATGCCATTTGATGTGGCGAAACATAATGGACATCTTATAAACTTCACAAATGCAACACCTTTTCTACAATGTTTCTAGCGTATAAATTTCATTTCACTTCATTTCAAATTTCATTTCAATTTCATTTCATTTCATTTTAAATTTAGTAAAAAATAGGTCCAATCTTAATCTTATAAATTTTAATTCCTATTCCCACAAAACATCTTCTTACACTTTCTAAACGATTCTTTTGAGCTGTAGGTACAGTGTTTACTTAGGAAACTTTTTACAATAACACTCTTTGTTAGTATAAAATTTATTATTTCACATCAAATCGTCCAGAACTTTCCATGTAATCACACAAAATAATTCCATTTGTCCGTGACATTTTTCCAAAGAGAATATTTCTATCAATTTATCGTGAACAACTGTTCGACAAAATCAAGACTGACATACAGAAATATGACATCGCTCGTCGCGCTGGCCGACGACATGAACAGATATTGTTGTTTGTAAATAATTCTCAGACATGACAAAGTTACTCTCAATACCAATCAAGCCATTGGAGCAACGAAATTAAGAACTCCGGCCATTTCCGTACATTTTAACTTTAGATGCAGGCTATCCTTTATGGAGAGAACTGCTAAGAGTTTAAAAAAATAATATATTTTTTTTTTCATTACGTGCTTTTTTTAAGTATTAAAAGTTTTATAATCTAATGTTTGGTTGGCTGAATGCATGTATGGCAGACTTAAACATCGTGTCTTTATTAACAGATTGTTTCGTTTTCTAACAGTTTAAAATTCTGCTTTAAATGAATTAAAAAAAGAGTCATTTTGCACAATTAATCGAGTTTAATAGGTCTCTCGAAATTAATACGTCGATAAATAACGAATTAGTATACTTTCGTCAGCGAATTATATGAAATTAATATCCTAGAAATGAAAAGGTGGTAGTGAAAGAATATAATTTTTCTTCGATTACTATAAAAATTAGTCCAAGTTGACCAATATACATATATACACGCACGAACATGTACACACACACGTACGTACTCAAAAACGTAAGCACGCACACACGCATATGTACATACGCACGCACGCACGCACTCATGCACGCACGCCCGCAAATGCACGCATTTTGGAATTGGTAAAAAACTCATTCCATACTTGTCGAGCACCCGCTACCATGAAATTGTATTCGGAGCTTCAGAAACTTAGGCATTAGCGGTAACTTTTTCCCCGACACACGCTTGGTTTGCCACTAATGGAGAACAGTCTTACTAACTCTGCGTTGAGAATAAAAAAAAAAATACATTTTTCTTTCAGTGAAATTTTCTGAAGACCAGTCTCATCCGAGCTCTAAAAGTTTCGGCGAAATAATCCCGAAGTTAGTGTGGCATGTTCGAGCATGAGGGGGTTACTAATGTAGGGTTGACGATAACGTGGCAACACGATCGTTTAAGGAAAAAACTTTAGATAAATATTTTACTACATTCTTATTGAAATATACCAACTTACATCAAAAAGTGAACATCAAAAATAAATTTGATATATTGAAAATTGAATAGAAATCGTCTCTATTCAAATAGACTTATATAAAAACTTTTTTAAATATTGCTGGTGTTGAAATGGTGTTATCCGCTGAAAAGAAACAAAAAAAATTTTGAACTTAACAGGATTAACTTATATGTATATTTCTCGAAGATGCATGACTATATTCAGGACCATCAGGAGTCTTTTACAAGGATGAGAACGCAAACTTGACAAGGTGTGCTACGGCTGTGGACGCTCGTAACCCTAGCACAAGTGATAAAGAAGACATTCGATGATCTTCGTATGAAATCAACGGGGCTCATCTTCCTGTGAAAACTAAAATCTAGAAGATGACTCTGTAAGTGCTGTTTTTGTTACTTAAAATGACACTGACGGCCCTTATAAAATAACCTTAAAAACATGAACCGAACACCATGAAAATCACAAAATCCACTGCGATACCCATCGTACCCTTCCTGTCATTTCACTGTCACGTCTCAATTTTTAAACCAAAATACAGCCATGCAAGTAGTACTGCTTTACAATGGAAACTCGAATGTGACAAAGATACGCTTGCGGACGACTTTTATACTAAGTTTCTCTCGGATACATTACGCTGTTGACTCTCCTAACATTATCATTGCATTCAATATGAACCTATAATAGCCGTGAATCATTCTATCTAAGTCCGGAACTATTTGGACAGTCCCGAAAATTAGTACGTGACCAAAGCCAATGCAAATAATTATAACATACTATGACAGATGACAGAAATCTTCCTTTTATGCTTCGCGAATATTACGCTCAAACTTATTGCTAATTAATACGCTATGTATCAACTACTACAGGAATCTCATCAGCCGTATCCAACAACAAGGATGGAATACCTTAAATACTGTTTTTTTTTATACAACTTAGAATGGCAAACAAGCTGACGGCCCACCTGATGGAAAGTGGTAACCGTTGCCTATAGACATGAGCAGTACCATGGACATAACAGAGTGTACTGTTTCGCCCATGATACCTCCCATGCGTTGCCATTCCTGAGGACTCAGGTGTTATTCCTTCATTCTCCTTATCCTTCTTCTTCATAACCTTCAAACTGAAACACAGCCATGCAAACACAACTGCTTCATGATTGAAACACGAATGGGACAGACTTACCTAAGCAATCGACTTTTGTACAAAGTCTCCCTCTGGTATCTGTACCGTAAATCACAAAAAAGGACACAAAGTAAACAACTATTGTAAATTCAAGTAACTTTTATTTGTTTTTAAAGCCTTCCTTATTGCGTTGATAACTTTGAATGAATGACTTACAAAGACTGACTGACATAGATAGAGCTGTCATAGATTAAGTATGAAAACTCATTACAGTTATTATACAACGCTGCCATTATATTCTTACTGCGTCACTACAGACTAAGTTGTATTACTCATGAATAAATACAATTACAGGTTAGAAGCTAACCACCACAGTTCCCGAGATTGTCGGTAAACACTTGACATCTGGGTCCAAGTCAAACTTCAACAATCCATCCACAACTTTGGGGATAAGTTAATCAAAGTTGGCGCAATCAACGACCTGATGTAATACCTATACACTTGCGGTTGAGTTTCGTCGCTAATTATTAGTTTGATCGCTTCATGTTGTATTAATAATCAGATATGTTTATCAGGAATGCCATAAGTTGCTAACGTGTCTATATTAACTTAAGCAGTTGATGAGTGAAACGTGGTATCTGATGATGAAGTGTTAATTCGCTTTATACAGTGAACCATTTACTGTCGTTCCATAGATCGTTGTTTTATATCCGGCTCGAAGGATCATAATATTAAATCCATTCTTTAAATTCCAATTTTATAATCAAATCTATAACACGATATGCTATTAAGACCGCCATTTTTTTTTTTGTTGTAGATGCATTAAAATTTAATAAATAAATATGATGAAATTCCATCAAGAAGTCAACACAAACAGTACATTATAAATACGAGTTTATATTTTTTCATATAGAACTTCAGACTTGTGAGATGTATTCGTTTTAATTAATTGCTCAATTCATAAAGCAGTTTTAAAAAGAATGAACAAAAAAATTGATAGTAAATCTTTCAAAAGTTCAAGTTGAATTCATACATAGATAGATACATATATACAACTATGCAGACACAAGCATACAGCCCATCTAATTGTAACTGTTACTGTAGCCAGCACTAGGAGAGTTACGTGCGTCATGCACATTCTGAAGACATTTTAATACACCCCTTTCGAAAAACCCCATACTACTCATATCCTGTAGGGAAAATTTCCGTCTCTAGGAAATATCTCTACAGGGAACTCATTCAACAGTCTAAGCGTTCTTGGAAGGAGAAAACTCTTCGAAAACCACACTGTATGCTACCATTTATGTTCCAGCGTGTGAAGATAAATTTCCTGTCGGTGGCGAAAGATGTGATGTTAAAAAGTGACTAGGAGCATTACTATGAACAATTCCTCAGAACACAATATTCAATACCAGAGGGAGACTTTGTACAAAAGTCGATTGCTTGGGCACCTCTGTCCTATTCGTGTTTCTACCGTGAAGCAGTTGTGTTTGCATGGCTGTGTTTCAGTTTGAAGGGTGGGATATGGCGTGAATTTACTGGGTACAGAGGAATAACACCTGAGTCCTCAGGAATGGCAACGCATGGGGGTATCATGGGCGAAACAGTATACTCTGTTATGTCCATGGTACTGCTCATGTCTATAGGCGACGGTTACCACTTTCCATCAGGTGGGCCGTCAGCTTGTTTGCCATTCTAAGTTATATAAAAAAAAATTCAGAATATCGTTAATTTTTTAATTGTAAGTATATTACATAAATTAAGTTATCTCATAATGTCAACAATACATACACTGCTTTAGTTATCATCATGGTAACATAGCATATCCTATTAAGAACACCGTCGTCTATATTCAGCTTGTTATATTGCAATTCGACTCATGCCTTCACTATTCGAACGAGCGATGTGAGAAGGAAATTCAACTAACTCAATTAACACATTGTGTATACACTTAGATTGTGTGACAAGTGTTCTAAATGTATTACTAGTTATATCTACGCAGCTTCCCAACTTGTCATAGGGATTTGTGCCTTGTATACTTAAAGCTCACTAGTTTTTACCCGCGATTTCGTCTATATGATTGGGTTATGTTAATTGAACGGAACAAAAAGTAGCCTTAATCCTTCTCGAATCTATTCCAGGTATTTTCTACTCTAATGATGTGTCCAGTTCTAGAGTATGGGCGACCCAGGTATGCGACCAATTTCCCCTGCACCACTGCAGTTTGTGACCAGTATTTGCTTCAGTTGCAGTGTATGTCTATCTTTCCCTTTTTCTTCATAAATCCTTCATTCCTTACCTTAACAATATAATAATATAATATTCTTCACTCATTCCAAAGTCCACTGCGTTTTTCCTCAACCTATTTCTTCATATTTCAGGTGGTGGACATCACCAACAAATGGTGGTTTTTTTATACAACTTAGAATAGCAAACAAGCTGACCGCCCACTTCATGAAAAGTGGTAACCGTCGCCTATAGACATGAGCAGTACCATGGACATAACAGAGTATACTGTTTCGCCCATATATCCCTTGTTATCGTCTTAGAAAAGTCAGTGTATCTTTCATGGTACACTATATACGTTTTTATAATAAACCTCCAGTTGAGGTTTTAAATTTCTAAATGAAAGAAAATTCATATATATATAAAGGACTCTCTATATATATATATAGCATATATATATATATATATATATATATATATATATATATATATATATATATATATATATATATATATATATGTATGTATGTATGTATATATAATTATTGTATTTTTTTTCTATTCTATTCTAATTTTAATGATAATTAATTTAAATCCATATTATTTTATAAAGTAATGATTATAATTATAAAATTACGTATCATAAAGGTCTGTGACAGATGTATGTGTTGATTAATTGATTGATTGACCATGTCTTTATTTGAAATTATCATAGTTGAATATCATACCTGAATAATTATGTTAATTCCCATCTTTTATAAAAAGCATTCTATTTTTTATTCTCACTTTACTTAAAAGTATGAAAACGCCGGAGTTCAGACAAGAAAAGCTTTACCCTCCCACCTGAAAACTCATCTCGCGTAACTTTCACGTGAAGTGGGGTTATATGTTAAAAATTGCGAGCTCGTAACGGTATTAAGTAATTTGAAGGGTTGAACTCAACCCCAAAATATCCATCCATCACGGGACCCGCTCAATTGACACCGACGTCAACGCTTAACCCTAGTTGCTTATGACTGCGTTTACATGTAGCCGACAAAATTGTCAATAGAAAAAAAAATTATATACTTTTTTTTATTTTATTTTTAAATTTTTTGCAGTAAAAGCTATGGTTATTGTCTGCCAATATTTGCTAATAATAATAATAATATAATAATATGATGATGTAGGACGATTGTTGATTGATTAATTGATAATATTTTTTTGACATTTCGTCTATCTGTCTGTATGTCTGCATGTGTCTTCCGTCATTACTCAAAAATTACTGCACCAAATTCAATGCGAATTTTACTATTGTATTTTTTATTTATTTATTCATTAGTACATATGTCGTGTACATTATGGACTTAATGCTGAAAGCATTCTCTCCCAGTCAACCATAGAGAAGTGTCAGAATACTCGAATGCGGTACTACTAATTATTATGTATTCTTAGAGGTCAAATTTAAAAACTGGTTTATGTTCTGTTTATCTTGATACGCTATCTAAAAGTGACGTATTTTATTAGTTTCTTCTGAAACCCACGCGTAAAAAGTAGGGGCAATAAGTTAGTAATTAATATAAACTATGCTATCCTAAAAAATGAGAAACATGTGAGCCATCTGTTGATGAAGATTTATGAGCTCGCGTCTGCACGCACTCGCACGTCAAGCGTGATGACTCCTGTCAATCAGTCTTAAAATTGTCGTTTATATTAACGCTTCCCAGTTCCACGTGATTGCTCTGTAATCTATGAATAAAAAAAAAATTAAAAACGGACTACCGACACGTTAAAATGTAATTTTATTTATTTACCAGACGGCCCACCTGACATAACGTCTAACCAGGCATAACGTCTTAGTCCTCAGGAATTGTAACGCATGAAGGGTATCATAGACGACACGGTATACTCTATACATATAATAGAATTGTACCGTATCTATAAGCGACGGTTATCAATTTCCATTATGCGTACCATCAGTTTATTTGTTATTATAAATTGCATAAAAAACAACTTAATTCTGTATTTATTTAATTTATTTTCAAGGCACTTTCTTCCACGCACAACCACTCTTTGAAATCAATTTCCAGCAGCAGTATTTCCGAACCGATACGACACCATATCGTTCAAGAAAAGAGCATATTTCTTTTTAAAAGGTCGGTAGCACACCTGCAATGCCTCTGGTGTTTCGAGTGACTATAGGCGACGGTAGTCACTTACCACTTGTTGAGCAGCATGCTCGTTTGCCTCCTGTATTATAAAAAAAAAAATAGATAATACAATTACAATAAATTTGCTTATCAATTTTTGGCTTGGAAATTTACACGTGCTATTTATTCGTACCGCATTCAAAAGGATCTTATTTATTTGAGATCAATTGAATAACTTCTATCAATACACATTTATAGTTCTACGAAATACGAACAGATATTACAGTGAATTTAATACCCACAAATATGAAAAGAAATAAATATATCTGAGGCAAAGCTTTAGTTATGATTAAACGAATAGAAAAAAAACAGTCTTTGCTTTCAATACGGCGAATCCGAATTGAATTTTTATCTCGATTTAAACGAACCAAGCATTGGGTGTATAGGAGTACCTCAATGGTAGCAAATGAGGCACGTTCAGTCTGCAGTTTTAAGGAAATTTCTTAAGAGAAGCTTCACTCAACGTCTTTAGAAAATGCAGCCGGATTTACTTTTAATGAGTTCCCAGCAACTTGGGGTTTACTTTGTAAATGAATTGTGCGCCGGTTCACTAACCTTTATTTATTAATTTAAAATTCGACTGCTTAAATAACCGACGCGAAATGAATGGAGCAAGTACTTCGTACTTTTATTTTATTTATTTATGCTTTATTGACCACATTACAAAAAAAAAATGTCTGGTACAAAAGGCGGACTTAATACTATATAGCATTCTCTCCCAGTCAACCTTTGGCTAAACAGAAATTTTAATATGCGGTGAAAAAAAAAATTACAACACATACAATAGAGATTATATAAATATACATACATGAATACATTAAACAAATATTACATAAATATACAAATATGTAATAAAAATACATATATACAAATATAAATATACATATATAAATATACCTACTTATAGATTATATACGATAACACAAATAAACAACTTTGCTGGGCTTATACTTAGGAAAATTAAAATAAAAAAGTTCGCCGTTTTCTTTGACCGTGATTAATATATACAAAATGTAATTAAAAAGTCGATATCAAAAACGTCGTGTGATCGGCATAGAATGGGCCACCCTTTCCTTTCCTGTAGGTGTGTCGTAAGAGGCGACTAAGGAGGACGAGGGATAGCGTTCCTTTTGAAACATCACCGAAGACTATCTGCAGTTACCAATCTGCCTGCCAAGCGTGGCAATTACTGGACAAATCTCCCCTTATAGGGGGAGGCTAAACACAGTCAGGAGTGGACAGTTAATGACTAATACCATACCTTACCATATCAACCGTTTAATGTCCATTTTGCCAGTAGTTGCCACGCTTGGCGATTCCCTTTAATAAAATCCCTTAAAAGGAGTATGGTTGAATTGAGACACAAATTAAAAAATCGAAAACCATATAATCTAAACCGATACGACATCATAACCTTCAAGAAAAGAGCATATTCCTTTTTAAAAGGCCGGCAGCACACCTGCAATGCCTCTGATATTGCGGGTGATCATGGGCGGCGGTAGTCACTTACCATCAGGTGAACTGCATTCGTTTGCACCCTGTTTTATTACAATAAAAATGTTAATTAAAAATAAAAATTTAATACGAATAAATTACCCAAAAGTTTTAATGCATTAAAAGCAGATTTTGATAATTTTGCGAGAGTACGTAGGCAATCTGCGGATAGTACATCCAGCTGAGAAGGGTTCGTATGGAGGTGGCTGTTTATTTAATAACGTTGCGACGCGCCGATAAGCGCTACTATTGCGTACGAACAAACTGAAGAACATGTAGATAGTACCTATATTTTAAATATGTAAATACTCTGCTGTAATGCCTTTTGTTGTTAGCTCGTGTTTAATTTATGCTTCACTTTATAAAAGTCCTCAAGACAGTATCTGTACATGGGAGATTTATTTCTTTATTAAACAACTTGCTGAATATGCATCATTGTGGTATTAATCATCATACTGATATGATGATTAATACCACATTCATGATGATCACCATAGCACATGATGACAGTCATTAACTGTCCACTGCAGAACATAAGGCTCCCTTGGAGGATTATGCCAATAGTTGCCACGCTTGGCAGGCGGAATAGCAACCGCAGTTAGTCTTTGGAGATGTTTTAAGAGGGACGCTGCTGCCCATCTCTCGACCTCCTTTAGTTGTTTACACTCACGGGAAAGAAAGGGTTGGGAACACATGGCCAATTAGTATTTTTTTACAACACAGGGGGCAAACGAGCAAGCGGCTCACTAATGATGGTAAATGACTACCGCCGCCCATGGTCACCCACAACACCAACGGCATTGCAGGTGTGCTGCCGGCCTTTTAAAAAGGAATATGTTCTTTTCTTGAAAGTTATAATGTCGTATCGGTTCGGAAATACTGCTTATGGAAGTTGATTCCGAAGAGTGGTCGTGCGTGGAAGAAAGTGCCTTGAAAAACGCACGATAGAAGACTGCCTCTCGTCTAGATGATTGGGATGAAACTTTAGTTTGTGGCGGGTTGTACGGTGGTGAAAATCAGCAGCAGGTATCAATCGGAACAATTCCAAAGGACACTCCCCATGATAAATTCGGTAGAAGATGCACAGAGATGCAACATCTCTACGCATAACATAAAATACTAATTTACCTTTCTATCTATCAACCTGTGTGAAGCCAGGACGGATCTCTAGTCATTTACATATGGATGTGATCGGTTTAAAACTTCATCTTCAGTCGTGTGCGGATTAATTTAATAAAAACAATGTTTCGATTTAAAGTATGGGATATAACAATGAAATTACAGAGTACAGAGGAATAACACCTTAGTCCTCAGGAATGATAACGCAGGAAGGTATCATGAGCGACATAGTATACTCTGTTATACCCATGGTATTGTTCATGTCAATAGGCGAAGATTACCACTTTCCATCAAGTGGATCATCAGCTTGTTTGCCATTCTAAGTTTAAAAAAAAAGATTGGTCTCATAAAATATTAATAGGTATTTTATGGAAATGGGCATTAAATGTTATAATAGATATCGAAGGATATTTTGCATCTACCTTATAATAAAAATAAAACTGTTATTTAACAACACTTATTGAATAAAACCTATTACACACTAAACGATTACTTGAATGACAAATGTGCATGGTGTTAGTCGATCATGCACGGGCTTTGAACGACCATGTAATTTTACATGATCGTTAAATAATAGACTTTAATATTATAAATACACTTAAAATACTTTGATGTTAATATAAATTCCGCGTCCTGTCTCGAACAACGAAACTCTACACTGTCACCCCAATTCTCCAAATGCGAAATGCTTGGCAAACACTGATATTAGTTTCAGCAAAAGTACTTTTCTTGAGTGTTTTCTACTATATATCATTTAGGTTTATACTGGCAACATCGTACTGAATGGTAGACGGCGTGCGCTCGTTTAATACTTCTACGATTGTGTTTATGAATGTAAACTAATTTTGTTAATTGAATAGTATGAAAAGCTATGTTTATTTGTAACAGCCTTTAACTGTCCACTGCTAAACATCAAGCTCCCTCTTGGGGATTTTTGACAATAGTTAAGACGTTTGGCAGGCAGGTTGGCAACCGCAGTTAGACTATGTTTTAGAAGCGCTGATGCTAATCTCTCATTAAGTTCCCTTAGTCGCCTCTTACGATACCCACGGGAAATGTGCTCATGGGTAACGGTAGCCACTTGGGGGGAAAGGGATTGTCAGTAATAGAGACTAAGAATCCCATTACTAACAATATACCCAACCAGGTCGACCTCCTCGCGGTTCTCCCTGGAAACTATCATGGTTAATTCCTGATGAATTCATCATGATGGGCTAACTGGCCAGCGTATCCTGTTAACGCAGGCGAGGTTACCATACCATTTTCACCCATTAAAAAAACGGTAGCCACTTACCATCAGGTAGCCCACATGTTCGTTTGCCCCCTGTATTACGAGTATATAAAAAAAATTTAAACATATTTCACTAACGCCAAATAAATAATTGGAATGATGAGGAAGATGCTGATATCCCAGAATCTAGTCGCTGTTTGAAAACGAAGTGGCCAGTGAAAGCTCGTTATTTCTCACAAAACACTTAAATATTTCATGTAAATAGAACACAATAAAAAAAAAAAAAACAATTTTTCGCGTAGCAATAATAACGCAACAAATTCGAGACGTCTCGGCGCCCAGCCTACCGGAAAATGGGCATCTTCAAAATTAATGGATATTTTATTGCGTTACCAGTTAAATTGGGCGTGAATGTCAAAAATCCCATAAATACACACTGAAAGCCTTTACAGACGTGGTCCGTTATGAAGTCGGCGTGAAACGATCGGGAATTGACGATTGAAAAGCATTTTTCTTTTATACCATTATTCTACACCTGCCGTTGGAAATGGAGTCCTCTTTTAAATATTATCTTTCAAAGGTATTTCCGAACCGATATGACAACACAACGTTCAAGAAAAGAGCATATTTCTTTTTAAAAGGCCGGCAGTACACCTGCAATGCCGTTGGTGTTGTGGGTGACCATGGGCGGCGATAGTCACTTACCATCAGGTGAGCCGCTTGTTCGTTTGCCCCCTGTGTTGTAAAAAAAGCGATTATACCGTTTCAACATATTATATTTATTATATGGCAGTGAATTTACAGGGTACAGAGGAATAACACCTGAGTCCTCAGGAATGACAACGCATGGGAGGTATCATGGACGAAACGATATACTCTGTTACGTTCATGGTACTGCTTATGTCTATAGGCGACGGTTACCACTTTCCATTAGATAGACCGTCAGCTTGTTTGCCATTCTAAGTTTCATATAAATAAAAATTCATAAATTGTTAATAGGTATTTTATGGAAATGGGCATTCAATGTTATAACAGATATCGAAGGATATTTTGTATCTACCTTATAATAAAATTAAAACTGTTTTTTAACAACACTTATTGAATAAACCCTATTACATACTAAACGATTACTTGAATGACAAATATGCATTGTGTTAGTCAATCATGCATGGACTTTTTTATGACCATGTAATTTTGGACATAGTACATTTCAATAAATACACATAATGTTAACAGAGATTTAAAAAGAGTAACTGTTGAGTTTCTTGAAGGCTCTTCTCAATAGATAACAACATTCTTATTGTTTTAATTCTACTTATATTATAAATATGAATGTGTGTAAACCTGTTTGTTACTCAATCACTCTTAAACGGCTGAACAGGTTTAAGTAAAATTTGGTACATGGGTAATTCATATTTTAACTCGGTATAAAGAGAAGGCTGAGAGATTATTAGTAACCGGATCTAACACCACTATTGCGGGGGGAAAGGGATTGTTAGTAATGGAGACTGAGAATCCCATTGCTAGCAATATACCCAATTAGGTCGACCTTCACGCAGTTCCCCCTAGAATTCATCGTGGTTAATTACTCGTAT
Source organism: Galleria mellonella (assembly GCF_026898425.1). Lineage (NCBI taxonomy): Eukaryota > Metazoa > Arthropoda > Insecta > Lepidoptera > Pyralidae > Galleria > Galleria mellonella. Next base: position 3,574,033 of record NW_026442037.1, on the reverse strand, counting down.
TGTCGAATTTGTCATAATGGACTAAATGACCTGTTTTCGTCCTCACCTTTCACTCTTTCACTTATACTTCACCAGCGTGTACTGATAGCGCTGGCAGTTTTTTTTATACCAATTAAAATAAAATAAAAATTAAAAAATAACTTTATATTTTTTTTATACCACAAAGGTGGCACAATACAATCACTGTAGCCTATGGATATAACATACTTTATGTACTAATGCACTCGGGGAAAGTCGCAGGAAATACCTAGTTCATGATAATAGTATAATAATTCAACTGTAATAAAAAAAAAAAAACGTGCAAAAGCGGAAAGGAAGATTTTAAAAGGAAATGAATCTGGAGGAATCTCGAATTATCAAATAGCCTCATTCGGAGAGCCGGAAAGGAATGAACGGGGAAGTTCGGCCGCGACACATAGATTATTCCTAATGTGCCCTTCTTTGTCCACATTGTAACGTGAAGTTTCCATATAAAATTTCACGTGCCCACCCCACAAATGGGGAGCGATTCGAAATTGATGCTCCAATTTGCGAGTGGCTATAAAAATTTCAAATTTGGATTCAATAGATTCGGATTTATTTATTCTTTTTTATATAAAATTACTGTTTGATTATTATGTTTTTAGTTTCAGAATATTTTTATATATATTTTTTTATTATTATGTTTTTTTTTTATTTTAATAAATGAGAAGAGTTAAAGGAATTTTGCGTGAAGATATATGTAAATATATAAAAAGTATCGAAATATTATCACAAAATCTATATACTCTAAGTACTACTAATACTACTCTTGTGAGGATGGCGCCCTCTGGTATTATTTGTTGCACACCAAAAACTTTTTTTATCGATTGCAAAGTAAATTATTAAAAACGGTTCATTATTAGCAAAGATATCGTGTAACGTACAAAATATATTTGAAAGTCGCAAATTCTCAATTCATATTATATATATATTTATATATATATATATATATATATATATATATATATATATATATATATATATATATATATATATATATATATAGACACAAGTCTGCGCGTTTACCGCAAAAAAGACGCCGTTTGTCGTATCTCCTCACTTTCAGGGCACTTCCCTTGATAAAAAGTCAAGTCTAGGAATTCTGGGCGTTGATATATCTTGCGACGTCCAGTTTTGCGGTCATCTGGAGGAGAAGGCTAAGATAGCTTCCAAAAAGTTAGGAGTGCTCAATAGGGTGAGACGATATTTCATGCCAGAACACCGCCTGAAATTATATAAAGCCCAAGTCAGGCCGCATATGGAATACTGTTCTCACCTGTGGGCAGGAGCGCCACAGTTTTCCGTTATATATAGTCGGGCGGCTTTATCGATAGTCAACGCCTTACTGTCCGACTTGACCCATTGAAAGAAACTGCGCAGAGATGTTGCGTCTCTGTGCATCTTCTACCGAATTATCATGGGGATATATAAAGGAATTGTTCGGATTGATACCTGCTATTTTCACCACCGTACAACCCGCCATATAACTAAAGTTTCATCCCAATCATCTGGACGAGTGGCGGTCTTCCACCGTGCGTTTTTCAAGGCACTTTCTTCCACGCACAACCATTCTTTGGAATCAACTTTTTTTAGCAGCAGTATTTCCGAACCGATACGACAACATAACCTTCAAGAAAAGAGTATATTCCTTTTTAAAAGGCCGGCAGCACACCTGCAATGCCGCTGGTGTTGTGGGTGATCATGGGCGGCGGTATATTTACCATCAGGTGAGCCGCATGCTCGTTTCATATTATATATATATATATATATATATATATATATACTAACTGACCCCGTAAACGTTTATTTAGTTTTACCTTAATTTACAATATCTCTTTTCTATCTAAAATGATATACTTTGATCTCAGATAAAATAACACCATACTAGCTTTCAGATTAGTTCCATAGAAATTTTATCAACATTAGTGCAGTAATTTACTTTTTAAATCAAAATTATTTTTGCTACAAATGAAGTAGATATTTTTTTTGTGAGACTAAATCCATTTATTGACAAATGCATGTTTCCTGTTCCACGTTATTAATATCAAGTTTTTATTTTTTAACCCTTTTCTATTAGATATTATAATTGTCTGCTTTTTTTCTGGTGTCTTTACAATTAATACTCAAAAAAGAGTGCACTTTTCGCACTAAGCACCTCAAATTTGCAGATATTCTCGGCTATGGAATTCGTAGTTGAAATTTGTGCCTGTGAATGCATTCTCCACTTCGCTTGAATAGATATGAAACAGGTCTGCTCAATCTGCATTACTTAGGGGCTGCTTTTTTATTATCGAAATATAGGCGATACAGAAATAGGTAGGGATATTTTTTTCAAATACCTATATATTATATCTGTATATTACGATATGATATCGCACATAATCATTATTACCCATGCCTAATGTTATAATTTTTAAATGCTTTTTAGTATTAAAACTAAAATGTCAATAAATAAAGATCATTTGACATGGCAACATTTCGCCAATATGAGAATCTAACATGTTCGGAGCAGCCTGCAGCAATACTCATATGGCAACCACATCTTCTATTTAAAGTATATATTTATAGTATAATATTATATCATACACCATAATATTAGTGGGGGGGAAGGATTGTTACTAATGGGAACTATCAGCCTCATTATTAGCAATAGACTCTGTTAGGTTGATCTCCTCTCGGTACCCCCTGGAAACTAGCATGTTCATCCAGGTGAATTAATTACGGTGGCCTAACTGACCTGCCTTTTCATCCTCATCTATCATTCCTCACCGATACTTTGCCAGCAGATACTGTTGAAATGCCACTTGATACGTATCGTATCAAGTGTTCAAGTGTCCTATTAATTCGATCCTTTCAACAAAATTTATCCATCCTTCTCCAGCACCATATAATTTTTATGGTACATACATACATATCTGTCACGCCTGTCTCCCATTAGGGTAGGCAGAAACAATGGAACGCCAAATGCTTCGATTCAAACAAACCTCTTTCGCTTCTTCCACATTCATCAATCTTGTCATACACGCTCGTCGGTTACGGGTACTTTTAATTTGGCCCTTCAATTTTTATGGTATATATATATATATATATATATATATATATATATATATATATATATATATATATATATATATATATATATATATATATATATAGAGAGAGAGAGAGAGAGAGAGAGAGAGAGAGAGAGAGAATAAGTATTCAATATAATTAAATCGATAATATTTCATATTTCATATTTCTTTATTAACCAATGTAACAATTTTCGTCACACAATGGCAAGTCAATATTTACATTATAATTTTGAAATTAATAAAATAAATAATAACAATAAGATTTAAATTATAAAATAAAATTACAAATGAATTATAGTTAACATTATAAATTAGTTACTACATGTCAATATAAAGGTAACCATATAACAATAATGATGATTTCAAGTTATGAAATTTTTATTGTCATACTTCTTACAGTTAAACCTAAATAAATAATAATGCTATAATTCAATATTGGCATTTAGGTATTCGGTCACGTTGTAAAAAGATAATAATTATTACGGTGTAGTATGTTTTTTTTTTATTCATATTATTTTTATAATATGAATAAAAAAAAAAAACATACTACACCGACCCCAAATAATAATTGGGATAAGGGTAGGAAGATGATGATAATGATAATTTTAATTACCCACCATGCGGGCCGCAGTTGAGTAGAGCTGCACATCGAATATATTTCATAGTGAAGTTGGCCGGCACCGCGCTTGCATTTTGGACTATTTGCAAGTTGCCACTTGTTAGGTGATTTATGTCACTTCGATATAGTACGGGATTTATTGTACCACATATATTTGTATCTCGTATTGTACTTGTACGAGGATGTGTGTGGACAGGGAATCTCACTTGAAAACTGGAACTATACACCAAATATTATTTTTAGGGTTCCGTACCTTAAAGAAATAAACAGAACCCTTATAGAATCACTTCGTTGTACGTCCATCCGTCCATCTGTCAAGAACCTTTTTCTAAGGAACGCGTGGAGGTATCAAGTTGAAATTAATATCATATACTCAAGTCTGCAATGTATTAAACGAGTTAAAAAATGAAGCTTCTAAATCGACGCAATCAAAAGATACGGCCGTTTATGTTCTATTTATATCGCATATTTTGAGATTCGTAAAGGGAATCAAAACCTATAGGGTACTTTCTGTTGACCTAGAATGATGAAATTTGACAACAAACAATGTCATTTTTTTGCACAACTTAGAATGGCAAACTAGCTGACGGCCCACCTGATGGTGTAGTAGTACCAGTGGTAACTGTCGCCTATAGACATGAGCAGTACCATGGACATAACAGAGTATACTGTTTCGCCCATGATACCCCCCATGCGTTGCCATTTCTAAGGACTCAGATGTTATTCCTCTGCACCCTGTTAATTCACGCCATATCCCACCCTTCAAACCGAAACACAGCCATGCAAACACAACTACTTCACGGTAGAAACACGAATGGGACAGAGGTACCCAAGCAATCGACTTTTGTACAAAGTCTCCCTTTGTACAAAAGGGAGACTTTGTACAAAATTTCCCTTTTGTGTTCTCTGATCATGTAGCATAAATAAAGGAAAAATCCAAAAACCGTTCTTTCACAAAATAAAAACTTGATAATTTTATACGTAACCCTCGTTGCGCGAGTCTGACTCGCACTTGACCGGTTTTTTTTTTAATAATTTTATCTGTCTGTTTGTTCCGGCATCATGCTACTACAAATTACTGGGGGGAGAAGGGATTGTTATTGATGAAAATTAACAATCCCATTGCTAACAATATACCCTGCCAGGTCGATCTCCACGCGGTTCCCCCTGGAAACCATTGTGATTAATTCTATTTATAATATTAAATATTGAATTTTTAATATTGAATTTATTACGATAGGCTAACTGACCTGCTTCTTCATCACCTATCATCCATCACTGGTGCCCCGCCAGTGTATACCGATAGCGCAAGTGGAGCTACCGTTCCATTATCATCCATTAAAAAAAAAACTACAAACTACTACACGTACTTGTATATAATTTTCACAGTTGTATTCCTAAAGGTGTAACTTAAAATCTTCTGTATTTTTTTTAATATTACATCTGGAATACACGCGTGCGTGCGTCGAGCGCGCGCGATTGCGTGCGTGCGTGCGTGTGTTTGCACGTGCGTGCGTGCGAGAGTGCGTGCGAGCGTGCTTGCGTGCGTGTGTGCGTGTGTGTGTGCGTGTATGCGTGTGTGCGTGTGTGCGTGTGAGCGTGCGTGCGTGCGTGCATGTGTGTGTGTTTAAATAAATGTTTTTGAACATCTTAATGTTAAAAATCCCTGTTCTTATATATTCTTTAGCCACGATGTTGTTTGTGTACAAACTTGAACACAATTAATACGTTCAGTTTTAATAACCACGTTTCCTTTCGTGATGCGATTGGCTGAGTATCGGCAATTTGTTCACTCCACGGGGCGTCACTCGGGCTCGTTAATACCCGTCTTGATGCCATAGAAATATTATGGCGTAAAAAGAATAATGGTGGCGGAAGGAATGAAAAATACGAACGCAATCTCAGCACGTTGCCGTCGCGTTTTACGTTTATTATTGCAAAGTTCTGCACTAGATTTTTTTTTTAATGACAGTAAAATTATTTATGAATTCACACTTTATTGCACTATAAAAAAATAATAAATATAGTGAGTTAATTATCTCATTGTTATTATAGATATGGTGGTTCTATACAAATTTAGTCCTGAGAGACCTAAGTGAATTTGTTCTGGAATATTTTTTTAGTCATCTTTCATACATATTTTTTTAGCTCTATCCAATTTCATACCAGTCAAACCAGTTTTACTAATACAGTTTTCAACCTACTTCAAAAAGAAGGAAATTTTAAATTCGGTTGTATTTTTTTTATATTTGTTACCTCATAATTCTGTCACATGTAAACTGATATGAAAAAATATTTTTTTCATCTGAAAGTATATTTTTTTTTATACAACTTAGAATGGCAAACAAGCTGACGGTCCACCTGATGGAAAGTGGTAACTGTCGCCTATAGACATGAGCAGTACCATGGACATAACAGAGTATACTGTTTCGTCCCTGATACCCCCCATTCGTTGTCATTCCTGAGGACTCAGATGTTATTCCTCTGTATCCTGTAAATTCAATGTAAATACAGGCATGCAAATACAGCTGCTTCATGGTTGAAACACGAATAGGACAGAGGTACCCAAGCAATCGACTTTTGTACAAAGTCTCCTTCTGGATATATGTACTTACAGATTAGTTCCGTAGAAATTTTATAAAAATAAGTTAAGAAATTTAATTTTTAGATGAAAATAACAGGTTTTGCTACAACTGAAGTCAATTCTGTTTATGAAACACAATCTTTAATTATCAAAAATACTTACCCCGATTAATTCCTTAACGCTTTGTACCAAATATCGATTTGTATGTTTTTCATCTGCTTGATTCTAATATCTTTAGTATCTTTCCGCTTTATCCATAGTTTTGTTTTTTTTAACTATTTAGTTATAGTTTATAGTTAATAATTAACTTCTTGTGACCGGGACATATACAGGCGGGGTTACCATTCCATTTTTACCCATAAAAAAAAGCCCGGTTTCACATGGGTAGCTAGAATTTTCTAAAATAATACAATAATAATACAATAAAAAATAACAGCCTATGTTACCCGCTGCTACATGTGAGAGAATTTTTAAAATAATTTGAGCAGTTCTTAAGTTTGTCCACTACAAACAAACAATCAAATCTTTTCTCTTTAGCAGATGCCTCGGGATCGATCCCTATGGTAGTCTATGGGGGAAGCCTGTATTAAGATGTGGACATATAACGGCTGATATGATGATGATGATTATGATGATGATGATGATGTTGAACAATTTATTCAACTTTTCATCTATCAGATAGATTTTATCTGATACACTATGTATATTTAAAAAAATTCAATTTAATTTAATATATCTGTAACAATATTACATTGTGTTGAATATTTTTTAATTAGTTTTAAGAAGGTATATATCATAAAAGAACTTTCTACTAAATTCAAATTCCTAAAAAAATTTTTGTTTATATGTCTCAATTAAGAATAGCTATTTTACTGTTTGAAAAACCCCTATTCCTTTAAAGTCAAGTCATAGTCGAAGTGGAATGGTAATGTATAATTCAAATTGTCATCCAAACTTGACTAAGTAAAACTAAGTAAAGGTTCGACAAAGAGGGCGCTGGGGAATCGGACGCTCGCCGAATAGTCAATGATGTTAGAAACACAAGTTTGTAATGTTAGAATTGCTTTCCGGCCAGAGTGCTTTGTGTGAGGTTTTTTAATACTTTTCTATAGAATTTAAATTATATATATACCTATTTCCTTTCCGATCAACGGACACCTTGTCCGCCATGATGTATCTTAACGTATCTATGTTTAATTATTATACGTATTAAAAAGATGCAAAAATAAAAAAATAAAAATTAAGAACTAAACGAATATAGAAGTTATGAAGGAAACATTCATAACTATTTATGACCCAAAGTTGTATAAAAAAATTGACCCGCTTTTCTCGAACCATTTATATGGCTATGTTTCGGTTTGAAGGGTGGGATATGGCGTGAATTTACATAGTACAGAGGAATAACACCTTAGTCCTCAGGAATGGTAACGCATGGAGAGTATCATAGGCGAAACAGTATAGTCTGTTATGTCCATGGTACTGCTCATGTCTATATGCGACGGTTACCGCTTTCCATCAGGTGGGCCGTCAGCTTGTTTGCCATTCTAAGTTGAATAAAAAAAATTAAGGTTCTACCATGGAAATCAAAAAGTACACTGCAATGCCTTGACTGGTGGTATTCCTCCAGTTGCCATTCCTAAGCAGTAATGTATTATGCCTCCGTAATCAATAGTGTTACTAGCATATTCCACCTTTCAAATCAAAACACTTGTAGACATAAGGGGGAAAGGGATTGTTAGTAATGGGGTCTAATAGCCCCATTACTGGCAATATACCCTCTCAAGTTGACATCCTCGCGGTTCCCCCTGGAAACCATCATGTTTAATTCTTGTCGAATTCATCATGGTGGGCCAACTAACCTGCATTCATTCTCACCTATTATCTTCCACTGGTGCCTCGTCGGTGTATACCAATAGCGCGGGCGGGGTTTCCAATCCATTTTCACCCATTAAAAAAAAAAAGTAAATTGTAATGATTATGAAATTTAATTATTGTTATAAAAGAGCGGTTTCTCCTAACACAAGAAATCTTTGCAAGAAAGAAAGAAATATATTATTATTATTATTAAATTTTTTAGAAAATTCACATCTCTCCTCTTAAGGAGAGGAGATGGCAAACTAACCCCCGGCAGAAGCACAGTCGGCCGGGGTTCAGGGGCCCAAGGAGAGAAATTGGTGTACAATGCGGGCAGAATCTAAGTGCACCGCTTTCTGCATCTTTCCCGGAAGTGAACCGCCTCGGAATCCCAACCGTCTGAGATGTTGTTCCAGACTGGTTGGGATAAGACCGTTCACCGACAAAACGATTGGAATTATTTCGGTGGACGTCACCCCCCACATTTCGGTCACCTCGTGAGCCAGGTTGAGATATTTTCTCTTTATCTCGGTTTCGGCTTTCACGAGGTTCTCGTCATGTCGTCGTTATTATTATTATTATTATATAGATAGGAAAATCTGAAATTTGCCACACAGAACCATCACAGGAGGAAGTCCCTTCTATGAATCCTATGTCCCTGATGAGGGGCATTAAGACATGACGATGAAGCTATTTTTTATGGGTGAAAATAGAATGGTACCCCGCCTATGCTATCAGTATACGTTGGCGGGGTACCAGTGAGAGATGATAGGTGAGGATGAAGTTAGTTCAGTAAAGTCATCGTGAAGAATTTCGTAAGAATTAAAGACGATGGTTTCCAGGGGGAACTGCGTGGAGGTTGGTTCGTCGAAGATATATTGTTACCAAAAATTATGATAATTAATCATCATCATCATCATCATCACCATTATAAGTACTGATTCTAAAGAGTATTTATGTAAGAATTTAAAATATTAAAACATAGAGTCACTTAAAATATATAAACATGTCTGCTTAGCGCGCTAAGACCTCTCAAACTTTTTACTAAACCGACCAACTTTGTCCATTTTCTATTTGACATTCAGCGTTTTAATTACACCCGCGAGCTTTGAATTTGTCTCAAAATTATCACTTCCTACCCTTTGTTCGCTTCAAAAGAAACCGAGGTGGAGGGGAATTAAAATAAAATATGAGGCGACCTAGTTTCGCTCCTATCTAATATTCCACAGTGTCTGTACAGTGTACGTACAGTTGCTTGAGAAATGGCACGGAAACAATGAAATGACAGTCTGATATGGCCCACTTTTTTGCATTTCATCCTAATGTTCATAGACCTGGTGAAGTATAGATAGAGCAACAACTAATTATATTATAATCTGTGATATTAATAGTGTTCATGTCTGTAGTCGATCTACTGTATGAAGAGTCGTGACTCATTAAGAGAGAAATTCAAAGAGGCAAATATTCTCACCGTTGCTTCTCAATTTATATATTCAAATATTCTATATGTTCATAAAAATCTTGACTTATTTCCAAAAAACAGCAATATTCATAATATTAATACTAGATTTAAAGACAAACTTGCTGTCCCCAAGTATCGTTTAGAAAAAGTTAATAGGTCTTTTATGGGAATAGGTATAAAAATTTACAATAAGATACCAAAGGATATGTTGGAATTACCCTTAAATAAATTCAAAACATCTGTTAAATCATATTTACTGAGCAAAGCCTATTACTCACTAAACGATTACTTGAATGACGAGTGTGCATGGCAATAGTTGTTCATGCACTGAATTTTCATTTAATGTTAGACATAGACACCTATATAAATATACATTGTAAATAAACTGGCTTTAAAAAAAAAAGTAATTCAATTGAGTTTCTTGCCAGTTCTTCTCAATTGGATCTATATACCGAACTGGACGGTAGGGTAAATATAAAATTATAATGTAAAAATTTGACGTTCATAAGCGGCTAAAATGTCCTACATGAATAAATGATTTTTGAATTTGAATTTGAATTTGAATTTGAATTTGATGGTTAACACAGTTCATCAGCTTGTTCGCCACTCTTAGTATCTTAAAAAGTAAATTTACCTAGGAAATATAAACAATACACTAAAGTGTTGTTAAACAATAAAGTACTGCTCATGTCTCTAGACGACGGTTACCACTTTCCATCAGGTGGGCCGTCAGCTTGTTTGCCATTCTAAGTTGCATAAAAAAAGCATTACCCATATTTCTTTTTAATTTAAAAAGTATATTCATGTATAATTCAATCTAATAAATGAATCCTACATTATCTGCAGAAAATTACAGGGTTCCAAATTCGGTATAGAGCATGAGTTGAAATTATGAAAGTGGACGAATCGGAATTTTTGGCGCAATTTATGCAAGGATACTAAGAATAGTCGACGGTACTACATTCCTTCTGCTTACCTGGTCGAATATCTGGTATGAATATACAGTTATTCATATACAGTAAGTAGTTATTAACATGTTTTTAAGGGAGTGTTCTATCAGTAAAACATTTTTTTTTAAAGAAACGAGTCAGTAAATGACAAAAGTATTTTTGAACTCCTATAATATGAGGCATTCGGCTATCCTGTTTCTTTCAGAGAACAATTCAGTGTCATTCATAAAAATCTAGTTTAAAATAATATCAATTCACAATTACAATTTAAACATGTAATATTTTCTAACTTTGCTGAAAATAAATGGATGCTCTTCCGTATACACATTATTTATCATACATAGTATTCACACTCTCTCACACAATTATTCTTTTTCTGTATGTATCATCACATATCGGAGATTGGCAATCTTGATTTTATTGACTTCATCCTAAAGACAGACTTGATGCTCGTCTGAACAACTGCCTTAGATATTTTAACCTTCAGGTCCGCCGTCTGTCTGAACCTGTGTCTGTAACCCTGAATCTACCTCTGTATTAATTGTAGCAAACTGTATTTCTTATTTTGTATCATTTGTCCTAATATAATATAGATAGAAATATAAATTAATATAGATTATAATATAGACGATAACATGGCACGCCCTACAAAATCCAAAGAATTAAAAATATGTGAGTAAAAATATTTACAAGGTTTCGACCAAGAAATCCGGTATGTTACTGAAGAAATTTCTTCAAAAATACAAACAGTTCATCAATGTTTGCATATGGTTACACATCTAAGTAAAAAGTTGGAGGTGCATGCCATAACAACGTAAACAATCTATACATTCCACGACATTGTATAGTCTTTATATTTCTGCTTATTTACAAATACTTTGAAGAACAGTCTAATCTAGTACCTCCAAGATCTTATTAAGATCTTCCAGTAAACCAATATCTCGAATTATTCTATTTTATTTCTATCCCAACTTCTGCAGTAAGAGTCCGCACTTCAATTACATACACACTCATTATAATGATTACCACATAACGCCATTATGAACGCATAACTCTAGCTGGACAAAGAAAAAAGTTACCTTAATTAGGACGTTGGCTGCGCAAATAATAATCCCCAGTCCCAACGCGGCTCATTCCGTATGCGTAGCAGGAGCGGTACCGTCCCAAAAATTTATCTTCGCATTTTTCAGACAACGCAATTACAGTAATATTTACTTAATGCCCGGAACAGCGGACCTTGTCCGCGGAACATGTCAGACACTGTTTTAATTCCCCAACGTAACACAGGTAGGGTCAACATTATTAAAGTAATAAACTCGTGTACGTATTGCTATTTATGAGACTGTGGGATACCTTGTCGGATGAATTGTTTGCATTTCAGTTCTGTTATTTAGATCGTCGGATAAATGAGCACATAGTGTTTGTTTATTGAAACTGAACATCCTCATATCAGCTGTTAGCTGTCTATACTGTCCACTGCTGAACATAGGCCTCCCTCTGTAGGAAGCTTTACCAGTAGTTTCCACGCTTGGCAAACCATTGGCAACCGCAGTTTGGCTTTGGTGATGATTCAAGAGGGAGGCTACTGCCTATTCCTAAGTTTACAAGTAAATACTGCTTGCAGATACACGATTCCGTATCTATTCTAAATTCAAACATTTTAAAACTGATATGTTTGCAAAATATCTTGTTATAATTGTGTGAATGTAAGACAAAAGAACTAAGCCATACAGCCTAATTATCAGTGGGTAAAGTATCTTGACGTTTATCATTTATTTTATTTGTAACTATTAAAATATGTGTTCTTTGCAGAACAATACACGCTCGTTTTGAAAACATATCTAAGAAACAGGTATAGATGCGCAAACAATTCCTTTTGAAATTGCAGGCACTATCAATAATCTAGCGTGTGAATATGAAAACACGCCGCCTACACACAAGTAGCAGATTACCATGTCAAAAGAATTTACGATCGTGGCCGTGTTTACGTTTTTGTCACCCGAAAAAGAGGGAGGGCATTGTCGCGAAATCTGTATAGCTAGGACTCGCTCGACACGGGCGACTGGGTTTATCTAAAGTGCCTATCTCTATGGGTGATCTTGTTGCGTACGTTATCTCTTATGCTAGAGATAATATTAAGTAAATATCTATTTTGGAACTGTATATTTGTTCTTTATTCTTCTTTTTTCATTAAGTACTTATCCTATATAAATATATGTATGACTAGCACTAAAAATCTCCAACTATCCTACATTATACATTTAGAGAAACTTGGAAATGAATATCTACTGGGCACTACCCAGACCGAGGAATAACTACATGGGACAGATAAAAGAAACACTAGGTGTCATGTCATGTAGGGAGGTCAAGGATATGGCCTGGGATAGAGCTGGCTGGAAGAAGATGCATGAATTAGTTGCATCAACAAGAGGAAACTCTTAAATGAAAAAAAAAACTACCCAGAACACTCAAACCCGACCTAACTCAGAAAAGTTTGTGTCCTGAATTTAACAGACCGGGAATCGAACTTGGGACCTCATTTACGCAAAACAACATTCCCACTACTGCGTTTTAGAATTAATACTGATATTAATGCAAAGGTAGTACCGATGTAATTTTTTTAATGGATGATAATGGAATGGTATCCCCGCCTGCGCTATTGGTATACACTGGCGGAGCACCAGTGAGAGATGATAGGTGAGGATGAAGTAGGTTAGTTATCCCACCGTGATGAATATGTCTGGATTTCAGCACGATGATTTCTAGGGGGAACCACGAGGAGGTCGACCTGACAGGATATATTTGCTGGCGATGGGGCTACTAATCCCTAATACTAACAATCCCTTCTCCCCCCAAAGTGTACCGATGTAATTAGGTATACCTAGATTTTTTATTACATTATTTCAGCCAGTAACAGTTGGCTTCAATCTTAACAAAATTAGTTGAGAACAAAAGTTTTTATAACAAAAAAGAATATTTAAAATTACTTTTGAAATTTGTTTTGAAAATGTTTTTGAGACTTCTCGGAAACGTTTGAAGCCAAGATTCCAACAGACACAAACTGTATTTATCCTACACAATGGAAACAAAAATAATACCCTTGAAGTAAACAAATTATTCTGTTATACGCACTAAAGTGCCTACTAGAGAAAAAGTACAGAGAACCTATGTAAAGTACGCACTTACGTCTAAAACCGCACTTGTATTCCTACAAATAGGTACAATATCATCCCACATTTGTATTCTCAGGTTGGCTAAACATAAATGCACGTACGGATCAATAGCGAAACTCATTTTGTTTTATTCCACCACTCGGAGCTTCTTGAAGGGCATACGAACCCTTTCAAGTGTATTTACATTTCACTGTAAGCGCAGAGTAGATAGTGGGAACCGGTAATTAGGGGTAAAACGCTTTGGGTGCTCTGTGTATCGACTCGCTTGCTAGAGTAACAATATAATAAACTTTGTTTTTTTTTTTTTGATAAAAGGAATTAGATACGATTTTTTTTTTTTATTGTTAATGATAAGGTCTAATAACCTTAATGCCAGCAACATACCCTATTAGGTCGACTTCTACGCGGTTCCCCATAGAAAACATCGTGTTCATTGTTGACAACTAAGCTGCTTTCATCATTAATCTATCATCTCTCACGGGGTGACTCTCACTGTCAGTTCTACCTCCACGCAGTTCCCCTTGAAAACTATTGTCATTAATTTTTGTTGAATCCATCATATTAATTTTATCCTATCCTCTCCTCTGAAAAGGTAGTCTGTAAGAGATTGCCCTAGCGATAAGACCTTTTGAACCTTTATGTGTGTATTTTAATCTGTATTTATGTTACTGTATTTCACTTGAAATATTTACTTTTTATTATATATTTTCGTTTATATTGCAATAAAGAGTTAAACAAATAAATAAATATTTGCCTCACTTATTTGTAATTAGTTATTGATATGTAGCTGGCGTGGTTGATATTCCACTGAAAAAAAACATGTTTTTTTTTTTATTTATTCGTCCATAAACAGAACAAGCTAGACATTTAAACCATACCGCCTTATTTTTCTTAGACCCATAGATCTACTCTTTCTATCGTAAATACCTATGAAAGTAGACACGACAACGTAATGATTATTAACTATATCGTAGAAACTTGATTATATAGACAGTGTCCATAGAATGCTTTTTAGAGAAAAGCGGATTATCTTTTTCATATAATTTTGCGTGATAAATAGTTATGAGTGATTCCTTTATAAATTTTATATTTATTTTGTCTTATAAATTCTGCACCTTTATAATGCGTAAAAACTTATTTTATTTATAAAATAATTAAATATAGATTCGTTAAAATACATTGTGTTACGCACACAGTAAGAAAATTAATAAAAAACGAGTTTAAAAAATTTGCTAATTTGACAACTAGCTGACAAAAAACTGACCTATTTTTGAGACTCGATACTCTATGTATATAATATAATATATATATTTTGTTGAAGCAATGGAATTCAAATTAAAATTTTTATTGTTTTAAAATTCGTCCAAATTGTGCACAAAGAGCATTGTCCATTCAGTCTAATCATAAGTTACTATTGATTGTTCATTAAAATTTGAATTCAACCAGATATTTTTCTGTTTATTTATTAAATTTTGGCTAAAAAGCCATCAACCTAAAATGTATAAGTAACAAAATACAATTGAATACAAAACTTAGGTACAATATTTACATACGTAGATAAACCTTATCAACCACAGATAAAAACATTTGATATTATTTTTACCATCAACCATAAATATATATCTTCAATGTCTACTTCTATCTTTGATTCAACCGCGATCAAAATAATATCTAGAAAAAAAAATTGTCAAAAGAATGACCGCGACATGATTTGTTAAAATCCAACATGTATGTTTTCTATTATTCCGAATTCACTATCCGATTGGTGTGTCAAATAATAGAACGTTACAAATAAGGGTTTAAGAACTGTCTAAAATATAATTTTCTGATAAATCAGAAATCGTACTCAATTGTATCCAGTATTGTATATGTATTTATACTATAAAAGATTTTTTCTGCTCTAACTTTCACATTTAGGTATATTGTGTAGTTCTATTACGTTTTTTTTAACATGATATTGGAACGGAACGTATGAAATGTCAGTGCATAAATTTTCGATGACAAGGAAAACGAACTGATCCATATTTGCTTGTCATCGCCGCCGACTCCAAAAAAAAATCGCTTTTTCATTATTGAAATTGTTAAATGAGTGGACACATTTGACTGTGTTAAAAATTATACTTTGTTAAAGTATTAAAAACAATATAAGAGAATGAGTTCCATTGGAACAGGTGTAAGTATAAAATTAAACATAAATAGGTTAAGTAGTGTCTAATGTAACAATAAACTAAAATTTTAAGATAATTATTGGTTTAAAAATTAATGTTTATATTATTTCAATAATTAAATATAATATTTATACTATCATAGTGTCTTTGTAAACGTAGTAAAGTAATAAATATTGCTTATTCATTGTATTAAATAAACTGACCAAATCATTTCAGTATGACCTCTCCGCATCACAATTCTCACCCGATGGCCGGGTATTTCAAGTGGAATACGCAGCAAAGGCGGTGGAAAACTCTGGTACAGTTATTGGTCTGAGAGGGAAAGATGGAGTTGTATTTGCCGTTGAAAAACTGGTCACATCAAAATTGTATGAGCCTGGTGCTAATAAGAGGATTTTTCATGTCGATGAACATGTTGGCATGGTGAGTTGTAATTAACTGATTATTATTATAAACTTTTTCCATTTGGCATAGGCTAAAACCACAAAACTTAATGCATGGTTTGTTGTATGTCAGATATGACAAAAACAGAAACAGATATGTTAATGAAATTCCTATTATACATATATATTTTCATAGTCATAGAATACTAATGAATCTATATATGTAATATTTGTCAGATCCGTCAGTATTCTACGACTATGACGACATAGGCAATATAAAGAGGAAGTTTTTTATTAGTTATGGATAAACACAAATATTTTTTAACTGTAAATAAAAATGCTTTAACCTAAATAGAGCTACTTTATCAGCAAGTAATATGAGTAGTAGTACTTTATTTAAAAAAAAAAGCCTGATGGAAATTGATGTGAATTTTAAATTGAAATAAGAGAATGCAAAACTGGGTTGGGATGTAGCAGAAGTTGTTACAGGCAAAGGTGTCTAGGAGCCATACTTGTTCAAAAATTTACTAAACACAGTTGCTACTCACAATATCACTTTGTATCACTCACAATATCACACTAACCATAACTTTAATTCCAAAACTTACATGCTTACCTATCTGCCTAGCTAAAATATTTCTATAAACAAGAGGATAAGGTCACTACAGTTGCTGACTGTCTAAAATCTCTCTGTGTCTATGGCAGTTGACTCTGGATGCAATGTTTGCATGGAATTTCTAAGAATTTGTTACAAATAATACATTAAAAGCAATTGTTACACCCAAACTCGGCATTACATCCAGAGTTGATATAACTACATTTACTTCATACTAAAGTGCTTTACATACGAGCGACTTTGATTTAATGTCTATATTTATTTATTTAACTCTTTATTGCACCATAAATAAAAATATACAATGACAAGTGAATAATTCAAGTGAAATACAGTAACATAAATACAGATTGAAATATACACATAAAGGTACAAAAGGCGGTCTTATTGCTAGGGCAATCTTTTACAGACAACCTTTAGTTAAAGGAGAACAGATAGAAATGGGCAGGTGGCGCAAGAGTGAATTAATAATTAAGCTAAATGGTCACAACAACCAAGGTTGTAACTTTTTTGTTTGGTTTTAATTTTTATTAATATAGTTTGCTCATGCGGTCTCATACAATTTTTTCTTGTTTATAGATTTTTTTGTAACAAAATCTCAAGAGTGTGTGAGAAAAAATAATGTTACTTAAGTAGCTTGCTTTGTGTATTATTCATATTAAGGAAACATTCAAAATATATGTTTTTAACTAAGATACTAAGTAATGTAGATATAATGCCTACTTATTTTACTTATAGTAAAGAAGTAGTCAAGTTTGCTAATTAGAATGAAGAGATATATAAACATGATTAAAGTTGGGATAGATTATTAAATGTATTAATCAACTAGATTAACTAATACGTCACTCCATTCTTTTCATTTAAGAGTTTCCTCTTGTCGGTGCAACTAATTCATGCATCTTCCTCCAGCCAGCTCTAGCCTGGCCCCAGGCCATATCTTTGATCTCCCCATACGACATGACGCCTAGTGTTTCCTTTATCTATCCCATTCACTCCATTAGCCCTGCAAAAATCCCAGGAAGCTCCTATGTTTCTGGGTGGAGTTAAGCTGGCTGTACTACGACTCCTACGAATAATGGTCCAAAAAAGAGCCTAAGTGCAGAAAAAGAATCCAATTTATTTTTACATATCAATCAACTACCCAATCTCAATGTGTTCATTAGCAAAAAAATAGCCTATATTTTTCTCCATCCCATATAATGGTCCAAAAAAGAGCCTAAGTGCGGAAAAAGAATCCAATTTATTTTTACATATCAATCAACTAGCTTTTACCCACAATCTCATTCCTGTGACCAGCATGTGTTCATTAGCTAAGTTAAAAATAGCCTATATTTTTCTCCATCCCATATAATACATCACATATTACATACTACAATAACTACAGTATGTAATAAACTCATTTTCACATTTGTAATACTGTGGTTTTGCCTGTGAGAATCAGTATGTAAATAAACTATCCTATGTATGTAAGTTATGATATAACCATGAGTCAAATGTCATTCAAATCCATTCAGTAGTTTTTTCATGAAAGAGTAACAAACTATCCATCCATCTATCTATCTTTTCATCCTTACAAACTTTCATTTTTTAATATTAATGGGATTAATAAGGATATGTGTCCTAGTAAATTATACAACCAGAGGGAGACTTTGTACAAAAGTCGATTGCTTGGGTACCTCTGTCCCATTCGTGTTTCGGCCGTGAAACAGTTGTGTTTGCATGGCTGCATTTCGGTTTGAAGGGTAGGAGAATGCGTGAATTTACAGGGTACAGAGGAATAACACCTGAGTCCTCAGGAATGGCAATGCATGGGAGGTATCATAAGCGAAACAGTATACTCTGTTATGTCCACGGTACTGCTCATGTCTATAGGCGATGGTTACCACTTTCCATCAGGTGGGCTGTCAGCTTGTTTGCATGCTAAGATGTATAAAAAAAAATACAGAAGTATTTTTATTCAGTTACAATTGTAGGCATATAAATATATATGGCATAAAAAATAAAACATAAAAGGCTCCAACTGGCTTAATACCATGTTCAATGTGCAAGGTCTGATGAAAACCAGATTATCAAATTATAACTTACCATTAATGTAAGGGCTCAAACAAGAAAACTAAAATATCTTTAGTGAGATGCATTAAAAATTATCCACACCATTGTCTTTACATTTGCAAAGCAAGTGGGAGAAATACATTATTTCTACTATAGGCAAACACCATCTTTAGCTGGTACCCCTAGTGCCTCTTGTGTCCTTATTGAATTTTTAATATTTCTAACTGTGACATGTAATTTTAAAATATTGCAAATATTTTGTATTATATTTTGGTTCCTTTTTTGTTGTTAAATAAATGTTAAATAAATAAATCAATTGCTTGGATACCTCTGTCCTATCCGTATTTCTACCGTGAAGCAGTTGTGTTTGCATGGCTGTGTTTCGGTTTGAAGGGTAGGATATGGTGTGAATTTACAGGGTACAGAGGAATAACATCTGAGTCCTCAGGAATGACAGTGCATGCAGGGTATCATGAGCGAAACAGTATACTCTGTTATGTCCATGGTACTGCTCATGTCTATAGGCGACGATTACCACTTTCCATCAGATGGTCATTCTAAGTTGTATAAAAAAAATGTACAGGGTCAAGAAAAATATTTTTTAGATAAAAATGGACCCAGGGCTACAATTACATTTTGATTTATAAAATCATGACAAGAAGGTTTATAATCTGTTTAAGTTATAAAACAATTTCTTAATTATCATTCCAGGCTGTAGCGGGTCTTATCTCGGACGCGAGACAGATCGTTGAAACGGCACGTTCAGAAGCGTCGAACTACAGATCTCAATACGGAGTGCCAGTGCCTCTGAAGTACTTAAACGAGAGGGTCTCCATGTACATGCATGCCTATACTCTATACAGTGCCGTCCGACCGTACGGCTGCTCTGTGGTCATGGGCACGTGGACTAAATATGAAGGACCACAGATGTACATGCTTGATCCTAGTGGGGTGTCATTTGTAAGTATTTAATATTTTTTATGTAACTAAAAGGGATGGGAGGGCTATGTTTGGAGTTTCTTTGCATGATAGAATCTGAAACAAGATTGTCCGCAAAAGTCCGAAGAATAAGAAAGCTGAAGTAGCAATAACTAGTCACATAGTTCGAAGAATCGACATCCAATGGGGAAGAAAAGTTCTTGAGTGTACAAAAGTCGATTGCTTGGAAACCTCTGTCCCATTCGTGTTTCAACCATGAAACAGTTGTGTTTGCATGGCTGTGTTTCGTTTTGAAGGGTGGGATATGGCGTGAATTTACTGGGTACAGAGGAATAACACCTGAGTCTTCAGGAATGGCAACACATTTATCATGGGCGTAAGGCGACGGTTACAGGTGGGTCATCAGCTTGTTTGCCATTCTAAGTTGCATAAAAAAAAATATGGACAAACACAGTGTAAGAAGACCCTTCACTAGATGGAGTGACAACCTCAAACACGTTGCAGTATACTCTGTTATGTTCATGGTACTGTCACCTATAGATATGCACTATGGACATCGTAGAAGACATAACATCACATGCGATACCACTGATATCTTGCCATTCCTAAAGACAAAGATGTTACATCTTCATACTTTGTAATTTCACCTTTCAAACAGTAATGAAAGGTGGTCAATAGGGAGTGCAGCCCAGCATGCATAGCTGTTTCACTGCAGAAACATGTTTTTTTAATATATAAAGGAAAGTCGACTATTTATTTACAAATTGTTTTGTATAAATTTTTTACTATTTTGTTTTTGTTGATTTTTCATGCTTTTTAAGCTTTTAATTTAATTAAGTGACTATGCCAGTTTCATGAAGCATAATAATAATAATAAACTTTTTATTGCGCACAATAGAGATGTATACAAGGAGTATTTATACAGAATGTGCATATACAAAAGATGGCTTTATCGCTAAGAGCAATCTCTTACAGACAACCTGGCATAAAGAATGGATAAGTACAGAGAGAAAGGTAGATGGCGCAAGTCAGACACAGTAAATACAAGAAAGGGATTAAACAAAATGTACAGTTTGACAAATTTGAACTCTATAGCTGTTGTCCCTTGTCTCCAATCATCTTAAATTAAGACTTCTCGCTTACCAACTTCTGTAGAATTGTTTATATTGTGCAGTGATATTTTAAAGTCATATGAAATCTGAAATTTGTAACATCACATCGGCCCTTAATTATTCGCTGCTGAACATGGCCTCCCCCATCAGGGGGGATTTTTGCCAGTATTGCCAGCTTGGCAGGTAGATTGGCAACTGCAATTAGGTTTTTGGTGATGTTTTATAAGGGAACTTAATGGTTGATGGATGAACATCCGTCAACCATTACGTTCCATTAATTGCCTCTTACGACACCCACGGGATTGGAAAGATTGACTCATTCTATGCTGAGACCATGCAGCAAATTACAAATTTGTACTGTATATATATTAAACTTATAATTGTTTTTTTTTTTTTTTTTTTTTTATACGACTTAGAATGGCAAACAAGCTGACGGCCCACCTGATGGAAAGTGGTAACCGTCGCCTATAGACATGAGCCGTAATATATACGTGGACCATGGACATAACAGTACACACACATACTGTTTCGTCCATGATACCCCCCCTGCGTTACCATTCCTGAGGATTCAGGTGTTATTCTTCTGTACCCTGTAAATTCACGCCATATCCCACCGTTCAAACCGAAACACAGCCATGCAAACACAACTGCTTCATGGTAGAAACACGAATGGGACAGAGGTACTCAAGCAATCGACTTTTGTACAAAGTCTCCCTCTGGTAAAATTATATTCCAATATCTTTAATAACAAATATTTTATACTATTTAATGTCAGATGTTGTATATTTAATTTATAAAATTCCAGTCATACTTTGGCTGCGCCGTCGGCAAAGCCAAGCAAGCTGCCAAGACTGAGATCGAGAAGCTGAAGCTGGCTGATCTGACTGTTAAAGAGTTGGTGCGAGAGGCAGCTAGGATGTAAGTACACAAATATTGAATTAAAAATTTTAATAGAGGGAAGGCTTGCATAAAGTCTCCTTTTAAAGTCTTTTTCTTAATGGATGAAAATGGAATGGTCACCCCACCTTCGCTATCGGGATATGCTGGCGGGGCACCAGTAAGAAATGATTGGTGAGGATGAAAAGGCGGTTCAGTTAGCCCATCGTGATGAATTCATAAAAAAATAATCACGTTGGTTTCCAGGGGGAACCGCGTGGAGGTCGACCCGTTAGGGTATATGTAATGGGTCTGTTGGATCTCACTACTAATAATCCATCTCCCCCCTGCCTTATTGTTATTAGACACCACTATTCCACTAAGTGTATGGTTAACAAGCATTTGTTTTAGTTTGAGGAGTATAGTTTGAAATTTTGAAATCTATAAATAATCTTTTTGCAAGAACCAAAACTCAAAGACAGAGAATCCAAATGTAGTATCTATAATTGTGGTTCCTATTTTTAAAAAATACAATATTCGGGGGATGATAAGGAATGTGGTAAAAGGATTATTGTATTTATTCCTACAGTTGTTGTAAAAGTCCAAAAGTGCGCTATCTGTTAATATTTTTATAAAATGTCCGATTTGTTGTCAAAAACAATACAATACTAATATAGGCTGTTCAATTAACATGCCCCATTGACACGGGACGAAATCGCGGGCAAAAACTAGTGAAATAATATCTTTCTTTTCAGCATCTACCTAGTACATGACGAACTAAAAGACAAACAATTCGAGCTAGAATTGTCCTGGGTGTCGGAGGCCACCAGAGGGCGCCACGAGTTGGTGCCCAAGGAGCTGGCGAAAGAAGCGGAGAACGTGGCCAAACAAGCCCTAGCCGACATTGAGGACTCTGATGAGGGAGATATGTGAATTTAGTTAATACATTTTTATTATAAATGGCATGTTTTATTTTTTTACACTACTTAAGAGAATAATTCAGTAATATTCATACCAAAGTCGTATGTCAGAAGACAGAAATATCTATAAATTAAAAAAATAATTTTCAATATTTTGACTAGCGACTCGCCCCGTCTTCGCATGGATAGATAGAAAAATAAATTAGATTTTTTTTTAAATAAAATATATTCAATCTTACTTATAATGTAGCTTTCTATAGATTTTTAAAATTGATTATTTTTTGAGTTTATCAATTACAAACAAAAAAATCTTTCCTCTTTATAATATTAGTATAAGTAGATTAATTTAATATACATAATTACGTGTATTAAATATGTCTATAGGCCACCGTTACCACTTTCCATCAGGTGGGCCGTCAGCTTGATTGCCATTCTAAGCTGCATACAAAAAAAAAATACTTTGATCGTTTCCATAAAAAGTTTCTAAATTATCACTTTAAAAGTACTATATTAGTGAACAAAAGAAAGAAAAAAGAAAGAGGTTTGTTTGAATCAAAGTATTTGGCGTTCCATTGTTTCTGCCTACCCTAATTGGAGACGGGCGTGACAGATATGTATGTATGTATGTATGTATTAGTGAACAATTTTGCAATAACAATAGCGTCGATTCTGAAGTGCTACTTCTCTAAATCAATCTCATAATTATCTTCCTACCCTTGTCCCAATTATTTATTATTGAATTAAAAATATTTAAAGGCTAATATTACTTGTGCAATTATACGAATTAAAAACTATTTGTTAACTTTAAAGAAATATAGCTGCTCACTTTTTTTTTATATACAACTTAGAATGGCAATCAAGCTGACGGCCCATCTGATGGAAAGTAGTAACCGTCGCCTATAGACATGAGCACTACCATGGTACCCAGTAAATTCATACACACCCAGTAAATTCACGCCATATCTCACCCTTCAAACCGAAACACAGCCATGCAAACACAGCTGCTTCACGGTTGAAACACGAATGGGACAGAGGTACCCAAGCAATCGACTTTTGTACAAAGTTTCCCTCTGGTATGTCTATGTAGTATATTATCTCTTTGATATTAAGTATATATTTGTGTTTTTCTAAATATATATATATATATATATATATATATATATACCAGAGGAAGACTTCCTCTGGTTCTTCTGGGAAAAGAACAAAAAATCTGGCCTGTACGAACAGAAAATTAATTAAATAACGAATCAAAAATATAATTATATAAATTAATTGAAATTCAACAAATAAATTAATATTTTAATATTTTTTTATGCTTTTTGATGACATCTTTGCACTAAAGTTTTTAATATTTTGATTAAATCGATTTGTCATTTTAGGCCAGATTTCGGAAAACTGCCATGGCATGGCCATGACACGTTGACTACGTGCTAGTTAGGGAATCGGTTTCATTATTCATTATTTTGCATTTCAAGTTTTTTTTTAAATGTATGATAATGGAATGGTAACCCACCCGCGCTATCAGTATACACCGGCGGGGCACCAGTGAAGAATGATAGGTGAGGATGAAGTAGGTCAGTTAGCCCATCGTGACGAATTCTACAAGAATTGATCACGATGGTTTCCAGGGGGAAGCACGTGGAGGTCGACCTAATAAGTTAGCAATGGGGCTGTCAAACTCCATTGCTAACAATCCGTTTCCCCCCTGGCATTTCAAGTTGTTATTGAGGTATAGGAAGTTGAAAGGAAAGAGCATCACATAGTTGTCATTTATTTAATTTCGTATTGTCACTTTATGTGTGTAATAACTCGCAATGTCTGCAGGCGCACTAAGAACAATATACAAATTTCATGACCAATATTTTATGACTCACATATTTATAAAATTTACAATATAATCTCATTCGTTTTGCACATATTTTCTTTTTATATATTTACAAAATATTTAAATTTCATTAAAATTGTATACAATATTTATATATATATATATATGTGTGTGTTTTAGGTTAGCTATATAAATACATAAAAAATAATAAGAACATTATGTACAGTTTATAATCAGGTCAGATGCTAAGCTAAGCTTCATTTCCCCTCGTTCCTGTCTCCTTTTATTCCTGCTTGTCGGTCACTCTTGGATATAACTGAAAAGGAAATTAGAAAATTATATATTTTAAATAGACATTTTTCTAAAATTTCGGACATTATGAAATAAGACGACTTTTAATCACATTCTTTTTAAAATACAAGGGTTTGCTAATAAGAAAATAATAGTTGACAAGAGAATTTATTTTGTTCAGTAATAAACCTGGTACATCCTGAACCCTAGTTGTATCTCATGTGTATGTGTGCCTTCGCCCCGAGAATCTAGTGCGCCATGTAACCATAACATGCTCTCACTTGCCATCACGAATTACTCGCTATCAATCCGTCATATTCCCCTTATATAGTAGAGGTTCCCCTCATGTACCCCCAGTATAGTAGAGGTTCCCCTCAGGTACCTTCAGTATAATAGAGGTTCCCCACATGCACCCCCAGTATAGCTCTTCTATAGTAGCGCACCCTCACTAACCACCACGAATTACTCGCTACCGTTCTCCTCATATACTCCCAATATGGTGGAGGTTCCCCTCATATACCCCTAGTACAGTACAGATTCCCTCATGAACCTCACCACTATAGTACAGAGCTCACCCCGAGCAGGTTGCGCGGCACGTAGCCCTGGCGCGTGCCCAGGCGGCACCACCACCACTCGCGCTCCCCTACCATACATATACAGCCGCCACTATAGTACAGAGCTCACCCCGAGCAGGTTGCGCGGCACGTAGCCCTGGCGCGTGCCCAGGCGGCACCACCACCACTCGCGCTCCCCTACCATACATATACAGCCGCCACTATAGTACAGAGCTCACCCCGAGCAGGTTGCGCGGCACGTAGCCCTGGCGCGTGCCCAGGCGGCACCACCACCACTCGCGCTCCCCTACCATACATATACAGCCGCCACTATAGTACAGAGCTCACCCCGAGCAGGTTGCGCGGCACGTAGCCCTGGCGCGTGCCCAGGCGGCACCACCACCACTCGCGCTCCCCTACCATACATATACAGCCGCCACTATAGTACAGAGCTCACCCCGAGCAGGTTGCGCGGCACGTAGCCCTGGCGCGTGCCCAGGCGGCACCACCACCACTCGCGCTCCCCTACCATACATATACAGCCGCCACTATAGTACAGAGCTCACCCCGAGCAGGTTGCGCGGCACGTAGCCCTGGCGCGTGCCCAGGCGGCACCACCACCACTCGCGCTCCCCTACCATACATATACAGCCGCCACTATAGTACAGAGCTCACCCCGAGCAGGTTGCGCGGCACGTAGCCCTGGCGCGTGCCCAGGCGGCACCACCACCACTCGCGCTCCCCTACCATACATATACAGCCGCCACTATAGTACAGAGCTCACCCCGAGCAGGTTGCGCGGCACGTAGCCCTGGCGCGTGCCCAGGCGGCACCACCACCACTCGCGCTCCCCTACCATACATATACAGCCGCCACTATAGTACAGAGCTCACCCCGAGCAGGTTGCGCGGCACGTAGCCCTGGCGCGTGCCCAGGCGGCACCACCACCACTCGCGCTCGCTGTCGTCGCCCTTGCGCAGCACGTGCAGCGCGGCGCCGCTCGAGAACGACAGCTCGTCGCTGCGCGCCGCCGTGTACGAGAACACCGCGTACACTAGGCCATTGTTCATTATACCTAGCTTCTCTTTCACACCTGCAAACGACATTTAACATTGTGTTGTAGCGCTTAAGGTTCAAAAATGGTTTTGCTGATCTGTCTTAGAACACGTCTTCTTATTTATTTATTTATTTAACTCTATTGCACCATAAACAAAAATATACAATGACAATTGAACAATTCAAGTGAAATGCAGTAACATAAATACAGATTGAAATATACCCATAAAGGTACAAAAGGCGGTCTTGTCGCTAGGGCAATCTCTTACAGACAACCTTTGGTTAAAGGAGAACAGATAGAAGTGGGCAGGTGGCGCAAGAGTGAATTAATAATTTTTCGTGCATAAAATACAAAAACCTGTAATGCACAAAAATATCAAATACATATAATTTATATTTTTTACAATCTTTCTTCGTCTTCTTATTAGATCATCCCTTTTTAATAATACTTATAAAACATTAGGTGACGGAATGTAGTGTATTTGTGTGCTAAGTGCCATACTTACATGGTATATCTGAATGGATTGGTGTGTGGGCTGTATGTTAAAATTACATAATTATATTTCTTTATTTATCTTTATGAACAATATTCCTCACATATCATCTGTCACTGGTGCCCCGCCAGTGTATACTAATGGTGCAGGTGAGGTTACCATTACATTATCACCCATTAAAGAAAAAAAGCTTGCGAACTAGTCTATTGGTGTGATTTATTTTAAAATTCTATATTTTTTAATCGCAGTTACAAATTAAAGTGTCAAAAAAAAAAGGAACAAAGTTTAAAGAAATATCTTTAAATGTAAACCTACTAGGTCGTGTTATTTTAGGCCACCATTATACCGGTAACTGTTTATTCTCATTTCCATCTTGACTTACCATAAGTAGAATCACCTCAAGATTGATCGTGACTGGAACTGAATTGGACGAATCAATTTTGTATTTTTCAATTAGATACCACAAGGAAATCTTTAGCCCCATAAAGGGGTATTTTGTCAGTAGTCGATACACTTGGCAGATGGGTAAGCAACTGCAGTTAGGCTTTTAGAAATGTTTTAAGAGAGACGCTGTTTCCAATCCCTTTACCATTAAGCTCCTTTAGTCATCTCTTACGACACCCACATTAAAGAATGGGGAGGCGTATTCTATGCCGGGACCACATTGGCCAACTGTATACTTACTGTAAAGATATTCTGAACAGCCGTCAAAACCTTCCTCGTCCTCTTCGCACTTCTCGGCCGCGGTCTCTTGGTCAGACAGCGTGGTTGCGAATATACACGCGCCTGGCGTTATAAATGTTTGTTTTAAAACAAATTGAAATGATAAATAAAACAATTCGGCATCTAAAATGAAAACTTTCGCCTCTAGACTTTACAGAATAATTGTACATTTTGATTCTCATATTATTCCTCCTCATACCTCCATGCTAAATCTCATCAAACTGAAACATAGCTGCTTAACAAATATTCAAATCATAAAAGGTATAAGCTCTCTCTTTGTGTACTTATCAATCTAACAAAACTAGCATTAACTAGCAATTATTGAATCGCGCTCATGAATAAGGGCTCCTATTGAGTTTGAAACTAGTCAGGCATCCCCGAATTTAAATCGTGAATAAAAAACAACATAAATAATAAAAATACAGTATGACTGACAACAGTAATTATTCAACAAGTTAGGATTTTGTAAAAAAAATACTTCAATGTACGAATTAGGGTAGACGCCACGCGGGAGTCAATTTCGATAAAAAAAAAGAGATTTTTTATACAACTAAGATGGCAAATAACCATATGGCCCGTTTGATGGTAAACGAAGTTACCGTAGCATATAGATGTCATGGGCACATTGTCGACCCTTAAGAAGCCTTAATACGCCCTTTTTGGAGAATCCCATGATGTAGTCTCCAGAGAAAGCCTTGACATGAAGATTATTTCACAACCTGAGTTTTCGCAGGCGGAATAACCAAAGAATAGTCAAAAACTATTCAAATTAGCAAAGTTAATAAATATCCTTTAATATAACGTGTTCAAAAAGTACTCGTAGGTTTCTACATGTCCTTTCTTGAATAAAATAAAAAGAGAATTAATATGTACGCACCATTATCAACGAGGAAGCGCACCATCGGCAGATTGTTGCAGGAGGCAGCACAATGCAGTGGAGTCCAGCCGTCTGAGTCCTGGGCGTTCACATCGCAGCCAAGTTCCACAAGGAATCTGAAAAACGATGGAACGTATTGGTTAGAGTATGATCATAAATATTTACCAACAACTTCTTGTGGCTGGAGAAGTTGTGATAAGAGTTTCCCTGTTTGGTCATAGCTTTAGGCTTGACTAAGCACCAGAATAGATAGCAACTTATAAAAATAAATGTACAGAAATTTTAGAAGCATGCTAGATCACCATGTTGAGGATTAAACTTGGATCGAACCAGTAAGGTTTTGTACAAAAGATATGTGGATTTCAACGCTGTCTCGATGTTTTCTGGTGAATGTAGAATGTATGAATTAATAATTAATTGCTATGCAAATTCTAGGAGAGCAGAACCATCCAGGAGTTAATTTAAACATAATAAAGCTATTTTACCTACCTATAAATATTGATTTGGTAAATATTATTTTAGTTGTCGTAATAAGTACTAGGAGAACAGAACTACTCAGAAAATTATACGAAAACACAAATTTCACTTTCAGGTTTTATAGAACCATCCAGGAGTTAATTTAAACATAATAAAACCTTTTTTACCTACCTATAAATATTGATTTGGTAAATATTATTTTAGTTGTAATAAGTACTAGGAGAACAGAACTACTTAGAAAATTATACGAAAACACAAACTATAATTATTTCACTTTCAGGTTTTATAAATTCTATATAGTACTAGGAGAGAAGAATACAAGAAGCATTGATGCGTTTTTTGGTACGTAATGTTTCTAGTTAGCAAATATTCTAGGAAACGAGTACAATGGAAGAGGTAATATGATTTTAAACTCACTTGACAATTTCGAAGTGCCCGGCACAGATAGCATTGTGTAGAGCGGTGATGCCTTCGTCATTTGCCGCACTCGCATTTTGAACCTGAAAACAAAATATACAACAATTTAATGTAAAACACACATAATATTATTTTGTATCTATTTAGAAATATGAATAATTTAATGACTTTCTATGAAATACCATTTAAAGTGCCATTTTTTACTTCAACGAATCCATTCTTCGAAACATTCTATAGTCCATTTCAGCATGCATTTTTGCATATAAAAATGCTTTAATTTAGATTTGAGATCTGTTTTTTGTTTTAAAATATATCTACTTATACTTTGTAAAATATACCTGTGTTGCAGTTTTCTTGACGAGTTCCAATTCTCCTTCTAAACTGGCATCCAATAGTAATGCGAGCGGATCAAAACTCACTCTCCTCGTCAAAGGTGCCTTTCCTCCTTGCTTCAAGTTGCCTTTCTTTGATCGCCTCAGTACATTCTCAGAGCCCTGAGAATCCTGACCGTTCAAATCGACCGAACTAATTTGTTCGGCTATATCTGCCACATTATCTTTACTCTCCTCTTGTTTGTCACTATTAGACGATATGTTAGTAGTTAGTGCCCTATCAACTTCATCTTTCTGCTTCGTTTTATCTTTTAGGCCGTTCTGCATTTCACTTGGTACGGAATCCAAAGTTAGATGATCCATTTCGGGGAACAAGAAAGCCGGTGGCATCTCAATGCGACGGTTGATACTAACACTGATACCATTCTTAGCTGAATTCATGTTCCGAAGTTTAGGTTGCTGTTCATTTAATGGGGGTTTCCTAATGGTTAGTGGACGCGCCTTTATGATCATGTCATTACCGCTATTGCCATTAGATTCCTTCTGATTCTGTTGTGATTCGCTATCGTTTGATTCTTGTAAAGGTATGGTGGGCATTGGTGTGGTCTCCGAGTTTTGGTTGAAACCGGCATCGTTATTTGCTGACTGTCGCGGTGGAGTCTAAAATATAATGAAATTGGTATTTACTTCTTGCAAACAATAATAGATTACGAATTAATATTCACTGTAAAATAATCTTTTTTTAAAGATGTACTTTCATAATGATGGTATTAGCTTAAAGGCTAGTTGCTTAAATGTGAATAGCAAACAAACTGATGGCCCACTTGATAGAAAACGGTAACTGTTACGTTACAGACATGAATAGTACCATAGACACAATGAAGTATATTGTGTCACCCATAATACCTTTCATGCGTTGCCATTTCTGAATAATATGTATTATGTATGCCTCTGTACCCTATAATTTCAATTCTACCCTTCAAACCGAAACACAGCCATGCAAACAACTGTTTCACGGCAGAAACACAAATAGGACAGAAATACCCAAGCAGACGACTTTTATACAAAGTCTCTCTAAAATTCATAAATCATATATAAGCAAACGACTAAGAAAACAAAGTACTTTTATGAAATAAGTAGTGACATAACTATTTCTCTCTCTCTGTTTAAAATACAAATAACGATTTACAAAATCATGTTATTATTTATTTTTATTTTAATACTTTATTGTACACATTAGTTAAAAAAATATTAGAGAGGTAAACAAAAGTACAAAGGCGAGCTTAACTCTGATAGAGTTTATTATAATAAAAGTACCTTTATGGCAGGTTTTGGAGGTAGTGCTGGCTTGGGCGATTTGTCAGTACCGCTCACGTCAGGAGTAGACAATGGTGTGCTGGCACTTTGTGGCGGAGATAATAACATGCTCTGCGATGACGTGTTTTGACCACTGAAGTTACTCCCCGTGCTAGTTGACAATCCTGACGCCGTGTTTCTAACGATCTGGGGTTGGGAAGTCACCACATTACTAGCTACATGATTTGATGATGGTGCGGTGATGCTTTGGGTCTGAACGGTCTGTGGCTGGACCGGTTGGATCTTAGTGGATGATGTCTGATAAATAGGTGATGGTTTCCCACTCGAGACCTGAACTGCTGTGGGTGCTACACTTGATACAGGTTTCTGTAATGAATGAATGATTGATGATATTTACAGATGATGTGCAAACAGCAATGGGTATGATACAAGCTGAAGTGATCTACTAAAATAATATATGGTAATGTGGAATAATGGTAATTTCTTAAATTTGATTTTAAAGCAAAATGAACTTACCCCAAAACCTATAGAACTGCTAGTCGTTGTCGTATTAGATCCCAAACTCGGAGAACTTCCCTTTATAGCGTTACCCTGTTGACTCTTCCCCGCGCTACTCTTCGAGCCTTCGTTGCTCTGACTATTATTTTGACTTAGCCTAGAATTCTGTGGATATGCATGATTCTCTTTCCCCTCCTGGTTACATCTACTGGAGGAATCAGATTTTTGCAACTGATATGTATGTTCCTGTGGATATGTGGTTTCTGTTTGACTTAGAGGCGTCGCAAGACTTTTGTTCACCACCGTCAGTGGTGTTGAATGTACAGTCATATGATTAACGTTTATATTCGCTGCATTCTTGTCTTCGTTGTTCTTATTGTTGGGGTCAGGCTTCATTTTGCCGTTTGTACTTTGTGGAAATTTGGTGTTATATGGCAACGTTTGATATTTTGGATCCGATTTACTTGCAGCAAACTCTGGCAGAAATTCTTGTTCGTTGATCTTTAGCTCTTTACCAGTTTGATTGCTGTTCGAACTGCTTGTACTATTTGGACTGTATTGTGGTTGTTTTGGGTAATCTGGATATTTATTTAAATGTTCGAACATGCCTTTCTGATCGTAAGCATTGGTGATACCCTGTTGCACGTGATTTATGTTCTCGTGTTTCGGGTACTGTCCTTGAAATTGGTTATCTCCTGGTTGCATGTGAGGGTATCCATTATAGAGTGGGTTCATCATCTGTTTCTGCTGCAAGTAATGGGCTTCTTGTTGCGTCATGTGGGTTTGCATATTATCACATTGTGTAAGTTGTTTTAATGGCACGTTGTTTTGTATTACATTCTGCTTCATTGCCTGGAACAATATGAATATTATAAAAATGTAAAGTCTTCCTATGTCGTTTTGTCTCGTAATCGTCAATTTGCTTTTTATGCATCTTATGTATGAACGCAAGCCGCTTATGTTCATTATTATTTTTTTATGTTTTAAAAATGAGATCAAAAAGAGAGCATTAATAATATATAATGAATAATAATTTATTACGGAAACCACATAAAGGTTATATATATATATAAAAATTTTATGTTTTTTTGAGTTAAATATAATAATAATTTATAATAAATGATGGAGTTCTGAGATAATAACATAAAAAAAAATTACAACATCCTTATTTTTTGTGGTTAATCAATAAGAGTCTACTAGATTTTATTTTAACAATTCTTTCTCAAAAAACTGTCTCACCTGGAAATTACTATGGCTGACGCTCTGAGCATGAGGCACATGGTTATAAGGCTCGACGGCGGCAACGTTCCCTCTCGGCTGCTGGTTCTTTGGTTGACTATTAGCGTTGCCTGTATAGTTCGACAGTTGCTGCATAGGCGTTGGGTTGTTCGTTCTGGAATTTTAAAGATTTATTATTAGTATCATTCATAAAAATTAAAACCTACTACAAACCTAACTATTAAAACACGAACAGAATTTCGTGCCTCCAGACAAACTGTTTATATTTACCAGAGGGAGACTTTGAGTACCTCTGTCCCATTCGTATTTCAACCATGAAGCAGTTGTGTTTGCATGGCTGTGTTTCTGTTTAAAGGGTGGGATATGGCGTGAATTTACTGGGTACAGAGGAATAATAACACCGGAGTCCTCAGGAATGGCAACGCATGGGGGGTGTCATAGGCGAAACAATATACTCTGTTATGTTCATGGTACTGCTCATGTCTATAGGCGACGGTTACCAATTTACATCAGGTGGGCCGTCAGTTTGTTTGCCATTCTAACTTGTATAAAAAAATTACTCTTCTCCTGGTTGCCTGGAAGAGATCGCTCTTAGCGATAAGGTGACGCCGCCCATTGTTGTCTTAGTATAATATTTTTTTTAATTGTTTGTATTTATAATAAGTTTATTATTTTAATAGCATGAAACAATGCCACGGAGGGGTTCTGGTGACTTGTGATACGGGTTTTTCAGATACCCTGTTCAGACACCAGTTCTTTACAACTTCGATATATCTATGGTATCATTTTAAGTGTTTCATTCTACTAAAAAAGTTATGAGGTAAAATAAATAAACATTAATCTTATGGAGGAAACAATAAAGAGTATCTATCTATCTATCTATTACACAGTTCTGTCACTGAAAGGAAGGGTGGCTCATTCTATGCCGGGACCACACGGCATAAGCGTCTAGCTATCTATTAAACACGTTCTAATTATGAAAGTTTCGAAGCGCCATTTTTGGTCACTAACGTAAATTCCATTACATAATTTTTCTTCAACATTTAGGAACAAACCTCTCAGAGCTAAGACTCTAATTTGAATATTTTTCCAATATTCAGAAGTTGCAAGAAAAAAAAAAAATAATCTGTAGAAGCCAATTCTATAATCTTTAATCTGAAAACGAATTTAGATTATCTTGAGAAAAAAAAAAAATAACGGCCCATCGTCTCGAAGCAAATTGGATGAAGTTGTCAATTAGCTGATGATGATTTATGTCTTCACCATATCGCGCGTATCTTTCTTTATCAAATATATTGTCGTCAGATATTTCGCCATAGAATAAGTTTTTGATATTCGACATTACTTTCAGAAGTTAGACACGAGAATTGTTATATGAAGATAAATTGGCTAGATGCGTGTGAACCAGAAACGAGTGGCACTTTTATTAAAATATAGTTATTTTCCTTCATTTACTGGCAATATATTTCTTTTTGTTATTATCATTATATCAAAATGAGTAAATTAAGATTATGTAGCAATTGTAAAGTTTTTTTTTATACAACTTAGAATGGCAAACAAGCTGACGGCCCACCTGATGGAAAGTGGTAACCGTCGCCTATAGACATGAACAGTACCATGGACATAACAGAGTATACTGTTTCACCCATGATACCCCCTATGCGTTGGCCTTCCTGAGGACTCAGGTGTTATTCCTCTGTACCCTGTAAATTCACGCCATATCCCCCCCTTCAAACCGAAACACAGCCATGCAAACACAACTGCTTCACGGTAGAAACACGAATGGGACAGAGGTACCCAAGCAATCGACTTTTGTACAAAGTCTCCATCTGTTAAATGTTCTTGACTAGCCTGTTTCGCCCATGATACCCCCCATGTAAGTGTTATGTAGTATGGAATTATTGATATTTGACTATGACGTGGTTGGGGGCCTTGAGTAAGTCATGCTCACTAAAATGTACAGACTGGTGGTGGTGTGGTGGGTCAGGTTCCCTAAAATATGATTGAGCGCAATGATGACTGGTTCACTCGTTATACTCGTGAACGGGTGCTGCATGTAGGAACTGGTCTGCTTTGGTCATTGCAACCGGTTTATTTTAGTAATTTGTTTTAATTGCATACTATATATTTTAAATTTTACGATATGATGCTACTTAGTAGTTCATTATTTATATTGTTAAATTTTTTGAAAAAAGCAACAGCTGAGTTTCTTACTCGTTTTTTGGCTAAAATTGCGTTCCGAATGGGCGGTAATGAAAAAATGTCTATTTAAAAAATGTTTAAATTTAATTTTGTTTGAATAAAAATATTTCTTTCTTTCTTCTTCTTCTTTCTTTCATATATTTTTAATATAAATTTTGAGATCGCAATGGTGGCACAAAAGTATATACTCGTATCTGTTCCTAGTCTATGAACACTCGCAATATCACAGACTAAAGTCATTATATAAAAAAAACATATGTAGTTTCTAGGGAAACCTCGTCAGAGAGCTTACTCCACAGCCTAAGCGTTCGTGGGAGAAAATTTCTCTGTACTGTATGTTTAAGCATGGAAACATGAATTCCCTGTTGATGGCGAGTGGTGCGATGATAAAAGGTGGTAAACATCATTTTAAACAATTCCTCAGAGTTCAAATTCATACAATTCAGTTACAATTTTAAGTTACATTAAAAATCACCTTTGTGGCTGCTGCTGTGGGTGGCGGTGCGCGGCTGTTAGCTGTCGATTGAGGGCCCTCTTCCTCAGCAGTCGTGCTTGGAGCTCGGAGACCCGGCGGTCTATACTGCGCATCTCCTCCTGCCGCGCCCCCAGCGCCGCCCGTTGCGCCGACAGCCTGCCGTTTTGTTGCTCGTTCAGCTTGTTGCGATACTGCAAATAGCAAAATGTATGGTTTTAATTAAGTAATAATAATTAACATGTATACAATTTAAAGATACAGCTTCAAACGGGCCCAGTCACTGTACAGTATCTCAAAAAATTTAAGTAATATATAAAGATCATTTGGAAAATAGTCAAAAATGATTTATTAACAATTTTTTATTAGCACATCTTTTCGGTTATGTTCCACGATTGTTACTGTCAACAAGAAGATACATACATACTCTTTGAAAGTATTAAATATTCTAATTCTTGTAGAGTTTCCTTTTTTGATAGTCGGATTAATTAGTTCGACATACAGTTAATTTCAGACTAGTAATGATGATCACGAAATGATAATAATTATATCAGCCCATTAGCTGTCCACTGCCCACAAATTCCAATAGTTGCTATACTAATGCAGGTGGATTGGCAATCGCAGTTAGGCCTTAGGTATTGTTTTAGGGCACTGTTGCCCATCCTTTGATTATTAAGTTAGACGCTTCTATCGACATCCATGGAAAAACAAGGGTTTTTTTATAATGGTGATAATGGAATGACAATCCGCCTGCGTTAACGGTATACGCTGGCGGAGCACCAGTGAAGGGTGATCGATTAGAATGAAAACAGGCCAGTTAGCTCATCATGATGAATTTATCAGGAATTAACCATGATAGTTTTCAGGGGGGACCGAGTCGATCTGATTGGATATATTGCTAGCAATGTGATTCTTTCCCTCCCAGAAAGCAAGAGGTGACCCATTCTATGCCGGGATCACACAGCAATAGAAATGATAATATGAATATTCACCTTAACTGGGAAAAATACTCTAATTCCTAAAATTAAAATGAACCTCCTAATCAAACACTATATCAAATATTTTAAGGCAAAGCAAAAAGCTGAGTTGTGGCCATTTTGTATTATTGTGGTACACGTATGAAGAAAAAAAAAATTGTTACTAATTTTATGCATTCTGATTTTGTTTTTTTTTTTTATTTTTTGTATATGTTTTTTTTATCTTTTTTCACATTGCATTTGTGTCTTTTGCTGTTTGTGTGCTGTAAGTGATGCAAATAAATTATCTATCTATCTATTGTAATTAAAAAAATATATTGGAAAGCATTCCTTTGTTTGTGAAACAAAAAACAGTAAATCACGAAAGTTGACTATTCCCGAGATGTGTGCATTTTACGATGCGATACTATAAACTTTCAACAAGTGATGCCGCATTTGTATTCGCAGAGAATTCGAATACAAATAGTGCATTGGTTAAAATTGAAAGAAAAATGTCGCTATAAAGTGACAATAGCCTTTGTCTGGTACAGAGATGCGCAAATCGTGTCAGGAAATGGATTCAACGTGGAGCGGTTCCACTGCTTAAAAGAACTATTTTGTTGCATCATTTTAATACAAATATATATTACATTTATGAAGTACAAAAGGAGGCGTTATCGCTAAAGCATTCTCTTCCAGACAACCTTTGGGTAGAAGAGAAAATAAAAAACAAATATCTATGTATTTTAGAAACAATATCTATGCATTGGTCCTATAACGAATAAGTTAAAAGTTTTTATCATATTTGAAAATAGACATCCGACCGATATCGGTACACTATAAACAGTTATACTCTGTTACGTCCATGGTACTGCTCATGTCTCTAGGCGACGGTTACCACTTTTCATCAGGTGGGCCGTCAGCATGTTTGCCATTCTAAATCGTATAAAAAAATATCGGATGCGATATCGGAATCAGTGGTGACCTTTTTTCCATAATCAACATCCAGAGAAACCCGATATGTAGATATCGGATCGATACCTTACTCATGTCTAGTATCCACCAAGCTTTCAAAGCGAACTCGATCTCGTGGATCGGTCGGATATAAGAACACAATTAGGTAGATGCGTCAGTTTTGGAGCTATATTCGCACATACGTAGTTCCAATCGAGGTCACTGTCTCTTCATAGAACTATTCCGACCCAGAACTACATAAATATGGGTCAAACCGATCGCCCCTACAAAGTAATTTGAGACAACTGTAAAAAGTTCCACCAAATGCGTTCCGCCCTCTAGCGTCACTACTTTACCATATGTAGCACGTATATTTAATGCATATTACTGCACTGTGCACTAATGCATGACAAGTTACATTAGCATCTCTCTATGCTGGTGCATACTAAATGAAAGCGGATTACAGCAGAGTGGCGTTAAGTATGAAATATAATTAATTTTACAACTAAATTTGAAATTTTGTTGCTGTTTTCGTTTTATACAAAATTCCAAATTGTACTAGGGCGGTATAAAAATATAGGAGTTACGTTAAAAATATTTTAGCCAGTTAAGTAACAAATTAAAATTTGATTTTACTTATAGTTAGAACAAAGTTGTATCAAGATGGTGTCCATACATAGACTGAGAAAATAAAATATATGTGGAGTCTTAATTTATCAACATTAGACGTCAAAACAATAATTCTTAGAATTTGCTTCCATCTGTATGTGTATGTCTTGAGGTCATGTTGAAACTACAGCAACAAATTAGACGCGGTTATAACAGTTTTACTCTTGAATGTCTATCTTAAAATCAGAGGGCCTACCATGAAGTATTTTCCGAAATTTCGGGGACGAACGAAACAGAAATTTGATGTTGAATTTATATAATATATGCTGTTTAAAATTATTAAAAGTGTTAAAATATCGTTCCTCTGGACTATTAGGATAGGATTTATGATGAACGAAATGTTAAGCTCCATTTACTGGGTCGATTTTGATACGAACAAAAACACGAAATTGAGCGCGAAATTTCGGAATTTCATTTCATGGTAGACCACCAGGTGTAGATAGGTTTTATTCGAACAGGGAGTTATCTTACGGAATTCCATATCACTGGTTATTTGTTTAGAATTACCCTATTCAATTCCTCTACCATTAGTATGTGTGTGTCAATCTTCGATTGTTGGCAGTCGCACACGTACTAATGGTAGCGGAATTGAATGGGGTATTTGTTACCAAATAATCAGTGTATATTTTATCTTGATGCACGCATGATTGTATGTAAAATTGTAATGTCGCGTGTGCAGCTTTAATGACCACTGTTTAAAATGTAAAAATTTCCACCCGTGCGAAGCCGGGGCGGGCCGCTAGTCATTCATAAAGTTACTTTTAGCTGCCTTGATTAAATGTCTTATAAAAGATGAAAGCGCGATCTTCCGAAGACTCCGTCTACACGATTAAAGATTAAATCGATTCAGATGGAAACTTTCATAGTAATTCTTCCACAGAATTGCCATCTCGTTATCTCGTGAGTAACATTTCGCAAAGTTCTATAGAAGTACGAGCAGCTACTCCTTCGCCACAATATATTCCGACATCTATAGACTAGAAATGCAGAAACTTGGATTCGAAATAACCTACTAATATTGTTTAAAGTCAAACTTTATAAAGGTGTTTTTTTATATACAACTTAGAATGGCAAACAAGCTGACGGCCCACCTGATGCAAAGTGGTAACCGTCGCCTATAGACATGAGCAGTACCGTGTACATAACAGAGTATACTGTTTCGCCCCTGATATCCCCCATGCGTTGCCATTCCTGAGGACTCAGGTGTTATTCCTCTGTATACAGTAAATTCACACCATATCCCACCCTTCAAACCGAAACACAGCCATGCAAACACAACTGCTTCATGGTTGAAACACGAATGGGACAGAGATACCCAAGCAATCGACTTGTGTACAAAGTCTCCCTCTGTATTTGTTAACCGACTTCGTAAAAAAGAGGTTCTGAATTCGGTTACATTGTTTGTTTGTTAATCTCGTAACTTCGTCTGTGGCTGTGACGCTCACGCTTGTATCACAGTCGTTTATAACCAATTACATGTAAATTAAACCGGCAGTTATTATATTAAAATATATATACATACATATATGTGTGCATACTTATTTCAAAGACGAAGAGAATTGGTTTTTTTTTGATAATTTCTACCATTGAAATTTGAAACGTCTTGTTCAGTTTGACAAATATTATCAATACATCTCGTCTGTACATATATACTTATAATAAATCTGTAGAGAGATCAATTCTGTACATGAAATATATTTCCAAAATAACTATCAGGGGGTGATTAGTGATCGATACTGATGCCAAAAATGCAATCAGTAAAATTTTTGTTTGTCTGTCTGTCTGTTTGTTCGTTATAGAAACAAACACTACTCGACGGATTTTAACGAAACTTGGTACAATTAATCTTCATACTCCTGGGCAGGTTATAGTATACTTTTCATCACGCTACGATCAATAGGAGCAGAGCAGTGAAGGGAAATGTTGGGAAAACGGGAGAAGTTACTCCATTTTTAAATTTCCGTCGCGTGTGCAGCCTTAACGACCACTGTTTTAAATGTAAAAATGTCCACCTGCGCGACGCCGGTACGGGCCGCTAGTATATAACAAATATGTTCCTTATAATTTAATTTCTATTTCAAAGAACACGCAGAAATATTTCCCAAATGAAAGAATTTTTATTTACTCACAAATTCAATGTGAAAAAAGTTAAAAGAGCACACAGTATTTCATACGTGTTTCCCAAGCATTGATTCATTAAGTTAGATATATACATTTGATGCTTTCACTGTCATATTAACATCAGAACTTGGCATTATAACCGTTTTCAGGCGAAGATCAAAGATTTCTTGCCAGCGTCTCCAATTTCCTGTGCCAACAGACTCGCGAAAAAAGTAAAGCGAAAACGGTCGAGTCGAACGGACGGTTCAGTGTTCCGCACATCATGCGTTGTATTTACGAGAAATTTATTTATAGATTAAATAAATAAAAATGTGTATAAAACGATCGATGAATGTGGAAGAAGCGAAAGAGATTTGTTTGAATCGGAGCATTTGGCGTTCCATTGTTTCTGCCTGCCCTAATGGGAGACAGGCGTGACAGATATGTATATATATGTAAATAAAAATGTATTTAACAAACTGTGCCCCGCAGTTTTACTCGTGATCGTATCGTGATGTTTAATAGCCTGTAACCATCCTCAGTAAATGAGCTATCAAATACAATAAGATTTTTTTAAATCCAACTGGTATTTATATTAGATATTATAAATTTTTATTATTAATTAAGATTCCAAATTTAAGATTTGAAAATACATATATACAAAGTATTAAAATGTGATTCCAAAGAAGGAGCGTAACGTTTAAGATTACGCTTCTCAAAAAATTGACATCAATTGTGACAAAAGTTATTTTATCTAAAAACTAAACCACTGAACCGATTTTGATATAATTTTTATGAAAGTAATCTGTAAGTTTATCCGTTCGAATAAAGCAAGAATTTTCCAAATCGGTTTTTGAACTGACGGAGATATAAAAAATACAAGCTATAAAATTATGAATTTTTTATAATATATATATATATATATATATATATATATATATATATATATATATATATATAATCTAATCATTTCTGCTTTGTGTCTCTTGTATATTAATTTACATGTATAAAATTATTGCATTTTTCAATATACAAATATATATTGAAAATACTCTAAACGGAGATACCAGTCTGATATTTATTAAAACAATTATTGAAGTATGCAAGTTTTTTTTTTTTTTAGTAATATAAAAACATATATTCACTTACTCGTAGTTCTGCACAAATATACACTTACGATACTTTTATTTTTTTTCTTAATTTAGAAAGTAGCTCGATTCAATTTCATTTGAAGCCGAGACACAAGGTCAACTGAAATGATCCCGTAAGTGCCCACTACAGTTCGTCCCATCGCATAAATGGAACCCTATTTTCTCTGAACGTCTTCGTTTTCCTTTCACGTGCGTAGAACGAATCAAACTCTTAAATGTTGGCTAAAAAGCGTTGACATGGAAAAATCCGTTCGCATGGAATTGATTAAGCCTAAGAATGGATTTGTATAGAGATAACTCTACGCAATATAATGGACTATGGGAATATCCGAATGTTATATGGAGATAATGATATCTGAAGGGTTCCGTTGACCCGTGGCCAGAGGGTTCAGCAGACACGCGTAAATAATGGTTAACGGTTGCCGCCGCGACCTTGCATTTTAGGGTCGAAGGCGGGCATTTGTCAAATTGAATTCGAAATGATAAGAAGTGTTGAAAAGGCGGTTTTGTAAATTTGTCTTTATAGTATATATATATATATATACCAGAGGGAGACTTTGTACAAAAGTCGTTTGCTTGGGTACCTCTGTCCCATTCGTGTTTCAACCGTGAAACAGTTGTGTTTGCATGGCTGTGTTTCGGTTTGAAGGGTGGGATATGGCGTCAATTTATAGGGTACAGAGGAATAACATGAGTCCTCAGGAATGGCAACGCAGGGGGGTATCATGGGCGACACAGTATACTCTGTTATATTATATTATACAATGTATATATATATATATACATATTGATTTATTGATTTATTGATTTATTTATTTCCGGAATTGATTTCATTATTTTATTATGTCAATCGTTAACTATCCAAAAAATAGCCTGGCTGTGTGCATTGGCCACATCATCACCAGATTCATGGTCACGTCAAAGTTGCTCATGACTAAGGTCCCGGATCGTCCCAAAACTAGTCAAGCTTTCTCGACTAAAATACATGTAAATTCGGGTTTTCTTACATTAATATAGTCGTAAAATGGATATTTGTGAAACTTTTAGCAATAAAATGGACAGCACTACTTAACGATTTAAATAAACATTAATATATATTAATATATCCTAAGAAGAATGGTTCTTGAGTAGCGACCCCGTATAAGTAAATGCAGTGTAGAGCTACCCCCACTAGACAGAGTGACGACCTCAAATAGATTGCAGGAAGTCAATGAATGCAGGTGGCTCAGGACCGTTCCTTATGGCAGTCTATGGAGAATGGGGAAGGGATTGTTAGTAACGGGGTGGTTAGTCCTCATTGCTATTAATATACCCTATCAGGTCGACCTCCACGCGGTTCCCCCTGTAAACTATCGTGACTAATTTATCGCTGAATTCGTCATGATGGCAGGCAGGTCAGTTAACCTGCTTTTTCATTTTTACTAAATGATCCCTCACTGGTGCCTAGCCAGTGTATACCGATAGCGCGGACAGGGTTACCATTTCATTATTGTCCAATAAAAAAAAAGTCTATGGGAGAGGCCTATGTTCAGCAATGAACAGATAATGGCTGAGATGGTGATAATCTTACGCTTCAAACCGAAACACAGTTATGGAAGTATATATTCCATTTTAAAAGGCCGGCAGCACACCTGCAATGCCGCTGGTGTTGTGGGTGATCATGGGCGGCGGTAGTCACTTACCATTAGGTGAGCCGCATGCTCGTTTGCCCCCTGTGTTGTAAAAAAAAATAAATAAAAAATAACTCCTTGGCAACAAAAACATAATTTTGTACAGTCTCTTTGATAAATTATATATTTAAATCCATAACTATAAAATACAGTCTTCGATAAGCGAGTGACTATTATATGATTTGAATGAGATAGCTGGTCAAAGTTTTCGAGACGAATGAATACAACTTATCACGAACGGATTCGAGTACACAATTTCTTACTTTATCTCCCGTTGCGGGATCGTCGAAGGCTATAGTCTGCCTCTGTGAAAGATTACGCTTCATATTCCTTTCTGCAGATCCGATAAAAAGCCATTCGTGATATCTACACAAATCCATTTTAAATAAATCTATTACAGTGAATTTTCACGACAATTTTTGATATTTTTTTTTATAACACTGACGTGGCAAACAAGTATACGGCCCACCTGATAGTAAGCGGTTACCGTAGCCTATGAACGCCTGCAATACCAGGGGTATTACGCGCGCGTTGCCGACCCTGACGAAATCTCTTTACCCCCCTTTTGAAGAACCCCATGCTGTAGTCTCTTGGGAAAACCTCGGCAGGGAGTTCATTCCACAACCTGAGTGTATAAAAGATGTCGTTAAATCAGAAATCCAAAAACAAAAATATCAATTAATTGTATACCTGTAAATAAGTTTATTTTAAAGACAACAGAACTGTCGTACATAGAGAAGGATTATGGAAAAAGATGAAACATATAGATTTAACCGTATAGCGAATATGTGTAGATCATATAATGACGCTCATCAAGATGACCTCGACATATTTGGACTCGGTTATAATCAATATCGCAGGCAATTGTATAAAATAATGTAATATTTAGAATTTTTTTATATAATTTTTTTTGTTTTTTATTTAACTTTCTTTATGTTTATGTTTCTTTTTATGTTTAATTTTGTTCACTAATAGTTGCAACCGAATGGCTCTGTTGCAGTCGCATTTATTATTGGATCACGCTGTGTGCACATGTTGTGGCAAGTTTACCTGATCAATACATTAATGTACTTGCATGTTATAACATTAAGTTTGTAGTTTGTAAATTTCTGTTATGTGCGCCTAATAAATAAAATAAAATTAAATAAATAAAATTGATTTTCAGCATGGACAATTAAAGGGATACTTTTAAAATATCTATATATCATTTAAATTAATATTCAATAAGCCATATCTGTATTATAGATATCAATTAATTTATATAATTGTGTTATATCTATTAATTATATATATAATTAAAAAATATATAAAATATAATTTATATAATACAATATTAATAGACATATTCTAAAGGTATTTACAATATATTACTTTAAGTATATATATAGAAAATATATTCACCAGATCATCAATTTGATATTACCCTGTACAAAAGTTTTTTTTATTCACCTCTGTTTTTTACCGTAATATATTTTTTGTATAGCTGTTTTTTTTTAAAGGGTGTGATATAGCAGTGAATGTATAGGGTACAGAGGAATAACACCCGAGTGCTCAGGAATGGCAACGCATGAGGGGTATCATGGCTGAAACAGTATACTCTGTTATG
This sequence comes from Galleria mellonella, assembly GCF_026898425.1. Classification (NCBI taxonomy): domain Eukaryota; kingdom Metazoa; phylum Arthropoda; class Insecta; order Lepidoptera; family Pyralidae; genus Galleria; species Galleria mellonella. The sequence goes on along the minus strand of NW_026442037.1, from coordinate 3,529,353 downwards.
TCCATGGTACTGCTCATGTCTATAGGCGACTGTTACTGCTTTCTATCAGATGGGCCGCCAGTTTATTTGTTATTCTAAGTCGCATAAAAAAATGAAAAAGAAATACAACAAATTTAAGGAATTAAATAATAATAGGCTACTAAACATTATAAATATTATTCCATCAATAGGCGACGGTTACCACTTTCCATCAGGTGGGCCGTCAGCTTGTTTGCCATTCTAAGTTGCATAAAAAAATGTCAGTATTTATTACCAACTCAGTAATTTTAACAAAACATATACCCTCCCTCCATAGTAATAAAATCTAAATTGCGTTTAATCAAAAAGATTATCAAGTTTATATCAACATTTTCGGTGCAAATTAGAGGAGTGAGTTTAATTCAGGGGTACCTTTAAAAGACAGGGCCGTATTGGGAACACTGCGTTTGTAAACGAGCGTCGTTACCGCCAGATGGCAGGCAATAAGTCTTGTATGAAACATAGCCAGTAATAGTTTTATTATGGCATATTATTTCACGTTTAGGTTTTTTGTTTATTTATTACTAGTTTGAGCAATGGAGTTGTCACATAACTCGACGATTGACAACAGATGGAGAAGAAAAAAAGTTCCTCCTCTTTCCTATTTGCTGTGCTCAACAAGGAATTGAAGTTTTTTAATGGATGATAATGAAATTTTAACCCCGTCTTCGCTATGGATATACAATGGCGGGGCACCAGTAATGAGGACGAAAGCAGGCCAGAGACAAGCTTCTATTTGCAACTTTGTATGATAGTGGTTTTATCAGCATTAAAATATACAACTGCGGTCAGGCTTTGGAGACGTTTTAAGTAGCGTCCTTCTTTGCACTTCCCTGCCAATCCCTCGCCCTTACTTAGTCGCTCTTACGACACTCACAGGAAAGCAAGGTGTGGCCTATTTTATGCCGGGATTACATGGCAAAACATTAGACATTAAAATGACAAGCCATTAATGACCCAGTATTGGACATGAATCTCTCACAATTATAAAAGGACAGCTTACGAATATTCCACGTTGTTCAAGAGATCTTCACTCTCTCAAGTAATAAAACTAATTATTTGCTTTCTTTTGTGAAATGGCAGCAATAAAAATCTCAGAAAAGATTAGATAAATATATAGGTACCTTAAATTATATAGATAGAGGCATGGAGCCTCAAAAACGGGTCAACTTTTTGTCAGCTAATTGTCAAATTAGTTGACTCGTTGTTTTTTATCAGTGTTCTATATACTCACGCATAAAATATATCTTGGCGTATTATTTAATAAATAAAATGAGTGTTACGTATTAAATAGAAGCAGAAATTATAAGACAAAATAAATATACAACTTAGAATAGCAAACAAGCTGACGGCCCACCCGATGGAAAGTGGTAACCGTCGCCTATAGACATGAAAAGTACCATGCACATAACAGAGTATACTGTTTCGCCCATGATACTCCCCATGCGTTGCCATTCCTGAGGACTCAGATGTTATTCCTCTATACTCTGTAAATTCATGCTATATCCCACCCTTCAAACCGAAACACAGCCATGCACACACAACTGCTTCACGGTAGAAACACGAATGGGACAAAGGTACCCAAGCAATCGACTTTTGTACAAAGTCTCCCTCTGGTGAATAATCTAAGATAGGTACCTACATTTTAATAAAAATAACAAAGTTTAACTGAAATGTCCACAAATAGTTAAGATTACGTTCTACAAAAAAACAGACTCCAGTTGGGGCAAAACAAATTATTTTAAATTGAAAACTAAATTACTGAACCGATTTTGATAAAACTCCTATAGTATCAATCTATACGTATAGGATATACTTCAAATAAAAAAATCCAAATCGGTTTACAATTGTTAGAATTATGGGATAACAAACATAAAAGAAAATACAATCGAGAACCTTCTTATTTTTAAAGTCTGTTAAAACTACTTGAAGTCGGTTACAAATAATACAAATTTTATCAATACAGATTAATTAGTATTGGCTACAAAATGAATCATTTAAATCGGCGCGGCATTGACTGAGATATAGCGTAACACACATAACACTACATTTAGGCATCTCCTTACTTTTATTTTAAATTTATTTGAAAAACGAACAGAAACCTTCTGTCTTTTTTTTCATTCAGTTTAAAAAATCGAATGAGACTTACAAATTGTGCACATGTGTGTGTATGTGTGTGTTAACACACAAACTTGTACAACACTATTTGATCACAAACTGTCCATTGATCACTGTTTGTTGATATCTATCACACTTAACACTATGGGCGGTGTATCAACAATGGAGACACGTCTTGAATGTCTCATCCACTACTGAATAATTAGTGTGCGAATCAAAACGTTGGCAGTGTACGCCAACTGGATTTAGGTTGGTGACGCGTTTTTATATACAGGCTGTTGCGTACACTAATCGGCGTTATCTAATAAAACTTACTGTATCCTCCGGTTTTGCCTATCATCGTGTGATCCCGGTATAGAATAGGATTCTTTCTTTCCCGTGGATATCGTAAGAGGGGACTAAGGGAATTAAATGGTCGAGGGAATTTTTTATGGGTGATCATGGTAACCCCGCTTGCGCTAATGGTATACGCTGGCGGGGCACCAGTGTTGATAGGTGAGAATGAAAGCAGATCAGTTAGCCCATCGTGACGAATTTCACTAGTATTAAACACGATGATTTATTTTTTAATTATTTTATTTTATTGATACATTTTTTTTATACAACTTAGAATAGCAAACAAGCTGACGGCTCACCTGATGGAAAGTGGTTACCGTTAGCCTATGGACACCTGCAATACCAGAGGAATTATACGCGCGTTGCCGACTCTAAAGAAACCTCTTTACCCCCCTTTTGAAGAACCCCATGCTGTAGTCTCTTGGAAAAACCTCGGCAGGGAGCTCATTGCACAACCTGAGTGTTCGTGGGAGGAAATATCTCTGAAACCGCGCAGTACGTGACCATTGAGGCTGTAGGACATGAGGATGAACTCTCTGTCGATGGCGAGCCATACGATCGTAGAAAGTGGCTGTGGGCATTATATTGAACAATTCCTCTGAGCACAATCCATTGTACAGGCGGTAGAACACGCAAGTAGACGTGGTTTCATAATAACAGACGGTATTATAAAATTGTTCCAAAGATTTATTACAATATCTCTTTTAGTCATTGCGTATTGTACATAGACGATATAATCTTAGAAACGCCGTCTGACGGGAGCTTAGTAAATCAGGTTACGTCGAACAGGTAATAAATTACATATCAAGTTAGTTGATTAAGACACGTCTGTATGATCTAGATTTATCTAGATATATCAATATAGAAAACAAGAATATCTATAATATATATTAAGTGACAGTCAAACGGCTATCAAAACACTTAGATAGATAGATAGATATCTATCTATCTATCTAATATCTATATATTAATATAATATATATTAAGTAACAGTCAAACGGCTATCAAAACACTTGTAGCAACAAGACTAAATTCAGGGTTAACCTAATTACTATTCAAAATCTAAATAGTTTAAGACATAATAGGGTTAGTTTGGTATGAGTTCCTGGACATATAGGGATTAAAGGTAATGAAAAGACCAAAGAGTTGGCGAGAAGGGGATCAGAATAAAAAATGAGAGGTCCTGAACCATATGTTGCACTTGCATCAAGTATTATTAACTGTACTTTTGACGAGTATTTGAAAATAAAATAGCAAAAGGAATGGAGAGACTTGAAGGGAAGAAAGTTGAAACAACAAGGCTGAGAGATGGGATAAACTAATTTACAATGGAGACAGGCAACAGGCAAGACTCTCAATGGACGTCTTATCTGAACACATTCCAGTAAGACATACATATACTATACAAGATGGATCTGTTTTCGGACACACTGCAGATTGTGCAGTGAGGGATCCAAATATATGAAACATGTAATGTGCAATAATGCCATTGTAATAAATACTTTACTATGTTTAGATTCAACTTGTTCAAATTTTGGCAAGCATTTTAATACATGAATTTTAAATGACAGGAAGTGAGTCTTTCCGTAGCCGAGTTTTTACCGCCGTTTTTCAGGTTAATTTTGGGTCATTTTTGAATTATTAATATTTCTTTCTCACATTTACTCGAAAATTATAAACAAGTCAGTCATTTATAATATAACAATAACAGGAATTAAATGACACTTTTTTTAAATTAACGTGTAAATGAACATGTTGTTTAATTCGATATTCTAATACAATAAAAAAGAAAAAAAATCCAATCTTATTAATGTTATTTTATAACGATGGATGAATGGATGATGGATTGACTGTTTCAGACAAAAACTACTGAAATAATTTTAATAAAATTTAATACACAGGTAGGACATATTATAACTAAAAACATAGGATACTTTATATACTGATATATGTGAGTAAAACCGCGGGATATAGCTAGTTTTAAATAGATTTTGACGTTTTTAATCGACTGAATTTACTTCCATACAGATCTTGTTACAATTGTATTAACATTACTAAAGACTTAAAGCGAACTTATAAACAACTGCATAATGCTATTAAAAGATTTGGGCAGCAAAAATAACAATGTCTTGGGATGGACTCCTGATCACTCAAACATTCATGGAATTAAAACAGCTGAACAATTCGCAAAGGAAGAAATAATGCCCAAATAGGACCAGAACATTATTGTGGCATACCTCAAAGTCTAACGCTCAGACACTTCAAACGTAAAAGCTCAGCAGCAGCAAATAATAGTCTTGTGGCCAACAAGACCAAAATTATTGGGATTAAATCACTCAAAAGCCCGGATTAAAAGGGATTCAGAAAATTATTCTAATCAATTAACTCTTTTCAGTAAAAATAATGTATGTATTAACAAGGGCTCTTATTGAACACTGCACACTAAACAAGCATATGGCCCAACTAGGCTTATGCCCTAAAAGTGTTTGCAGATTTTGTCACATTGAGGAAGAAACACCGCAGCACTTAATTTGTGGATGTAACTCGCTCATATATAAACGATATATCTCCTTCGAAAAATATACTGTATATCCAGAAAAGTTAAAAAAAATCGAAAATAGGAAATAGAAGTAAACTTTAAGTTTAGGAGTTCTAGAGTTTAAGAGACTTTAAGTTTAAGAGTACAAAAGATCATGAAAGGAAAGATGAAAAGATGTCACAGGTTTTTCTGCTTAATAAAAATACGAATTTATGTCTCTTAAGTTAAATTTCTTAATTTTAATCGTAATCACTTTTATAACTCCCCTATATTTACTATTCACTTTACGACAATAGTTAAAATTATTCACGCCCAAACTTACACATGTGAAGAAAATACTTGCCTAATCCGATTAAACTTAGCTTTCCTTTAAACTCGCAAATCGCATATGCTCGAGGGCTAATTTCGTATCAAAATGTACCAGGCGCTTAGAAATTTGCGAGAGGTTAACCACATGAAAAGTTCAAGCTACACACATTATATTCCGTCGCTCCTAAACTCCCAGTAAGACAATTAGAGTTTTCCCTTTATGTCTCATGTGACATACATTACCAGGCATGCATAAATTGTTTCAATTTATAACCTTTGAGACGAATACTTGCAAAAGTTAAATTCGTAATTTCGTATCAGTTTAATTTCACAAACGACAAGAATATGTGATTAAATATGATTGATGATTCTCTTTACGAAGTATTATGGGCAAAACTAAAGCAATTTCCACGAGTGATAGGGGCATCTACAAAGTTCCACCTTATGATCTCTTTTCGCCCAATTCTAAACTGGTTTTACAATAAAATACTAAAGGATACTTTTAGACTAGCCATATTCTGTGACTTCATCCGTGTGAATTAGTACATATCGTGGACCAAGTTTCATTCACTCAAAATTGACTATTTAAAAGAGCTTGTAAACTAGTCTATTTGAATAAATATTATTCTTATTATAATTTATTCTAATTCATTCAGTAGTTTTTGCATGATAGAGTAACAAACATCCGCCTATCCATCGTTACAAAATTTTACATTTGTTATATGAATAAGATTCACCGTTTGATAAATTTACCAGAGAGAGACTTTGTACAAAAGTCGTTTGCTTGGACACCTCTGTCACATTCGTGATTCTACCGTGAAGCAGTTGTGTTTGCATAGCTGTGTTTCGGTTTGAAGGGTGGGATATGGCAGTGAATGTACAGGGTACAAAGGAATAACATCTGAGTCCTCAGAAACACATGGGGGGTATTATGGACGAAACAGTATGCTCTGTTATGTCCATAGTACTGCTCATGTCTATAGGCGACGATTACCATTTCCATCAGGTGGGCCGTCAGCTCGTTTGCCATTCTAAGTTGCATAAAAAAAATTTCGAACTTTCAATAAATAATAACTGGTCAACTAAAAACTAACGGTTACAGAGAAAACGTAAGCGACGCCAAGCGCTTATTTACGAAACATTTCGTCATTTACAATTACGTCGTTTACAATTGAATCAATTTCTTTTTTAAAGCAATAGGTTATATCTTTATATATATTTAATTATAAATGTTACTTTATATTACTATAAATGTACTTTGCATTTGTTTTCTTATAATTGAAATTGCTATTTTCTTTGCAGAACAAAATAATACTTGTGTAATGTTTGAAGCGATTGTTTAGAACATAAAAATAGACCCGATGCATTGAGTTCAGTCGCACCAATGTCCGCAACCTACTTGGAACAGAAGTGCATGAAAGCGTTCTCTATTGGTATGCGTAGTATTCTATACATTGCATGTTATAGTATGGTACAGGTGGCAGATCACTGACAGCTACACCGTTTAATATTTGATTATAAAAAAATATCAATAATAAAAATTAATTACACATAACCAATGGTCATTATATATATTGACTAAATTGTCTAGACAGTATGATAAATTATTCATTTTGTCCGGGTAATATTGATAATATCAGGTCAAAGCTAGTCAAAGTATTTTATGTTGTTATAGCTAGTGAGCTACCAATTATTTTTTTTAATTAACGTAAAATTATCATTTTTGATAAAATTTCACGTTAATTAAGAAAAATTATATACGATAATGTTAATTATTAAATCTGTAATGAAAATTTTTAATTACGAGTTTTAATACGAGTATAGTTATGCTTGAAGCAAAGTGAAGTAAAACTTTATAATTTTCACCTACATATATTAGTTTTATTACTTTACCCAAGTCTTTCCAGATATTATATAAAATAGTCAGTTAATGTGTTAATTCTGTTCCAAATTTCACATTATCTAAACTGTGTAGATATTATATGTAATATTTATATATTATATACATATAATATCTGGATTTATTACTTGCTGTAACATATATATACATACAGAGTGGAAACGATGTCATTAGTATACTTTTACGGGAGTATTCTATCAGTGAATATGAACATTTTCCCCAAGGAATCATGGGATGGAGGAATACAAAAAATATCACGCCTTCCATACCTACATAATCATGACAAATGTAAACCCCGTATTAGTATTAGTATATTCAAAAAAAATTTATGCCGTATTTTTACCTTTTCTTTTTGGAAGAAATAATTACTTTAACTATTAAAACACTAAAACAGATGATAGCAATTTTTTTATAAACTCTAGAAAGAAGTTTTTTTTTTTTTATACAACTTAGAATGGCAAACAAGCTGACGGCCCACCTGATGGAAAGTGGTAACCATCGCCTATAGACATGAGCAGTATCATGGACATAACAGAGTATACTGTTTCGCTCATGATACTCCCCATGCGTTGTCATTCCTGAGGACTCAGGTTTTATTCCTCTGTACTCTGTAAATTCACGCCATATCCCACCTTTCAAACCGAAACACAGCCATGCAAACACAACTACTTTAGGGTTGAAACTCGAATAGGACAGAGGTGTCTAAGCAAACAACTTTTGTACAAAGTCTCCCTCTGGTGAATATGATATAATCAGTATGATGGTTTTCAGGGCGGACCACGTGTAGATCGACCTGACAAGGTATATTGTTATATTCTAAATATGTTATATATAGTCTACAGACAAAGCTGTGAAACAACACTAGTATTATTTACTATATCCCAATGTACAACCGAGTATCCCGAAATTTCTACGAAAACCGTAAGGCACCGTCAAATTCCCCGTTTTAATGACGTACTTACAAAATGGGCCACTTCAAGTCTCGTATCTCTTTAATTGGCGTTTTGTAGTCGTAAAGAGGCGGAAAGTAATCGTGATTTGTTTGATTAAATTAATGTTCAATCACATGGTAGTTGAAATGTGGGATCCAAAAACTGACAGCTCCTTAAACATTTATTTATTTATTCATTAGTACATATCGTCATAGTCGTAGAATACTGACGGATCTGACAAATATTACATATATAGATTCGTCAGTGTTCTACGACTATGACGACATGTGTGTACATGGCGGGCTTAATGCTAAAAGTATTCTCTCCCAGTCAACCGTAGGGAAGTGTCAGAATACTCTGTCAAATGTCAAAACATCTCTTGTTCCGTTTAGCAGCTCATGTCATGAATGACATGACCATGCGCCTAGTTTACACCGGGATAGACCCAATTTGAAGCGACTTCCGAAAACCAGATTTTTTCAAACGATTTCAACAAGTTCTCGATTCGGTTGTATTTTTTTTTTTTATGTTTATTACCTTATAACTCCGTCAGTTCTAAACCGATTTGGAAAATTTTTTTTTTATCTGCAAGGAAACACTTACAGATTGGCTCTATAGAAGTTTTATTAAATTCAAAATTAGCTATGTTACACTTGATCGGTTTCCTTTTGAGAAGCACAATCTTATAATCACTATTATGCCATCATTTGTTAAGTGAATGCTTTAAATGCAGAACCAAAGTTATAAATGGTCAGCTAATTTGGTGATAGTTGGTGAACTTTATTGTTGTAGCAACCACGTCCACCATTTGGCATCGGACAGTGACAAGGGGTGGTGCTTGAGGGAACTGCCAGTTTACTTGATATTCTGAAGTAAGTTTAAAGTGTTAGGGTTGTCGATTTTGCAACATTTTGACAACTTTCGTGTTGAAATTGAAAGCAAGATTAATTTTGAAATACAAAGATTACATTTGAAATTACCTCCAATTAAAATTAATAATAGCTCCGTAAAAAGAAACAATAAAATAAGAATTAAAGATTGTGTCCCATAAAAAAACACTGACGTAAATTGTGACAAAATCAGTTATTCTGATTTTAAAACTAAACTAAAAATTTTTTTGGGGGAGACTTATGTTCAGCAGTGGATAGTATGATGATATGATGATGACGAAGTGGCAAACAATTACACCAAACGCCTTGTCCTCAAGCAAGAATATCTACGCTATAACGAACCAGGATACAAATTTTGGAGGCACAACCCAGAACACCCAGATCAGAGTCAAGAAAAGTTCATTTCCTAAATTGCCCCAACCGGAGATCGATCTCAGGATCTCATTACGTAAAACAATCAATAAATCAGCATCATCTTATTAGTCGTTAACTGTTCTTTATTGAACATAGGCCTCTTCCATAAAGGAGATTTTGTTATTAGTTGCCACGCTTAGCAAGTAGATTCGAAACCGCAGTTGGCTTTTAGTGATGTTTTAAAAAGTACACTGCTGCTCATCCCTCGATTTCGGAAAGAAAGGACTAGCTCATCTATCTTATTTGCCGGAACAACATGGCATAATTATCAATAGTTAATTCATATAGAACATATTCAATCGACAGCAATAATTATGGTAGAAGCTAAAATCTTTCACTTAAATGCCCAGTAAGTGGGTACAAGGAAACATAGGTTGAGTAAGAAAAAGTGCGTTCTTCCTATCTGTCTGATCCCATATTGGCAAGCGACTTGACTGTTTGCGGGCTTTAAACGTCACTCGCACATTCAATTCCCGGGATACAAGAGCATGTTATATATTTGCGGAGTTCTTAAAACAACTATGGCTTTTAGGGCGCAGCTACGCGATCGATAGTTTACCAACTAAACAATTAGTCGTTGGTTAGTTAGCTAGACTAAATATTGAGGTTTGAAGTTTTAAAACATTGAAAATTGCTCTCATTATAGTTTTTCTCCCACAATTTTGCTTTTTTCCCGACGAAAAGACTTTTGAAGAGAAGACTTATAAAATCGCTTGTCCTAACTGACTGTTAAGACACAGCCAAAACTACTGAGTCTAGAAATCTGGAATTTGGAACACATATTTATTTTATAACGTAAGCATTAGCTAAGATTTTTAAAATTTCAGCTTAAAGAGAGGATTAGAGCTCGACGCGGATGTAAAGCCACGGGCAACAACTAGCCTTTTTAGGTAGACATATGAATGAATATTTGTGAAAGCGGATGTGTATATAAACACATATAAGCTAGATATAGTAGAGGAATCTGTTGCTACTACGCCGATTCTAAATAAATGGGATAAAGGCAAACGTTGATGATATTTGTAAGATTTTTTTTTATACAACTTAGAATGGCAAACAAGCTGACGGCCCACCTGATGGAAAGTGGTAACCGTCGCCTATAGACATGAGCAGTACCATGGACATAACAGAGTATACTGTTTCGCCCATGATACCCCTCATGCGTTGTCATTCCTGAGAACTCAGGTGTTATTCCTCTGTACCCAGTAAATTCACGCCATATCCCACCCTTCAAACCGAAACACAGAAGAATGTATGTAAGAATATTCGGTATTTCTTGTATCAGTAACGACTTGATAGACTGCAATGTTGCTAGATTCATTTTAAAAGCTATATAGACTAAATAACAACAGCACAATATAAGCACAGTGTGACCAAATATAATTCAGTGTAAAAAATTAATACAAAAAAACCCATTACGTCGTTTAATCTACCAGACTTTGTACAAATGTCGATTGTTTGGGTACCTCTGTCTCATTTGTGTTTTAACCGTGAAGCAGTTGTGTTTGCATGACTGTGTTTCGGTTTGAAGGGTGAGATATGGCGTGAATTTACTGGGTACAGAGGAATAACACCCGAGTCCTCAGAAGTGGCAACGTATGGGGGGTATCATGGGCGAAACAGTATACTCTGTTATATCCATGGTACTGCTCAGGCGACAGTTACCATTTTCCATCAGGTGGGCCGTCAGCTTGTTTGCCATTCTAAGTTGTATATAAAAAAAAAGTTTTGTGTTAGTGCTACATTATTAATAGATTATGGAATCATTTAAAAACATTAAAGTCACTTTTGTCTCACTGTTATGTTAAAAAATAATTTATTTATTAACTAATTATTATTAGCACCCGATTCAGAAAAAGAGTCAATGGAGCAAATTCCCAGACCGGCAACATGAAGGAGCAAAAATCAGTTTGAGGGCGATTGAAGATTAAAGTGTGTGAGCATTTTATTTAGCAATGCATACTCGTGTCACAGTAACATATTAAAAGATTTCTTCACGGTCAACGTAGTACAATGTTTACAAAGTCAAGGGCGGCAAACATTATATATGCCAGGGGCGGCAAAATAACCATGTCGGGCCCTGGTTCGTAATTTCGTTATATGAATATCGACAGTATACAATTACACGAACCGAAAAAGCGAACGTTTTAATAATATTATAAAACCGTAGATTTTTATAAAAAAAAGGAAAAACCAACCCCTCGAAAAGGGTAAGATCTCACCGAACGGAAAGAACGCGGAACATCAAAGGAAATGCAATAAAAACGGACGACTTAACAAAGGCAATTTACTTCAAAGAATGCTCACCAGTTAAATACTTGACATAACTTAGTCATATATCTTTTTAAGCTACATAAAATGGCAAACAAGGTGACGGCCTGTCTGATGGAAAGTGGTAATCATCGCCTATAGACATGGACAGTGCCATGGGCTTGATAGAGTATACTGTGTCGCCCATGATACCTCTCATATGTTGCCATTTTTACTAACTGAATAATATAAGGACAGACAAATTTAAATACAGCAAGATTTTTATATTGTAGTAAAATAAAAAAGTAAAATTTATTTTGCCTACCCAAATAGAAGACAGGCGTGACAGATATATATGTATGTATGTACATATATACTCACATGTACCAAAATAAAAAAAAATTGTTTGTATGGTACTCGATATCTTAGTCAATGCTGACCCAATTCTGATGATTCATTTTTCTCGCGCTTTGTTGTAATTTTATTCATATCAAATTATCGTTTTTTTAAATATATATTTGCTTTAAACAAACATTCAACATAATAAAAGCCATGCGATAAAATTTTTGGCATCTGTTTACATAATTGTCTTAAAATTGTAAGCTACCAGAGGGAGACTTTGTACAAAAGTCGATTGCTTGGGTACCTTTGTCCTACTCGTGTTTTAACCGTGAAACAGTTGTGTTTGCATGGCTGTGTTTCGGTTTGAAGGGTGGGATATGACGTGAATTTAATGGATACAGAGGAATAACACCTGAGTCCTCAGGAATGGCAACGCATGGGGGGTATCATGGGTGAAACAGTATACTCTGTTATGTCCATGGTACTGCTCATGTCTATAGGCGACGGTTACCACTTTCCATCAGGTGGGCCGTCAGCTTGTTTGCCATTCTAAGTTGTATAAAAAAAAATCCAAATTTAATATCAACTCTACGAGAACTGGTAAATTTTGTGTTACTCTCATGGCTACTTAATACTTATAAAAGTTAACACTTTAATGTATTAATATTTTCTCGCGTAGATGATTACCACGCTATAAGTAGAAAGAGAACTGCATTATTACTACACACAGGTTAGGACAAGTACCAACAACATTCTGAAAGTAATAGGCGAGAAATATAACTCGCCTATGATTAGGCATTTCATTCAGATGCTGTTCTAGTCGGCTGGCTCACATCTGAGTGTATTGCTTAAGTATTAACTAACATAGTTTGTAAGGAAATTGTTACTAAAAAATTGTAGTATGAAAAATAAAATCTTTTAATATTTTATTATGTGTATATATATATATATATATATATATATATAATAATGAGTAGGGATAATATTTATATTATTATATGTATTACATCTCCCATATCTAGAACTAACAAAAAATTTTTCATCGTGCCTCCTACCGAATTGTTTAAGAAGAAGAAGAAAATTGTGTAGAAGAGATCGCTCTTAGCGATAGGGTCGCCCATTGTTTTCTCACTGTGATTATTTCTTGTAATTGTTTATATTTATAATAAGTTTACTATTGTAATCTTTTGGAGGAAACAATAAAGAGTGTCTATCTATCTATTATAATATTTTAATAATTTGCAAACAAATAATCCATTTGATCCATTCCTTAATCATTCATTCAACACCTCACAAAGTTAAATCTTAAATTAATTTAATTACTTGGATAGTATCAAAGAAAGACCAATACAACAGCCCTATGAAGTTGGAAACTGCGGTTATTGTCCACAATTAATTAGAGGACCTCAACTGAAAAGTTCCAAACGTTTCTTTGAGACGGCGACCGTTGGCAACTGTGAAACCAGCGATGTAATTAAGACGAACACTTCAATTCGTTCCGTTCATTGTTAATGAGTATTAATGAGATTTAGTTGCCATTAATAAGGATATAATTGGTACCTTCCTATTACATAATCTGATGTACATTTGAGAGTTATTTGGAAGGATTTCAATTTATGTGTTGTGAATTACAATTTTTTTATTTTACAGAACTAGATGTTATTTTTTTTTTATTATTTTGTTAGAAGTCATTATTAATAATTCCTTTCCTCTCTGCATTGGTTGGTTGGAAAGGGAAAGAAATATTCACATTGGTAATTTTACATTATTGAACTTCTGATAGTGTTAAATACAAGAATTTAGAATGCGGTGGCTCGTTTAGCATCATGCATTTTTTTATGCAAATTACAATGGCAATCAAGCTGACAGTCCACTTGATAGAAAGTGGTAACTATCGCCTATAGATATGGGCAGTACCATGGACATAACAGAGTATACTGTTTCGCCCATGATACTCTGTTTGCGTTGCCATTCCTGAGTACTCGGGTGTTATTCCTCTGTATCCTGTAAATGCACTGCCATATCAACATCCTTTAAACCGAAACAGGCATGCAAACAATTGCGTCACGGTAGAAACACGAATAAGACAGAGGTGCCCAAGCAAAAGACTTTTGTACAAAGTCTCCCTCTGGTATGTAGTAAGCCATAGGCCAATTTTAATGACGATCATAAATATGAATGGGTAATATTAGTACCGCGCCGATGTCTAAATATTGGATTCCTGTGAATATTGATGGCAGAAAAAAGGTCACCGCCCATTTCAATATCGCTCATAACAGAGATATATATATATATATATAGTCGATTGCTTGGGTATCTCTGTCCCATTTGTGTTTCAACCGTGAAGCAGTTGTGTTTACATGGCTGTGTTTCGGTTTGAAGGGTGGGATATGGCGTGAATTTACTGGGTACAGAGGAATAACACCCGAGTCCTCAAGAATGGCAACGCAAGGGGGTTATCATGGGCGAAACAGTATGTACGTTATGTCCATAGTACTGCTCATGTCTATAGGCAACGGTTACCACTTTCCATCAGGTGGGCCGTCAGCTTGTTTGACATTCTAAGTTGTATAAAAAAAAAATTAACCTTGATAAGTCATCCAGAAGTGGAATACTTTAATGGATATAGTAGGAAATCCAAGCATAAGAAGTAGCTGGTATATACTAAATATATATATTATACAATCCATTTCACTCACCATAAGCTCCCGGCGCAGTTTGTCCAGCTCGTGGGCAGAGGGCGGCGCCGGCTGCGCGCGACCTCTCCTCAACTCCTCGAGCTGCCGCGTCAACTCTTCCACTTTGGCCACCGCCACAGATAACTCTTTCTCCTTTTCATTGAATAGAGCTCGTATAGACTCGAGGTCACTTGCTGTAGACAAAGATAACATTTTTTAGAACGATAAATTTATAATTTACTAGCAATCCGCCCCCGTCTTCGTACAGGTAGATAGATAGATAAATACTCTTTATTGTTTCCTCCAAAAGATTACAATAGTAAACTTATTATAAATATAAATAATTACAAGAAAAGAGGGACGAGGAGGATCCTCCTCTCCTAAATTTGAAAAATATAATGAATTAAATTATTATTACATTATTGTTAATAGTATTTTAAGAATATTTATATCATAAAAACCTAATTTATAAATAAAAAAGTAAATAAAAAAATCAATCTCATCAACAATCAATCAAAACAACAAAGGCATAAAAAAGAAACGAGCAAAACTCCCAGTTGCAACTAAATAATTGCGAAGTGTTAGAAGTAAATGCCATTTTATTGCACAGCTGCGGTTCGATTGTAGGGGCCTTCTGTTATAAAAGAGAATAAATAACTTGGCTTTATTTCTATCAGGAACTGCGCTTGGGTTCGACATTTCATAACGAGAACATTACTAGAACACACGATTTGATTTTATACAACTTAGAATGGCAAACGAGCTGACGGCCCACCTGATGGAAAGTGGTAACCGTCGCCTATAGACATGAGCAGTACCATGTACGTAACAGAATATACTGTTTTGTCCAGGATACCACTATGAGTTGACATTCCTGAGGACTCGGATGTTATTCCTCTGTACCCTGTAAATTTAATGCCATATCCCACCCTTTAAACCCAAACACAGCTATGCAAAAACAACTGCTTCACGGTTGAATCACAATTGAGACAGAGGTAACCAAGCAAACGACTTTTGTACAAGGTCTTCCTCTAGTAAAATTTTAATTTTAATACTAAAGCGATTTCAAAATAAAGAAATTTCTCAATTCGTTTATAATTTACCTATACAAGACGATTACATCTCTCGATTTGATAATTCAAGAAGGGCGTCTCACATAAGCTTAACATATCCCCTTATACTGCCTCGCCCGAAGCTAGTTCTTTGTTCCAATCAGCTAGCGGCCATCGAATGTGGCTTTGTGATCCTATTACGTGACTAGTTTTAGAAAGTTCCAAACATAATGTGCCTGATCAGGGGAGCCAGTATTAGTGGACTTTATAAGCACATTCTATAAGCAATGGTATTATTTACCGGCTATTATCAGAAATAAAAGATATTTTTAATCTTGAATACGTGTGTTTAATACGTGTTCCCTCGGCAAAAATTAAAGGAGGAATGAATGACAGCCAGTCTATTCATTAATGTCCTCTAAAAAAATTATAAATACAAAAATAATGTAACGGATACATGATCGAATCAATTACAATACTTAAATTCAAAATTAAAACAATTGACATTCGAATGATCTAACTAGCATTTACGTGACAATATTTTATTAACATCGTACTATAAATTATTGTATTGTATTTATTTAAATAAATATACTAACATTTAATAATTTAATTATAACAACGTCAACAACAATCAATTGACTATCTATTTATAGTATTAGTAAATAACAATATGTATTTGTATAATATATAGTCATATAGTCTAACACGAGTAAGTTTATTTTTTTGGGTTTCTCTGTCCGTGATTGTATAAAATATATTTTGTAATATCTTTTAGTAGTAATAAATATAAAAAAAAGAAAGAAAGAAACTTTATTTTACAAGAAATATGCGTCGACACCCACAAAGGGGTTAAAAAAAAATCCATATATAAAGAAACAACACAAAAATATTTATATATATATAGAAATAAAAAGAAAAATAAAACAAAAGAACGTATATATAATGTGAAACTGAGTTTTTTTGGCAACAGCTTAACCAATCATTGTAAAAAGTATACACGTATTATATGGAATGAAGAAAGATATAGACTTTTAACTTGAACTTAGAACTTAGAACGACGGTTGTTATTTATTTAAAATTCATTATGTATTATATATAATTAAATTAAATACAAATATCGAAAACTGAAGCCCTATTCAATTGAATGACTGCAAATGTTTACGTTTTTACTAAATTCGTTTCGAGTTTCAATTGGATGCGAAAATTCGAACAAGCTTTCATGGTTATTAGATCGGTTCAAACTTCACCTGCAAGAGACCCAAACATACTAACTGTCAAATAAAAACAACTACAAAAAATGTAAAAGTTTTGTAAAAGTACCTCCAAACCGGAATGGATATTGCATGATTGAGTTTATTCGCTTTTTTGAAAATTCTTGATCAATAAAATATCTCGTATAGTTTTCGAATGTCACATTGAATAAGAATAAATATCGAGGTAGAACAGACACTCTCGTAAATTGATTAATTTGCATTGCCAGATGGGGTACTTTTTTTGTAATCATTGGTAAAAATTTTTAGAGAAATGTAATTCTTGGTGAAAGTTTTGAAGTAAAGTGAAATGGGCTTGGAGGAATTTAAGTAATTTTTTTGGGAAATTTTAATAATAGTTATAGTACTTGTAAAGTATATAGAGGTATATAGTAAAGTAAAATACGATAATGAAGGAGACTTTGTACAAACTTTTGTACAAAATCTCCAAGCAAATGACTTCATTTACTTGGGCACCTCTGTCCCATTCGTGTTTCAACCGTAAAGCAGTTGTGTTTACATGGCTGTGTTTCGATTTGAAGGATGGGATATGGCGTGAATTTACAGGGTACAGAGGAATAACACCTGAGTCCTCAGGAATGGCACGCATCAGAGGTATCATGGGCGAAACAATATACTCTGTTATATCCATGGTACTGCTCATGTCTATGGGCGACGGTTACCACTTTTCATCAGGTGGGCCGTCAGCTTGTTTGCCATTCTAAGTTGTATAAAAAAAAAACATAATAGAAGATAAGGAGAGGGAAAAAAATAAAAATAGAAGGAGTTATAATATTTTTTCATGATTATTCGTTCGCTTTGATGCACGTAGCAAAACGATAATACATTTGAGTAAAGGCCCGAATACAATACATGATCATAGTTGAAGGAACCTCAAGATCCATAATAATTAATACAAGTAGATTCGCACGACTTTTAAAAATCGTTAGATAGAAAATTTTATGGTAAAATGGCGGTATTAGTACAATAAGTGGCGCAATGCATCGAGCCAGTTGTCAACGGGAAAGCAAGTAAATATAAAATGTAGTGTGCGTTCTAATACGCAAACTGCGTGTTCCATTTATAGAAATATGATCAATTTATATATATATATATATATATATATATATATATATATATAGTTTTTAATATATTTTTTTAGATATAAAAATAATAATAATTGTCTTTATTGAATAATAAATTAAATGTCAGTTGATAGTTAAATAACTTCCTTTGATTTAAATATTTATAAAAGACGTTACAATATCGAAATACAATACAATATCTAAACACTCAAATTTGCGATATATAAGAGACTTTTGGGGCAACATGGTTTTTTTATGGGTGAAAACGGAATGGTCACCCCGCCTGCGCTAACGGGATACGCTGGCGGAGCACCAGTGAATGATGAATTCATCAGGAATTAACCATGATAGTTTCCAGGGGCAACCGCGTGGAGGTCGACCTGGTTGGGTATATTGCTAGCAATGGGGTTCTTAGTCTCCATTACCAACAATCCCTTTCCCCCCGGTGCAACATAGTTAAATATGTAATTTACAATTACAATTTTGTCACTTCCACCCAGACAATTCGTTGTTATGACCGAACCAAAAGCTAAGAGAGTTTCCATCGGCACTGACCCTCTTAAATTGATTTAACTAGGCTCTCAGAAAACGTATCCCCGTATCTAATCTAATGTACGGAACCCTTTTTCTTTGACGCCCGTGTAAAGTGTTTGATCCTTATGGAGTCATACTAGTATCTTATTGACTATTTTTTAAACTATTGGGGTCATTAAGAGGGAATTCTTAATTCACTTTCTTTTTCATGTTTGTTACGCGATTCATTTGCAAATTCTGGACTGTTTTTGTGGTGCACAACTTTTTTTCAAAAAATTTCACTTCTTTAATGATTTATACGGAATAAAAGAAGAAAAAAATATAACTTATACGGGAATTTTTAAACTTTTTGCTTGAGTGAGATGAAATTATTTTGTACTCCCCTATGCTTATGGTATACAATGGTAGAACACCTATAGAGAAGTCAGGTCTTTGTGAAGAGAAAATAAACCATTCATTCATTATCACTAATCAAATTAAAAAAAACTATAATATAAAAAAAATATGCTTCAATAGGATATACTGCAGGTAAAGAGATTGCTAATCTCTGTTACTAACAATTCTTTCCCCCTCCCATAAGTTATACTTATCTCGGTCAGTAAACATATTCCTGTCACGCGAACGAAGTTGTAGGTAAAAGCTAGTATGTATATAAAATAGGCCGACTAGCTAAATTGCCAGCAACACTGTCGAAGCTAATACAAACACAGAAGTATTTTGATAACAAACACATTTCATACGAGTGTTTACGTCTTTTTTTTTCTTTAAGTATGTCGTATTATTTTTAAAGTATGCTTTTCGGTAACGATGTTCCTTTGAGTTCAACAGAAACAAATTGCGGCGTTTTGTTTCCGTCGTTCTCTGTTCGTTAAACTGGGCTTGTTCACAATACACTGATGAACGTTATAAATGTATATTGCTTTTCTTTGACAGCCTTGGTGTAGCGATTTTTTTTTTTTGATGGATGACAATGGTATGGTAACCCCGCCTGCGCTAACGGGATACGCTGGCGGAGCACCAGTGAAGGGTGATAGATGAGAATGAAAACAGGCCAGTTAGCCCATCATGATGAATTCATTAGGAATTAACCATGATAGTTTCCAGGGGGAACTGCGAGAAGGTCGACTTGGTTGGGTATATTGCTGACAATGGGATTCTCAGTCTCCATTACTAACAATCCCTTTCCCCCCTGGTGTAGCGATTAGGTATTAGTAATATATAGCTATATATAGTAGTTACAATATATATAAACTGGTCCAATAATAAATAAATAAAAAAAGAAAGAAATATTTTAATTCGAGTAAAATTAGATTTAAACATTTTCGAATAGTAATTTTTTCATTACTGCCCATTCGGAACGCGATTTCAGCCAAATAGAACGGACAAGAAACTCAGCTGTTGCTTTTTTTAAAAAGTTTAACTGTACAAATAATAAATTTGTGTGAATACAACTAAGCAGTTGGCCCACCTGATGGAAAGTGGTAACCATCGCCTATAGACATGAGCAGTACCATGGACATAACGGAGTATACTGTTTCGCCCATGATACCCCCATGCGTTGCCATTCCTGAGGACTCAGGTGTTATTCCTCTGTACCCAGTAAATTCACGCCATATCCCACCCTTCAAACCGAAACACAGCCATGCAAACACAACTGCTTCACGGTTGAAACACGAATAGGACAGAGGTACCCAAGCAATCGACTTTTGTACAAAGTCTCCCTCTGGTGAAACGGGGTTTGTTGGAAGAGAACTCTTTTAAAGTTAAGCTCGCCTTTGTACATTTGATTACCTTTGTCATATTTTTATGTACTATCAGTGTGTACAAAAAAGTATAAATAAATAAATAAATAAAATAAACGTTTTTTATTTCGATAACCGCAAATCTCTAAATAAAGTATCAATATCGAGTTAATGAGACGGAGTTGTGAAGCTATTAGACCGACACCCTGGGATCACACTAATACTGCACATTCACAGCTAGGGCTGCCATCGCCCAAATTGCCGACACCGTATAAACACGGCCAAAATCCCGGACATTTGGGCGAAATATGGTCCTTTCCCCGGACACTTCTAAAAAAATAATTTTTGTAACAAAAATGAAAACATTGTTGCATAAAAACAGGGTTAATGTGGATGAATTTGTAACTTAGATTTATTTCATTGATCGCCTACTTATAAAAAAAAATAGATTTCCCCTGACTACAAAAGTATCCACTTTCAAAAACCCCTGCCGGACGACCCCCGGGCGCCCTACAAACTGGACAAATCCGGGAAATTCTGGACGGACAGCAGCCCTATTCACAGCTAATGTTCTGACAGTATGGGATTTACTGGAATGCTCCCCTCCCCGCTCCCCTGTCCCCTCCATCTCCCGTGACTCATTACTGGGTTGGTTACATCTAATTGTTTTGCAGTTCGAATAATATAAACATACGTCACTTGATTGAGATGTAAATTCAAATCCCAAATAGATTTGTTTACAAGCACTTATATATCGTCGTTTTTTTAATGAATGCAGAGCTCAGAAAGTCGTTATCTGTTGAGAAGAGCCCGCAAGAAACTCAACAGTTACTCTTTTAATTCACTATTAACATTATGTGTGTATATTTAAAACATACTATCTTTAAAATAACAAGGTCTTTAAAAACCCGTACATGATCAACTAACACTATTGCTCTTTCAAATAAAGAATGTCGTATAAAATTTAAATTTAGAACGTAAAAAAACGTGACAATTTTTAGTCATCCAGAATGTCAAATTAGTTTGACATTGACACATGTTTTTTTTTTCTTAAATCAACACAAACGCAATTGTTTTAGTGTTGCAAGTATTAAATATTAATAAATAATTAAAGATTATGTCTTATAAAACAAAAAACCGCATTCAATTGTGATAAATACAGTTATTTTGATAAATAAATAAATAAATAATTTAAGAATGTATTCTATAAAAAAACCTCACTTTAATTATGGAAAAACCAGTATTTTGATTTCAAAACTACTGTACCGATTTTGATAAAATTTCTATGGAACCAGTCTGTTAGTATATCTAACAAATAGAAAAAAGAATTTTCCAAATTGTTTTACAACTGATGAAGTTACGAGGTAAAAAATATAAAAAAAAATAAAAAAAAATACAACCGAATTGAGAACCTCTTTGTTTGAAGTCGGTTTAAAAAAACCATATCCCTGCCCACTTTCCTAACTTCAAGCACACCAATGCTGAAAACTCTGGGCTTTTATTTGTCAACCTATATCACTTTTCAATGCGTAATCCACATAAAACTCAAAGGGGTTTTTCGAATTCGTTTCCCAGGGGAGTTTAAGGGATGAAAGTTTGTATAGTAATTATCAATGAAAATATATATTCGAAAATGCGATTTTAATTGTGACCGAAGTAGTAGATATTGGAAATAATCCTATTATTATTGTAAACGTAAGTTGTAGAAATTTAAATGAAATGAAATGAAATGAAATGAAATTTATTGCGATGAATGTGGTAAGTTTAGATAACATTATACTTTTTGTGTAACCATGACATTCAGCCAGCTTGGCATGCAACATTTTATATGTATTATTAATAATCAACTATTAATTAGAAGTCATATTACTAAAGCCACATTGAAGTTCAAATTATTATTGTAAAGTTATACATGCATGTCATTATTTTTCAGTAGGTTACGTCCGTCATACATTTACAAATATGTGTTGCATACAATATTCTACATTCTAGATTCAATTACATTATGTAATCCATTTTACTTGCAAAATAATCTTTCAGTGTATAAAAACATTTTGTAATTAACCATTTACATAAAATGACTTTAAACCTTTTTAAACACAAGATTTTAGATGGATGTATGTATGTATGGTCCCGTGTTCTCGGGTTCCTGTGTGGTTCCGGCATAGAATATGCCACCCCTTTATTTTCTGTGGGTGCAAAGCTCGAACTTAATTTTTTTTTAAATAAATTTGGCTGTGTTTTGGTTTGAAGAGGCAATATGGCGTGAATTTACTGGGTACAGAGGAATAACACCTGAGTCCTCAGGAATGGCAACGCACGGGGGGTATCATGTGCGAAACAGTATACTTTGTTATGTCCATGGTACTGCTCATGTCTATAGGCAACGGTTACCATTTTCCATCAGGTGCTCCGTCAGCTTGTTTGCCATTCTAAGTTGTATAAAAAAATAATAATAATGTAGGCAAATTATATAAATAAATAAATAATGAAATATTGATTTTATTTGTGTCTAAATGAAGTGGATATAAAGAACACACCGTGTGGCGATACATAATAAATGTGAATCGACTTTTACCGTACCAAGCTACGGTTGGCACGCCCCGTGACGCATACGGACAGAAAAATCAATATTCTGTTATCTGTACCGTCAAACACATATTAGTTCTATGTATGTAAAGCTAGTTTACAACGAATACTACACTTGTGGTTTCAAAAAATACCTACCAATTTAGCCATTAGTAATGGAGACTGAGAATCCCATTACTAGCAATATACCCAACCAGTTCGACCTCCTCGCGGTTCGCCCTGGAAACTATCATGGTTAATTCCTGATGAATTGATCATGATGGGCTAACTGGCCTGTTTTCATTCTCATCTATCACCCTTCACTGGTTCTCCGCCAGCGTATCCTGTTAGCGCAGGCGAGGTTGCCATTCCATTTTCATCCGCCAAAAAAAAACCATGTAGTAGCCTTCTTATATTTTAAATATGTTTAGAATATTAGTAAATTACCGTATCCAAGTTTGATCGCACCAAAATGTCAATATTGCTAATTATTAATAACCTTATTAGGCGAACATTAGAGCCGATATAATGCTGAATAAATGAAGCAAATCGACAATTGTGATCGAATTTGACGTATGTTTCCAATGTATTTACTGATAATAACTGACGTTAGTGCTCATATTAATATCTCATAGAGATGCACGCACGCAGACACACACGCACGCACACGCACGCACGCACGCACACACGCACGCACGCACGCACGCACGCGCGCGCGCGCGTACACGCGCACACACACACACACACACACACACACAACACAAACACACACACACACACACACACAAACACAAACACTCGCGCGCGCACACGCACACATTCACGCGCGCGCACACACGCACACAATCATTCGCGCGCACACACGCACACAATCATTCGCGCGCACACACGCACACAATCGCACACGCACGTAATAATACAAAGAGAGAGAGACACAACTCAGATTATAGCAATTTGAAGACCGGTCAATTTATACGATAATGTAGCAATGACTAAAATTGATTTTTTTTTCAACGAGCCTTTCGTATTAAGATGTATACAAAAAGCTTAATATTTTTTAACTGTTCAATTTACAGACACAATCGAATCTAAACGGAATCTACCCAATATCTTCGAGCCCTACTCAATGCGCTTATTTTATTATCGTTACGATGCTCATTCCGAGCTTTTATTCCGAACAGATTTACTAAGTAATTGGATATTTAGCCGATGCGAAATAAAGGATATTTAGTCGATTCTATATAAAATCGAACGCTTGAAACGTTAGGCTCTATTTACATAGAAAGTATTGAGTTGTTTTTGATTTTCTGAAGTTTATAAGAAAAGAAAGTATTAAAATTTTATAAAATTTAATAGTAGTCAAAAAATAAATTAATATTGTAATACAAATTTCGATTTATAAGTGTACCTATTGTTTCAAATAGATATACTGTTTATTAATAAATTATACAAGATTAAAAAGAATGCGAAAATGTATATGTGAGGTTAAAAAAACTATAAAGCTTATTTTAAACTATCGAATAAATATTGTAACATAGATAATTAGTAGTAAAAGTATACTATATCAGTGCAAAATTAACAAAGAAATCTCAGGAAACACACACAAGAAATATAGTGGAAAAGCAATACTCTTCATTTTTGAAGTCGTTTTCAAAATGGAATTTTTAATTTTTTTATACCACTAAGGTGGCAAACAAGCATACGACCCTCCTGCTGGTAAGCGGTTAATTCCGTACACTAAATACAATTGACTCTATTTATTCTTTATTTTATGTCTTTTATCGAATCATATACTTACTACAACGATTCCCAAGTCGTCACAAGAAATTATCCGAAATATCAAAAAAACTAACAGCCCGTACCGGCTTCGCACGGGTGGACATTTGTACAATATTTTAAACAGTGGTTATTGTGACATAACGATAATAATTGGACATACAGTATCGCGAAGGTTTATGTAGTTATTGATATTTTCTTCAATATTGTAGAACATACTTTTGTTCTATCGCCAATAGTTTCCGCAGCGCACGCGACGAAAGATATTTTATAGCGTTTTTTTTACACCTTGAATTACGTTACTAAAGTTTTAGTAAGGATCCCTAATCTTATCTAGCAATAAATATAGCCTATGTTAATCAGGGTGAATGTAGCTTTCAAATGTTGAAAGAATTTTTAAAAACGGCAAAGTAGTTTTTGAGTTTATTCATTACAAACATACACACAAAAATACAAATCATTCCTCTTTATAAGTGTAGATGTAGATAAAAAGTCGAAAAAAGAAGAAATCCTATTAAAACTCAAACCACCTTTCTATCGCATGAATATTTTAAGCAAATGTCTTAGTCCGGCGTATGTGAACGGGGCTTAAATCAAATAATCTATGCAAATCTTCGCATGTATACAATTGCGAGAGAATGATAAGCCATCTCGGATCCGTTCTCCCTTGTTATCCAATTTAAGACGGTCGTTACTTACATGTGCTTTCTCACTAAGTTGGATTATACAACTTTACTTTTACGAGATAAATATTGTTACTGACTACTTACTACATCTTATTATTCATTAATTCAATGGCAAGTCTAGCAGTCCTAAGAGTGACTTATTACTAATGGGCAAGGGATTGCCAGCAGCGTCCCTTTGAAAACTTTGAAATCCTAATAGCGGTCGCTATGTCGTTTGCCAAGCGTGGCGACTACTAGCAAAACCCTCGTTATGGGGAGGATATGGTGATGTTTAATAGCCGATATGATGATGAACATTTATTTCTATTTTCGGTTGGAAAGGGATTGTTAGTAATCGGATTCAACTGCCCCATTGCTAGCAATATACCCTAACAGGTCAACCTCCACGTGGCTCCCCCTGAAAACCATCGTGGTCGATTCTAGTGGAATTATCACGATGGGCTAACTGACCTGCCTTTTCATCCTCACCAATCATCACTCACTGGTGCCCTGTGTATACCGATAGCGCGGGCGGGGTTACCATTTTATTATCATCTATTAAAAAAAATACGCAGTTAGGCTATGGTGATATATATATATATATATATATATATATATATATATATATATATATATATATATATATATATATATATATATATATATATATATATATATATATATATATATATATATAGTGAGTGTTACCTCTTGGCGCTTTAACGGTTTAACAAACCCTTAAGAAATTTAAGATACAGGTACTATATGGGGTGGAAAAAGATTTAGGCTATTTTTATCTCAGGCAGCGAATACATTTTGATCGCGCGAACGAAGTTGCGTGTAAAAACTAGTAATTTACAACTGTAACTTATGAAGCTACTAGTTTTTATACTCGACTTCGTCCACGTAATCAGGATATATTGATTGTTTGAATAAAAAAATTGCCTATATTCTTCTCAGTCCCAAATACTACTACCATAGTTTACGACTTATGGCGGAGGTTTTAAGGCGCCCGAAGAAAATAAATAAGTCGCTACATACTTTTGTGTTATTCATTAACAGTTTATTTAAACTTTTGCAGTTTCATAATTTATATGAAATAGTAAATTGAAAATTATTAATTGATAATATTCAACAAATCAGTGCATAAACGTGTCATTGTTATATGTGTAATTACATAGAACTACATATATATATATATATATATATATATATATATATATATATATATATATATATATATATATATATATATATATAAGTATATATATAAGTAGCACCATCTACTTCCAATGGTTTCAAGAAGATCTTTAGGCGTTACGATAACGCCTGAACGCTGATAATGAAGAGTTTCAAGCACTGCGTTTTCATGTAATCATCATACCAGCCGTTAACTGTCCACTGCTGAACATAGGCCTTCCCCAGAAAGGGAGTTCTGCCAGTAGTTGTCATGCTTGGCAGGCGGGATTGCAATTGCAGTTAGATACCCCAAGTGGGCAATTATACACGTACTCGTAATCTGTTGAATGCAGTCACCTATGCACGCATTCCGAGTAACATTGCATTCGTTGCTGCGCATTCTATAACCACTACTATTATAACCAAATAAATTTTCTAAACACAGTAAACTTATATTTAAGTATTACTTTGCTCTTTGAAAACCCAAATTGGTAATTATGAAAGCAAATTTGTGGAATTTACTTGACTACGCATGCATTCTGAGTAACATTACATTCGTTGCCGCGCATTGTATAACCACTACTATTATAACCAAATTAACTTTTAAAATTATAAAAATTATCTCATTTAATGACACATAAAGTGTGAATGCCCTAACATTAACAAGCCTTGCTATAAAATGTCCTTACTCGTTAACGAGCCAGGCTTTGTAATATTTTTTCGGCCTCGAGAACGGAGTTTTAATGCTTTACTGCGGGTAATATATACTAAGGATAAACAATCCTTAATCCAATCCCCAAGGAGATGACAGTAAAATCCGTTTGATAATTTTATACATGCGAGTGCGTGAAATGCGGCTATTGTTTTAAATTTTATGATTTTATTTCTCAATAAGTTTTTTAGGCAACTTAAGATGGCAAATAAGTGGATGTACGAATAGATATGAACAGTACTATAAATAGATAGACACATAGATAGACACTCTTTATTGTTTCCTTCAAAAGATTACAATAGTAAATTTGTTAACAATTAAACATCAGAGAATATATTGTGACGTCTATTGTATCCATAAACCATTGCCATTCCTGAGGGCTATGGTGTTATACCTCCGTACCCTGTAATTTTACTGACGTATTTATACAACCAGGCTTAATCAGTTTAGACCAGGGGTGGCCGACTTGACTAGACCCACGATCTACTGTTCAAAGGGAGACTTTGTACAAAAGTCGATTGCTTGGGTATCTCTGTGCCATTCGTGTTTCAACCGTGAAGCAGTTATGTTTGCATGGCTATGTTTCGGTTTGAAGGGCCATCAGCTTGTTTGCCATTCTAAGTTATATAAAAAAAAAATCTACCAATTACATACTTCTTGAAATCGCAAATGAAACAACATAATTCAGTACTCAATTATTTTATTAAGAGGGAAAACATAAAATGGAAAATTACTCTTAGTAACTACTTAGTAAGTGTGAGCATTGCGTCTGAGCATCTTCCGATAGATTAGCAAAATATTATATTTTTTACCTAGCCACGATCGACTAAACTAATAGTCACGATCGACCGACCGACCACCCCTAGTCTAGACTAATACAAAAAGATACACTCATGGAATATTCGTATTGTGCGAGAATCGAACCTGCTACCGTCAAAAGATTACACACTGCCAAGATAAATAAATAGTAATTAAATATTTAATTTTCTCAAATATAAGAATCTATTTAGAAATTAAAATCACACCACGAAATACAAACACTCCGTATTTGGAATCAGAGACGTTTCATCTCGAATTGGGTCATGACGTGGTGCCGCCCAAGATCATCTAATTACGGCGCACTGACATTGCACTTGTCGACTGAATTATATCATTAGTTATGTTTGTTTTGGTTAATGATTAATAATGAACATATAACTATCGCCGTATGGTCCCGGCATAGAATGGGACACCCCTTGCTTTCTAGTAGGCATCGTAATTAATTAAGCCATAAGCGTAAAAATACAATAAATAAGTACCATACTCTTTTCTATGTGGTCCCGGCATAGAATGAGCTACATCTTCCTTTTAAGTGCATGTTGTAAGAGGCAACTAAGGAAACTTGCCTTAAGAAAAAATGGGTAGCGGCGTCTCTCTTAAAAAATCGCTAAAGCCTAACTGCGGTTGTCAACTCGCCTGCCAACCGCAGCAACTATTGGAATATCCCCCCCCCTTTTATAGGGGAGGCCTATGATCAGCAGTGGGCAGTTTAGTGCTGATATGATGTGGTATAATATATAACTATTTATAAATAAAACGTGATGCATTAAAACATTTGTTAAAAGTTAAAACATTACAAATACGAGAAAACAAGCGGCAATCATTATTTTTTTAACCACAAATGTGGTAAACAAGCGTACAGCACGTCTGATGATAAACGGTCACTGTATTAGTGCCTGCCTATGAACGCCTGCAATATTAGTAGTATCACGTACGAGTTGCCAAACCAAAAACTGTTCTGAAATAATGGAAAAAAAAACAGATATCCGCGGAGCGCGAGACCCCTAAAACCCAAACTCGCTACCCTCTCCACCCTCACAGGAGTATTATAGTATTAAAAGGGGGAAAATTTAATACAGAATATTTAAAAAAAAAACTAGATATCTTTTTTTTTGTTTAAAAATTCAGTTACTGCACCAAACACGAGTTTATTGAAAAAAGTCGTTCACTGTGTCAATCCATCATCGCTATCGGCAAATAAAAACACGAATCACCAGTACACAGAAACCAACTCCCGGACCAACATCGGCCTTATTGTTCACACAATAAGGTCGATCAGCAATCAATACGGCGCAGTTTAGAACGGAAAGTCTCGTATGACAACGGCTCCTAATGGAAATGTCAGATCGTGTGATATCTCGATTCAGCGGCACCGCACTTGTGTCTAAATCGAGGCTTTGTCGAATACTGACTGCCAGGATACACGTGCAATGCTCTCGGTTGGAACGAAATATGCTCAGAGATTCTATAATTGCAATTATCTTACAAATCTTGTCGAATACTGAATTCTAGGATACACGTAGAATATTCTTGGATGAAACAAAATATGCTCCGAGATTTTATAATTTTCAATAATCTTATTAATCTTGTCGAATACGGATTTCTAGAATACACGTAGAATGGTCTCGGATAGAACGAAATATGCTCAGAGATTCTATAATTGCAATAATCTTACTAATCTTGTCGAATACTGAATCCTAGGATACACGTAGAATATTCTCGGTTGGAATGAAATATGCTCGGAGATTCTATAATTGCAATAATTTTACTAACCTTCTCAAATACTGATTCCCAGGATACGCGTGGAATGTTCTCGGTTGGAATGAAATATGCTCAGAGATTCTATAATTGCAATTATATTACTAATCTTGTCGAGTATTGAATCCTAGGATACACGTAGAATATTCTCGGATAAAACGAAATATGCTCCGAGATTCTATAACTGCAATTATCTTTCTAATCTTGTTGAATACTGATTTCTAAGATACACGTAAAATGTTCTCGGACGAAACAAAATATGTTCAGAGATTCTATAATTGCAATTATATTACTAATCTTGTCGAATATTCAATGCTAGGATACACGTAGAATATTCTTGGATAAAACGAAATATGCTCAGAGATTCTATAACTGCAATTATCTTACTAATCTTGTCGAATACTGAATCCTAGGATACAGGTAGAATATTCTCGGTTGGAACGAAATATGTTCAAAGATTCTATAATTGCAATTATATTACTAATCTTGTCGTATATTGAATCCTAGGATACACGTAGAATATTCTCGGATGAAACGAAATATGCTCCGAGATTTTATAACTGCAATTATATTACTAATCTTGTCGAA
This sequence comes from Galleria mellonella, assembly GCF_026898425.1. Classification (NCBI taxonomy): domain Eukaryota; kingdom Metazoa; phylum Arthropoda; class Insecta; order Lepidoptera; family Pyralidae; genus Galleria; species Galleria mellonella. The sequence goes on along the minus strand of NW_026442037.1, from coordinate 3,498,896 downwards.
TACTCATTACTAGGATATACGTAGAATGTTTTCGACTAGAACAAAATATGTTCAGAGATATTATAATTATATTTGTGTCTATCTTACCATTTAGCTCAACAGTTTAAAAAAAATTGGTAGAAAAACTAGCGAAAAACTCGACCGTTTCTCTTTTTAAAATCGACAACTTTGCTAACCCATTTATAGTCAGTCTGTAATTAATTAAGGCGACTTTTTATCGCCTCGATTCTACCGGCTGGAAATTTATGCTCATACTATGGAAATTTATAATTCCAAACTTTTGGCGGCAAAAAAATATTTATCTTAAGCAAATAAATATTCTTTAATGCACAGTTAGGGGATTTTTTCCGTATAGTCCCGGCATAGAATAGGCCACTTCTTTTCCCATGGGTGTCGTAAGAGGCGACTAAGGGATGTCAGTGGTCGTGGGATGAGCAGTAACGTCCCTCTTAAAACGTCACCAAAGCCTAACTGCGGTTGCCAACCCGCCTGTTAAGTATGACAACTAGTGGCAAAAACACTCCTTATGGGGAAGACCTATGTGCCAAGGACATTAAAATCCAATATGGCAGTGGGCGAACATATATTATTCACCACATACATACAAAATAGGGGACGGGGTTGTTATCATTCAGCCATTATCTAACCCAACGGAGGCTTTAGCGATACATTAGAGAAAAATTGAAAGCCTAATCGTCTTTTTGGACAGCATTAAGTATTGTAATATATGTTTTTGGGAAGCAAGATGGTTATCCGGTAAAGACAAAACACAATAATATAATACTTTGTAAGGTAATAAATAGAAATGTTACTTAAAAAAGGTGGAAAGCCACCATCTTTAAGCAATTGTTCCATTAAGGTTCCCTGCCCAGGTTTTCATAAGAGACTACAGCATGAGGTTTTTCAAAAGGGGGGTAAAGAGGTTTCTTCAGGATCGGCAACGAGCGCATAACACCCCTGGCATTGCAGGCGTTCGTAAGCTACGGTAACCGTTTACCATCAGGCGGGCCGTATGCTCGATTGCCACCTCAATGGTATAAAAAAAAAAGAAAAGTAAACTAAGTGTTTTAAACAAGACTAATTTTTATACAAAATACAAAGATACATTAACCAATAGCATAACAAGAACAATGAGTATAAATACAATATCTAATCACTTTTCGGTTCTGAAAATACATTCAAACTATTGACAGAATTATCCAACATAATAATGGGCAGTGCATCATTTAAGTAAATATTTACTCGCTCTCAATACACGTTCTAGAACGTTCTGCTGCATTTGACAGTAATTGGAAAACAGTTTCGCTGTGTTTCGACAATAATTGATAATTAATTTGCAATACAAACATGTCTAACATGCTATTAATTTACGTTACGATGCCTAACTGCGAATGTCTTCTAAGACGCACATAAATTTACAGACCTTAACTATGAATTTATTCCAAACTAGCGATTCCACCTAGCTTTGCACGAGTAGATAGTTTTATAAAATAATATATAGCCTCATGTTACTCTCTGATACTGTATCTTTCTATAGGTGAAAGATGTTTTTAAATCGATTGAATAGTTTTTGAAATTATTCATTCCAAACAAACAAGCAAATCTTCCCTCTTTATAATATTAACTAGCTGACTCGGCAAACATTGTTTTACCATATACATTATTTCGAAAACTATACATGAAAATTTATCGTACTACAATTATTATATTCGATCCTATTGCGGCATATAAAAATCGCGATTAAAAAATTTATCGTAAAAGCGTGAAAATCTATATCAATGCTAAGTCATAATAAAATAAAAATAAAAAAATTGACAAAAAAAAACAAAAAAATTAGGGATGGGTCACCCTTATCATTGAGGGGTATGAAAAATAGATGTTGGCCGATTCTACCAAATATGCACACAAAATTTTATAAAAATCGGTAAAGCCGTTTCGGAGGAGTTTGGTAATAACAAACACCGCGACACGAGAATTTTATATATAAGATATACATATACAAAAAGATTTAAAAGTCGCTTAAAAATATATATTTATGTATGTATGTATATATTCATTCATTTAATATATTATGTGTATGTTTATATTATACGAATTTGTCAAGTATTGCTTTATTTTTCTTCTATTCGAAAAAGCACCGCGTACGTCTTTCTCGGTTTGCCCAATGGTTGACTGGTAGAGAACACCGTCCGGTGTTAACTCCGCCAAAGGTACATAGAATTTTACTGTGCATTAAAGTTTAAATAAATAAATATACAGTACTGTAGTTATTTCTCTACTAATTTTGACAATAACTTATGTGAATAACTGTAATCTTAATAAATACAAGTTATATTTATAAACTTAATTTACCTTTTATTCGCCCTTTACACGGGGGCAAGTTTAATTAAGTTTTTAAGCAGCTCGCCCTGCCGCCGATAAATAATACGGTTTACGCCGGCCAAATTGTGACAGTCACCAGGTGAGATTCATTGCGTACTACCGGTTGAATTTTTAAATTTGTTACATAGGCCCGTAGTGTCTTAATTGAACATCCATTTTGACGGATTTGTCGGAGTCTGAAATATCTGAGATTTTTAATGTGGAAGTGTATTTAAGGCCTATATACTTTTATTAACGTTTTCTTTTCAATCTTATGCATAAACCATATTTTTTTCTAATGGATGAATAATCGAATGGCAACCCCGCCTGCGCTAACGGTATACACTGACATACACATACCAGAGGGAGACTGTACAAAAGTCGTTTGCTTGGGTACCTCTGTACCATTCGTGTTTCAACCGTGAAGCAGTTGTGTTTGCATGGCTGTGTTTCGGTTTGAAGGGTGGAATATGGCGTGAATTTACAGGGTACAGAGGAATAACACCTGAGTCCTCAGGAATGGCAACGCATGGGGGGTATCATGGGCAAAACAGTATACTCTGTTACATCTATGGTACTGCTCATGTTTATAGGCGACGGTTACCACTTTTCATCAAGTGGGCCGTCAGCTTGTTTGCCATTCTAAGTTGTACAAAAAAAAAAACACTAGCATTGAGAGATGACAGGTGAGAATAAACAGGCAGGTTAGTCAATCCATTGTGATGAATAAACCAGAAATATAGCACTATGGATTCCAGTGGGACCACGTGGAGATCGCCTTGACAAGGTTACATATCGTGCTTTTTATTAAAAAAAAAAAATCAAAACTAATAAAGATAACAAATATAATTTTCACTATAAACAGCTGCTTGTATACTTGTATCTTTACTAAATATGGTAAAATAAGACTACATACAAATAAAATGAGTATGTATAATATTTATATTATTATATACATACATATAATAAATGTAATGTATCACATCTCCCATATTTAGAACTAACAACATTTTTCATCGTGCCTCCCACCAAATTGTTTATAATTACTCTTTTCCATCCAAAGGTTGCCTGATAGAGATCGCTCTTAGCGATAAGGTTGCCCATTTTTTTAGAATAGAAATCATTTATTCAAATAAACTTACATTGAAGCACTTTTGAAAAGTCATTACATTTTTTTTAATCTACCGCTCGTTCGGAAAGCTGTCTCATCACAAGAAGAACGAGCAAGAAACTTGCGTGTTGCTCTTTTAAATAATTTTATTATTACTTTACATTTTTAAGTTTAAGTGTGTGAATACAAACCACCAATTATTGCATAATAATGCATTGTTTTCTCATTGTAATTGTTTATATTTATAATAAGTTTACTATTGTAATCTTTTGGAGAAAACAATAAAGAGTGTCTATCTATATTATTATAAAGCGGAATAATTTGATTGATTGTTCGTTTATAATGGATAACTCAAAAACTACCCGACCGATTTTGAAAATTCTTTCACCTGTAGAAAGCTACATTCTCACCAAGTAACATAGACATACATACATTATTTTTGAAAATTCTTATTACCTATACGAAGCCTTTCCGGATCTGGTATTAAATATTTATAAAAATAAAAAAAAATCATACTTCTTAGAGTGACTTTATGCGACTTAGAATGGCAAACAAGTTGACGGTCCACCTGATGTAAAGTGGTAAACGTCGCCTATAGACATGTGCAGTACCATGGACGTAACAGAATATACTGTTTCACCTACGACACCCCCCATGCGTTACCATATTTTAGTATTCTGGTATTAGTTTTCAAACTTATTATTATGTGTACTTATATTATGCAACTGATCTTTTTTTTTCGAAAGAAACACTAAAAAATTATTGACTGTTCATTCATTTCCGTACTTAAAGAATCCAAGCCTAATAAGCCTAATAGTCACGTTTCAGTACTCCTTTTTAAGTACCGGATATCGTTAGAGGCGATTAGTAGAATAAAGGACCAAGGTGACATAAGTATAAGAATTACATTTATGTTGGACCTTTTACAGCTTTTGAACGACTCCTAAAAGGAAGTCCGAATTGCCGAATGTGACGTTTTAATTGATTTTGTTTCCATATCAATACGATATCCAGGACCTTTGCTCAAAAATAAACTTGTATTGTTTCTGTGGGTGTCGTAAGAGGCGGTAAAAGGAACTTAATTGTCGAGGGATGACCAGCAGTGTCTCTTTAAAACATCACCAAAAGCCTTATCGTTGCTAAATTGCCTGCCAAGCGTGAAAACTATTAACAAACCCTCCTTATGATGAAGGTCTATGTTCAGCAGTGGACAGTTAACGGCTGAAATAATAATAATATATAACATCTCAGATGGTTGAGATTCCGAGGCGGCTCACTCCCGGGAAAGATGCAGAAAGCAGTGCTTTTAGATTCTGCCCGCATACAGGTTACTTTCACCGGCGTACAGGTTACTCTCCCTGGGGCCCTGAACCCGGGCCGACTTTGCTTCTACCGGGGGTTAGTTGCCATATCCTCTCCTTAAGAGGAGAGATGTGAATTTTGTAAACATTTAAAAAATAATAATAAAAAAGTAAATACGTATTTTATAACACTTTTTTTGCGTGAAACACCACAACCTCATATAATTTTCATCTCAACAACCACAAATACGAGACTGGTAAATTAAAAGAGCAATTATGTGGACTCTAATAAGAAAGTTATTTGGTATTTGCCAACTCATTGGAATCTGTTAAATTTCTTTGATCAACTCAACGGAGGCTCAGTAAAGTCAAAAGAATTTACTACATCAACATTTTACTTGAAATAAATTAAAGAGAACATATACCAGTACTAACGCAGACCTTTGATTTCGTCGATCGGATAAAATAAAACTAATTTTAAAATAAATATTCGAAATACTCGATATGCACACGTTTCGTCGAGTGTAGTCGAATCCAACATCACAAGGGGTTTGGTTAGTCGTTTTATCTCAAATGAAATATACTCATAACTTTTAGAAAAACTGATACAGTTATTTTGTTTTATACAACTTAGAATAGCAAAATAACTGACGGTACACCTGATGGAAAGTGGTAATCGTCGCCTATATACATGAACAGTACCATGGACATAACAGAGTATACTGTTTCGTCCATGATACCCCCCATGCGTTGCCGTTCAAACCGAAACACAGCTATGCAAACACAACTGCTTCACGGTAGAAACATGAATGCGACAGAGGTGCTCAAGCAATCGACTTTTATACAAAGTCTCCCTCTGGTAAATCTCTCAAAGTAATAACAATTTCACTGTCGATTATTTACATTTATTTATTTAACTCTTTATTGCATCAGAAACCCAAAAATATAAAACAAAAATTAAATATGTAATTCAAGTGAAATGCAATAACATAAAGAACAGATTAAAATATATACCTCTCCAACATAAAGGTACAAAAGGCGGTCTTATCGCTAGGGCGATCTCTTACAGACATCTTTTGGTTAAATGAGAATAAACAGAACTCATCATCGTCCATTCTTAACCGACTTCAAATAAGGAGGACGTTCTCTAATTAACTGTATTTTTACCTCAGATTTTCGTCATTTAAAAACCGATTGAGAAGTTTATTTTTTTAACTGAAAATTGTATCAAAATCTGTTTAGTTTTAATATTATTATAAATGGTTTTGCTACATTGAAATTTTATTTTGTGTAACGAAATCTTAAATTGCATATTATTCATTCGTGAGTTAGTCTAAGATTGTCGTATAAAAAAACTCCTACGACTACAATTCATTATTATGAAAAAGAATATCAGCGAAGACGCGGATCATTTTTTTTTTACCATTTGTATTTCAAATGTAGACTATAAATGATCAAGTTTTTATTATTAACCATTTTCCATCAGGTGGGACGTTAGCTTATTTGCCATTCTAAGTTGCGTAAAAAAATAGTAAACAAAACGTTTAACTGATTCGACCGAACCGTCTCCGAAGACAGTCTGCTAAGACAAGACAAATAAAAAATCAAATATTAAAAATCAATTGAATATTCCGAATTGTTTCGTGTAAAACTTCGTTGCTTTTTTAATATTAAGTTACATTAAGTTATTAAGGTACTTACTGAGTGCTATATTCGCCTGCTTGTTCCTGTCGAGCTGCCCGCGAAGCGCCCGTAGCCGGCGTAGCTTCAACTCCTGCGCCTCTACGCGCTCGCGCAGTCTCCGCAGCCGCTCGCCTTCTACCGCCACCTAGTGACAACCATATGCAACTATTAGCTTCTATTTAGTTAAAGACACACTATATCAGTGTTTCTCAACCTTTTTTGTGCCCTGCCCCACTTGAACATTTCTAAAATGTTTATGCCCCACACATATATTTTCCTGACAAAGTTTACTTGACGACTTTAATCCCCCAGTTGATATTTTGGTAATGTTTTACGAAATTATGCCTAATAAATATTTACAGCATTTTTATTAATTTACTTTTTTTGATAAATTTGGTACCGATATCTACTGTTAGCATTGCATTTAAATGGCCCGGAGCAAGAGGGTTAAAATCGCTTCGAGTCCATTTTTAATTGCCCCCGCCCCCCCTTAACTATCAAATTGCCCCTCTGTGGGGCGTGGACCCCACGTTGGGAAACACCGCACTATATTGTGTATTTATATACAGAAGGTAGGCCGGCCCTACGATAGGTCAATGACCTAATGACAGGTCATTAAATATTTTCTGAAATTTCTTGGCCGAACGAAATATAAATTTGATGTTAAAATTATATAATACGTGTCCTTTAAAATATAAATGTTAAATTATCGTTCCTTTGGAGTATTGTGGTAGGATTTATGACAAACGAAAAGCTATTTATTGGACCCATACGTCTCTGAAAAAAAATTATAAATATCAAATGTAATAATTAAAGTAACTTCACTTTTATAATACAGCAACTTGTTCCATTGGCATAGAATGTTCGCTATCAAAGCATTTTGAGCATACACATTCAGAAATAATAAAAATAATTTATAATATATTTTATATATATATATATTGACAGACAATACAGGCTTGTCACATGAATATATGCTTTTAAGTCAAACCCTTTCAGTACTGAGGTATTTTTCCTCCATGCCGTGTGCGAGTTTTATGGGGGTCGTGGGTTACTCAGGAGAGCTGTGTAATAGAATTTATGGTGACATTTCTAAAAGTAAGTAGATTAAGAAAGTGATCAATTGATTCGACTTCCTTTGATTTTTTATTGTATACACAGCTACTGGTTTTTGCCTCCGACTTCGTCTGTGTCATTTCCAATAACGTAAATTTAATTAACTAATGTAAAATAAAACGTGTAAATACGTAAGCAAGAATTATATATAAAGATATATATATATATATATAAAAGAATTTATATATAGCTTATATTTTTTAATACTTTTATATTATTTAAATTGTATATTTTTTTTTATTATTTTGTATTTCATATACTGTATGAAATGGAGAAAGACTTAAGGTACTTTTTTATCTCGATCAATAAACATATCCCGGTTACACAAACAAAGTCGCCGGTAAAAACTAGTGCAAATAAACTAAGAATCTCTTCGTTTTAATGCCACTTAAAATGGCATTTGTATTTAGCGGAATAGCATCAATTAAAATATATAATAGTGCTTACTTAAAACGTGAGCCACAAAATAAAACGCCAACAGTTCGTAACGGCGAAATGCTGAGTAAAGTCGCCGCTAACTCGAGGAAAATTATTCAAGAAAATTAAATCTTAATAGAAGCTGAAGATCGGCGATTTTGTTTATTTTATAGGCGTGTTTATTGCGTGAGAAGAGTTTATTTCTTTTAGGGAAACGATAAATATCGCATTAGGCTAACGCGAAACTGGCAGTAGCCGGCCGGTCTTTGGAATTTACTTACAAACGCGCTATTGTGCAATTTTATTCGAGAAACTTAGGAGAAAGGGAATTAATAATTCATAATTCTTCTCGCTGTACGCCAAGGGTTTTTTTTTCTTGCGAACTACGATGGAAAAAGTATCTTATATGAGTATATTATTCTAAACTTTGTTTAATACCGTTTCCTTATAGTGTTAACCGATGGGGTAGAAAGGTTCTTGAGTGACGACCCTGGGCAAACACAGTATAGGACGACCCTCCACTAGATGGAGTGACGACCTCAAATGTGTTACAAGGAGTAGATGCAGGTGGCTCAAGACCGTTCCTTTTAGTAAACTGCCATAAAGGTTACTATTCCATTATAATCATAAAAAATAGATATTTTCGCAAATTTTTGCATTTACAATATTAGTTTAGTTTTTTTTTATACTACTATATTGCCAAACAAGCATACGACCCGTCTGATATTAAACGAAGTTACCGTATCCTATGAACACTTGCAGCACTGGACATGACACGCGCGCATTGCCGACCGTTTAAAAACCTTAATACGGCCTTTTTGAAAAACCTACCAGAGGGAGACTTTGTACAAAAGTCGATTGCTTGGGTACCTCTGTACCATTCGTGTTTCAAACATGAAGCAGTTGTATTTGCATGGCTGTGTTTCGGTTTGAAGGGTGGAATATGGCGTGAATTTACTGGGTACAGAGGAATAACACCTGAGTTCTCAGGAATGGCAACGCAGGGGGGGTATCATGGGCGAAACAGTATACTCTGTTATGTCCATGGTACTGCTCATGTCTACAGGCGACGGTTACCACTTTTCATCAGGTGGACCGTCAGCTTGTTTGCCATTATAAGTTGTATAAAAAAAAACAACTTCATACTGTAGTCTCTAAGGAAAACCTCGGCAGGAAGATCATTCCACGACCTGAGTGTTTGCAAGAGGAAGCCCTCCGAAACTGCACTGTGCGTGACCATTAGCGAATTTGGCAGAATAATAATATTAAACCAGCTAAACAATTTAGTTAAATATGCACCAAGTTAATTAATTACAGATGCCATCACAGTGAAGAAAGGAGCGAAATTTTGTTACAGTTACCAAAACCCATGAGTTCCGAGATCGCTTGAATGCTGATAGCCAATTATGACGAGAAAACAATCTGCTTCGGAGAATTAGGTCCGCTATACGAATAACGACTTTGTGGTTTTGTAATAAGACAACATTTCGAGGAACCAGCCGAAATTCATTAAAACCTTTAATTCGTGTTCCATTCAGTGGTGTTTTTTTACAGGAAACCTTTTGTAAATTTGTCTTTTCAGTTGCTGTATTTCTGTATTTATACACGTCACAAAGGAAAATTTATAAAACAAATCCTATTAAAATTTTTTAATGCCAAGTTTTAAAGTTAATTAATCGTGATAACGTGTATTTATTTATTTATTCACTAGCGGCCCGTCCCGGCGTCGCACGGGTGGACATTTTTACATTTTAAAAAGTGGCCGTTAAGGCTGCACACGCGACGGAAGCTTAAAAATGGAGTAACTTCTCCCGTTTTCCCAATATTTCCCTTCACTGCTCTGCTCCTATTGATCGCAGCGTGATAAAAAGTATACTGCAACCTGCCCAGGAGTATGAAGAATAATTGTACCAAGTTTCGTTAAAATTCGTCTAGTAGTTTTTGTTTCTATAACGAACATACCGACAGACAGACAGACAAAAATTTTACTGATTGCATTTTTGGCATCAGTATCGATCACTAATCACCCCCTGATAGTTATTTTGAAAATATATTTCATGTACAGAATTGACCTCTCTACAGATTTATTATAAATATAAATTAGTACATATATCGTCATAGTCGTAGAATACTGACGGATCTGACGAATATTACATATAAAGATCCGTCAGTATTCTACGACTATGACGATATGTGTGCAAGGCAGACTTAATGCTAAAAGCATTCTCTTACAGTCATGTATTACTCGCCCACATCTATAACATTAATCTATGTATATTTGTAGTATTAAAAAAATAATTTTATTACAAAAACAACAGATTACTATTGGGAATTAATTTTAATTATACAGAAAGCGAATCGAGCCGGCCTCAATTTGAAACTGGGCGAGGAATTTTTAGCTGCTCATGGAATCTCAATTTTAAAGTTAGTACACCGGATCCATTGATAGTCAGCCGGCAGTCGTCAGTGGTTTCGCCATTAAGTTTAGTACAATTTTAACTGATTTCGCTGAGTAAGAGGTTCCTCGATTCAGTTGTATTTTTAAGCGACTATAAAAAGAAGAAATTTATCTATATCTCGAGAAGGAATAAAGGAGACAGGCTTTGCCTAGTGTGGGGTCATAGTTATATTGTACTACAGGCTAATTTTGTTTAAGAAAATAAAGGTATTATTATTAAGTTATTATGTCTATATTCTCAACCGACTTCAAAAGCAAGTGACTTCAAAAGCGAGTTCTCAATTCGGTCGTATTTTTTATGTTAATTCCCCTCAACGCTCCATCAATTATTAACTGATTTGGAAAATTCTTATTTATCTGAAAGGATACACTTACAGTTTGGTTCCATTAATTTTTTATCAAAATTGGTACAATAATGTAATTTTTATATATCATACCATATCAGCCGTTTACTGTCCACTGGTGAACTTCAGCCTCTCCCTATTCGACTGTTTGCCAGAAGTTGCCGCGCTTGACAAATGGCTTGGCAACTAGTTAAGTTTTATGATGTTTTAACAGGAACGTTCCTGTCAATCCCTCCACCATTAAATTCCCTTAGTGACCTCTTACGATACCTACGGGAAAATAATGGATGGGCCTATTCTATGCCGGGACCACACGGCAATATTATTGATTCTATATTATTTATCCTACAGTTAAAGCTGTCATAATATGTATGAATGCATGTATGAGACGAGTTAAGAAAGCAGATAAAGCAAGAAACTTAAGGATAGAGGCGTCTAGCTACTCAGAACCTAAATCCGAGAGAATTGGCACGTAAATAAATAGCTAGAATTGTGCTGTATATCCCGCTTCGAGGCAAAGAAATATCTAATAGAATTTCTACATAAGCCACTGTTTAGATAGTAGCTCAATCAATACAATAGGATAGAACGCAGAAGGCCAAGATGTGAGTCAACAGAGCACAGCTGCGCTTCGACGCGCTTCGCAAATACACCACACCGCAATAGCGTTTATCGTTAACACCATATAGATTTATTTATTCATAACATTATTATGTTATTTTTAGAAATAGTACAAAATAAATTTATATCACTGGTAGGGATGGATAACATATACCAATATCTACATATATTACAATATCTATTATCTCTATATATTGGCCCAATAACGGATATGACACATATATATATATATATATATATATATATATATGTGTCATATCCGTTATATATCGGAACGGTAGCGGTATTACTATACTTTCTCATCATCTAGTCTCAAACTAAACAGAATTGTTAACAATTCTGAATTTTAAACTTTGACGTTGTTTACACATATTTTTAATTAAATTTACATTCGGGACTTAACGCGATGAAAAACACGCGGTCCAGTCCTGACCACGACGCGGTGCAATCCACGTCGAAACGTCGGCAATAAAGAAGTAAGTATGTAGGTACTGTTTACCTGTAAAAGCTTTTACATCGCGTTAAGTTCTGATTGAGTATTTAAAAATATTTATATGAGCTGTTAGGTTACCATAGTAACTGTACATACGGGGGGGGGGGGGACTAATTGTTAGTAATGAGGAAATGAGGACTACCAGTCCAATTGCTAGCCAATCCAGTCCGTTTGCCAAGCATGGCAACTACTGCCAGTACGTACAGTAGTAACCAGTACGGTTAATGTTACTAATGGAACAAATTCATATTTAAATAATATAGAATATTAATCGGCGACGTCACAAGATTTACACAGAAGCAAATAGACTCTAATGAAATTCCCAACGGCAAGCGGTTTTAATTTATTAATACAGCGTAGTTATAAATATGAATCTGTTGAAAGCAAACAGTAAGATTATTAATAAGTTTAGTAAAATATCTCGACGTTTAAAACAAGATACAGTAACTAAAATAACACGTAATTATGAGGGAGGAGAAGGAGACTTTGTACAAAAGTCGTTTGCTTGAGTACCTTTGTCCCATTCGTGTTTCAACCGTAAAGCAGTTGTGTTTGCATGGCTGTGTTTCGGTTTGAAGGGTGGGATGTGGCGTGAATTTACTGGGTACAGAGGAATAACACCCGAGTCCTCAGGAATGGCAACGCATGGGGGGTATCATGGGCGAAACAGTATACTCTGTTTTGTCCATGGTACTGCTCATGTCTATAGGCGACGGTTATCACTTTCCGTCAGGTGGGCGGGCGGTCATCTTGTTTGCCTATATATATATAATTTATTCAATAAACAATCAAAATATCATACACAATACATAAATGGTTCTGTTTAAGCGAATACGCTACGTCAAATACATAGAGTCGCAAAACAAACACAAAACAAAAAGGGTACGCTCAAAGTTTGAACTTTTTCCTTTTTAAAGTTGGATGAAAACAAACAAACAAATACTATGTGGGGAGGAAAATATACATCGTGTGTAGAATGTTGGTAGAAGAAAAATATCATTGGAAAATGTTTGAATATCTACGATTCTGTTCGTTCATCCATAATTATTGTTTTAGATATTTTATTTTTATGTCGCGCACTTCAATGCGATATTGGCATACGTTGCTTTCTATTTGTTAAATTCATGCATTCTCTGTAGTACGTAATAAGAAAAAATCAAAGAACGTTATACGAGATATATTGATGGGTATGTATTTGTTTTTAGCGTATTCGAAAGGAATTATTTTTCAATTTATTTGTATTGTTAATCGACTTTAATAAGGAGTTTCTCAATTCGATTGTATTTTTTTATATTACCTCATAACTTCGTCGTTTATAAACTGATTTAATTTTTTTTTAACTAAATGTATATACTTTCAGATAAGTCCCATAGAAATTTTATCAAAATCGAATCGGTAGTTTAGTTTTTAAATAAAAATAAATGATTTAACTACTATTGAAATAGATTTTTTTTATAGAACACAGTCTTATTTTTTTTTTTAATAAAAATTGTATATCATCTGCAACTCTGAATAAATTTAATTGGCTCCTTTTCCATACTATTCCTGTTACGTTTGAGAGTTGTTATTATGGAGTAAGATCTTAAATTATTGAAATATAATGCCTTGTTAAAGTATGAACACGAATAGTTAGGTCTATCTAATACCTTTACTACATTACGTAAGTGAGGTTTTTTTTTTATTAGATGAAAATGGATTGTATAATGGTAACTCCATCTGCGCTAACGGGATACTCCCCATGCGTTGCCATTCCTGAAGACTCAGGTGCTGTTTTATGTAACGTTTATTTTTCTAATGTATTAATTTATAATTTATTGCCTTGCTTTAAATAAATATGGGACGGAGACGGTATATCCGTTACATTTTATCCTGATCAGTAAATATATACTGGTCGTGCGAACAAAGTCGCGTGTAAAAGCTAGCATTAATATAATTAATTAATACTTATATACTATTAGAAAACATTTGTTACTTCACGACAAAAAATAGTTTGTAATACCTATCCAATTTTGTCGTTTAAACGTCTTTGACTTTCACCCTGTATATAAATGAAATGCCAAATGAACATTAGGATATACCTAACCATTCAAATAAGACCTCATTCATCTTCCTAGGCATGCGGGTAAGTTTCTTGTCAGCGGAAGCTATTCGTCTAACGTTATATTATACAATATAGCAACACATTAGTACAAACTCCGCGCTCGCTACATAGTCGAGACGAGAAAAAGAGATATACGCGAGGTTCAGGATAAGTAATTGCAAATGTTTAACTGCTTTTAACGATTCTAAATAAAAAAAGAATAGGAATAATTTTTGTTAAAAAAATTACAAGCATATTTGAATGATAATTTTTAGGGTTCCGTACCTCCAAAAGAGAAAACGGATAGACCTTTATAGGATCACTTCGTTGTCCGTCCGTCCATCCGTCTGTCAAGATCCTTTTTCTTAGGAACGTGTGAAGATATAAATTTGAAATTAATATCATATACTCAGGTCTGCAATCTCTTAAATCAGTGAAAAAATCAAGTTCCTAAGCTTGATTTTTCGTCGTTAAAATTAGTTGACGTAATCAATACGACCGTTTATGTTTTATTTATGTCGCATATTTTGACATCTGATAAGAGAATCAAAACTTATAGGGTACTTTCCGTTGACCTAGAATCGTGAAATTTGGCAAGAAGCAATGACACGTACCATAAGTAAAGGGAAAAATCCGAAAACCGTAAATTTATAGTTATTTAAAAAAAAACTTGATGATTTTGTACGGAACCCTCGTTGCGCGAGTCCGACTCGCACTTTACAGGCTTTTTTGTGACCCCGCCGCCCATGTGGAATGCAATTTTAGCTCAGAAGAACGAGCAAGAAACTTAACTATTGTTTTTTTTATAGTAAAAGTTGATTTTACGATTATAAATTTATGTCAAAATTAATTAAAAGAGAAACTTCTGAAAGTGTACTAGTGAGACGCATACCGTTGTGTTAAATATAACACTCGAGACTTGTCCATAGATGGATTCCAATATCCTCAGCTAAATATGGACATCCGCATTTTACTGAGCATATTAGAATCCATTGTTGTAACAGACGAGCCTAATATTGCTTGGAATAATCTAATTCGTTAACGTTGTTTCTATCACCAGAGAGTCAGTGGAACATCTAAAGTTTTCCGTATTGGACATATTCAAACGCACGATCTTTGAAGTCGGAGTACTTCTTGAAACTTACAATGACATACATTCTCTTCACAGTTATACACGCATCGTCACATTATCTTCTCTGATTCGCATCAACAGTTACCAGTATTCATCAGTATCGTTCTCAATTGCATAAAGAAATATTTTTTTTTTTTATACAACTTAGAATGTCAAACAAGCTGACGGCCCAACTGATGGAACGTGGTAACCGTCGCCTATAGACATAAGCAGTACCATGGACATAACAGAGTATACTGTTTCGCCCATGATACCCCCTCATGCGCTGCCATTCCTGAGGACTCAGGTGTTATTCTTCTAATAATAGGATTTTCTAGAATGCTCGTTGGGTATAATCTTTTACCTGATGTTGCCTCGCTTCTTGCTGCTTGAGGTACCTCAGCCGCTGCTCCTTGGCGCAGAGCAGCTGGTGCTGTGTGTCTATCTGCTGCTGCTGCCGAAGAGCCATCGCGCGTAACTCTCCCAATGTCAGCTCCACCCCTTCCCCCAACTGCAGACAAGAATAATATACTCCATTAATATTTGTAACCACAATGCTAATGAAAACCAGTAGTCCAATTGGGAAGAAGCTGTTAGTGATGAAGGTACTGGCTCCAGTAAATGTAATGTTTCAACTCAGTTTGATCTTCATGTGGTCCTTTCTGACACACTTCAATCTATTTAAAAGTACAACTTGCAGAACAAACTTGGGCCGCGAATCACCTATCGTCCGCATAACGCGTCTGTGTTTTTTTTATGCAAATTAGAATAGCAAACAAGCTGACAGCCTACCGTAAAGTGGTAACTGTCGCCTATAGACATGAGCAGTACCATGGACATAACAGAGTAAATTTTTTCGCCCATGATACCTCCCATGCGTTGCCATTCCTGAGGACTTAGGTGTTATTCCTCTATACCCTGTTAATTCACTGCCATATCTCTGGCCTTCAAACCGAAACACAGCCATGCAAACACAGCTGTTTCACGGTAGAAACACGAATAGGACAGAGGTGCTCAAGCAAACTACTTTTGTACAAAAACTCCCTCTGGTATTCCTCTCCTCTCTAATATTCACAACGATTCTCACTCTATGTTCATGTCTAAATTGAAATGTTGATGTACCACGCCATTTACATTATATTTATTTATAATTTAAAATAGTTTAATCACAATTTCCATTATTTATATATATTGTTAATATCTTTGTTCATTTAATGACATTTAATAATTTAATTGTATTTTAATATTTATCAAACACAACGCATGCTGTATTTGCCTCTATATGTAAGAACAGTTACATCTAATCCACTAGTGTATTGTATTGAAATGCTTAACTGTATCTTATGTTAGTAATACTATAAATAAATAAATAAATAAATAAATAAATAAACCAAGTTATAACCATATTCCTTGCGAGCTTGTTTCAATGGACCAACTTGACTTGCTTTCATTCTCGACTGCCATCCTTTACTGAAGCCCTGCTAACATGTAGCTATAGCGCAAGCGGAGTTTTTTTTTTATAGATGATAATGAAACGGTAACCCCGCCTGCGCTATTGGTATACATTGGCGGGGCACCAGTGAAGGATGATAGGTGAGGATGAAACAGGTCAGTTAGCCCATCGTGACGAATTCAACAAGATTTGTTCACGGTGGTTTCCAGGCGGAACCACGTGGAGGTCGACCTAATAAGGCATATTGCTAGCAATGGAGCTATCAAACTCCATTGCTAAGTTTGCGGAGTTACAATTCCATTTTCACCTAACATCAAGCAGAAAAAAGAGGGATTGTTTGCAGAAGAACTTGAAAAAATATATATTAGGATTAACCGTCCTTTTTGAAGTTGGTTGATAAATTTCCTAAAATAAATACACAGCGGTGCTTGGGTGCACCTTTTTTTTTTATTAAAAACAAATTTTTAATTACTATCCTTTGCATACAAGGCGTAATGGAAAATGATTTATCAACCCGAGACCCTGAGATAATATTTATTGGACTTAACGATTTGCCACAAGAAACGTGGGTCTTAATACGAATTTGTTTTTCAAGGGATTTGTGCTGCTATCCCTGAGGACTAAGGTCACAGTATCATGTAAATTCACTGTCACACAGTAACAACTTATTTCTATAAATTCACTTCAAAGATATAGTATATATAAACTTAAACAAATTGTATGTCAACTACATTTGACAGAATTTAATTTAGAAAAACTTGTTATTGGTCATACATACCAGAGGGAGACTTTGTACAAAAATCGATTGCTTATGTACCTCTGTCCCATTCGTGCTTCTACCCTGAAGCAGTTGTGTTTGCATGGCTGTGTTTAGGTTTGAAGGGTGGGATATGGCGTGAATTTACTGGATACAGAGGAATAACACCTGAGTCCTCAGGAATGGCAACGCATGGAGGGTATCATGGGCGAAACAGTATATTCTATTATGTCCATGGTACTGCTCATGTCTATAGGCGACGGTTACCACTTTCCATCAAGTGGACCGTCAGCTTGTTTGCCATTCTAAGTTGTATAAAAAAATATACTACTCTGTTATAAAATAATTGTTAATTTTATTTTTAAAGAGCTGTTGTTTTTTTTTTTTTTAATAAATATATTAATTAATTAATTAATTAAAATATACAGATGGAAATTATTACAGCATCAAGTCTTACTAATAGAATTTTAATGGTACGAAAAAGTCGAAAAGCAACTTTTTCCAAACTTCAGCTAAACATGATTATCGTAAAAAAAGGAATCGTCCATTCGCCACACTGTTGTTGGCCGCTGGAACTTTTGTGATTTCTCATCAGCCATATTCAATTGAAACTTGGAAGTAGCTCAACTGAGTTGAGATATATGACGTATATATATATATATATTGTAACTAGAATTGTCAAGACGGATTTTCTACGCGGCGCCTCTTACAATAAAGTATAGTGAAACTCTATCCTATATGTCTAGTGAATAAGAATGTATGACGGTAATCATAGTTTCTTTATATGACAATTTATGATTGTCTTCCAAAAAAAAAATTACTTATTTAAAAACTAACCAACTAGGGAAAGGGATTGTTAGTAATGAGATTTTTTTTTTTTGGTGGATGAAAATGGTATGGTAACCCCGCCTGCGCTAACAGGATATGCTGGCGGAGCACCAGTGAGAAGTGATAAATGAGAATGAAAACAGGTCAGTTAGCCCATCATGATGAATTCATCAGGAATTAACTATGATAGTTTCCAGGGGGAACCACGAGGAGATCGATCTGGTTGGGTATATTGCTAGCAATGGGAATTTTAGTCTCCATTACTAACAATCCCTTTCGCCCCAGTAATGAGTTTTAACAGGTCCATTGCTAGCAATACACCCTATCAGGTCGGCCTCCACGCGGTTCCCCCTGGAAACCATAGTGGTTAATGTTTGTTAAATTTGTCACTATGGGCCAAATGACCTGCTTTCATCCTCACCTATCATCCTTCATTAGTATCCCGCTAGCGTATACCGATAGCGCAGGCGGAGTTACCATTCCATCTTCACCCATAAAAAAAAACCAACTAGACAGACCAAAACTATCGCACCAAATAAAATCCAGTTTTCATATTTTTATTTCTAAAGGTCTAATATAAAATCTGGTACGCGTTTTATCTTGTGAAACATTCATATAATAGATTTTCAGGCCAGTTAGTCCATCATGATGAATTCATCAGGAATTAACCATGATAGTTTCCAGGGGGAACCGCGAGGAGGTCAACCTGGTTGGGTATATTGCTAGCAATGGGATTCTCAGTCTCCATTACTAACAATCCCTTTCCCCCAGGTTCGCCTAGTGTGGGGCCCATTGTATCTTGTGTTTGTAACTTTATGTTTTTGTCAAATAATAAATTTCTATTCTATTTCTATCCTAGTTGACCGACATATCTAGGTCACGCAGACGATGCCACGGTTAAATACTAGTTTACATTCTTATATAACAATTAAACGACTAGAAACTATATAGAAATGTCTTAACAGTGTATACGAAATATCCCATTGGGATGGGATTAGTGGATACCATTGAAAATATGAGTGTCCTTTCTAGATAGCAGCAGGTCAGCCGCACGCTTCCATTCATTCAGGCTCGTGGAACGCTTTAGTGCCGCATTATAGGCTTTATTGTTTGAAATTGTCCTTAGCATTCAGTTTTCGGACCTTTTAATCTAATTTATTAGGGTGTGGTGGAATATTTGTAATTTACGATTATTTCTAAGCATCTAGATATTTAGGAGCGTTATTGTAACCTGGGGTTTAATTGTCCCAACAAGAAGTAAGTAGGGCGGAATGGGATTGTTAGCAATGGAGTTTGATAGTCCCATTGCTAGCAGTATGCCCTATTAGGTCGACTTCCACGTGGTTCCCCCTGGAAACCATCGTGAACAATTCTTGTTGAATTCGTCACGATGAGCTAACTGACTTGCTTCATACTCCTATCATCCTTCACTGGTGCCCCGTCGGTGTATACCGATAGCACGGGTGGGGTTACCATTCCATAATTACCATACACTCATTAAAAAAAAAACAAAAAAGAAGTGTAAATTTTTAACTTATTGATAATAATATTTTTTTCATGCAACTTAGAATGGCAAACAAACTGACGGCTCACTTGATGTGAAAGTGATAATCGTCGCTTATAGACATGAACAAAACCATGGGCATAACAGTACACTATGTCGCCCATTATGCTTCAAACGTTGCTATTATATGTAATGTAAGTATGAAAAAGTTGATGAATGTGGAGGAAGCGAAAGAAGTATGTTTGAATCGAAGCATTTGACGTTCTATTGTTTCTGCCTTTCCTAGTGGGAGACAGGCGTGACCGATATGTATGTATTTTTATAAGAATATAGATTTTGACTAAGATAAAATATCAGAACAAGGATACGATTACTTAAACTGTTAAATCGATCGAATGACTGCAATAAAAAGTTTTTATATTTTTCCAAATTTCGACACATGTTCCTTATCCTTAGAGAAAGTTGCTTATCATGAGGAATAGCTATCTATGGAGTTCTGAACCCTTTTCTGATATATTATGTATATTAAGGACATAGTAGAGATAAATTTAGATAACCTAATGGACTGAACACCACAAAACCACTGTGATCCATTACAAAATATCTTAGATTCCTCCGAGCATTATCGAATATTTAAACAAAAGGAAGTGTAAATTCGTATTCGTGTTGGAAATAGACCTTTATTATTACAATATTTAATTAATAATTTAATTACTAATTAAATCTAATTAATAATTAAATTGTATTGATAATAACTTTAATTAATATGTAAATTATGAATAAACAAAAACAAAGAAATAAAAAGACGATCAAATACAATTTTTCAATCGAGTTCAAAGAGGGAATTCTCCATTCAAATGTATTTTTTTACATTTGTTACCTCATAACTGCATTATTTATAATTCAATTCGAAAAATATATTTTTTATCTAAAAGGATATACTTACAGATTGGTTTCATAGACATTTTTTGAATATCAATTTAGTACCTTAACTTTGAAATCAAAATACCCGGGTTCGCCACAACTGAAGTAGATTTTTATATAATTTTTAAATTCTTTACTGTCTATTAATCGACATAGTAATATTGTTATATATTTAATAATAATACCAGACATTTAATCCTCCTACAAATAGATAAATAAAAAGCAATACTTTCCATTTTCTTCCCATGTTATATTTTTCCTTAAATTTTCTTGTAAAGATAAAAAATAAGGGGCCACAAAAGCCTAACGACGTCCATCATTTCGACACCTATAAGGGTGCGGAGTTCAGGCTGATACGGCTGAAAAATGACCACCTAGCGGCGGTCACCTCGACGTATAAAATGACTGGCTGGTCAAATAAATTGGACATCCTCTTTCATTGGTCCCGTGTCACATTTGTTAAGGAACGTGCACAATCTTTACTTATATTATAAAAAGTAAAAATAAATTTGTTCGTTTCTTTTTTTTTTTTAATCTTAACTCGTTAACGGCTAAAGCGATCGATATGAAATTCGATGTACCTACACATAATATTTGAGACTATCTGTTTCCCGCGGCGTTACCCGCTTCTATGTAGTTCCCGTATATCATTCCCATTGGAACCCTTCATGAATAAAGTCTTATATTGTATTATATACTTAAATGATAATTACATAACTGTTTACTTATTGATAATTTATTTTACTATTATAAAGGTTTTTTTTTATACAACTTAGAATGGCAAACAAGCTGACGGCCCACCTGATGGAAAGTGGTAACTGTCGCCTATAGACATGAGCAGTACCATGGACATAACAGATTATACTGTTTCGCCCATGATACCCCCATGCGTTGCCATTCCACCACCACCATTCAAACACCACTGCTTTACGGTTGAAACACGAATGGGACAGAGGTACCCAAGCAATCGACTTTTGTACAAAATTACATCATATAATTAACCATCAGGGAGACAAGTTACAAGATTCATAACAGTCACACTCGAGTTTAAATTGAGATGAACGAAAATTGAACTCGGGATTATATTTTTTTAAACCAACAAAATTTAAAAATGCAACCAAACAAATAAATGGCGCGACCATACAAAGTGTATCGATGTCCAATAGCAGCAAATGAAAAATCGATTGATTGATTCAATTGTTGCCTCTTTATCTTGCTTTTATGTATTTTTTTCATTCTTTGGGTAAATATTGTTATTTGTTTATAATGTACATCATTCTTTAAAGGGAACAATAAAAAGTTCTTATTTATGTATTAAATTTTTCGATTTATTACTAATTTCCAAGAGAGAGAGAGGGAAAAAGAGAGAGTATTCCTGAGTTAATTACAACAAAACTTATTTAGTTATTTATTAGATTCTATTGAAGCAGACTTTCTTCTCGTTCCTGCATACGCGTTCGGTGAAGCTGTAAAGTCCATCTGCGGCCAACAGCACAAACATTTAGAAAAGAAAAAAAAGACAGTGTATATGATACAAAAGATAAAAAATACCTTCCAAACAAACAAACGTACAGAAAGTATCCGAAGCATTAAAATTGGCGGAACGAAAACGGAAATATTAATTAACTCAGTTTCAAGGTCACTCGCTGTATAAAGGGTCCTTAAGTCTCCTAGCGATATACTGCCGCTAAAATTACGCGACCACTCCCCCCGCCTTAAATTTATGTATTTCCCGACACTTGTTGATAGCATCCCCAGAGAAGTATTGAAAGTGAAAGATAAATAGCATCACTGTCAGCCTATTGTGATGCTGATGTCGTTGACCCCGAGTTAGAGCTCTTAAAGGGCTGTTTTTAGTAAAGTTATGTATTTATGTTAGGCACTCAGTGTTTATGGCCGAAACGTACATTTGCTTTGAAACCACTTCGAGTGCTTGAGATAAATAATAGAGGGCAAGGTTTTCTTGGGGGTTTACTTTGTCAATATTCCAAAGAAATGAAGAGAAACTTTAATTCTATCAGAAGTAACTGAAAATAGTAGACAGATTCTAAATAAAGTTACATTGGCTCTAAGAAATACTGTTAGTAATGAAGACTGGCAATTTCGTTGCCAATAATTGCTCTGTCAGATCAACATCCTTATGGTTTCATCTGGAAACCATCATGGTTGGCTCCTGGTCTTTTATCCCCTTACTGGTGTTTTATCGTGTTAGGTTGATAGCACAGTTAGGGTTACCTTTCAATTACTACGAATTAAAAAAAATCATTCCAAATAAATAACCCACCTGCTTAGAGTTAACATTCCATTTTCAGTCATTTAAAAAATTCCTACCCTCATTCTAAATTCACGTAATGAACATAAGCCCCTTTTATTATTTTTTTTCTTATTTTTTTATACAGATATATTAAAAATTATTGGCAAACATTTCCGGGAGTGAAAGTTAATGTTCTTCTCAAAGAAATATTGGCAGAAAAACAATATAAAAGATTTCATCCTTTATATAGAATATAAATGTATATAGAATGGGCCACCCCTTCCTTTCCCATGCGTATCGTAAGAGGCGACAAAGGAAAGGCGAAGGATGGGCAGCAGCGTCCCTCTTAAAACATCTTTAAAAGCCCAACTGCGGTTGCTAACCCGCTAGTCAAGTGTGACAACTACCAGCAAAACTCCCGTTATGGGGAAGGCTTATGTTCAGCAGTGGACAGTAACCGGCTGAAATAATAATAATAAATAAAGACTTTGTACAAAAGTCGTTCGCTTGAGTACCTCTGTCCCGTTCGTGTTTCTACCGTGAAGCAGTTGTGTTTGCATGGCTGTTTTCAGTTTGAAGGGTGGGATATGACAGTGAATTTACAGGGTACAGAAGAATAACACCTGAGTCCTCAGGAATGGCAACGCATGGGAGGTATCATGGTCGAAACAGTAAACTCTGTTATGTCCATGGTGCTGCTCACGTTTATAGGCGACGGTTACCACTTTCCATCAGGTGGGCCGTCAGCTTATTTGCCATTGTAAGTTGCATAAAAAAATATAATATAAAAACGTTGTTCAGTACCCTCGTGAGCCGATACTAAAGTCAGCAACTTCATCCTAATTGGTATAATGGAAACTTTGTTTATTTGCCCTGTTTGTACAGGGTTAATGGTAGAACAATAAGCCACTCCGCTAATTGGCATGTTTTAATCACATACACTGCTTGTGGGTAAAGCAAATTTTGTTGGGATTTGTAATTGTAACAATATTGAACAATCAGTTGCTATTTTTAGCAGACTTTAAAAAGGATTGCCAATTTAATTTAATTTTTTATTAACTTTTTGACATGCAATTTAGAATAGCAAATAAGCTGACTGAACAACCCATATTATGTAAAGGTAAACAAGAAAAAACTTTAAAAGAAATATAAATGGAACCATAGTTCCATTTATTTTTCCTTTAAAGTTTTTTTTTTTTTTAATTAGGCTACTTAGGATTATTTGGATTACTTTAATTACTATTAGGATTAGCTATTTTTATATATATTATTATTTGTGTGTATATATATAAACCAGGTCGACCTCCCCTGGAAACTATCATGGTTAATTCCTGATGAATTCCTCG
This sequence comes from Galleria mellonella, assembly GCF_026898425.1. Taxonomy (NCBI): domain Eukaryota; kingdom Metazoa; phylum Arthropoda; class Insecta; order Lepidoptera; family Pyralidae; genus Galleria; species Galleria mellonella. The sequence goes on along the minus strand of NW_026442037.1, from coordinate 3,474,734 downwards.
TGATGGGCAACTCATCTATCGCCCTTCATAATATCCCGTTAGCGCAGGCCTTAATAAAAAAGAAAAATCATATGTGACAACCCTAATAGTGCGACCTTAATATCATACCAGTCATATTTACTTACCTACTCGTATAATACTCTGTAATATAATTTACCTCTATACGCGATAGGTATAATTATTTCGTGACCTACATATATACATACACAACATATCGACCCATAAACCTTCAGCTATGAACTTAATTATAACCTTGGAAAGTTAGTTTCAGTTTGTAATGAAATAAGGTAACGCGATACCTGGATACTTATTCTGACGGTAACGCGTTATACGGAATTCGGGTTTTAAAGTACTATATGATAAGGGTTGCCACCTGCAAAAATTAAGCGAAATACTTAAAATGTTTTACCAGAGGGAGACTTTGTACAAAAGTCGATTGCTTGGGTACCTCTGCCCCATTCGTGTTTCAACCGTGAAGCAGTTGTGTTTGCATGGCTGTGTTTCGGTTTGAAGGGTGGGATATGACGTGAATTTACTGGGTACAGAGTAATAACACCTGAGTCCTCAGGAATGGTAACGCATAGGGGGTATCATAAGCTAAACAGTATACTCTGTTATGTCCATGGTACTGCTCACGTCTATAGGCGACGGTTACCACTTTCCATCAGGTGGGCCGTCAGCTTGTTTGCCATTCTAAGTTGTATAAAAAAAAACACACACAGTAACAGTAATACAATATACTAAAACAATACTGGATAGTAATAATCTTCTATAATATGAAATGTACTTTCCAGTCGAATAAATTATAATTTATTCGCCCTCCAAGATATTCTATGTTCTAATACTAGCCAAATTATGATATTCATTACGTACCGAACATATATTAATTGTAATTAATTATATATATATATATATATATATATATATATATATATATATATATATATATATATATATATATATATATATATATATATATATATATATATATGTAACAATATTTATTGAAGGTTACTAAGCCTTATTACCGAGAAATGTATTAATTGTTTTATTAAATAATAACAACCAAATTGCTTCTGATTCAATCGGAATAGTTATAGAAAGAGAAAGAAAAAAAAATAATTCAATCAAAGAAGCATGCGACCCACACAGCAGAGCACAAAACAAGAACAAAAGAAACGAGAATGAAACAAACAAAAAATAATATACGATTAGAAAGCAATTAAATTAAATTCAGTATAATTAAAGTCTAAATTAATAATAATAATTAATAAATAAATAAACAAACAAACAGTAGAATAACTCTGGAATCCAACATCGATAACAATCCAATATAGTAATATGTTTATAATAGACATAAATGTATTTATTACTATAACAGTAATCATCATCATCATCACCTTAGCCAATATCTGTTCACTGCTTTATGAGCCTCCCCCATAGACTGCTATAAGGCTTGAAACACCTGTATCTATAATAGTAATACTAGGTGTTTAAGTGTAAGTGGTAAGGGATTGTTAGTAATAGAGACTAAAAGTCCTATTGCTAGCAATATACCCAGGTCGACCTCCACGCAGTCCCCCCTGGAAACTATTATAGTTAATTCCTGATGAATTCATTATGATGGGCTAACTGGCCTGTTTTCATTCTCATCTATCACCCTTCACTGGTGCTCCGTCAGCGTATACCGATAGCGCAGGCGGAGTTACCATTCCATTATCAACCATTAAAAAAATAAAAAAACCGTCGCCTATAGACATGAGCAGTATCATTTACTTTCACATTTAAAAAATACTAAGTGTTATAAAGGATGTCGCCGTGATGTGTGCTTCAGTATAGAATGGGTCACCCCTTCCTTTCCCGTGGGTGTTGTAAGAGACGACTAAGGGACTGTAAAGGATGGGTAGCAGCGTCTCTTAAAACATCTTTAAAAGCCTAACTGCGGTTGCCAACCCGCCTGCTAAGCATGGCAACTACTGGCAAAATTTCACCAGTGGACAGTTAATGGCTGAAATAATAATAAAAAATCACGAATGTCAATAGAGCCTAACTTAATTCTCATCTATCATATCTTACTGGTATACCGCATAGCTCCTAAAAAAACTCCTATAACTGTTTCGTTCCCACTAACACGTACATGTTCATATCCATTTATGTTTCAGTGTTTTTTCCACGGAGAGTTCGCGACTTACAAATAGGTTTACGAGTCCAATGAGCCTCGCCACACCTACATTGTGATTCATTTGCTTGTGCGAAATGGTATAAGTCATAGAATGTGAGCGTTTTATAAAAGTATTTTTAAAATACCTTTGGAGAATTTTAAATTTTACTTGTATACAACAATTAGTCCGTTACCTTTAAAGTTGTCTTGAAAAGATTGCTTTCAGCAGTAAGACCGCCTTACTGAACTTATAGAATTATATCGTTACATTCAGTAATTTTCTTGCTTATTCCCTATATTCATCATACGGAGAGTTTTGTCAGTAGTTTCCACGCTTGGCAGACGGATTGGCAACCGCAGTTAGGCTTTGAAGATGTTTAAAAAGAGACGCTGCTGCCCATCCCTCATCCTCACTTAGTCGCCTCTTACGACACCCACGGGAAAGGAAGGGATAGCCTATTTTATGCTGGGACCATACAGGACTTTCCTATATTAGATAAAGGGATGGACAAAGGGATATCCCTATATTGTTTAGTGTAAATAAAGTGTATTCATTCATTCGAAAATGTAGGTAGATCAACATAGCTCGATCATATGCACGAAACTGCTGCTAAATATTTGCCGCTTATCTTTATTATCATCGATCACTTTAAATCCTAACCCTTCTTGGTGTTGTTGGTAGTATTAGAATACATAGAATAAGATGCAGTTTCATACTATGATGAATTGAAATATGGAGAGGTAAGAATCTTGATTTTAATGTATAAAGTGCATTTTTACCTACCACTATTTACATCAAGACACTGATTATTAATTTATATTAACTATTATTAAGAAAGAAGAAATATTTTTGTTATCTCAAATTTATGCATATTTGAATAGTATGTTTATTGATACTACCGTCCATAAATAACGCAATTTTAACCAAAAAAAAGGGCAAGAAATTTAGCTGTTGTTTTTTACAAAAAAAATAAATTATATAATACAAACATTTAAATCAGTTGCACTGATTAGAGGAAACTAGTCCTATAGTTAGGGGGGAAAAGATTATTAGCAACGGAGTTTGACAGCCCCATTGCTAGCAATATACCTTATTAGGTTGACCTCCACGTGGTTCCCCCTGGAAACCATCGTGAACAATTCTTGATGGATTCGTCACGATGGGCTAACTGACCTACTTCATCCTCACCTATCATTCTTCACTGGTGCCCCGCCGGTGTATACCGATAGCGCGGGTGGGTTTACCATTCCATTATCATCCATTTAAAAAAAGTCCTATAGTTAACATCCGTTCACAATTATGATATGATAAGCCAGCCATTACGCTCAATCATCAAAGCAACAAAAACAAGTCATTTGCTTTGGTACCTCTCTCTATCCCATTCGTGTTTCAACTGTAAAGCTTGCTTGTTTACATGGCTGTGTTTTGGTTTAAAGGGTAGGATATGGTAGTAAGTAACACCTGAGTCCTCAGGAATGGCAACGCATGGGGGGTATCATGAGCGAAACAGTATACTCTGTTATGTCCACGGTACTGCTCATGTCTATAGGCGACGGTTACCACTTTCCGTCAGCTTGTTTGCCATTTTAAGTTGCATAAAAAAAAAAAAGAAACCATAATTTAGCAAACTCAACACCCAACCCACCATACCGCCGTTAAAAATATGGGCATAATTTTTTTGAGACTATCACATCGCTGCCGTTTATGCCTTGTACCAAAGTATTGCCAGTGATAAGGGCGCGCTCACACGTTCATGTTATGTTTTATTCATCGCTCTCTAGGAAGCTTTTCACAGCTTTTGTTATCCGAAGCATTGTACATATACGTGAATACGTTTAATTACTTGCAAATATGATTCTTACGTTAGCTTCTACGTATTTTCATTTAATAGGTTTGACGAACAAACAGATATATTTTACTCTTCTGGTAGTTATTTAAGTATAGATTTTTAGGTCTTTTTTTTATTATTATTATTTTAGCCATTAACTATCCACTGCTGGACATAAGCCTTCTCCATAAGGTGAGTTTTGTCAGTAGTTGCCACGCTTGGCAGACGGGTTGGCAACCGCAGTTAGGCTTTAGAGATGTTATAAGAGGGACACTGCTGCCTATCACCTCGCTCCTCCCTTAGTCGCCTCTTACGACACCCACGGGAAAGGAAGGGGTGGCCTATTCTATGCCAGGACAACACGGCGATTTTTTAGGCGATAGATTTTTATATCAGATTAAATCCACTAATCACTTATTAATAATCCATCCCTCATCCCTCGATTGGTATGTATTTCAAAAAAACGCTGTCTTTTATATTTGAATATTCTATGTATCAGCCGTATGGTCCCAGCATAGAATGTGATACCCCTTCCTTTGCCTTGAGTGTCGTAAGAGGCGACTAAGGGACGGCGAGGGATGGGTAGCAGCGTCCCTCTTAAAGCATCTCTAAAGCCTGTCTGCGGTTATCAACCCGCCTGTCAAGCGTTGAAACTATTGGGAAAACCTCCCAAGGGGGAGGCTTATGTTCAGCAGTGGACAGTTAAAGGCTGATATAATGGTTAAATTTTATAAATGTGAAAGTAAATGATACTGCTCATGTCTATAGGCGTCGGTTACCACTTTCCATCAGGTGGGCCGTCAGCTTGTTTGCCATTCTAAGTTGTATAAAAAAAATTAACCATGTTTACCTCTTAACGTTTTAACGGTTGAATCAATTACCATGAAATCTGATATACACGTTTTATAATGGAAATGATAAAGGCCAATTTTATCTCGTTCATTAAATATATTTCAGTCAAGTAAACGAAGACACGGTTAAAAGCTAGTTACAATAATATTCAAAGTAGGTACCCCGTAATAATTATCTCTATGTTTATTAGTGGGACAGAGGTACCCATGCTTATGACAGTCTCGCTTTATTTTTTTTCTTATATAACACAGGGAGCAAACGAGCATGCGGCTCACCTGATGGTAAGTGACTACAACCGCCCATGATCACCCTCAACACCAACGGCATTGCAGGTGTGCTACCGGCCTTTTAGAAAGGAATATGCTCTTTTCTTAAAGGTTGCGATGTCGTATCGGTTCGGAAATACTGCTGCTGGAAGTTGATTCCAAAGAGTGGTTGTGCGTGGAAGAAAGTGCCTTGGAAAACGCACTAAGTATTCATTTTCCTAAGTATTAATTTATTATTTTAAATGAATACTTTAATATTGAAAGGTAAATTTATATTAGAAGTCAGCTTTTAAACGGTTAGCGAACTACCCTTTCACTCCGTGCCACTAAGCCAAGGCTTTCATGAAATTAATTACTGCAAAACTACGTTTGCCGTCTACCAGTAATTCTCTATGCCTTTTATATGCCACCACGGCGATTAAGCAAAGTCCGATAGTGACATTTTAATTTTAAATATTTAAATTAAAATCGTGCTGAGCCGTGTGGTCCCGACATAGAATGGGCCACCATTTCCTTTTTCGTTCGTGTCGGAAGAGACGACTAAAGAAACTTAATTGTCGAGGTATGGGCCCTTCTAAAACATCACCAAGGCCTAATTGGGTTTGCCAATCCGCTTGCTAAGCATGGCAGCTACATATGGCAGATACAGCAGAATTAAGAATCATTCCTGTTTTTGATAAAAAAAAATCCAATCATGTTTAAAAATATGCAAAAAATCGCAACAAGTACTTTTACATCTTTGTAAGCGAGAAAACACTTGTGTTGTACTACTTTAACTAATATTTTGATAGAGAGCAAAATGTGTAGTAATTTTGGTCTACCACACAACAGTAGCTTTAACCAACACGAAATTAATGTGATACCAATACAGGAATAAATTTTTTTGATACCCATATACCTCTGTCCATCAAACTGTCACAATCAGTTGTGTTAGCACGGCTGTGTTTCGGTTTGAAGGGAGAGATATGGCATTAAAATTACATGATGCAGAGGCATAACACCTTAGTCCTTAGGAATAGCAACGCATGGGGGGTACCATGGACGACACAGTGTACAATATATATATATATATATATATATTTATATATATATATATATATATATATATATATATATAATATTATATCAATGGTACTTCTCGTGTCTATAGGTGACAATTACCACTTTCTAACAGGTAGGCCGTTAGCTTGTTTCCCATATCTAAGTCGCATAAAAAAATCAATATTATTTATTTTTATAAACGATCCAAAATCTCAAACAAACATTATACAGGTCAATAGAAAATATTTCATTGTTAGATAAGAGTTCTGGGTCACATTTACAGTGAAAACATATCATATTATAGCCATATAAAGATTAAAGGAAATTTCATTAATAAAATTAACTTGGACACGCAATGCGGTACTGGTAAGTCAACTCAAGGTTTTGTTAGCTGTTTTATTTGTACTGGGGATGGTCAACATTTATTGGATTGTGCTTTTTTTTATACCACTGAGGTGGCAAACAAGCATACGGCCCACCTGATGGTAAGACGTTACCGTAGCCTATGAACGCCTGTAATAATGCCTGTAATATAAGCAACGCGCGCGTAATACCTCTACGCGCGCGTTGCTGATCCTGAAGAAACCTCTTTATCTCCCTTTTGAAGAACCCCATGCTGTAGTCTCTTGGGAAAACCTCGGCAGGGAGCTCATTCCATAACCTGAGTGTTCGTGGGAGAAAACATCTCTGAAACCGCGTTGTACGCGACCATTTAGGCTGTAAGGTATAAGAGTGAACTCTCTGTCGATGGCGAGCCGTAGGATGTGCTATTGAATAACATGTAATCTTTCTCAAGAAATGAACTATTAAACGCTAAAAGAATTCTTCAAATAATAGTTCTAGAGATTTTTTTATGTGGATGTGTAGTTTCATGAAGTAACTACCATCGCGCATGAGCATCTGCAATACTGAAGACATTGCAGGTGTGCTGCCGGCCTTTTAAAAAAGAATATTCTCTTTTCTTGAAGGTTACGATGTCGTATCTGTTCGGAAATACTGCTGTTGAGTATTGATTCTAAAGCGTTGTTGTGCGTGGAAAGGGAACTGCTATCAGAGTACTTTTTTAATAGTCAATCAAAAGCATTGAAACTTATTTATTTATTTATTTAGATTATTTTTCCTTTACTGTACTAGATTACCCGCCAATTAATTTTTTCTCTCTAACTATACTGGGTTGGTTGGAAGAGATCTCTTTTAGAGATAAGCCCTCCCTTTCTAACAAGTTGTTAAACTAACCGCTGTGTCTATTGTTCAAGTGCATTAAAGAATATATATATATATATATATTATAAAATTATTTAACTGTTTTTGAAAATTGGCATACAATTGTGACATTGCCATACTTAGTTGTGAATGCTCTTAAGTGCCAAAATTAGTAAGAATAGTACACAAATATGGTACTATATTACTAACTGTAACCGTGTACACACACAGCTTTATTAAATACAAAATATTATGAATATTTATAGCACCATATTACGTGTCGGCGATACTAACTTTAACAATTAATTTTCTCAGAGTTCGCCCCGGCATAACACGCAAAAAGTCTTGTTTATTCTAAACATTTTATAATTGCGTTCCGTGTGAAGTGTATGCATATTTATGAAAGTATTTTCTATAACTCGTGCCTTTATAAGGAGACATAATTAAGGAGGGTACGGCGGTGATGGATTTAACTCATTCAACTTAGAATGACAAATAAGCTGACATGAACAGTTCTATGTACGTAACAGAATATATATACTGTTTTAAAAGTTCACTAACACTATTTACAAACTTTAATAATTTTACAATTAGATAATCCAATATTTAGTCTACTACAAGATACCGCGAAACTATTTATAAAAAATTCAATTGTCATCGAACTAATGACAGCTGTCAAAGCTGTCATCTATTCTATTGACATTTTAAAAACCTAAACGTTTCGGCTCTGACTTCCCGTTCCTTCAGTTACATTAATCTATTTCAAGACACTAAGATCATCCAATACGTAATCCAAAAACAAATATATATACGAGTATATATATATATATATAAATCAGAGTAAAAAATCCCTTTTTCAAAAAATTCTATTCTTGCTTAACAAATTTATTATTATTATTGAGAAATTATTTAATATAGTATGAGAATATAAATACAATTTTAAACAGAAAAAAGCCATAAAACAAAAATCTTATCACATAATTACAAAAGAATAAAATCATAAAAGTGACGATTTAAAAAGACGTAAATAAGTTTATTCATCTGGAAAGGTATCTATCTATTCTTTTATTTTTTTTCAGCCAGTTCTTCTCTGAATACAAAAACGTTCCTTTTTTACTTTCTTTTTAATTAAAAATTAAAAGCCAATTTGCAGAGCTACCTTCCTCGTGCATAGCGCATCCGTGTTACAATGCCAAGCCGGCGCGCCTCTTGAGTGGCTGCCACCAGTTCGTCCCGTTGCTGCATTGTTACACGGCTTTTGTCTCCGCTACACGTGAAAATACGTCAAGTATTGTACGGACCGCATGAAAGGTAACGCGAATTTTATATGATATGAACTTTTTATTTTATCGCAAGAGGTCATTCCTCCTGATGCATAATAATAAATGTTTTTTTCTTAGGTAGGGTTTCATACCGAAAAAGTACAAATGAAGCCTCATGGTGCGACTTTATTCGGCCATCCGTCTGTTCGTCCGTATGTCACGGCACATCTCAGTAACTAATGTTGTCGATTTTTTTAATTGGATTAGTTCTATGTATAATTACCCCGCATACATTGCAATGGAAGTAATTGAAAAATATTTTTATTTTCTTTGTAGGAGGTCCAGAACGGGTTCTTAAAATTTAAAAATTGACCCGTTAGTTCAAATAGGATATCATACGAAAGGATTTCAATTCTACATTTTAAAACCTGATTTACTTATTTTATATTTACTTTTATGCTGCGTAGGTTTTAGTTATGATTGGAAATGTGAAGAAAAAATCCCCAATTTCCTTTAAAATTTCTGAAGCGAAAAATCTGAATTAATTACAGTTTATAATGATATATATGAACATTACAGGAAAAATTAAACGGTGTTTCTAACTAACACCATTTTTGAGATATCATGAAAAAACCTTCAAAAACAAACTTACTTATATGGCCCAGTTTTTAACCACATTTATGGTCCAAAATAAGTAATTACCAATACTTGAAATTATTAGACGATTATTTCGTATAAGAAATGCAAACAAAGCTCATTTATGTAAAATTTATATATGTACGGAATCCTCGCCGTGTGAGTTCAAATCGCACTTGACCGGCCATTTTATTAATTTAAAGCTACCTCCAAAAAAAGAAGGTCCGCAATTCGTCTGAATGTTTCTTTGTTGTTACGTAACGAAATTATATCGCTAATTCGGAATTGATTTTCACAATTTCTATTGTTGTACTGGTGCCACAATAACTTTGTGACGGTCGAAGCAGCCGTTTTGTTTGCGGAATAATAAACAGCTTGCTGCAAAGTCTACGAATATTTGTAGACACACGATTTTGCTTTCAAGATTGAAACATTTTCAATGTATCTGTGTGTCCATGAAACAACTTGTCGCTCACCGGATAGGTGTTAGTGTGTACTCTCTCTCTCTCGTGTGTATGTGTACATGTGCGTGCGTGCGTTCGTGTGTGTGTGTGTGTGCATGTGCGGCTGCGTATACGTGTGCGAATATGAATAAGTGTGTGTGATTATTATAATTAAATAGAGATTTATAAAATTAATAATGCATAGACATACATACATATTTTTATGTTAATATTTCAGTTACAAATTAATTTAATTATAATGATATATATATATATATATATATATATTAACTTACAGTATTCGTATATATACGTTTGTAAAATAAACAAAAAATGTATCACTTGTAAGGGCGTGTTTCGATAGATATAACACGACGTTTTTATGTTATCACACATAGATTTTCCGAAAGGCATTGGGGGGTTCAGGAAAATTATGGCGCCATCAAATGGGCCGAGAAGCAGTCAATATGCCCACGAGCGTGGCATATCGGCAATTTGTATTAATGTATATCTTTTTTATTAATATATTACTGTTGTAATATATCTTCTAAATGCCCCCTTTCGCAAATATATGGTATATTGTCTTAGGAGATGCGTTTTTATCTTATATATATATATATATATATATATATATATATATATATATATATATATATATATATATATAAATTTCGATATTTATGATGGAACTCCTTTGAAATGGCTCGACCGATTTCTATAAATTTTTTAAATAAATTTGATAGGTATAAGAATAGATTATAAAGTATATTTCATGTCGCTTAGCGATTAGGCAGTCCCAATCCAGAAAAAAATATTTATATGGTAGAACAACGTTTGGTCAGCTTATCTGTATATATATATATATATATATATAAATGAATGCCACTTTTCGTTGTAATTTTATAACTTAAAAACAGGCTCACCTATCCAAACCAAATGTTTAGGCTTTGTTCGGACTATTTAGTAGATGGTTTATGTGAAGTTTGCACAAAATCGCTCGAGCGGTTCTTCATTTATCACATTTTTTGTAACAAATGAATTTAATAAATGGCGGATCACTTTGTTAATGGGGACTTTTGTGTCAAATTCAAACTTTTTGCGCTGTCAACGCAAACAGTAACGCAAACGCTGTCACGTTGTATAATGTTATTCGTATCTGTTTTAGCTGTGCTGTAGAGGGGCAGGTGGGGGCGGGGGCAAATTTATGTAATAGCTAGCTAGGTAGGTAGGTACAGATAAAATATAAACTAACTAATTTTGGTGTAAATTATTTTTCCCCTAATAAATTAAAAGATAATTTGCAATATATGGAATAGTAACGTTCTTTAAATATTCACACAATAATTATTATTTACTTTATTCATAACCAAGTAAATAAAATAAAAAATAAAGTAAATTAAAAGTTAAAAACTTTTAATTTACTGCAATAAAAGATATTAAATTTACACTTTTATATTTTATATTTGTAATGTTTTATTAAGTTGAATACAGAAATATGAAGAAATAATTAACTGTATGGGATATAAAAAGAAACAATAAGAAAGCAAGTTTACCGTGCGACATGAGGGCTGCCCTCTGGTAATAACTGTCATAAAGTGGACCTTGACCGAGGTAGCTTATAGTTTTAGTGTGCCGTGCGTAATTTATGATGTGGGTCAAATAAATTATTCATTGTTTATTCCGACTGCTATTATAAAAGGGGAAAGGATTGTCAGTAATGCGGATTACCACTCAAGTTGCTAACAATATACCCTAACAGGTCGACGTGCCCGTGGTCCCCCCTGGAAACCATCGTGCTGAATTCCAAGCGTATTCATCACGATGGGCTAACTGAGCTGCCTTTTCATTCTCACATATCATCCCTCACTGATGCCCCGCCAGCGTATACCGTTAGCGCAGGCGGGTCACCATTCCGTTATCATCCATAAAAAAAAGACTGCTATTATAAAGGGGACAGTTTATGAGAATATACAGACGGAAGGTTGTTTCTTACTCTTGCACGCAAAAACTATTAAATGGATTATTTTTATACCATAAAGGTGGCAAACAAGGTGTCACTATAGCCTATGGACGCTTGTAACACTAGGGGTTTCACGTGCGCGTTGCCGACCCTGAAGAAACCTTAGTATAACCTTTTCAAAGAACCCCATACTGTAGTCTCTAGGGAAAACCTAGGCAGGGAGCTCATTTCACAGTCTGAGTAGTGTATCAAAGATTGAAATTTGGTACTCGATTAGTTACTTTATAAGGCCTTAAGAGCTTAACCTATCACCATTAAATTTAGTATACACGTACTATATAGGACGAAAAAGGGTATAGCCTACTTTTTATCCTGGTCAGTAAACATATCCTAGTCACGCAGATAAAATAAATATCAATATCTTCTCTCCTTTATCCCGAAAATTCTGATACAAAAATTTTAAAATAATTACCGTAAATAAGTAATGATTGTGTCATATAAAATAAAAACTGACTACAAATGTGACAAAACCAGTTATTTTAATCTAAAAACAAAAATATTGAACCGATTTTGATGAAATTTCTATGAAACCCATCTGTAATTATATACTTTCAAATAAAAAAAGAATTTTCCAAATCGATTTAGAATTGACAAAGTTATAAGGTTTAAGGTTATGTAATATAAAAAAAAATTACAACTGAATTGAGAATTTTTGAAAATGATGCTCTATTCCATTTAGATTTTGCTGGAAAAGAACTCTTTCAGAGTTAAGCTCGCCTTTATACTTTCGCTTACCTCTGTTATATTTTTTTATGTATAATAATACATTAAAAAATTGACAGAGTACACAATAAAGTATAAATAAATAAATAAAAAACCTTCATCTATTTGAAGACGGTTGAAAAAGCTATGCATATTCATAAATAATCAAAATACAATACAAACAAACACCGTCTAAAGGAAGTAGCCGAACCAATGCCATGAAAACTGTCAACTAGTCGTCCAGTAACCTCAATAAACTCGCTAAAAGGGCGCAAAGTGCGACCGTGAAAGCCCACATTCCCATATAAAAGTAGCAGCTGTGACCCCAATATGGGTATTCTTCGGCCGGAAATCTAAAGCTGACACTTTTCTGCACTTACTGTTATATGTAGTTTCTAAGTACAAGTATATTTGAGGCGAACTAAGTGTATAATCTGATATATACTTATATGGATTACTAGCTCTTTGCCCGTTACTTCGTACGCGTGGATTTCAGAAATAGAATAACTAATGGAATAGATGGTTCTAGATGATATATCAAAACTGTTTTCAAAAAACAATTATTGAATAAAGCCTATTACACACTAAACGATTACTTAAATGATAAACGTGCATGGTGTTAGTCGATCATGCATGGGCTTTTTAACGAACATATAATTTTAGATATACTAACAGAGTAGAAGCAGTAACAGAGATTTAAAAGATACCAAGTTTCTTTCTAAATCCTGCAATAGATAAAAAATAGCGATTTAAAAAGTCCTAAAATTTGATATTTAAATTAGATCTTTAAGAACACAACTGTGTTCTTAACGGTGATGAGAAATGCATTTATTTATGACACAACCGTTAAAGAACACAACTGTGTGATTTTTTCATGGCACAACTATGTTTAAGAACACAAAGTTCTTAAAGGTGATAAGAAATAAAAAATTTTATGACACAACTGTTAAAGAACACAACTGTGTGATTTTTTATGGCATAACTATGTTTACAAACACAACTGTGTTTTTAAAGGTGATGAGAAATACAATTTTTTATGACACAACCGTTAAAGAATACAACTGTGTGATTTTTTATAGCACAACTGTGTTCAAACACAACTGTGTTCTTAAAGGTGATGAGAAATACAATTTTTTATGACACAACCGTTAAAGAATACAACTGTGTGATTTTTTATAACACAACTGTGTTCAAACACAACTGTGTTCTTAAAGGTGATGAGAAATACAATTTTTTATGACACAACCGTTAAAGAATACAACTGTGTGATTTTTTATAACACAACTGTGTTCAAACACAACTGTGTTCTTAAAGGTGATGAGAAATACAATTTTTTATGACACAACCGTTAAAGAATACAACTGTGTGATTTTTTATAGCACAACTGTGTTCAAACACAACTGTGTTCTTAAAGGTGATGAGAAATACAATTTTTTATGACACAACCGTTAAAGAATACAACTGTGTGATTTTTTATAACACAACTGTGTTCAAACACAACTGTGTTCTTAAAGGTGATGAGAAATACAATTTTTTATGACACTTTGAATAGTAAAGAAACTGACAGCCCGTATGGAGAGTTAATTGGAAAATAGTAACCACGTAGCCTATAAATAAATAAAAATAAATTTTATTCAAGTAAACTTATTTATTTACTTTGCCATGTGGTCCCATCATAAAATGAGCTAAAGGGAGGTGCCTTTCCTGTGAGTATCGTAAGAGGCGACTAAGAGAACTTACTTTTCAAAACATGGACAGCAGCGTCCCTCTTAAAGCATCTCTAAAGCCTAACTGCGGTAACCAGTCTACCAGCCGAGCGTGGCAACTACTAGCAAAACCCCCCAAGGGGAGGCTTATGTTCAGCAGTGAACAGTAAAAGGCTGATATGAGGATGATATACGTATGTACACTAAAAACATTACGTTCCTCTGTTAGCCGAGTAGTAATGCCGGCACTTCTTTCTAAAAGTCTTTTTTTTAATTTTTTTTTATACAACTTAGAATGGCAAGCAAGCTGACGGCCCACCTGATGGAAAGTGGTAACCGTCGCCTATAGACATGAGTAGTACCATGGACATAACAGAGTATACTGTTTCGCCCATGATACTCCCCATGCGTTGCCATTCCTGAGGGCTCAGGTGTTATTCTACTGAACTTTATAAATTCACGCCATATCCCACCCTTCAAACCGAAACACAGTCTAAACGTTCTATGTGAGTGTGGACGTAATGCACGGAAAAGGTGGACGGACGGTTTTATTGTGAACAATATTGCCTTAATACTTCGTCTAGCTGTGAAACGTTGAATTCCCAACGTTTTGTTAGCGAATTCCATTCCCATTGTCTATATGCCGTTATAAAAGAGGAACAGGGCGGGGTGAAATGGTGTCAAATGAGGCCGGGACTTTATTGGGAATGTGTTTTTAACCGACTTCAAAACGGGGAGCTGTCAATTAAGCTGTATTTGTTGCGTGCATATTACTTGGCTCTCAATTAGAATGTATTGTTTTTTTTTTTTGTTTATACTACTAAATAATGTGTTAGCAGCTAACAATGAACCGATGGTGATGAGTCATTTTTTAAATGAAGTTCCCTTCGAGTCCTAAATTTGTAAACGTTCATTGTGGGGTTGTTTTTTTTATATATATATTTTTTTTCTATAAAGCAAAGATTGACAAACAAGCTGTAAAGCTACGGATGTCTGTACCGCCAGGAGTTGAGAAGCGCACGTTGCAAACCCTGAAGAAACCTTAATACATTCAAAGAACCTCATGCCAACCATTCATTATGTATGGTGTTTTTGTGAAACGTGTACGAAATGAAATTTAAGAATTCCTTTTCCTCAAAAAAAAAAAAATAGCGGCATCAAATCTCATAAAATTAGTCAGCTATTGATTTTTTAAAAAGCAACCTTGTTGAAAAAAGAAACAGCTGAATGTCTTGCTTATTTTTCTTACCTGAAATTGCGTTTCGAGTGAACGGTAGAATCATGGGAAAATGACTCTTAAAAACGTTTAAATTTATGTTTACTTGAACAAAAATATTTCTTTTTTAAAATAACAGAATAAAATAGAAATATTTTTTATTTAAATAAATTTGTTTACAAACTCTTTTAAATCGTCTTATGATTATACTGCTGAGTTTGTAATGTTGTCACCTTCTGAGAAAAATCAACAAGAAACTCAGCAGTTATTCATTTAAATTATTATGTACAAGATAATTTTACATTTGTATGGGTGCTGTGACAGAAATTAGAATTAAATTAAATTGGTATGGTTATATTGGTATATATTTTGAGCCAGTATCCGCAATTGAACTTTGTACAAAAGTCGTTTGCTTGGGCACCTCTGTCCCATTTGTGTTTCCACCGTGAAAAAATTGTGTGTGCGTGGCTGTATTTCGGTTTGAAGGGTGGGATATGGCAGTGAATTTATGGGGTACAGTGGAATAACACCTGAGTCCTCAGGAATGGCAACGCATGGGAGGTATTTTAGGCGAAACAGTATATTCTGTTATGTACATGGTACTGCTCATGTCTATAGGCGACGGTTGCCACTTTCCATTAGGTGGGCCGTCAGCTTGTTTGTAATTGTAAGTTGTCATTTCAATCATTCCACGTAACTCCAACTTGCTGGAGTTACGTGGAATGATCACAAAGTGTCTGTGTTCAGAAATTTAGACTCTTATGTTATTTCTAGGTTTTTTCTTATATTATTCCTTTTATTTATGCCTATTATTCATTTTTTATATATGTTATTGTACGGATAGATTTCCTGGGTGAGCGTGTTGGGAGACTGTAAAGCCCATCCAGTTGATGAAATAAATAAATAAATAAATTATTAAATAGAATTTTTTTTTGAACATAAATACAACTAATTCAATATAGAAAAACAAATATCATAATTTTCAATTACAAATACAAATAGATTTAAAGACTCTAAATCAACTGTAAAGTCGAGTCAATTAAAATCTTATTATTTATACGTTTTTGTAATCAAAAAAATAAATAAATAAACTGCTACAAAATAGCAAAAGAGAACGAATTATGTGGACTTATTTTCCTTCGCAATTTTCTATGGTCCCCTCAGTTAAGATAAGGTTTTATGAGTAATTGAGCGAATTCTTTTGCATACATTAACGCGCCGTTAAAGATTTGAAATATGATGCTTGCCTTTGAAGTGTCCCGGCAAGGTTGTAAGCTTCTTTTTTTTATTAAAATTTGTTTTAACTAACTCGATACTTTGCAATATCTATTCTAAATTAAATAACAAAAAAAAAATTTTTTTTCGACAAAAAAGACTACATTCGTGGTAAAATCAGATATTTTGATTTATAAAATAAACCACTGAACCGATTTTGATAAAATTTCTATGACTATATTTACATATATTTTACGACGACAAAAGTATTTTTCAAATCCATTCATAAATAACGAGATTACAAAGTATTAAACAAAAAAAAATACAAGCGCATTGAGAACTTCTTTCTTTGAAAGCAGTTGAAGTTTTGTTTTTGTACTAGAAAGACACATACAAAGAGAGAAAGTAAGAGAGAGAGAGAGAGGCTCAAATACACTCAAATACATACATTCAGAAACATCTCAAACGCGCGCACATGCACAAATACAGACGTAATTATATATTGCTCATTTATGATACCCATTATAGAAACAACAATAATAATAATAAATATATAGCTTCTAAACATATTTCCATATAAAGCAAGTATGTAGAAAATTTATCAATCGATTGGTTTCATAAAAAATACTAAATGTACAACAGTCGATGCAAGCAATAACCCGAGGCCCGAACATAAAGGTGTAAACGTTGCCTATCGCGTAGGGTTGACATCAATTGGTTTGAATCGAAAATTTAAATTACCATATAATTTTATTGATGAATAAAGTCCAAAACAAAGCCAAAAATAAGACAAGCTAATATACTATATAAGCGAAACAGTATACTCTGTTAGAGTATACTGTTTCGCCCATGATACCCCCCATGCGTTGCCATTCCTGAGGACTCAGGTGTTATTCCTCTGTACCCAGTAAATTCATGCTACATCCCATCCTTCAAACCGAAACACAGCCATGCAAATACAGCTGCTTCACGGTTGAAACACGAATGGGAGAGAGGTACCCAAGCAATCGACTTTTGTACAAAGACTCTGGTACGATAAAACAAGACAACAACACCCAGGATTTTATTTCTCGTGTATTCAATACAAAGTGGTAACTATTAGTAAAACTACCAAGGCCTATCTTTAGCAGTAGACAGTGGCTGATATGATGATGATGATGAAGATGATGAAGAAGATGAAGATATGCAAATTTTAGATCACCTGCCGCTTGGCATGCGACTCAGATGTTCTGCCGAGTTTCACTTGATTACATAATGTAAAAATACAGCGGAACGGTTACAAATCATGAATTATTATTATTTCAGCCGTTAACTGTCCACTGTTGGACATAAGCCTTCCGCATTAGGGGAGTTTTGCCAGTAGTTGCAACGCTTGGCAGATGAGTTGGCAACTGCAGGCCTTTGTGACTGTTTTAAGAGGGACGCTGCTGCCCATCCCTCGCCCTCCTTTAGTCGCCTCTTACGCCACAGGAAAGGAAGGGGTGGCCCATTTTATGCTGAGGCACACACGGCGATCATGAATATCATTTAGTACATTTATAATTTCTTTTCATTATAATAATAATGATGCTTATGAAAAGAAAAGAAAATATTATAGTGAATGGCTACTGTTGGCAACCCTACTGCCACATAAAAGCACAGGTGAACAAAATTTATTGAGTGTGTCGCCTCGCTATTTGTTTTTGTGGATGTCTAACAAACAGGGCGCGCTACAAACAATGGTTATTTTACTATTTCAATCATTGCATTTAATTTTAATATTACAATTGTATGCTAATTATATTATAATTATAAAAAATATCCGCAAAAGAACCGAAACGAACGACATAACCCGAAGGATTGGGCTGGTCACATAGCTCGAAGAAGCGACAACCGATAGGGAAAAAAGGTTCTTGAGTGGCGTGCAAACGTAGTGTAGAACGATCTCCCATTAGATGGAGTGCTGCTGAATATGGGTCTCCCCTTGGGGGGTATTGCCAGTAGTTGCCACGTTTGGCAACCGCCTTTGTTCATGTTTAAAAAGGGACGCTGCTGCTTATCCCTCTACCATTTAGTTCCCTTAGTCGCCACTTAGGACACCCACGAGAACAAATAAAAAAAACTTTGTACTAACCAGATATAGCCGTGTGGTCCCGGCATAGAATAGACCACCCCTTCCTTTCCTGTGGGTTTTGTAAGAGCCCACTAAAGAAGGACGAGGGATGGACAACAGCGTCCCTCTTAAAACATCTCTAAAGCCTGACTGCTGTTGCGAACCCGCCTGCCAAGCGTGGAAACTACTAGCAAAACCCTCCAAGGGGGAGGCTTATGTTCAGCAGTGGTCAGTTAAAGGCTGATACGATGATGATGATGGCCCAGATATCATGATTGTCAATATATATGTATTGTCAATATATATGTATTGTCATATCAATTATGATTTTACAAGGCCTATATCAATATTTATTGTACGTCATTAATCTTCGAGCTCGCCCATTTGTTTGTTACATGATATTGGCTGAATTTATTAACAATGGCCATTAATTAAGTCCCCGAATTCGGAACATAATCTCGGCTTACGGGGTTCTCACATCATATTGCGTGCATTATTTATATGTAAATAGACCGTATATGTCTTGGTGTGGGGTGAATTCGAATGTTTCTGGAGAGGCGTTGTTAGTACGTAAGTTGAGATGTACGGATGTATGATCTGTTTCATGTATAAACAACACCAAAGGGCTTTGCATTTACTTCGCTTTACTACTTTGAAGGGAACTTAGCGTGAATATAAGTATTTGTGATATTATAATCTTAATAAGTTTTTTTTTTTATACAACTTAGAATGGCAAACAAGCTGACGGCCCACCTGATGGAAAGTGGTAACCGTCGCCTATAGACATGAGCAGTACCATGGACATAACAGAGTACACTGTTTCGCCAATGATACCCCCCATGCGTTGCCATTCCTGAGGACTGAGGTCTTATTCCTCTGTACCCTGTAAATTCACGCCATATCCCACCCTTCAAACCGAAACACAGCCATGCAAACACAACTGCTTCACGGTTGAAACACGAATGGGACAGAGGTACCCAAGCAAACGGCTTTTGTACAAAGTCTTCCTCTAGTAAATAAAGTAGATTTTATTTCATAAAAAAAAAAAACAACACCAACATTAATTTAGAAAAAAAGGTTAATATTACCAATAATTATAATAATAACGCTATTTGAGGACTTGAAAACTGAAATATTAAACCGTTTTTGATAAAATATCTATGGAAGTAATCTAAAAGTATCTTTCCTTTCATTTAATAACTTTTAAATCAATTTATAAATGACGGAGTTGTAAGGTAACAAACACAAAAACATACAACCGAATTGAGAACTTATTCTTATTCTGAAATCGGTTAAAAATACGACAGTCCGTTTTAGTTAGTACAAATAAATTCAATAATAAATACACACGTGAGATGTTTTATAGATATATTGAAACAAAA
This sequence comes from Galleria mellonella, assembly GCF_026898425.1. Taxonomy (NCBI): domain Eukaryota; kingdom Metazoa; phylum Arthropoda; class Insecta; order Lepidoptera; family Pyralidae; genus Galleria; species Galleria mellonella. Next base: position 3,454,708 of record NW_026442037.1, on the reverse strand, counting down.
ATATATGACGCATAATAGCGTATGTAAGTGTATTTTACTCCGTGACAAGCAGCTCTTTACTCCACAAAGAAAAATGGTAACATTAGTCACAAAATAATATGGGACCGATACGGGTGTAAACACTGCATATAACATAAAAATGTTAAAATTATTACGTCGTTAATTCTTTACAATAATAATTCGTTATTAACAAATCCTCCTCCAATTCCAATTATGAATAACAATTCCCATAAAATAAAAAGTTTTGGAAGTCGCTATAAAAAATATATATATAGTCGGGAACTAATATATGTAGTCGGCTTTGAAATCGCCGAATCAAAGCTAGTTATAAATAAAAAATAAATGGAAAAACAATCAGCTACTTAGGCAGTAATCTTTAAACCTAATCATTTAATCATAATATATTTACTATTTGGCTGAAATAATAAGTTTATACCTAAAAAGTTTGGCCTAAAAATAAGAGAGTACATTATCGTAGCAACTATTTAGAGAAGAGAATCCTTTGTAATCCGTTCCGCTGGTCCTGAGGTTATCCTTGAGAAAAATAGATGAACCGGCGTATTGATAAACAATATAAATATAGGTCCTATCTATACAACATGATTAGTAAAATTAAACATAGATTTTTTTTTTGTTTTACGTAAAATTTTTAAATCAAATGTAATGCAAAATGCATTACAATTTCTATGAATTATATCAAAGTCACAGAAGAGAAAAAAATTCCGGCCGTCGTTTTAGATTCAGCATTGCGTGTATTATATGCTCGTAAACCATAACATTGCCGTCCGGTCCCAGCATAGAATAGGCTACCTCTTACTTTTCCGTGAGTGTCGTAAAAGGGCGAGTAAGGGAAGGCGAGTGTTGGGCAGCAGCGTCCCTCTTAAAACATCTCTAAAGCCTAACTGCGGTTGACAAACCGCCTGCAACTACTTGTTAAACTTTTTTTTTATACAACTTAGAATGGCAAACAAGCTGACGGCCCACCTGATGGAAAGTGGTAACATGAGCAGTACCATGGACATAACAGAGTATACTATTTCACCCATGATACCCCCCATGCGTTGCCATTCCTGAGGACTCAGGTGTTATTCCTCTGTACCCTGTAAATTCACGCCATATCCCACCCTTCAAACCGAAACACAGCTATGCAAACACAACTGCTTCACGGTTGAAACACGAGTGGGACAGAGGTACCCAAGCAACGACTCTTGTACAAAGTCTCCCTCAAGGGGGAGGTTTATGTTCAGCAGTGGATAGTTAAAGGCTGGTATGATAATGATGGAACTCCAATGACAGGTTTTACCACAATTGATGCCAGTTTCTTTTTTAAAAAATACAATGTACAATAGATCACATCATCGCTTTCTATCAGATGAGATCGTCATCAATCCTGGGACCATTCAATAATAAAATAAAAAAAAAATCTTTTATTGCACTAAAATATACAGTAATAATAACAATTAGAAATAATGTAAGCAAATGAGATATATCTTAAAATATTTCCAAAAGCCTAACTACGGTTGCCAATCTGCCTGCCAAGCCACGCTTGGCAAACCTCCCCTTTATGTAGAAGGCTTTACTAGAGGGAGACTTTGTACAAAAATCGATTGCTTGGGTACCTCTTTCCCATTCGTGTTTCAATCGTGAAGCAGCTGTGTTTGCATGGCTGTGTTTCGGTTTGAAGGGTGGGATATGGCGTGAATTTACTGGGTACAGAGGAATAATACTTGAGTCCTTAGGAATGGCAACGCATAGGGGTATCATGGGCGAAACAGTATACTCTGTTATGTTCATGGCACTACTTATGTCTATAGGCGACGGTTACCACTTTCCATCAGGTGGACAGTCAGCTTGTTTGCCATTCTAAGTTGTATAAAAAAAAATGTTCAACAGTAAACAGCTTGCACGATAGGCAAACCTCCCCTTAACGTAAAGGCTTATGTTTAACAATAAACAGCTGATGTTAAAGTAATGAAGCAAAAGCGAACTTATCTCCAAAAGGGACCTAAATCTTTATTACATAATATAGACTTGGTTATAAATGATTTTAAATTGTACTTTTTTTGTTATCCTACCGCTGTCTCCCGAAGGCTAGTCTCTCTCGAATAATTTATGCGTTCTACTGACTTTATCAAATCTTGACAAACAATGGAGCTTTTTCCATGAAAATTGGATACCACCCTTACCACTACGGTTTTAAATGTAGAGCGAACAGCGCACAAAGCGATGCTTAATTAAAATTTTAATGGGTTTCCTATCTTGTAGGCAGACACGCGTGTCGGTATATGTACACGGGGGATAATGTTATAAAATATAATGCCATATAGCCAGATTGAGCTCCCGAACCCGCTAATAATTAATATTCATGGAAAACATGAATAGATTTCCTTTTGAAATTAACTTAATTTTATACAGGGCGGAATTGAAATTGTTGCTTTTAAAACATTCACTTCAAACTGCTGGTAAAACACTCCCTTCAAACTACTAGTAAAACGCTCCCTTCGAACTTCAAGTAAAACACTCCCTTCAAACTATTAGTAAAACGCTCCCTTCGAACTTCAAGTAAAACACTGCCTTCAAACTACTAGTAAAATGCTCCCTTCAAACTACTAGTAAAACGCTCCCTTCAAACTACTAGTAAAACGATTCCTTCCAACTACTAATAAAACGATCCCTCCAAATTACTAGTAAAACGCTGCCTTTAAACTACTAGTAAAACGCTCCCTTCAAACTACTAGTAAATCGATCCCTTCAAACTACTAGTAAAACGCTCCCTTCAAACTACTAATAAATCGATCCCTTCAAACTACTAGTAAATCGATCCCTTCAAACTACTAGTAAAACGCTCCCTTCAAACTACTAGTAAATCGATCCCTTCAAACTACTAGTAAAGTGATCCTTCAAACTACTAGTAAATCGATCCCTTCAAACTATTAGTAAAACGCTCCCTTCAAACTACTAGTTAATCGATCCCTTCAAACTACTAATAAATCGATCCCTTCAAACTACTAGTAAATCGATCCCTTCAAACTACTAGTAAAACGCTCCCTTCAAACTACTAGTAAATCGATCCCTTCAAACTACTAGTAAAGTGATCCTTCAAACTACTAGTAAATCGATCCCTTCAAACTATTAGTAAAACGCTCCCTTCAAACTACTAGTAAAACGCTCCCTTCAAACTACTAGTAAATCGATCCCTTCAAACTACTAGTAAAACACTCCCTTCAAACTACTAGTAAATCGATCCCTTCAAACTACCAGTAAAACACTCCTTTCAAACCCAATCGGTTTATTATTGACGGAATTATAAGGTAACAAACAAAAAAAAACAACAAAATTGACGACCTCCTTCTTTTTGAAGTCGGTTGAATAGGTTAACATCAGAATGCCGTCATTTATAAACCAATTAGAAAGAAAAAAAAAACATTTTTTATCTGAAAATATATACTGAGATCGGTTCTACAAATACAGTAGTTTAATAATAACTAGTTCTACCAAGACTGAAGCCAATGTTTCTCTTTGGAAGAACTTGCGACAAGTTTACTATAACCATTTGGTGGGAACAATAAAAAGTATCTACCCATCTATCAAGCAAACTACAAACAGATAACAGTCTATTCGTATTATATTTGTACCATGAGTGGGTACTATATGAATTTTGTTCCGTTACCATGACTACTATCAGGGTACATCCTATTGTGATGATATTGGCAAACTGAAAGTTTTTGCTCGAAATACGGGTACCATGTGAACTGCGTCATTTGGACGTCAGGGTTTTCAAAATACACATTTTCGACTGTCTACCAATATAATTATTTTTTATCTATGTATTTATATTTTTATTATTTAATATACATTATTAGATACATAATCAATTACTCTTCTCCATCCAGAGGTTGCTTGGCAGAGATCGCTCTTAGCGATAAGGCCGGCCATTGTTTTCTTAGTGTAATATTTTCTTGTAATTGTTCGTGTTTATAATAAGTTTACTATTGTACTCTTATGGAGGAGTCAAAAAGAGTAACTATCTATATATTATCAATAAAAAATATAATACTTAATAACAAGTCTGTTTAAAATATTTGAAAAATAAGCTTTAACAGTTAGGTGTCCTCATCAGAATAAAAAATAGATTAATTAACCATAACAAGTCTGTTTAATTTTTTTTTTTAAATAAGCTTTAACAGTCAGGTGTCCTCATCAGAATCTGAACACTAACAGGCTCTTTTTAAGAGTGAAAATGGAACAGTAACCTCGACTCGATCTCGAACTTGATCGGTTTACACTGACAGGGCACCAGAACAGTAAATTCATAAAAAAAATGCCTATTCAATAATGCGCATAATTAAGTTTACTGGAATAATAAATTAATTTTTATATATTGTAAATTTCGAACATAAATACTTACTTATGTACATAATAATTAAATTAAATAATAAGAAACTTTAAAGCAACTTAAATGAGATGCATGTAAATACAGAAACATGAAAATTTACTTTTTTTCGTTATATTTTTTTTTATTTTTATTTTACCTTTAAGTGATGTTATAGAATATAAAATATTAATGTTTTCTTTTTTGCATTTTTTTTTTGTTCTTATATGTATATAACCAATAATAATTATTGCAATGTTTGTAATATTACACCTGTATTGCAATGTAACAGTCTTATCAAACCATTATTGTAACTAATAAATCTTAAACACATTTTTTTTATTTAATAGTTTACTCTTTTCGGTGCAATTAATTCATATATTTTCTTCCAGCCAGCACTATTCCATGCCATATCTTTGACCTCCTTATACAACATAACACCTAGTGTTTCCTTTACCTGTACCATATAGTTAAATAAATAAATGAATAAAAATCTATATCCATGGTGTATTTGATACATTCAAATTGAGAATTTAGTACAAAAGGAAAAGTTTCTGTTGATATTTATGAAAATTAAAAAAGTTCCTTTAAAATTTTAATAACAATAAGTGATTTTCAATAAAATATCATCAACCCTGTCGAAGTCCGAAGCGGGCAGGTGAGTCGTAACTTTGACTCTTGTTGGTTTAGGATTAGGCACATTATTCAATTTATATCGAAAACATTAATTTTAATCAGCGCCCGCCAGTTGGTTATGTTTGCTTTTGTTAATTAATGTACAGTGTGTTGGCGTAGTTTTATTAAATTCATTCGACAGTGATTGTTAATTTAAATAAATAGAATCGAACGTATCTCAGCGCCGTCTATTCTATTTTTTTTATACAACTTAGAATGGCAAACAAGCTGACGGCCCACCTGATGGAAAGTGGTAACCGTCGCCTATAGACATGAGCAGTACCATGGACATAACAGAGTATACTGTTTCGCCCATGATACCCCCCATGCGTTGCCATTCCTGAGGACTTAGGTGTTATTCCTCTGTACCCAGTAAATTCACGCTATATCCCACCCTTCAAACTGAAACACAGCCATGCAAACACAACTGCTTCACGGTTAAAACACGAATGGGACAGAGGTACCCAAGCAATCGACTTTTGTACAAAGTCTCCCTCTGGTGAACTCCCAACTAACCAGACCACCTAATAGTTTCACCCATGATACCCCCATCCGTTGCCATTCCTAAGGACTCCGGTGTTATTTCTCTGTACCCTGTAAATTCACTGTCATATCCCACCTTTCAAACCTTCATAACATGTGAATAGATCATATAATATCATACAAAATTGTAAATCTCGCCTATTTGAAGTAGGTTAAAGCAATAATCCATTCACAACAGATCAAAGTAGACACCAAAGAAGAATAATCGTATTCAGAGCAGATACTCTTCAAAGAATGTTGTTGCAAATGTAGGTGATATGATCAGGACCCGATCTAGGGGAGAACAGGTCAACTTAGGCAATTTCTCGAAAAGGCCAAATTGTAGGGTAACAAAATAGGGTTATTTGAGACAGGTTACTAAAAAAATAATTTCTTTTTAAACAAAACCAAAGCGGTGAATTCGAATTATTTTTTACATTTATGCTCGTCATCAGTGTATTATAATATTAAAATAAATACAATAAGCACCAGTCCGATTAAACGACTATATTACGGATAATTATGTAACATTAAGAGGATATAAAAATTTAAGTCCTTCTCTATCACAAACGTATTTATCAAAATTCAAAACAATTGGTAAAACATTAAATTGTACCAAACAACAAACAAAGAAAGAAACACGCTTCCTTTGACATTTCTAACAATAGTAATGGTTGTCATTGTTAAAAGCGGCAAATATTGTTTGCCCGCAACGACAAAATGTCTGGATCGGACCCTGAATACGGTAAAGTGTTTCATCAAACATACTCAGCTTGCGCCATTGATAAGAGTCATAAAGGGCGAGATTAAAACGCAAGATATAAGCAGCGTGTTAATTATCTGCCTTGTGTATATAAGTAATAAATATTCATGAAAGAAATGAAGATTATAACGGGTGTGATGAAAGTCAATGCTCACTCGTAAGAAAGAGTGGGTGGGATAGAAAATGAGAAGGTGATTTATTAATAAGTAAGCACATTTTGCTTCAAAAATGCATAAAAAATTTTAATTGAAAAAAGCACACTCACACTCAACCATAAAACACGCATCCACGCACGCACTTCTGCACCCACACACGCACGCACGCAAACATAACAAGGAACAAAGAGATGTTTCGTAGATATGTACTTACATTATTTGGAAATATTTTAATTTAGGAAACGAATTTTGCCCCGCATAATTTTTTTTTTTTAATTATACATATTTAAATGTTGTTTTAAACAAAATTAACCTTTTGAGTTTAACTAAGATTGTGTTTTAATTTAACCAATTTGCGTGGGAGGTTTGTTAGTATACCTTTAAAGGTAATTTAATTATTTTATACCAAGCGTAGCTGAAATTAGGTTTTTTATATTTTAATAAAATACCTTTATGAGTTTACATATTTTATCATCCAACCGCCGAAGAAAGGAGGATAATGTGCTTCATTTGGATTTCTAATGCAGCGTGAAGTACAGAGAATTTCATGATTTCTCTGTCCCATTCGTGTTTCAACCGTGAAGCAGTTGTGTTTGCATGGCTGTGTTTCGGTTTGAAAAATGGGATATGGCAGTGAATTTACAGGGTACAAAGGAATAACACCTGACTCCTCAGGATTGGCAACGCATGGGTAGTATCATTGGCGAAACTGTATACTCTATTATGTCCATGATACTGCTCATGTCTATAAGCGACGGTTACCACTTTTCATCAGGTGAGCCGTCAGCTTGTTTGCCATTCTAAGTTGCATAAAAACAGAATGAAATTATACATTTTTCTTACAATTTTTCTCATTAAATAGCAACATTATAAACCCAGCGATAGAATCATAAAAAAATTATCAACTAAAAGGGCTCGTAAACAAGTCTATTTAATTAAAGATGACTTTTACTCCACTCTATTTAAAATCTTATTAAATATATTGAAATATAATGTGTTCACGACTATAATGTCTGACAGGACAGTTAGAAGCATTTGTCATTAGTTGTAATCGTGTTTATGTGACATTAAAGATTCCTACTTTTCACCTAGTATATTAAAATCAACGGAGCAAAATGCGAGCTTTGCGGAAACATTTATTTTATTATTATCGACGTTTTCCATTACCAGAAAGTTAGTGGAAAATTTAAAATATCAACATCTTTGGTATCAGTGATATTTGAACCCTCGACCTTTGCGAGTTTGATAATTGGTTGTTCATTGTTGTATCAGCTGTTATTTGATCACTGTTCAACATAGCCTCCCCCATAAGAGGGGTTTTACCAGTAGTTACCATGCTAGACAGGCGGATTGGCAACCGCAGTTTGGCTTCTGCTGTTTTAAGAGAGACGCTGCTACCCATCCTTCCACCATAAGCTCCCTTAGTTGCCTCTTCCGACACCAATGGAAAAAGAAGGGTAGCTAATTACACTTATTCTTTATTAATTTAAATCAATACTTAATTTTTTAAATAGACCAACGTTAAATACAGTGCCACGTCGACGCCTGGACGAGCTTCATCAGCAATGTAGCGGATAATACTCTTTGCGGATTAAAACTTGAGCCACCTATGTACGTAGCACTGTTAGGTATTCTGTACTGTAAAGAACTAATAAAATATAATATAAATTGTATAATAGTATCATTTTCCTTCTGTACTTTATTAGTCTTTTTTTATTTATCCAACTTAGAATAGCTGACGGCCCGCCTGATGGAATGTGGTAACCGTCGCCTACACAAAAATATTTGATTTGCTATAAAAATAATTCAAAATACTATCCAAGTGATTAAAAATATTTAGTCGGTGTAATACTGTTTATTTATCATTTTATATGTCAAAATCTATAGATTACTGTTATAAAATTTATTACTTTAAAAACCCTATATAATTTAGAAATGTATTTTTGCTTTAGTAAATATATGTAATTCTTATGTCAGTCTCATACATGATCAATTTTGTTGCTTCGGGCAAAAAATAAGCGACAATGTTGGCTTGTTTTGCCACTCTCGGCAATTGCCCGGCTGGCGTCACCCTTAATCAGGCCCTGACTCTAGAAACTTTTATATATTTATACAAATAATTTTATCTGTCTAAACAAATAATTATAGAATCTATTTGTAAACCAATGACTTTAGCAAAAGTGAACAAAACTTATTTGTGTAGAGATACCTTTAATATCTCAGCCGTATTTTTATTATTACAGCGTGACTCAGCCAAATAGAGGAAAAAAGATCCTTCTATGAAATAAACGGGCTATTTACCTAAAACTCTTTTATACAGAGAAACCTCAAAATGTCGGGTCAAATGGTCAGTGGACTGCAGAAACAATCGCTCAAAGTTTTCGAGCGAAACGAGATCTGGTGAAAGAAATAGAAACTTTTAATTGAAAAACAAAACGCTTCTGACAAAAGCGTCGCTTTTTTTTGGCTGAATTTCCTCAAACTCAAGGAGTAATTGTATGACCGTAAAATGAAAAGTCAGATTTGAATTTCTTTAATTATTATAAAAAGGCCCCTTTTAATAGAGCTATTCTAGAATTATATTTAATTCTTGAAAACTTTCTACTCGTTTTTATCATAATCATTTCTTGCTAAAAGCAATTTTATATCATTCGACTAAGGTTGATTTTGTTCTACAATTATTTAATAAAATTAATTAACTTTCATGTTCAATTGGAAATCTCTATATGTTTAATATAAAATATTTTAGGCAGATCCTTACTTATAAATGTGAGTGAGTTTATTTGTTTGTTACCTTATAACGCCTTAACTGCTTAATCAATCACTAGGAAGTTTAGTGTACACGTACTATATGGGATGGAGAAAGACATAGGCTACTTTTTGTCCTAGTCAGTAAATATATCCCCGTCACGCGAACGAAAACGCGGGTAAAAGCTTGTTAAAGAATAATATAACAATAAACAAGGAAGTAATAGCAACGAAAATATATTTTTGAAGTGATTTTCTTTTTGTAACTCGATTACGTTGACTCGATTCGTTGCGAATCGATTTTGGCAATTCTCTTTGCAATTGGGGAGATTTACTCCCTTGCTGGACCCATATTATATTTTGATTACTGAAACTACCGTTTCCTTGTTCGGTGAAAATCCTTCTTGTTGCCAGGTGAATTCAAAAAAGACCGTTTTCAATCGACTTCACAATAAAATTAGAATACTCTCAATTTGGCTGATTTAGTTCTAAGATATCTTGGTATATATAAGGTATTTTATATAAGACATATGAAAAATTATATGTCTTACCTTAAAACTGCGCCATTTATAAACCAATTTATAATTTTTTTTTTTTTTATTATCTGAAAGAATATACTTTTTTCTTTATGTAACTTAGAATAACAAACAAGCTGACAGCTCACCTGATGAAAAGTGGTAACCGTCGCCTATAAATATGAGCAGTACCATGGATATAACAGAGTATACTGTTTCGCCCATGATACTCCCCATGCGTTGCCATTCCTGAGGACTCAGGTGTTATTCCTTTATACCCTGTAAATTCACTGCCATATCCCACCTTTCGAACCGAAACACAGCCATGCAAACAACTGCTTCACGGTAGAAACACGAATGGGACAGAGGTACCCAAGCAAACGACTTTTGTACAAAGTCTCCCACTGGTAAAAACTATCTATATTCTATATACATAATATAAAAATTAATGCCACTTTTCGTTGTAATTTTATAACTAAAGAACGGGCTCACCTATCCAAACCAAATGTTTAGGCTTTGTTCGGACTATTTAGTAGATGGTTTATGTGAAGTTTGCACAAAATCGGTCGAGCGGTTCTTCATTTATCGTATTTTTTTGTAACAAATGAATTCAATAAATGACGGATCATTTTGTTAATGGGGTTTTTTGTGTCAAATTCTAACTTTTTTAAGATGGGGATTGTGCTGTCAAATTGAAACTTTTTTCAGCGTTGACAGTACAAGCATGTTGTTATGTCATTCATGGGGTCATTTCATTTTGGACGTGCTTCGATTGAAGCAAATTGTCAGCGATAATGATTGCTTTATGTTTATATTTTTAAACTTTAATATACTTTTTAATTTTTTTTTATTATTTCACTTTATACGTAGCGAAGCACGTACCGGGCCGCTAGTATCTGTATATAAACACATCGTGATACGATTATATGATAAAGTGTTTATTTCACGATATCGTATCGTATACACACATAACGACAGTACTAAAGTATTCTCTTTCGACTTACATCATCATTTCTCTGTATACTCGTATTTCGCCACATTTGTAGTAGTTTTTCTCTTTTTTGCCTCAATAAAAATTGTTCTCGTTTCAAGAATCTAACCCTACACAGCGGCACGACCTACAAACACAAGCTCTACCAACTGTGGCCTGTTTCTTTTCAGCTATAAATGAGTTGACTATGCGTTTCCCCGGTCTCGTAAATGGGGGCCGTATAAAAATAAACATTTTGAGAATACTCCACTAGCAGTGACTCTATTCTGTGCCGCCACCCTTATGAATTAGTTTTGCTGACGTAATACCGCAATTTCGGCTACTGAAAGACATAGAAACTCTATATTTCAAATTATTTATTTATTCCTTATTGACCATAATACAAGAAGTTGTTTGGTATAAAAGTCACATCAGCAAACATACACACATATCTGTCACGCCTGTCTCCCATTAGGGTAGGCAGAAACAATGAAACGCCAAATGCTTCGATTCAAACAAACCTCTTTCGCTTCTTCCACATTCATCAATCTTTTCATACACGCTCGCCGGTTACAGGTACTTTTAATTTGGGCCTTCTTCAGCACGTCGCCTATTTGGTCAGCAATCATCGTAAGGCAATTATATTATCGATAAAAGTAACGGTTTAAATAAATTAAGAACATACAAATCATTCAGTACGATGCCCACGGCCACTGTCAACCATAGTACGGCTCGCCATCGACAGGAAGTTCACCCTCATACCTTACAACCTAAATGGTCGCGTACAACGCGGTTTCAGAGATGTTTTCTCCCACGAACACTCAGGTTATGGAATGAGCTCCTTACCTAGGTTTTTCCAAGAGATAGGTAAAAGGGGGGTACAGAGGTTTCTTCAGGGTCGGCAACGCGCACGTAATACCTCTAGTACTGCAGGCGTTAATAGGCTATGGTAACCGTTTAGCATCAGGTGGGCCTTATGCTTGTTTGCCACCTCAGTGGTATAAAAAAAATCATAAATAATTAATTTTATTGTTACCTAAAAGATTCGTAAGCACACATTATATTTTTATATACATAATAACTACCTATAACGACTAAAGATCACGAATTGATCCCGTAACTAGTCGAGCTCTCTCGATCTAATTACACGTAAGTTAAACTTATTACACTAAGTTGTATATAACTTAGTTGTACTAACGCCATATCCCACCCTTCAAACCGATTCAGCCATGCAAACACAACTGCTTCACGGCAGAAACACGAATGAGACAGAGGTACCCAAGCAATCGACTTTTGTACAAAGTCTCCCTCTGGTTTACATTAAGTCTTATTAAAACAGATTACAGTTGCTTACTCTGATGGCCATTATCATCTCAAGATTAACGATACATTAAATACATTAATTAAGTGAATAGTTTACAGCAGACGTAAAGCCCGCTCAACATCAAGTGTAAACCCTCGTCTAAACAAAGGCAACATTGAGAAGGATTTGAGATTTAAAGAGGATAAACGTTATTACAGTATTACTGCAAACACTTAACAGACATTTTACGGATATATTTTACTGAACTAGGTCCGGAACTTGCGGAAGTCCATATCACTGTTTTTTTTTTTTATGAGTGAAAATGATATAGCAACCTTGCCTGCGCTATCGGTATACAATCGGTATACACTGGCTGGGTACCAGTGAAAGATGATAGATGAGGATGAAAAAGCAGGCCAGTTAGCCCATTGTGACGAATTCAATGATAAATTAGTCACGATAGTTTCCAGGAGAAACCGCGTGGAGGTCGACCTGATAGGTTACGTACGTACGTAGTACGTTTTCTTCTATATAAATATATTTATTTCCTTTATCAAGCTTGAATCATTTTCTCGTGGAGTTTACTCGAATGATGTTCTTATACTCATCACTTTAATTTTCTTTCTTTGCCACAATTATTGTTTACACATTCACCCCCTTCTTGGCCATATCATCTTTAACACAATCCATATATTTATTTCTTTTATTCATGTAAACAAAAACCTCCTTAATAATTATTTTTACTGTTAAGAGTATTTTCTCACTTTCTTTTTCAAATTAGAAATATAGCTCGAAGGAAAGAGACAAAACGCTTCAATAGCAAACATAGGCTTTTAAGACGTTTGACATTTTTCGGAACGTTTTTATAAAATAGTTACCATGTGACGAATTACGTGAATTGAGACAGGACTTTTTATTAATATTACTAGTACAAAATTTCGAGTTTTATTTCGTAAATAAATAATGAAAGACCATAAAAAATATGCACTAATAATGATGTCGCAAAAACAAGTTATGCTGGGCGTTAAATTGTTCAAAATTCAGATGCGCAACCTCGTTTCCGACGACAATGCCGCAAAATCACTGCGTCGACGTGAAGTTCGACGGATTTTAGTGAATAACTTGTACTCAGTACGGCCCTGATGCCCGTTTGGTTAACAAAACTCAATTCACTAAATAAATTACCGGTTATATCTCTCTTTTCTCCTTACAAAATTGTTATAATCAAATATTCTTAATAATATCTTTTAAAGAACACTTGTGATCCTCTAAAGGTTTTATTTTATTGTATAATTTTTATAAAAAAATTGCCATAAATGTCTTATCACGATTTATAATAGCATTACATTTTACTTCATCTTTTTTTTATACAACTTAGAATGGCAAACAAGCTGACGACCCACCTGATGGAAAGTGGTAACCGTCGCCTATAGACATGAGCAGTACCATGGACATAACAAAGTATACTGTTTCGCCCATGATACTCCCATGCGTTGCCATTCCTGAGGACTCGGGTGTTATTCCTCTGTACCCTGTAAATTCACGCCATATCCCACCCTTCAAACCGAAACACAGCCACGCAAACTCAACTGCTTCACGGTTGAAACACAAATGGGACAGAAGTACCCTTATAGCACTCTATAAACGAACGCGTCTAAGAACAATCCTTATAGCACTCTGTAAACGAAGCCTATGCCCAATATAGGACAAAATAATGACTAAATTAATTATGAGCTCCAGAAAGCAACTTGCCATAGTTCTCTTGGGAACGGGAGACAATGAACTCGCGCGGGGAGGCAGCTTGTCCAAACTAAATAATATTATAAAGATGAAAGATTTTATTTTTTGTTTCGAATGGATAAAATCCAAAAATATTTAATAATTTTTTTACAATTCTTTCATTTATAGAAAGCTACATTATCAATGGGTAATATAGGTTATATTTAAAAATAAATAAAGACTTTCTACCTATCTAGGTAGAAAATTGATGGTTCCTCCTATGAAGCTAAGACATTTTGCTAGTTAAGTTTTTTTTACTAAGGGCCCCACGATTGATCACCTCACCATCATCATCATTTCAGCCATTATCCGTCCACTGCTGAACATAAGCCTCCCCCCCGTAGACCGCCATAAGAATTTGAGGTTGCAATGCATTTGAGGTAATCACTCCATCTAGTGAGAGGTTGTTCTGCACTGCGTTTGCCCGAACGAGGTCGTTACTTAAGAAACTTTCTTCCCCATCGGTTATCGGTTCTTCGAGCTATGTGACCTGCAGATTACTATTTCAGCTTGCTTTACCTTGTGTATTATTTTTTTATCATCCTCACCTGATGGAAACTGATAATGTGACCTAAAATGGAGCTCGCGGACCCTCGAATAGCCTTTTCACACTTACCTTAAATTGCTGTACATTATTTTTGGATGGAGAAATATAACCAGGGAGAGAATTTCACTCTTTTGCCGTACGTTGGAAAACGCTTCTAAGCGCGTGTGTCCATTACATAAGTAATAAAGGTGTCGTTTAATACTCACATACTTTCAAACAAGTGAGGCAAAACACAAGTCTGCTTACCTGAAACAAAATGATAACAATTAGTAAATCTATTTAATGAAAAATTTTTTTTTACAACTTAGAATGGCAAACAAGCTTACGGTCCCCCTGATGGAAAGTGATAACCGTCGCCTATAAATATGAGCAGTACCATGGACATAACAGAGTATACTGTTCTGCCCATGATACCCCCCATGCGTTGCCATTCCTGAGGACTCAGGTGTTATTAACAATATTAACACTTGTACAAAGTTTCTGTTTGGTGATCTATATAAATAACATATATATATATATATATATATATATATATATATATATATATATATATATATATATATATATATATATATATATGTATATATATATGTATATATATATAAACATTTCTGAAAAAACAGCGACTACAACCGTAAACAAATTTAATGTTGAATCAACACGTGCTTTAAAAAAAATAATTTTCATTTGACGATGATGATATCAGCCGTTACTTTCCAATGCTGGATATAGGCCTCCCCCTATTTGGGGAGGGGGTTTGCTATCTAATCTTGTATCTTGCCAGTACTTTTCAATTGAAAATAATTTCGATTGAGAAATACTGGCAAGATACGAATACGTAGTTTTTATTACACGAATTAATATTAAACAATACTATTATTTTTGTAAATTGCTTATTAATAAACTAAAACGGAATTCAAAACGTCCATTCGATTCCCAAGTGACAAATACATAGGCCATAATTAAAGATGGCCTGGCCAGTGGAAAATGGAATAGCAATGAGACCAGAGAGGACCTTCGACGAGCAATCGATTGCCGATGGGCGTTATTGGAAACCACAATGATATCACGTTTCGGATATTAAATGCCGAGGAAGGCATTCCGAAAACGATGTGCGCTCTATACGTACATTCTGTTTTACATTTTAACATAATAATATTGGAATATATTATTATAATATTAATTATTATTTATTTATCTAGTCAAATATAAAAATGAATCGCTGATTGTGTTTGCTATGCGCAAATCTCGAGAACAGCTAAACCGATTTCGCTAATTCTTTTTTTTTAAATATTCCTTGAGGTACAAGGATGGTTCTTATAGTGAGAAAAAATTTAAAAATTGCCTGAAAAAATCTAAAAACAACACTTTCCTATACTCCCATACAGACGACTCGTAATAATACTTAAAAGTCAATTTGACACTTTAACACCATACCATAAAGTTCAAGTTTTAGTGGAGACGTTTCGGGAAGGTAAAACAATTGAGTGACGTGGCACAGCGTTTTATAATTTATATTTTTTGACACAATATAATTGTTGACTTATTAACTTTCTTTTTTCTTTTTCACTTCACTAGCTGACCCGGCGTCCCGAATAGCAGAATAAGGAGAGAGACTCACCAGAGGGAGACTTTGTACAAAAGTCGATTGCTTGGGTACCTCTGTCCCATTCGTGTTTCTACCGTGAAGCAGTTGTGTTTGCATGGCTGTGTTTCGGTTTGAAGGATGGGATATGGCGTGAATTTACAGGGTACAGAGGAATAACACCCAAGTCCTGAGGAATGGCAACGCATGGGGGGTATCATGGGCGAAACAGTATGTGTGTGTACTGTTATGTCCATGGTACTGCTCATGTCTATAGGCGACGGTTACCACTTTCCATCAGGTGGGCCGTCAGCTTGTTTGCCATTCTAAGTTGTATAAAAAAAAAAAAAAGTATTAAATAAAACTAAAAAAAAATAATGAATCGAATGTTAGGCGGTACGAAGTTCGCGGGGTCAGCTATTTTATAATATATATACATATTTTTGGTGATCTTTACAGATTTACCATTGCACTCATCATATATACATTATATATTACATTATATAAAACAAATCAAAACAATCGATTTTGATAAAATCTCTATACGACCAGTCTGTAAGTATATCTTTTCAGGTAAAAAAGAATTTCCTATATATATATATATATATAAAGTACTCCTTTTTTCTGATATCAGTTGAAAAATATAATTATTATTAATATAATAAATACGAGTGTTTCTAACAAAGAGTGGATGTACATATATAAATTGCTCTTTTACGCAAAACTAATTTATTACACAGATAAGTTATATCCAAATTTAGCAAATAGGTTTTATGTACTGAATCACATAAGCGGAGCCATGGGATATAACTAGTAAGTTATATAGTTTTAAAAATCTTCGAAATAGGTTATATTTTAACATAACAGACATTTATAACCAGCAAATATGCCGTGTGGCTCCGGCACAGAATGAGCCACCCCTTCCTTTCCCGTGGGTGTCGTAAGAAGCGACTAAGAAAGGGCGAGGGATAGGCAGCAGCGTCTCTCTTAAAACATCCTCAAAGGCCTAACTGCTGTTGCCAACCCGCCTGCCAAGCATGGTAACTACTGCTAGCTACTACTACTGCTAATAAAACCAGCAAAACTTAAAAAAAAATAACAATAACCAAGAAAAAGAGAAAATATCTCGACCTAGCTCACGAGGTGACCGAAATGTAGGGGGTGACGTCCACCGAAATCATTCCAATCGTTATGTCGGTGAACCGTCTTATCCCAACCAGTCTGGAACAACATCTCAGACGGTTGGGATTCCGAGGCGGCTCACTCCCGGGAAAGACGCAGAAAGCGGTGCACTTAGATTCTGCCCGCATTGTACACCGGTTTCCCTCCCTATGGCCCTGAACCCCGGCCGACTGTGCTTCTGCCGGGGGTTAGTTTGCCATCTCCTCTCCTTAAGAGGAGAGATGTGAATTTTCTAGAAATTTAAATAATAATAATTCTTTATTTGGAACAAAAACATCGGTTACAATATTATTGAAAAACGATGATATCCGCAGAAGTACGTAAAGTAGTAGACGTGTAAAAGTTAAAATACTACAATAGAATTCCCACAATGCGGTTCAATTGAAATTCAACGAGGTGAGCGAACTTTTGAATGGGCGACTATTACGACATGCTTCATACGTAACATACAAAATGCTTGTATAGCTTAATTTAGAATAGACCAGAGGGAAACTTTGTACAAAATTCATCTGCGACCTCAATCTCACTCGTGTTTCCACCGTGAACTCGTGTTCTTGCATGGCTTTGTCCAGGTAATGTGGGATATGGTTTAGAAATTTCAGAATAACAATAATTAATTCCATAATTGCAAAATAAATACAGATGAAATTTTAAAAGTGGTTCAAAAAGAAAAAAAAGTATGTAAAATTTTGTATAACATTTTCTTCTCTAGGACATCTAGTTTCAGATAAAAAGTGAAATCATATTAATAAAATAATTTAAGATTATATATTTCTATAATATAATATGTAGCTAGATAATATAGTTAATTATTCCTATATATTAATTATGTACAAAATAAGGCGAGCGAACGAGCGCCTACCTCATACCGCGATTAGTAAATTCTCTACCTACCGACTTGCGAAACAATATCACTGTTAAAAACATAAAGTTTAAATTTACTGTCCAACCTTGCTAAAACAGCAGAATATTAATGTAAATATTGACATTTGAGAACGAAATGTAAAGTATCATACACAAGCCCAAGAGGTTTAAGTGGTACTAAAAATCCAGTATTTTTTATGTATTTATGCATGCATAATTAAAAAAAATATTATATACAAATATGTAAAAATTTGTAATCTATTTATTATATATATACACCTTACAATCTAGGTACTATCAATATTAAAAACAAGACCTTAAAGTTTATATATTCCATTATTATATTCCACAAAAAATTTACTTCAGCCGTAATAAAATCAGTTATTAAAAAAAAAGTTATTTTGAAATTAAACTACTAAATCCATTTTGATAAAAATTCTATAAAACCAATCTGAAAGTATATTCATTCAGATAAAAAAGAAATTTCTAAATTCGGTTTATAAATATGGGAGTTATGTGATAACAAACACAAAAAAAATACAATAAAATTAAGAAGTTTGACCTTTTTTGAAGTCGATTGAAAATATTTTTTAGGTGGATAATAAAATATAAAGATAATAAAATATTATATAAGTGTTTTATGGAACGTAATGTAAAAGCTGGTACATTTCCAGATTATTAAGATGCACCTACAGATTTCCAAGCTGTTTTAATTTGGATTAAAAAAACCCTTTCAAAATTTATATAAAATACACAAATACCTTTTTAAATAAAAAATTAAGGAGCCATAACGAAAGTCCCTTCCAGGAGTACATCCTATCAGTTCTAAGTAGATTACAGATGATCATCCCTTTTTGAAGTCGACTGAACAGCGGCTGATATAAAAATTCATCAACGTTAGCAACGATTTTTAAGCCATTTCCGAAAGAACGCACTAGATTCGTCTGCATTTTTGTTTTACGCGCTCAATTATGACGACAATTCTGAGTCGATTTTCGTAATTCTTTTTGCAGTCAACAGGATTTACATCCCGTGACAATCCCGTATTAATTTTGTGATGACTGCAGCGCCCATTTCTCTATGCGGAACAAAAATTGCTAGTAGGTAAGTAAAATCCACTTATAATATAACGTGTTGTAAATTATAAAATGTTATAAAAATTTGCAACATTGTTGATAAAATGTCACTAGGAGTCTGGACACCAGACGAGTAACTCTAGACTTCAAGTTACAAGGTCAGGTTCAAGTTAATAAACGTACATGCAAAAGAGATTTAAAAGAATTACTGTTCAATTTCTTGCAGGCTCTTCTCAACAGATAACAATCTAACGAACCCTGCAGTAGAATAAAAAAGAATGACGATCTAAAGTGCTTGCAAACAAGTCTGTTTGCATAAATATGATTTGAATTTAAATATAGGCGTGAACTAAATAACGGTCAGAGATTCATAAATAGAGAATTTAATAGAACTAATAGTGATCTCTCTTTAATATCAAACTACAAACATTCTAATGGTACCGGAATTGAATTATATAATTCTAATCAACTAACTGATAATAATAATAAATTTATTGCCATCCTTCACAGAAATTATAATGTACATATATCAATTAATAAATATATTGTGCAGTATTAGTATGCGCCTGGCAATAGGTACAATTTCAGCTTTTGCTGGACTGATGTTCGTTCAGCGCTGATTTTTAGTTTGCACCTACACGGAGCACCGTTTCATTATCAAATATTTATATATATTAATGTAGATATTACACAAAAAGTAAAAAAAAGAAAACAAAAACTCAAATAAATAAGTATAAAAACAATGAATAAAAGAAAAAAAAAACAGAACAAGAATCCAGTGTACCAACAAATTAATGACAAGAAAAATCCTTAAAAAGAGATACAATTTGCGAGTGCACTACATTCCATGATGAGAGCCAGCTTCACGATCCGAGACGATAATATGGTCTTATGCGTAATACCTAATTCAGTAAAATAAAGATTAAAAGAAATAGATCAAAATACAGTGGAGATATGTTCATTTATCTATTTTAATGACATCTGACACATTTTTTTCCGCTCACAGTCCATAATGGTTCTCGGAATAGAAAATTACATATCTCGAAAATAAAATTATCCGAACAAACCCGACGGTAATGATTTAAAGAATTCATATTTCGAACGAAACAATGAGAAATATTTTCATATAATTATGGGAAAAGTCTTTGGTCTGTGCTCTTTAGAAACTGAAGAAGCAGCGCCAGTGTCTACGTTACTAGTGGTCCATTGAGTAGTAATGAGAGGGGAATGCTTACGATTCGGATACTCATTAACATACAGATTGAAACGCCGCCGAGACGCTCCCACAGGCTTGATAATGAACCGGATTCCGTATACAATTGAGTTATCATCGTCTACACTAGTGCGCAGATGTCGATTTAGTTACAAAAGTGGAGTGTCAAGAATATTTTGATATCTAATTAGAGAATCTCAAAACTGAGGGATTTTGATAAGTACCGTGTTATTCAGCGTTGCTAGATTAGGTATTTCTCCCAAATTTCGGGTGCTTTTTTCTGTTCGTGAAATTTTGGAGAAATTAAACTAAAGAAATTTTTGGACAAAAGCGAAATGGACTTGGAGAAATTTCGGCAATTTTATTTATTTATTTATATGCTCCTGTACATTCACTTATAATATAGATATTAGGTTATAACAAAAATGTACAGATGCGATCTTATCCCTTAAAAAGTTTTCTTTAAGTCAACCTCAAAAATAAAGTTTTGTATATAAAGCATATAATTTTTTGGACCGTTTTGTGTATTTGTAAAGTGTATATAGATATATAAAAAATATATATGAATGAACGTTGATAAAGGTTGATTGGTAGTGAATGTCTATAGCATTAAGTCCGCCTTTTGTACATTTTATTACCCAATTTAGTATAAATAAATAAATAAATTGAGAAAGTCAAACAAAAAATGGGACTAAAATAAAGAGAGGTAAAAGTAGAAATAGAAGTTATTTTTTGTGATACATGGTCAAATGAAGTGAAAAGTGATAAATGTTTGTTATTGAGTGTTTTTTTTTTATTTCATCATTCGTTTTGTGATTCATGGGAAAATATAAAAACGTAGTGGAAAGAGATAAGAGTTTGTGTAACGGGGTAAAAGTAAAGGGAATCGTATCGACTGGGAGAAAAAATATTTGATATTTGGGTAAAAATAAAAAATCGTGTCTAGCAACTCTGGCGCTACTGTTAGGTTAGCGTAAATTAGCTGTTCCCGCGACTTCGATGACAAATATTGCGTATGCTACATTTTATAACAAATTGTTAAACCAAAAGGAAAGTTTATATATATTTGTTTTTATTTTATTTCCTTGTTTCCATGTCCTCACAGAATACATCTTAATTAACAACTAGTAACAACTTAACAAATAGTAAACATTCCAGCTCTTGTTAATTCCTTCAGAGAACATATAAAGAGATCAGTATCTCTATTCGAAATATTTAATGAAACAAGTGCTCTAATGAAAGATGCGTGATGGAGCAAATTTGTTTAAGCCTTATGTACGGCAAATAACACGTGACGTGAAGATGTTTGTTTATTTACCTACACAAATACTCTTGAAAAACTAAACAGGAATAAATGAAATTAAGTAAACAAACAAAATCGTAGATTAACAAAACTTAAGCTACAAAGAGTAGAAAATCTTATAATTATACACATATTGTCATACCTGTGTAATATAATAGTGATATCAACGTATTATCTAAAATACATTAGAAACTAGAAATTTTGTACAAGAGTTCCTTGTACTATATAAGTGGACATTAAAGTGGGATTCTCCATAAATCCCAAGGGATTTTTCGAAGCTTTCACCATATAGATGAATTTCTTGGAAACAGTATTCAATATACATTATGGTTTTATTAAATTTATAGTAAGGGCCTGCAATTTTGTTTACGCCGATACGATTAAGCCCCTTTCTAAGTTAGAGTTTTTTAATATAAATAAGAAAAAGCTTTCCACTAGAGAAAGATTATAAAGGTACTGGATTTAAAAAAAATACCAGCTATCATTTAAAAAACATGTGCTATTACAAAACGTACCTCTAACCCATTTGTGTTTCTACCGAGAAAAAGTTGTTTGCATGGCCGTGTTTCTGTTTGAAAGATGGGATATGATAGTGAAATTGCAAAATACAGAGGCATAATACATTAATGTTCAGGAAAGGCAACGCATGAGAACGTCATAGTATACTATGTTTTCTCTATGGTACTGTTCATATCTATAGGCGACAGTTACCACATCCCATCAGAGTTTCATCTTTTAAAAAATTGAAGTTAATATCTGATTCAGTACTAAGACTAAACACCGGAACAAAGCATTTCTTATTACAAAAGTTTGAAAAGTGCCTACGCATCGAAAAAAAAACAACGCACATTTTTTCGGAAATTATTAATTTTCATATAAAAACACTGGCGTTTTAACATCCTCGAAGGGAAAAGTGATGTCTTTATGCCATTGAAGATTTATTAAGAAAACATCGTTGACATTTTCGTACTTACTCATAAATTTATTATAAGACATCAAAATACTGCCGCTGTTACGTTTATTTGAATTGTAGATGACATTTCAATAACTTTTGGCCGTGTCCGTAATCTTTGGTTTTTCCACATTACATTACATATTCTGTTCATATAATTGTCGAGTTTTTATTGAAGAAACAAAAGTGTATTATAAAAAAAGTTTTTATTTTGCAAGAAACACACACATACATACAGGAATAGCAACGTACGAAGAGTATCATGGGCGATACAGTAAACTCTGTTATGTGCATGATACTATTCATGTCTATAGGTGACAGGTACCACTTACCATCAGGTCGGCTTCCATCACCTCAGTTTGCCATTTTATGTCGCAAAAATAATTACACACACAAACGCACAAGCACACGCACACACAGACTAATGTGCAACTATAAATAAAAACATTACATCACAAATTATCATATAACGTAATTAGTCTATCCGAAAAAGGACTGGAAAAATCTATTGAGTTTACACTAACGATCTAGCATATAATTGCTCGAAAGATTAAGATAATTAGGAACAAGGTAATAACTGTAAGGAGTTTTGTCATTAGTATGTTACTGCTCTCAAGTTTGTGTCAGTTTTTAACATTGTTCAAACACCTGTGTACTAATAAATGACCAGACTATAAATATTTAAACAATGCAGACCCAAGTCAATTTAGAAGAGTTCCATTCTTAAAATAGTCCGAATCGATTCAGTCGTCATGTACCTACACTAAGTAACGTGCCTTATATAGCCTTTGTTGGTCATAAAAACGTAAAAAAGGAAATTTATTTTGCGTTAAAGAGATCATCGATTTGATTCTCGGGTAAACTTCTTCAGTATATTCTCTAAAATTTTTCCTCATTTTTACACATCTTAATTTAGGATTAGGCAAAAAAATATAAAGGAAATATTAAAAACAGTAAATTAATAACAATAAGTGCCAGATAATCACACCAATTGCTTTATCCTCAAAATTTATCTTATATTATGAGGAACCAAGCACCGAACAACCGAGAACACCAGACCTGAGCCAATTCAGAAAAGCTAATTTCCTAAATTGGCCCGAGCGGAACTCAAACCCCAAACCTCATTCACGCAAAGCAATGTGATCGGCACCATTACGCTATGAAGACCGTCAAATTAATTAATATGGTGATGGACTCAGATTATAAGTAATGAAGTAATAAAGTACTCTCCTTTTCATCCTTAGGCTCTCATAAGGACTAAGTTGACCCAGCACAACATAGTTATATAAAAGACAAAAAACTCGAAATAAAACTTTATGCATAGTCTTATGCCATACCACCTAGTCAATGTAGTTTTGGTAAACTAACGCCATTCTCTTATTGGGAGGGATACTTATCCAACCCATTAAATATATACGACATGGTATACATTAATGATTCTAAAAATAATGTCATGCATATGAAATATTATTTTCTAAAACGTACCTCATTATCCTTAACAGCTATAGCACTATCAGTCTTTCCTATTTGGTCAGTTTTCAGAAGTCTCTCTTGCATCTTACTTGCGTCTACCACAATTTCTTTGCTACTTTTCCTAGAATGGTTTATAATATCTGGTTTCTCTACGTTCATCGAATTACTTGCATTTTCATTGCTACAGTTCTCTCTTCCAGATTTTTTATCATCATCCGTACGTAATTTATCACTGGACGATTTCCTTTTGAAACAAGATATCGACTTCTTGTCTTCCTTCTTAGCTGCATTACGGCTAATTGTATCATTTTTATCACATTTAGCATCATCTTTTTTATGAGTCTTACCTTGTTCAGGCTTCAGTCGTTTTTTCTTGCCATTCCATTTTGAATCTACTGTTTTAGAGTTATTACTATCATCACTTGTACCTACGCTATCAGAACAAACGGGGTTCACTAAGATTTTCGTTGATTTTGCTTTTCTTTCAATTTTTCGTAAATTTAGTAGACTACCTGATGGATGGACGTAGGTTGGTGAGGAGTTTAAAGACGAGCTGTCCTTTGTGTCTTCACTAGCTCTTCGGACAGGTTTTGGTCTCACTTTCACGGACTTTGCAGTCTCCGTTGTTTGCCGTATCTTGGTATTCGTGCCGAGTGGTCCCATTGTGATTGGAGGTCCACCTTTGAATAACAACGCTGTCTCCGTCGGTTGGCACACACAAGCTAACATTTTCATACACACATTAATTACTTATCACTATTATCACTGACATATTTTTGGTGTATTGATATTAGTTATCACTCTGAAAATATACTATCACTATATATTTGTTAGTCTTTGATTCAATAGACTGGAAATCTTTGAGTTAATTAAAAAAAAAGGGGGAATGCACATAACAAAAATAATATTTCACGTTTCAATGTTATGAAAATATCTCACACTTGGAATACGAAATACTCGAATATTACATGGGAGTTTGCCAACAAAAGGAATATCTCGCTAAAAGGGCGCATTTACATTATTATTAGATGTTAAGAAGACACGTGCTTAGTGCGCATTGTAACATCCAGTGTGCCCATATTTCATGGATATAAGACAAGGCCGCATTGCCGTGGTGGCTATGATAATTCTTACTTCATAAAAAACAAAAGTATTATTTAGATACATGTAACAATTTTATTTTATTTCAGCCGTTAACTATCCACTGCTGAACATTAGATTTCCCTATAAGGAGAGTTTTGCTAGTAGTTGCCACGCTTGGCAAGTGGGTTGGCAACCGCAGTTAGGCTTTTACATATGTTTTAAGAGGGACGCTGCTGCCCATCTCTCTACCATATGCTCCCTTAGTCGCCTCTTACAACACCCACAAGCAAGGTGGTCCATTCTATGCCGGGACCTACACATGTAACATTATTTATTATTTAGCCGTGTAGTTCTGGCATAGAATGAGCCTCCCCCTCCTTTCTCGTGAATGTAAATAAGAGGCGACTAAGGGAATTTAATGGTCGAGTTTTTGCCAGTAGCATTCCTCTTAAAATATCGCCAAAACCTATCTGCGATTGCCAACCCACCTGCCAAATTTGGCAAATATTGGGAAAGGGATTGTTAACAATGGAGTTTGATAGCCCCATTGCTAGCAATATGCCCTATTAGGTCGACCTCCACAATTCATGTTGAATTCGTCACGATGGGCTAACTGACTTACTTCATCCTCACCTATCATCCTTCACTGGTGCCCCGCCGATGTATACCGATAGCGCGGGTGGGGTTACCATTCTATTATCACCCATTAACCCCCCCACTCTTAATGGGGGAGACTTATGTCCAGCAGTGGACTGTTAACGGCTTATATACTGATAATGATGATTACGTTCTGATCATTAATATACAGTTAATAATGTCAAAAAGAAACTAATTACTGTTTCATAAAAGGAAAAGATTATCTTTTCCAACTTGATTTATGTGCGGTACGAGGGATTTTTAGTTAAGTCCTACTGAGCAAGTTTAATAGACAAATAAGCCGAAACTTGCCGCAAACATTTCTCCCGGAGCTCTTTCGGAAAGAAAAACTTGAAGGCTTAAGTTTATCACGTTCTATATTATCTTGTATAGTTCCTATTAAGCTGTCTATACATATATATATTTGTACATATAACATGTGGTCCCGGCATAAAATGTGCCACCCCTTCCTTTCCTTTAGCTAAGGAAATTTAATGGTAGAGAGATAGGTAGCAGCGTCCCTCTTGAAACATTACCAAAGCTAACTACGGGTGCCAATCCGCACGCGAAGCATGACAGTTACAGGCAAAATCCCAAAAACGGAGTAACGTCAGTTGAAAAATGTAATTAATATATATTTAAATTGATTGATATTTAATTTAATTAATTTTATTAATTGACTCTCATATTATATGTCAAAAATATTTGACATAAAAAGACAACAATTTTTATTTTTCTTATTTGTCCAAATACAAAGACATTCAACATACTTTTTCGGCCGTAAATGGGTCACAACGCCAACTGAAGCGATTCCGACAAAAGACACCTCGGTAAATATAAATCGAACACACAAACTTGCCAACTGACAATGATATGAGATCCACTCAAATAGTCTCCAAGTTGATGTCGTTCTAAGAAAGTCATATTTTAGGGCTTTTTTTTCTTAGAACTCTTGGCAAGTAATAACATAATGTATATTGTGTACCACAAAAAGAAAAGTTATTTTTTTGATGGGTGAAAATGGTATGGTAACCCCGCCTGCGCTAACGGGATACGCTGGCGGAGCACCAGTGAAGGGTGATCGATGAGAATGAAAACAAAGCCAGTTAGCCCATCATGATGAATTTATTAGGAATTAACCATGATAGTTTCAGGGGGGAACCGCGAGAAGGTCGACCTGGTTGGGTATATTACTAACAATCCCTTTCCCAGTTTACATTACAATAACAACACAGTATACTCTAAAATATCTATGGTACAATTCCTGTCTATAGCGACGCTTATCACTATCCAACAGATACGCCGTCGACTCGTATGTCATTCTAAGTTGAAAAAAAAACTTATTTCAGTTTTTTTTTTATACAACTTAGAATGGCAAACAAGCTGACGGCCCACCTGATGGAAAGTCGTAACCGTCGCCTATACACATGAGCAGTACCATGGACATAACAGAGTATACTATTTCACCCATGATACCCCCCATGCGTTGCCATTCCTGAGGACTCAGGTGTTATTCTTGTTCATTCTGCTTATCCTCCTTCTTCATACCCTTCAAACCGAAACACAGCCATGCAAACACAACTGCTTCACGGTTGAAACACGAATGGGACAGAGGTAACCAAGCAATCGACTTTTGTACAAAGTCTCCTTATTTCAGTTGTGACAAAACAGTTATTTTTATTTAAAAATTTACTTTAGTTTTTAAATCAAAATGACTGAAACGATTTAGATAAAATTTCTATTGGATCAATCTGTAAGTATATCCTTTCATATAGAAAAAAAAAATCCAATTTCGTTTATAACTTATAGAGTCGTGAGATAACAAACCTAAAAAAAAATAAACAACCGAATTGAAAACTTTCGCTTTAAAGCCGGATGAAAATCAGATTTTTACCTAGAAATTGTTAATAAAATAATAAAACACAAAAAACAAAAATGCCAAAAAAGATTATTTTGTTTCAATAAACAACATGATTTTTTGTAAGTTTGTACATTATTAATTGTATTAGTCATCAATCTCCGACTTCCATTCAGTCCACGCACGTTTTGCTTCATCTCTAAACGAGGCTTCTTCAGACAAATCAGTAAATCGCTGCTAAACTAACTAGTCATGTGGACTTCTACAATATAACAGTTTAGTAAAATATAGGCCCCTTCTTACCCTGCGCCTTCGTGACCCGAGTATCGCCACTCGTAACAGGAAAGTATCAAGCTCGGTACGTACATTTACACATACGTACACATTTTATATGAGTAATATTATATCTAATGTGAATGTGAATGTGAGAAAGTCTCTGTTTTCCGCGCTTAGCCTCTCATTTGGGCCGTTGTGCGTATGAGTCGTGGCTAGTACAGCCAACCTAGCTCCGCGCAGTAGCGCAGAAGCTTCCTGGGTTCTTCACAGGCCTCACGGAGCGACCTCACCGTTCCGAGGATTTCTAAACGTTGATGGGCCCGTGAGCAGCCGTTTCTTCGGCGTCGAAAGAGCCTCGACATAGAGAGCTGTCTGTGGCTCCTGTTGTGTATAAATGTTTGTTTAATGGACAATGGCCCGTTATTGTCCCTATCATTATTTTGAGGTTTTTTCTATCTAGATGTAATAAACGTTTTGATAGTCGTAATATTATATCTATATACTATATAATTATTATTATAAGTAGCCATTTGTGGCAACCCTAGCGGAGTGAAGTACGACATGAAGCGAGCATACTTCCTCCCTAACTTCCGAACTTCCTTCCGTTACTCAAGTGCCACGCCATAAATAGTCTTACGTGACAACAATATAATATTATGTACACAATTCTATGTTATTTAGTTATATGACCAGCCCATTGTCACATAACTTGAGGAACCGACAACCGATAGGGACGAAAGGTTCTTGAGTGGCGTCCCCGTACGAGCAATGACAGTGTAGGACGACCCCCCACTAGATGGAGTGACGACATCAAATGCATTGCAGGGAGTCATTGGATGCAGATGGCTCAAGACCGTTCCTTATTTGTTACCTTATACATAGGAAGTCTATGTATGAGGTAACAAATATAAAAAGAAAAAAATATACAAACGAATTAAGAAACGTTTCCATCTCGAAGTCGGTTGAAAAATAGATGTGTGCAGAAAATTTAATATTTTGTTCTTAATTAATTTTCCCTCCTCGATTTGAAAAAAATAATTGGTTCAAATATTACAACAATACCACCTTTACGGCATCATTCAAAGAGATCAGACTGTGAAAAGATCGTATAAACATTTTACGTGGAAAATACTGTGGTATAAAAGACCAGAAAAAGCCCATTAGACGCGTTATTATTCCACTCGAGCTTCTGACGGAAAATTAAGAAAAATGCCCCAACACAATGCCTAGTGAAATTGTGACTCCGATGGCTTCTGCGACCTTAATCAGGTTAACTTTTTAATTGTGAGTTATCGAGATAATCGTTTCTTTTACTACGCAATATTTTCGTTGCAGATAATAATAAGTATTGTATTAGATTACAAAATAGATGTCGGTAGGGGCCGCCCTAGACGGACGTATGTTGACCAAGTAGGCGACGTGCTGATGAAGGGCCAAATTAAAAGTACCCGTAACCGGCGAGCGTGTATGAAAAGATTGATGAGTGTGGAAGAAGCGAAAGAGGTTTGTTTGAATCGAAGCATTTGGCGTTCCATTGTTTCTGCCTACCCTAATGGGAGACAGGCGTAACAGATATGAACGTATGTATGTACGTATGTATTAGATTACAAATAATAATCAAAAACAAAGGCTTGCAAATTATCTGTCATAATACATTCATTATCTACTCTAAATAATTTAAGATTCAACTTTTCAAAAAATGTGTGATCAATTATTACATAAGATGGCTCAGAGAAGTGCACCTTGTCGATAAAAAAGTAAATGTGAAAATCGGTTCAAATCCCGAAAAATAATAAAAAAATCAAGGCCAATTGAATAACTCCTTCGTTTATAAATCGCTTAAAAGTACCAGCAGAATGAGATTTCTCAAAACTCACGCTAATTTGCAATCAACAAATGTATAACTAATTTAATATGCCTCACTTTTATCGTCTGCGGATTTAAACATGTTTGTTTAAAAAAAATTAAAATCAAGCTTTTATAATACTCACAATCACGCGGTGGCGGTCATTTTGAAAAATACAGAATATGGCGTATTGTATTGTACTATCACCGTAACTAAAGGTGTACGAAAAATTCCAGCAAAATCGATTCAGGGAAGCTTTCTTTAATCCAGCTTGCAAAATTTGATCTAATAAACTAACTAATATACATCGCAAGTTAAATAAAAACATGTAGAAATCAAACGAAACGAGAACCACCTTTTGGATATCGCTTAACACCAGGGGAATGAGATATCACGGAACCGACTCTTGGTTGCAATCAACAAGTTAACTTATTTAATGTGCGTCGCCTTTAACATCTGCGGCTTTCAAATTGTGTAGAGCAAAAGACTCGTGGATCCAATTACGTAAGAATATTACTTATGTATACCACAATGCGGTATAAGCTGTGAACGAGCCAAATTCTTATTTCCCTCGCAACAAGAAATCAGTGCGCATAACGCATCTCATAATGCGAGGTAAGACGCGAACCGGCGACATAGCGGCGCAAAATTTAATCCCGCGCCACCCTCTCACTCGTACCATTGACTTGGCGTCCACACCCCCACGCCTGTGGAGGGTAAAAAATGTGTTTTTCTTAAACACCCGCCTACTTCACCTGACTAGCCAGGGAACTGATTAATAAATATGATAATATGAACGCAGATAAGATTATGTCTGAACCGTTTTCAGGCGCGTCTATTACTTTTTTTTTTATATATTTAAGAAAGGCATTTTATTAATTGTTTCCTGTCAAAATTAAAATATGTAAAATCCTCACTAATCCTTATTCCAACTAATTCTGTGCATAGGGAAGTGAGTTTATTTGTTTGTTTGTTTATTACCATTTAGTGTAACGTCTCAACGACATTTTTGGTATACACGGAGTATTCGGGATGGAGAAAGGTATTTAAATTTTTTTTTTCACTGTTTGGATACCGAACGGTTAACACTAGACTCCAAGTAGTGATCTAATAATTTACCTGAAGATGCCTCGTTTAGAGATGAAATACGTGTCACAAAACGTGCATGAACAAAATGACTGTCGGAAAATGATGGCTCATAATCATATCAATAGGTTGTGTAACTTCTGATAGCAATAGTGGTGGTCAATCTTCGAGTATTGAGATGAAAGAGATTGTTAGCAATGTAGTTTGACAGCGCCATTGCTAGCAATATACCCTATTAGGTCGACCTCCACGCAGTTCCCCCTGGAAACCATGGTGAATAATTTGCTTGCTTTATCCTTCATTGGTGCCCCGCCGGTGTATATGGATAGCGCAAGTAGGGTTACCATTCCACTATCACCCATAAAAAAATCTTCGAGTGTTGGCAGTCACACACATACTTATGGTAGCAGAATTAAACAAAATAATTGTAATCAACTAACTTAATATTTGTTAATCAATTAATCAATTTATTCGACACTTGCTGGATCTAGATCCCTTTTTATAATCTACTATATTTACTACTTATATTGCCGATGTTTCGACTTGGAATATATCACATTATGATCACGACAGAACTAAAGTGAGCTGCGTCTTTTTCTAGTTAAGTTGCTTTAAATCCCGAAAGTGTATTTAAAATATGTGTAAATAAAGAAGAAGTTTAAAATTAACTGCTGGAAGATCTTTTTTTAAAACAATCACGGTGAACACTGATTGAGTAAGTTTGACACCGCTCAACCCTTGTTATGAATATTCACAGAGATCAATATTAATGTAATTATACTCGAATAAAGGTTGCCAGATTCGTTTACTTATCAAAAAATTCTGGATTCTAATACCAAAAACGACATTTCACTATTTAAAAAAAAACAGTTACGTCACAATCTGGCCCGGCTTTTATTAGAATTTTCGAAAATAATAATATAGCCTCTGTTACTAGTTGATAACGTAACTTCTTATAGGTGAAAGAATTTTTAAATTCAGTCGAGTTTATCCATTACATTACAGAATTAAAGATATAATTGAATAACATAGTTTTTAACAATTTACAGTTACAATTTTTATTTTACACCAATTTCATTATAATGTAGTCTTTTTTTAATGGATGATAATGGAATGGTAACCCCACCCGCGCTATCGGTATACACCGGCGGGGCACCAATGAAGGATGATAGGTGAGGATGAAGTAGGTCAGTTAGCCCATCGTGACGAATTCAACAAGAATTATGTTTGTTTCCAGGAACCACGTGGAGGTCGACCTAATAGGGCATATTGCTAGCAATGGGGCTGGTCATCTTCATTGCTAATAATTCCTTCCCCCCCCCTACATTATAATGTAGTTTATTGGATAGGCCGAATCTACAAGTAACAATTTCCTAATTATTAAAATTCTTAAAGCCGGAATCCTGGTTGCGTCAACGAGCCAGTGTCACAAATACCCTCCTTCGAGAATCGGATAAAAAGGCGAGGTATGGCTAAAAGTGAAGATGGTGACAGGTCGGCCGTAAATTACTGTGACGTCATAAGGGCACCACAGCGAGCCCAGTAATTAAATCTGGGCGTAATTGAGCCGCGATCGATGTCCTGGCCGTGTCCATATTTCACTGAAGCCGCCATTCACACGTGCCCTCATATAGATTTTTATCTTCAATGATTTATTTTAATAGAGCTACCAACTATGTCGTCCTTTAGTGTCGAGTGTTTCTGGACCGCCTTCGTTATGCTTATCGTACGATGACTTTACACTCTCCGATTTTCAAATAATTAATTGAAAATGAATTAAAAAGTTTGGATATTTCAAACCGTATTATTTAGCGACCCGCCTAATTTTACCCGGATGGATTTTTTACATACAAGCCATAAATATATGTTCATTTTTATATAGATCAAAGGTGGTAAACAAGCATACAGCCTGTCTGATGGTTAACAGTTGCTGTAACCTATAATCGCCTGCAACACTAGGGGTCTTAAAATGTAATGTAGGGTGAATAAACCTTAATATAGCCTCTTTGAAGAACCCCATACTGTAGTCTTTAAATATTATATATATATATATATATATATATATATATTTAAAGGATTATATTATAGGATTATCGCTGCAAGCTAACTTATTAATTAATTATATATAAAAATATTAAGCTATTTAAAAGCTACTACATATAGTTAACAAAAATTAAATTACAGTCTGGACATAAAATGACAATGAAACAGGTTTAACATTTCGTTATTTGGGGAAAGGGATTGTTAGTAATGAAGACTGAGTATCCCATTGCTAGCAATATACCCAACCAGGTCGACCTCCTCGCGGTTCTCCCTGGAAACTATCATGGTTAATTCCTAATGAATTCATCATGATGGGCTAACTGGCCTGTTTTCATTCTCATCTATCACCCTTCACTGGTGCTCCGCCAGCGTATCCCGTTAGCGTTACCATACCATTTTCACCCAGCAAAAAAAAAACATATCGTTATTTAGAAGTAAGCGGATAAACAAACGCGAACAGAGACTGTGAATTTTATTTAAAGTTAATAAAGTAATTAAATAACAATTTAAAATGTATGTAACCGTGAAACAGTAATTTATATTCCGGCAACAAACTATATACAAGAATGTTTGCATTATAACTCATTCCGAACGGCGGAAACTTTCAAAATATGTAATTATAAAGAAATAATAACGTTTCATTGCCCACTGAATACAAAGTTCAGGCAATCTCTTCAATTTGGATGGAGTATGGGAATAATTAATGTCATACATAATTCTGTTTAGAATTTGACTGGATGTGAATGTAATTTAATAAAGAGATGGTCTTTTTTTATGCAACTTAGAATAGCAAACAAGCTGACGGCCGTCTGATGGAAAAAGGTAACCGTCGCCTATAGACATGAGCAGTAGCATGGACATAACAGAGTATACTGTTACGCCCATAATACCCCCCATGAGCTACCAACTATATACTATATACTTTTTCTACATATGTAGGACACTTTGAACAGATGTTTAGATGTTTTTTTTTAATGGGTAATAATGGAATGGTAACCTCACCCGCGCTAACGGTATACCAGTGGGTACCAGTGAAGGATGATAGGTGAGAATGAAGCAGGTCAGTTAACCCATCATGACAAATTTAACAAGAATTGTTCACGATGGTTTCCACGGGGAACTACGTGGAGGTCGACCTAATAGAGCCTAATATTGCTAGCAATGGGGCTGTCAAATTCCATTGCTAACAATCCCTTTCCCTCTTGTATTTGGATGTTTGTTACTTAATTATGATTAATCAAATATAAAGTAAATTATCAATATACTTTAACACAAAACTTTTTAATAATTAATGCAAGCGAAGCTACGGAATATTGCTACTATGTTTTTGTTAATTATCGTGTCCCATTACTGGGAAAAGGTCATGTCTATTTAGCTCTTTGTCGGACTATGTATAAATAAATGCATATAAAATTACAAACTAACTGCCCGCCCCGGCTTCGCACGGGTGTATTTATTCATTCATTGTTAAACAACTGAACAGCAATCTGTCTATCCTGTCCATATTTTTAAATATCTCCCTACTTTCTATCCTGTCGCTCACTCACACATTTTTTAAATGCAAATTTTTTCACGCATCTGTAAAAATTTTCAAACATTTTCTTTCGTACAAACCTTATTCTAATAATTACAGTCACAGTAAAAAAGCCATTCACAAAGGACGCGCTTACATACATAATATACGTAATAAATTTTTAATTATTCATATTAAAAAACCCCCCTGACACATTTTTATTAAGTTAAAAACCATTCCAACCAAACTAGTCTACATTTAAAGTTTTACATTTTAAATTTAGAACCTATGGCACCATAGATATACAAATGTGTAGACAAAGCCTTCAAATATATAACCTTCCCGAGTCGAGGGTTAAAATATTTCCCCTTGATAAATTGAAACGTACTCCCTAGACGCGTACCTGACACGGGCTTGTCACGACCACTTGTCAGGCATATTTTTATTTCAATGTCATGAAAACACAGCGTTTCGTGTTTTTTTTAATGGATGATAATGGAATGGTAACCCCGCCTGCGCTAATGGTATACGCTAGCGGGGCACCAGTGAGGGACGATAGGTGAGAATGAAAAGACAGGACAGTATGCCTATCTTGATGAATATACTTGGAATTCAACACGATGGTTTCCAGGGGGACCACGGGGAGGTCGACCTGATAGGGTATACTGTTTGCAATAGGACTGGTAGTCCACGTTATAACATGGTCACGTGGGCCCCCTGGAAACCATGATATGGAATTCAGTACACAGGTTATATATATATTGTTTTTAACTCGAACTACCAGTCCTATTACTAATAGTATACCATATCAGATCGACCTCCACGTGGTCCCTCTGGTAACCATCCAAACAATCCCTTCTCCCCAGAGATTGTTATTGAACATATAATGTACGCGTACCTACATAGTATACTATAACATAATAGATAGATAGATAGATACTCTTTATTGTTTCCTCCAAAAGATTACAACAGTAAACTTTTATAAATATAAACAATTACAAGAAATAATCACAATAGTACAACTATTTAACTGTTAAACATTTATTAACTGAAATAAAAATTACAATGTCCACCTCATTTTACAATGACCGTACGAGCTGTTAAGGCGTTAGGACGTAACAAACAGACACAATTCCATTTTCAATATTAAGGACGTGGTTTCCATAAGAGACTACTGCAGTATGAGCTCTCACAACCCCGGCCCATCAGGGGGGGAAAGGGATTGTTAGTATTGGAGACGGAGAATCCCATTGCTAGCAATATACCCAACCAGGTCGACCTCCTCGCGGTTCCCCCTGGAAACTATGATGGTTAATTCCTGATGAATTCATGATGATGGGCTAACTGGCCTGTTTTCATTCTCATCTATCACCCTTCACTGGTGCTCCGCCAGCGTATCCCGTTAGTGCAGGCGGGGTTGCCATACCATTTTCACTCATCAAAAAAAAAACCCTGGCCCATCAAAGAGCAGTTAAGCTCGAACATAAAACTGATAGCTCGCTAATATACCTTCGGTTTCACTCAAATATTCAATAACGCTCACTAGATATGCCAATAAATAATTCATTGCCCACATAAAGGTATAATCTCCGGACCATTAACCCCAATAATCTGATAGGATGGGTACAGTTTTAAACTCGTGTAAATCAATTTGTGACCCGAGTAAACCAATTATTCGAGCAATTCGGACGAAAGTTATCCGCTGGGTATAATGAATCTTGGTATGGTGAAGCGGTGATTTGACTTATGTAATTCTAAAAGTATTGTAAAAGTAGAACTATTGGCAAAACATCCCTTAAAGGGAAGGCTTATGTCCAACAGTGGACAGTGGCGTGAATTTACACAGAGGAATAACACGTGACAGGAATGGCAACGCTTATATACATGGGCGAAACAGTATACTCTGTTATGTCCATGGAATAGGCACGGTTATCACTTTCCACCAGGTGGGCCGTCAGCTTGTTTGCCATTCTAAGTTGTATAAAAAAAAAGTTAATGTCTGAAATAATAATAAAAATAATAATTCTGAAAGTGATAAAAAGTGCTGATGGTCCGTCGAGAACATACCCTGTCATACTCTGTTATGTCCAACTGGTGTATTCATCGCGACCACTAACCTGCCTTTTTATATCACCTATCACCACTCACTGGTGCCCCTCCAACGTATACCATTAGCGCAGACGGGGTTACCATTCTACTATCATTCTTTAAAAAAAAAACACCTCAGTCTCACACCTCAGGAATAGCAATGTATAATGATCATAGGTGAAACAGAATACTCTGTTATGTCCACGATACTGTTCATGTCTATAAGCGACGATTACAGCTTTCCATCAAGTGTACTGTCAGCTTGTTTGCCATTCTAAGTTGCTTTAAAAAGAAGCCCATAGTGCCACCATGTTCTTTAATAGTTGGCTATCTCAGTAGTACATTAGCAAATCTATTCTAAATAATAATTCTTATAGATAGATAAATATTGTGACATAGTGCAGTTAGAGAGTGCAAAGGTAAAAATCTATAGTACTCTGGGAAGACACCGTGTGGTCGTCACAGTTTAAAACCCAAAAATACGTCCCTATAAGAGATTACTTCAATACAATTTTTTTTCTGTACAAACAATCACAACAGCTTTAATTGATACAAAATAAACATGGGATCTTATTATGGGACCTATACGAGAATAAAGTAATGGATTTAAAAAAATATGAAAATACAAGCGAATTTAATTGCCATTTGTAAATCATATAAAAAAGACAAATTGCCAACCAGTTATATTTTTAAAATATGTTGAAAGGGGGAAGTCTATAACAAAGTTTAGAGTAACGATGGATATTCAATGGAAATTGAAACCATGATTCATTGCATCAAAGTAAAGTCAGCTATAAAGTGATCAAGCTTTTAAATTATGTACGCAGTCAGATTTGATGGGTCCTTTGATTCGTTATTGGTTATTAATTTTCCCAATTTAGGACTCCTTGAGTCCGCTTTGTAAATTGGATGCAGATAAAATAGGTTGCTGTACTTATTAAATTGAATAATAAACTAACTTTTGCCCGCAACTTCGTACATGTGGACTTTGGAGTACGTAATCAGTTTTAAATGATGTATCAAAACATAACAATTCATTTCAATTTTCAATTCAATTTATTCGCTACAATACTACATTGTGTTTACCAGAGGGAGACTTTGTACAAAAGTCGATTGCTTGGGTACCTCTGTCCCATTCGTGTTTCAACCGTGAAGCAGTTGTGTTTGCATGGCTGTGTTTCGGTTTGAAGGATAGGATATGACGTGAATTTACTGGGTACAGAGGAATAACACCTGAGTCCTCAGGAATGGCAACGCATGCGGGGTATCATGGGCAAAACAGTATACTCTGTTATTTCCATGGTACTGCTCATGTCTATAGGCGACGGTTACCACTTTTCATCAGGTGGGCCGTCAGCTTGTTTACCATTCTAAGTTGTATAAATAAAAAAGTGTTGAATATTTTTTATAAGTAACAAGCAGATATCATAAAATATAACAAAACAAAAAAAAATGAAGCAACAAAATAACCAATAATAATTGTCAAAAACTACATTACATTTAATTTACAAATGTAATGTATAGTAAGGCATAAAGTATTAAAAGAGTATTTTAAAATTCATAGATGCACTTTTCCAACAAAAGAGTATAAAGTTATTTTAATGCATTTGGTGCAATAAATATTTCAAATAAATTAATATTTCAAGTGTATACGCTTAATATTTTGGATTGAGAAGTTTATAGCCTACTTTTTATTCTAGACAATTGGAAGATATTAATTTCTGTTAGAATTTATGTAACGTATAGTTAAAATAAATGACTAAACAAACAAGTGACTCTGACAAAAAAAAAACATAAAGGCCCTACACAACTGCCAAAACTCTAGGGGCAAATAAAGTTAGACTCCCGAAGGAGGGATCGTGACGGTGGCATCTCGACGCGTCTAGAGTGATACGAAGTGTGAAGAAATAAATGGCAGGTTTATTTTGCTGTTTATTATATGAAAATTTACTATATCCCGCGGTATTGCCTTCCTTGAATTACAATAAAAATTATATGTGTCGATTAGCAATATAGCAATATTTCACTTGCAATATTTATATACTACTCCAATTACGAATTTTTTAAAAGTCTGTTATCCAAAGAATAATATTGGATAAAAGACTTTTAACATATTCGAAAATAGATATACAACTGATATGGGCGATGTCTAAATGGATAATGACCTTTTTTCAGCAATCAATGTCCAGAGGAACGCAGTATTTTTTTTTTACACAACTTAGAATGGCAAACAAGCTGACGGTCCACCTGATGGAAAGTGGTAGTCGTCGCCTATAGACATGAGCAGTACCATGGACATAACAGAGTCGTTTGCTTGGATACCTCTGTCCCATTCGTGTTTCAACCGTGAAGCAGTTGTGTTTGCATGGCTGTGTTTCGGTTTGAAGGGTGGGATATGGCGTAAATTAACTGGGTACAGAGGAATAACACCCGAGTCCTCAGGAATAGCAACGCATGAGGGGTTTCATGGGCGAAACAGTATACTCTGTTATGTACACGGTATTGCTCATGTTTATAGGCGTCGGTTACCATTTTCTATAAGGTGGGCCGTCAGCTTGTTTGCCATTCTAAGTTGTATAAAAAAATCCTGAGGACTCAGGTGTTATTCCTCTGTACCCAGTAAATTCACGCCATATACTGGATCGGTATCCATATTACCTATGTCTAGTGTCAATATGGTTTAAAATCATTTAGCTAAATCCTAAGTAATTATACTAACTTCACTTTTTAACTGTACAATGAAAATAATAAATTAAATCTGAAATTCATAAAAAAAAAATTAAAACACGATGGAAAAAAAACATCGATCCTAACGACTAGGATTTAGCATTACGTCAATTTGTATAGGGTTGTCATATCTGTGTTCTTTGGCAATCAAAAATCTGTAATTCTCGAAAATTTTGGTTAGTTAATTCAGTAAAACAAATGAGAATTAATACATAAAATATTTTGAACATTTATTATATTAAGCCTCAATTTTTTTTGGAGATAAAAAAAATTGAGGCTTGATTGAAAAAGGTAAAACATGTTTTGGAATAATTAATTCTGCTTAACTTATCGTTATAAATGCCTCTATATATATTTGTACCACTTTCAAAGCAAACAAATTTTATCTCATTTAATTTAATTTCTTTTGTTATTTTACAGTTTGATTAAGCTTCTATGCTTTACAAAACTGTAAAATAGCAAAAAGATAAACAAAATTTAAATAAAAATCTACCTTAAACAAGCGAAAACATAGTAATAACTTTAAGTATATATGTATGTACTGTTCTGTGTATTTTATATGTATATATTTAAATATCTTTACCAGTATTTATAAATATAAAATCTGCTTAGTTTGGAATTAGTGGCTAGATGGCGCTGTACAGTATTTATTTATAACTTTCCTTTTTTAAAGTTGTTTAATAATTATATGTTTTTTTTTCTATGACAACCCTATACGCGTTTCCAGGGGTCAGGACCCTACCTGTTGGATGCGGTGCCGTTAACTTAATGCCCCCGTACTTCAACTTGACAGTGTTTTTATTTTCCACCTTCTGATGAAAAATATTTTAACCAACTTCAAAAAGGAGTTGAGTGGTTCTCAATAAGCCTAATATTTTATTGTCTTTTATTGTTTTTTTAAAGGAAAAAAATATATTAAAGCAAATATACTTAGAAATTTTTTTTTGATGGGTGAAAATGATGTTATTTAATTACATTAACTTTAAATAAAATTCACATCAGCTTACTTCTAAATAACGATTTTTTTTTTTTTTGCTGGGTGAAAACGGTATACACCGCCTGCGCTAACGGGATACGCTGGCGGAGCACTAGTGAAGGGTGATAGGTGAGAATGAAAACAGGCCAGTTAGCCTATCATAATGAATTCATCAGGAATTAACCATGATAGGTTCCAGGGAGAACCGCGAGGAGGTCGACCTGGTTTGGTATATTGCTAGCAATGGGTCTTTCTCAATTCTCAGTCTTCAATTCTCAGTCTTCAATATTAACAATCCCTTTCCCCCCACACTTAGAAATTACCACCCAGTTATAAAAAGGACATAGTCGACCTTTTATTTCAGAGAAAGAACACATCCTGGTCACAGATACAAAGTCGAGGGTAAAAGCTAGTCAATGTAAATATTAGATAATTCCTACAGCATATCAGCAGCAATATATCCTAACCAATACGACATCATAACCATCAAAAAAAGAGCATATTCCTTTTTAAAAGGCCGGCAGCACACCTGCAATGCCGCTGGTGTTGCGAGTGACCGTGGACGGCGGTAGTCACTTCCTATCAGGTGAGCTGCATGCTCGGTTGCCTCCTATGTTGTAAAAAAAATTCTACAATCCAGAAAGCGTCGGTTCGAATGTCCTTAATATACTCCTATATAAAATTAACATAAAAGCCTTCCACTAATCAAACATTATACATAACAAACTTGTAAAATAATAGAAATTAAATTATCCACACGCAATTTCATATTACATCTGATAAATATTCATACGGCTTTAATAAAGTGCGAGATGAATAGAAGATCCGCTCCGTGCTCATTCAGATTTTAACCGTTCCACAGTGAGATATTTGCTTTTACACATAATATCTTAAATATATATCAGGAGTCAATTTCTCGATAATAAAAACATTTTGTGGTATGTTTTCAGTAATACATCGTTAAAATGCTAATCTATTGTAAATACCAGAAGGAGACTTTGTACAAAAGTCGATTGCATGGGTACCTTTGTCCAATTCGTGTTTCTACCGTGAAACAGTTGTGTTTGCATGGCTGTGTTTCGGTTTGAAGGGTGGGATATGGCATGAATTTACTGGGAACAGAGGAATAACACCTGAGTCCTCAGGAATGGCAACACATGGGGGGTATCATGGGCGAAACAGTATACTCTGTTATGTCCATGGTACTGCTCATGTCTATAGGCGACGGTTACCACTTTCCATCAGACGGACCGTCAGCTTGTTTGCCATTCTAAATTGGATAAAAAAAAACCTTAATGCAATTTAATATCTATCTATCTATCCTATTTAAGTGCTGCGCTCTTGTCGGTGGAACTCTTGCCACTCACTACGATTTTCGGCGAATCTCTTCACCTCTTGATACGACATGACACCAACTCCTTTCTTAATCTGCCTGGTTTAACTATGCCTTGGTCTCCCTCTTCCCCTTCCTTCTATCTTACCTTCTATTATAATGTTCATAAGTTCGTCATGTCGTATCAAGTGTCCCAACATTTTTCCCCTTCTATCCTCAATAGTTCTAATAATTTGTCTCTTTTCCTTAACCCTAAGCAATATAATAACACATGTAAAATCGACCGCCTTTATTACGATGTCTGATTAAACTTTAAACGACTCACATAACATTTGTTTGATAAAGTTATCGCACGCAATCATCGCACACATCAGAACTGGGGCACAGGATCCCAACATCACAAAGCAATAATCGAAGCACCGCTTATTAGTATACGAACTTGATAACTTTCTAAATTGCATGTTAATGACATTCCGAGATACCACAAGTTATAGATACCAGTTCTGTGTAGTACCCACTGCATTAATGTCTTACTTTATCAGCTGATTGCAATTTATAGTTCTCCTTGATAGCCGGTATCTAAATGGATTGCCTTTTACAGTATACAAAACTGAGATGTCTTAATTTTAGAGAGGTAACAAGCATATATATATATAGCATAACATAGTCTTACATTATATAGATAGAGTGTCTCCATAGAAATGCTTCGAAAAAACAGAACAACTTTTTCATACATTTTTGCGTGTTAAATAGTTATGACTGATTCCTTTATAACTTCTATATTTATTTTGTCTTAAAATTTTGCATTTTTTTATTGCGTAAACACTAATT
Source organism: Galleria mellonella (assembly GCF_026898425.1). Taxonomy (NCBI): domain Eukaryota; kingdom Metazoa; phylum Arthropoda; class Insecta; order Lepidoptera; family Pyralidae; genus Galleria; species Galleria mellonella. The sequence continues at coordinate 3,412,415 of NW_026442037.1, read as the reverse complement.
TTATATTTTAAATAATACGTCAAGATACATTATGTGCGAAAGTATATAGAACACTGATAAAAAAAACAAGTTAGCTAATTTGACAATTAGCAGACAAAAAGTTGTTCCCCGTTTTTGAGACTCGATGCTCTATGTATATAATCTAAGAATATAGTATTATATTATCTGTGGTATAACATATATGGTATAGTATATATATATATATATATATATATATATATATATATATATATATATATATAATAATATAACTAAAAAATATACTAAAATACAAGGAAGTAATATTTAACCCCCAATGAATTTACAGGGTACAGAGGAGTAACACCTGAGTATTCAGGAATGGCAACGCACGGGAGGAATCATGGGCGAAACAGTATACTCTGTTATGTCCATGGTACTGCTCATGTCTATAGGCGACGGTTACCACTTTCAATCAAGTAAACCATCAGTTTGTTTGCTATTCTAAGTTGCATAAAATAAAAAAAAAACAAGGCAATGATATTTTTAATGAGTATCTATTAAATACGAATCTTTAAATGAAATTTTCACTTAAAGAAACTATTTTGAAAAAAGTTTTTGTCATAGCGCGCGTTAGCCGATGGAGCCTCTAGGCAGTTGCCTACACTGCCTAATGGATAATCCGGCCCTGCCTGATCTTACAAAGTTTATCACTATAGCCAAAGTGTAATATTCTCAAAGAGTGTAATAATTTATTTTCAATTATTTTTATTTACATTCTTTTATAATAGTTTTAAAAAAAATTATATTTACTTAAAATAAATTTCAAATCACGGTTTAATTCCAGTCGGCCTTAAAAGATTTTTAGCATCGTATTATAGGATAATATGTTATTAGATATTATGTAAAAAAAAAATTATTATTCCAAGAGAAACATTTGTTTGTGGTTCAGTAATCCTAAGATCATAATTATATTAGGCCAAACCTAATAATTTTACTATTAGTTTGTTTACAGTTTCTTGGGCTAAATACCCAAAACATGGGCACAAAAACCTAAGCATGGAAGATTTTTCAAGATTACTGGTAGCATTTATTTGCAAGTCACTTACTTGAAATTAGATTTAAATAGACCTAAAGATCCTACCAGTTCTATAAAGGAGATAATATCATGAAGTTGTAAATCGAGTTTAAATCCCATAGTGGAGTCTTTTGTCCATACACGTTTTTGTGAATTATCCATCAGTCGTTTTGTATCTTTCTTTCGAGTTTGGATGGCTTCAGTTCGTATATAAAATCATGTTTAGTAAAGTTATAAAGGCCAATAGAGGGCAATAGCTACGAGAGGTTATTTACCCTATAGGTCATTACGCCTTTAGCCTTTTGTTGTTCTAAGATCACCATAATACTGTTGAGTTACAGTATGCTTTGTGTATTTGTTCCTTTTAAAAGAGAAAAAAAAAAAAACACAAAGACCGACGCTAAAGAGTATTTAACGAATTTAAAAAGTAGGACAAATAATTTATTGGAATCATCATAAAACATTTATAGGTCTCTCAAAGAGAAAATTGAAATTAAAGGCTTAATTTTATATTGCAATACTAAAATGTAATGGAACAAATAAACGATTCGATTTAATATAACAAAATTAAAATTCAACAATGGTAGTTATGAAATATTGTTGTACGGTGAAGACCGCACACACCCTAAGAAGGCAGTTGTTTCCACGCTTAGCAGGCATATTGGCAACCGCAGTTAGGCTTTGGTGACCTTTTAAGAGGGACGCTTATGCCCATCCCTCGTCAATTAAGTTCTTTTAATCACCTCTTACGACACTAACAGAAAATTAAAGGATGTTCCATTGCAGGTTGGGAGCAGCCAGCATTTTAAATATAGAACTTGCATTATAAATTTTCAATTAAAACCTGCTACTATTTTCTCGGTTTGCAAGCTCTATTAACTCGGCTCTCTTTGGGCCACTTAATCCATTACAAATGCTCATTGCAGAATAATCTGACAAGATTTATTTAGACGTTTATTCTCTGTGAATTGTCAAGTATTGTCTCTTAGCTTTATCTCTGTATTTATGACCAAGCGACTCCTGCAACTCAGCTATCTTAAAATAGTTTATATAGTAAGAAATATTGTAAGTAAAAAAAGTGGAAAACACCAGAAGGATACACAAAGGGAGACCTTGTACAGATGTCGTTTGCTTGAGCATCTATGTCCCATTCGTGTTTCAACCGTGAAGCAGTTGTGTTTGCATGGCTGTGTTTCGGTTTGAAGGGTGGGATATTGCGTGAATTTACTGGGTATAGAGGAATAACACCTGAGTCCTCAGGAATGGCAACGCATGGGGGGTATCATGGGCGAAACAGTATACTCTGTTATGTCCATGATACTGCTCATGTCTATAGGCGACGGTTATCATTTTCCATCAGGTGGGCCGTCAGCTTGTTTGCCATTCTAAGTTGCATAAGAAAAAACAACAAAAAATGCATTTACTATATGATAATGAGAATTCCAATGGACTTTCGAAAAACTAAAGCTTTTTCTACTAGCACTGAACGAGATTGGTCGGTACCACAATTTTAATTTTACCTTTCATTGATCAGGATAATAATTGTGTACCACAAAAATAACCATCTTCAATTGTGGCAAAACCAGTTTTTTTTATTTAAAAATTAAACTTCTAACCTGATTTTGATAAAATTTCTATTCTATAGAACCAATCTGTAAGTATATCCTTTCAGATAAAAAAAAAACAATTTTAAATGGGTTTACAATTGACAGAGTTATGTAGTAATGAACATTAAAAAAGAACATACAAAAGCTGAATTGCGAACCTTATTAATTTTTAAGTCGGTTGAAAAGTAGCTTATATCATTTTTCATTACATATAACACATTTTATAAAGACTAATTAAGTAATTAAGGCGGAAAGAGGTAACTAACAAACTCACTTTTATGTTTTTTTTTTTATACAACTTAGAATGGCAAACAAGCTGGCGGCCCATCTGATGGAAAGTGGTAACCGTCGCCTATAGATATGTGCAGTACCATGGACATAACAGAGTATACTGTCGCGCCCATGATACCGCCCATGTGTTGCCATTCTTGAGGACTCATGTGTTATTCCTCTGTACCCAGTAAATTCACGCCATATCCCACCCTTCAAACAGAAACACAGCCATGCAAATACAACTGCTTCGCAGTTGAAACACGAATGGGACAGAGGTACCCAAGCAATCAACTTTTGTACAAAGTCTCCCTCTGGTAATCTAATGTTTACAATATTAGTGTCTAAAAATAAATATATCAACTAAATCCCAGACAAGTTAAATAGGGCACTAATTTTATCATTTCTAATAGACTTTAAACATTATGATGAGGAAATTTGTCAAAAAGTTCTTAACAAAAATCAATACTCAAACATTGGGAATTGTGAAATGTATACATAAACATTTCTGGCCCACACCCTTTCGGGCTTTCAGTTTGACGAGATACAAAAATATGTATTCAAACGTCGTAATTCAATACCGTTATCGGGTGTCTGTATCGAGATCTCTATACATATAACGCTTTTAAAAACATTATTCCTTGCTGATAAAAAAAATCAGTAGTAAATAGCAATAAAACAAATACTGACAACATACGTACATACATATCTGTCACGCCTGTCTCCCATTAGGGTAGGCAGAAACAATAGAACACTAAATGCTTTGATACTGACAACAATCAAGCAAAATTATTACGTGTACTAAATTCATATTAGTAATTTAAAATGAAAGTTAATATTAAATTAAATAATACAAAATTAATGTTATATATAAAGATGGACAGATACTCTTTATTGTTTCCTCCATAAGATTACAATAGTAAACTTATTATAGATACAAACAATTACAAGAAAATATGGGTTTATATTATTTTTGTTTATTTTGTTTTATGCAACCTGATCAAAAATGGTAACCGTCGCCTATAGACATGAGCAGTACCACGGACATAACAGAGTATACTGTTTCGCCTCATGCATTGCCGTTACTGAGAACTCTCAACTCAGGTGTTATTCCTCTGTACCCTGTAAATTCACTGCCATATCCTACCTACTCTTCAAACCATAACACAGCCATGCAAACACAACTGTTTCACGGTAGAAACACGAATGGAACAGAGGTACACAAGCAAACGAGTACAAAGTCTCCCTCTGGTTATTAAACTTTATTGTACATACTTATTAGTGCTTACCTCTGTCATATTTTTTATGTATTATTTATACATAAAAAATATGACAGAGGTAAGCAAATGTACAAAAGCGAGCTTAACTCTAAAAGAGTTCTCATCCAGCAAAAAGGTTTGTTTATATTATTGTATTCAAATATAAAATGGGATTGAATTAATTACAAACATTCATTTTAGAGAATAAGCGAGATAAAGCCAGTGAAATTGTTAGCTTATTTTGTATCTTATTAGTATCGCGTCAAAGTTTACAATTCAATTGTTAACTTTGGATTTTGGAAATAATAATTCTCATAATATAATGAAATCTTACGTATAATTGCTATTTTTCTATAACCAGATAAATCAGTTAGCGATTGTTTTTATTTTTTTTTTATTTTTAGAATGTGTCCTCGTATCAATAGAACAAAGAGAACACAAATAAAGGCATATAGTGATTATAAAACTCCCGTGTAATTTTTTTATTTATTCTTTATTAATCACATAATAAAATACGGGCTTAATGCTATGTATATAGTGCACCTTAACAACCTTTGCAAAAATAGAAATAGTATTATGTGGTAAAAAAAATATTGAAAATTGTTTTTGTCAAATGTCGTGACGTTTGTTTACGCTAATTTCCAAAACCGCTAAACCAATTTTAATGAAATTTTGTAAATATATATTATTTGCTCCAAATTGAGAGAGAATGAGAGATACTTTCTATACTGATAAGAAGAAATAGACACGATAGGTGGAGATAAAAGGCAAAACAACGTTTGTTAGAATCAGATACAATTTTATTTATAATATATTAAAAATTCCCGAATCTAACAATATGAATAGAGACAAGATACTATCGAAACAAAGGCATCTATTGAAAATGTGTATTTGTTACTTGTACGAAACATAGAAGTGTAGAATTTTGTGATTCAATCTTTATTATTCTCTTCTAAGAATCTACAGAATCATCGATACCTATTAATAAAGTATTGTATTATTTGAAACAAGTTTATTTTTAATTTAATCAACAAGACAATATTTCCAATTATTATATAAATCAATATTCTACTAATATTTATTTTATAGCAAACAATCTGATGGCCCACCTGATGAAAAGTGATAAATGTCGCCTAAGTGTCCATAGGGATATAACAGAGTATACTGTATCGCCCATGATACCCTTCATGCGTTGCCATTCCTGAGGATTAAGGTATTATGGCTTTATACTCTGTAATTTCACGACCATACCCCATTCTTAAAACTAAAACATAGTCACGCATCACAACTGCTTCACGGTAGAAACACGAATGAGTCAGAGGTACCCAAGCACATGACTTTTGTACAAAGTGTTCCTCTCGTAAAACTAATAAAGTACAAGAATACATATAACAGAAATAATTAAGCAAAAATATAACTATTTCTCGTCGTAGCCCGTTCATTGGAATGCTACATAATTTATAATATATTATGTATATATGTATCTTATAGTTGCTTCAACTCGAGCAAAAGCGGAATGTATGAAACACTTCGCAACTAACTTTGCATCTTCTATTCTCAAAGCATTCCTACAAGTTTTATTCTATAGATTCAAACAGTACAGCTCATTGTACATTTATAGAACGAAAAGTATTCACTTTTACAAACTCTATACGATGTCAAATGTCGTAGCAACAGAAATATTTTGCAAATCATGTGCCTCTAACTAGACTCAAGATTTCATGACAATTCTCAAAGACATTGCTCAAAGGAATATCAATATAAAGCCATTTAAACTTGCGCAGTTCCAATTTGCCTGTATATTTTAAAAGCAGAAATTTGAAATATTAATAATTTATTTATGCTAACAATATTATATTGTATTGTACTGAGAACGACTGGATTTTGTATAAAATAGATCGTAGGAAAAAGATTGAAGGAGATCGTCAGTACAATATCGAACATTACTTAAGATATCGAGGACGATACAAATAAAGTAACAAACTGCCACCTTTTAATTACAACTTACATTAGTTTCTATAATTACCAATGAAATAAAACAGAACTTAAAATTTTCAAGAACTGTATTTGAGAGAGAGTAATAATGACAATGTCAATCCAAATGATCGACAAATCAATTTTGTGATTTTAATATAACAACGATTGGTGTAACTTGCGTGTATTTTAGTCGAGAAAGCTCGACTAGTTGGACCATCCGGGACCTTAGTCATGATAGTACAGGGTACTATAGCGCTCGTACAGGGCTGCTCATATCCGAAATTAGTCGAGGTTTCTCGACTAAAATACATATAAGTTAATCCGATATCTATTTTATTAAAATATAATATATACCTATGATATTTTTAATGATAAAATTTTGTGATTTCTTATGAAATGTTAAGACAAATTAAACTTAATACGGCTTTCATTTAACATTTTCAATTCATCTGATATTTTTGCGACTAACATAGTCGACTATATTCCTATTTCTGATACGATTCTCATGATTATTTTTATAACAGAATTGTTCCTTCCGTATTATTTGATCAGATCGTTGGAACTACCATTTTCTTGAGCATTGAAATTGTTGTCATGCTTGGCAGGCGAATTTGCAACCGCAGTTAGGCTTTTAAAGATGTTTTAAGAGGTGCGTTAGTGCCCATCCTTTGCCATCCCTTAATCGATTCTTACGATACCCACGGAAAAGGAAGGGGTGGCTTATTCTATGCTGGGTACCACACAACGAAAAATCACTTAATGATCTAAATGAATTGATTTTATTTTACTGTTAGACAAACGAGCAGACGATCCATCTGATGGTAAGCGGCTACCGTCGCTCATAAACACCTGCAACACGAGAGGGATTGCTTACGCGTTGCCGACCTTGAAATTGTAGGTATATTTGATCAATATATTGCATTACACGTCGCCAGATTGGATACAAACAACGAAAATATGTCTAATACAAAACAGCGTTGTACCAAACAATTCAAGGCCACGCACGCTTCCCTTTGGCAATATAACTCCCATCTTTTTGACATACCCCCGTCGGGAGGTATGGAGTCTGTACATTGGATTTACATAAAGGGTTGAATGCCTTCACTTCATATATATTTGCTTTGACAAACAGCGAATGAACTACACTCGGAACACGAATCAACGCTCTAGTATGTAAATTCAGTTTTAAGTGTTAAACATGTAAAAAGTATTTTAGGGCTAAATTACATTTCCTAAATTATGAAATATAGGACAAATTTATATTAAACTAATAGAATAATGAACTTAGAATACCACTACTGCTCTTTATACGGAAATAACACACAAAGGGATCTTCAAATTTTATTTTAAAACAAATTAATAGCGAAATATTCGATAGACACATTTTTTTATACCACTGAGGATGGCAAACAAGCATACGGCCCTCCTGATGGTAAATGGTTACCATAGCCTATAAACGCTTGCAATACCAGGGGTATTACGCGCGCATTGCCGACCCTAATAAAAGCTCTTTACCCCTTTTTTGAAGAACACCATGCTGTACTCTCTAGAAAAAACCTCGACATTACACCGATGAAATGAAGAAATTTATGAGATGAAAAAAATGAATTTGAAATATAATAGAGTACATTGAAAAAATCATATAGGTACATTACATTTACTGCGTGAATTTACTGGGTACAGAGGAATAACACCTGAGTCCTCAGGCATGGCAACGCATGGGGGGGTATCATGGGCGAAACAGTATTCTCTGTTATGTCCATGGTACTGCTCATGTCTATAGGCGACGGTAACCACTTTCCATCAGAAGGGCCGTCAGCTTGTTTGCCATTCTAAGTTGTATAAAAAAAAAATTTGCAATTCATCCAGTGTTGCGAGTGCTCATAGGCAGTAGTCACTTACTATCAGGTCAAACGTATGCTCGTTTGTTCCCCGTGTTATAAAAAATAACAAACAAGATTTTACTTCATTGAAAATCGACGACTTAGTCACAAAGTTAATATAAAATCTCGGACTAAGAGTACCGATTCGAAAGCGAATAAAAACCGGTTCGGAATTAGCGGTATAATAGAATAATAAATACATAAAAAATATACAGATGAATTAACAACCTCCTCTTATTGTAAGTCGTAAAATATACCTCATAATTTAAAACATGAATTTTACAAATTAAAAAGGTCAAAGCCAAAACACACAAAAGTCCAAACAATTTCTCTCGCAAGCACGGGCACGGTTAACAAACATGTACTGTTATAAAATATGGGCGTTTCAAGGTTGTCCAACACAAAGTTTCTGCTATAAATCAAATCATCTTTACAATAATTATTTAGTAAGATAATGACTGGTTGTTAAAATCGTCCGTTACTCAAGTGACGCGTGACGGGTAATTAAAATGTTTGATAATATTGATAATAGACGCGATGACGAGAATTTGTACTCGCGCAAATTTATTAGAACTTATTTCAAAATATTATTCCAATACTTTATTAGATTTTATGTTCTTATTTCAGATATTATCTTTTATATAATCCTGTTTTTATAATTCAATAAACAGTTTGATAAGTTACGATTGTAAAATTGTTAATTTTTTGTTTTTTATACAACTTAGAATGGCAAACAAGCTGACGGCCCACCTGATGGAAAGTGGTAACCGTCGCCTATAGACATGAGCAGTACCATGGGCATAACAGAGTATACTATTTCGCCCATGATAACCCCCATGCGTTGCCATTCCTGAAGACTCAGGTGTTATTCCTCTGTACCCTGTAAATTCACGTCATATCCCACCCTTCAAACCGAAACACAGCCATGCAAACACAACTGCTTCACGGTAGAAACACGAATGGGACAGAGGTAATCAAGCAATCGACTTTTGTACAAAGTCTCCCTCTGATAATGAACAAGTAGAAGACAATTTTGTACTAGTGACGATATTAGTTTCGTTGACGAGAATTTGTACTCACATAAATTCATAAAATTGTTGTATAAAAATATTACCTATTTCTAAACAATATTGTAAACAATTGATTTTGCATTCTTAACTCAAAGTTTTTATTATTTAAATCATTATATTTTTCTAATTTAATAACCAGATATTCAGCTAATTTTTGACAGTCAAAAATTTTTACTCTTCTGACGAGAATTTGTACACACACAAATTTATAAAAAAATATATCAAGACAATTTCTTATTTCTTATTATCCGTATGTATGTGTGTTAATTTTACTAATTTACGAATATGGGACGCTTGTCCCCCTTGCGCCATTAGTGAACATTGGCAAAGAAACCAGTGAAAGATAACAGGTGCGGAAGTCATTAGGGTCAGTTGTACAACTAACCCATAATGACGAATTAACCTAATCACAATCATGTTCAGTGGTGACTGTATGGAGGTCAACCTGGCCATTATCCTTGGTAGCTTTAACCCGCGACTTCGCTCATGTGACCAAGATATATTCACTGACCAACCTATTCCCATAAAAAGTAGCTTACGTCTTTTTCCATCCTATATATGTTAATATATACCAAATTTCATAGTTATTAGACAAGCTGTTAAGGCGTCAAGAAGTAACAAACAAACAAACTTATATTTATAATAGATTACTCAAAAACCTTTCCACTCATAATACAATGTCAAAATCACAATAGCAATACAATGTGTTATTATACATACATACATACATATTTGTCACGCCTGTCTCCCATTAGGGTAGGCAAAAACAATGAAACCTCTTTCGCTTCTTCCACATTCATCAATCAAAAATTCGTCAATTTTTTTGTGTTATTATTATTTTTATATATAGTGGCCTAAAATTATTTCTTTACGAATTCCGCGCTGACATTGAATATTTTTTCCTCAATCAATAGGGATCTTAAGCAGGGCAACACAGGGCTAATCCTGTGTCACCCTGACGTAAGCCGAGAAGGTAGTTTCTTTATAGAAGCAATATATTAAATTATAAAATGCTTGCTTTTCTAATTTTAGCAACGGGATAGTACAAAGGAACATTATACTCGTATATTTCTTGCGAAATTAGCCGGGAATAATTTACCGTAAACTGGTACAAACCCTCGGGCCGTGTGCTCTTGTAGTAGTAAATTAGCGTGTACATAAAACATATAATATACTAATAATAACATAATAAATATACTCACGACTATAATGTCTAATGAGATAGTCAGAGGCACTTTTAAATGGAAGACAATAAAATGTTTTTTTTTTAATGGATGATAATGGAATGGTAATCTCGCCTTGCGCTAAACAGTAAGAGATGATTGGTGAGAATTAAAGGCAGGTTGGTTAGCCCATCGTGATGACTACACTTGGACATACATATCTGTCACGCCTGTCTCCCATTAGGGTAGGCAGAAACAATGGAACGCCAAATGCCACTTGGAAATCAGAACGATGATTTCCAGAAGATACCACGTGGGGGTCGACCTGACAGCTATGACTGTGACAGACTAGCAGTTGCTAGTTTGTCACAGTCATAGCTGTCAGGTCGACCTTAGTTAATAATCATCATTACTAACAATTCCTTCCCTCCCCCCCACAATAGACTAGTACTACAATAGTAAACGATATACTCTGGTGAGGTACCAGTGAAGGATTATAGATGAAGATGAAAGCAGGAATCGCGAATTCACTAGGAACTAACCGAAATAATTTGTAAGGGAAACTGCGTGGAGGTCGACCAGCTTGGGTACACTGCTAAAACTATTACCGCTAGCCCTGTTACCAGCAATCCTTCTCACCAGTCAGAAGCATTTTTTTTTATACCACTGAAAGCACACGACCCACCTTATGATAAGCGGTTACCGTAGCCTATGAACGCTTGCAATACCAGGGGTATTACGCGCGCGTTGCCGACCCTGAAGAAATCTCTTTATTTTAAATTGACGCACGGAATTTCTAGTATTGGTCAAATTGGAACTTACGACATATACCGTTTCTAAATCAAGGTTGTCATTTAATCATGTGTAAACTGCAGGTAACTATAAATAAATAGTGTACCATCATGCCGCAACGGTCTCGAGTAATATCCCGTATAAACCATACAATAAGTTTCTTTTAAAAGTAAAGTTCCTTTTAAAAGTAAAAGACACTTGAGTGGCCTTTTTGTGAAGCAACAAATTCAAGTGCTAACATATGGTTGACTATTCAATAGTTTCAAGTGAATGCCCTTCTCTGTTTAAGTTTATTAGAAAAAAAAATATATATACGAATATATATATGTAAATAAAATTGTGCATTAAAGTTTATATATATATATATATATATATATATATATATATATATATATATATATATATATATATATATATATATATATATATATATATATATATATATATATATATATATATATACATATATATATATATATATATATATATATATATATATATATATATATATATATATATTACATTTAGGACTTAACACCGGACGGTGTTACGTCCATCAAATGTAACAGAAGCCTCCTCCTTGGGAGGTTCTGCTAGTAGTTGCCACGCTTAACAGGCCAATTGGCGGATTGGCAACCACAGCTAGTCTTTAGTGATGTTTTAAGAGAGACGCTGTTAAGTGATTACCGTCGCTCATGATCACCCACAACACCAACGGCATTGCAGGTGTGCTGCCGGCCATTTAAAAAGGAATATGCTCTTTTCTTGAAGGTTATGATATCGTATCGGTTCGGAAATACTGCTATAAACTATGATTATAAGTGACTACAGTTAAATAGTCTTAAAAGATTCGTGATAAAATTTATAATTTCCGAAACATATTTACATTTACATAGATACATTTTAATAACCTATCATATAATGTGAACCTATTCAGTTAGTCAATATACAATTAGTTTCATGATTTCTATTTTCGAGTCATCCATCATCCGTCCTTAATTAGGAAATAGGAAGGCTGCATGTAAAAATATATATTAATGAACAAACCGACGGAAGAAAAAAGACATGCGAAAAACATTTCTTATTTAACTATCGCGGAAAATTTTTATATTCTAACGAGCTTAAAAATAGGAGATATAAATTTAGTAAACGTAGTTATTTGTTGTATGTACACGAATTTAACAATTGTCGATTATTATTAATTCAAAAATAAATTCTTAAATACATAATAATTATTATTATAATATTTAATTATTGTATTATATTGTCAAATCTTTATTATACATAATTTACATTGGACATATTAAAAAAATTAACATTCAATGGCGAACTTATCCTACAGAAAAATCTCCTACAATCAACTTAATTATTTATTTCATTAAAAAAAATATTATTTATTAAAATTGTTCCCATCGTGTTTAATATGTATGTATAATTTCGGATATGGTCTAAAAAACGATATATATATTCCAAAAACTCCAGAAACAACATTAGGAATTACAATTGTAACTTTGCATATTTTAATTTATTTTTATAATCAATCAATACACATAATAAAATTGTAACTGGCCGCTGTCTGTACATAGAGATATACACGAGAAGGCTTTATGAAAGCAATAGAACCCAAAACAACGACTTTTAGAATGTTTGTCTGTACATTTGTGCACGCTAATCTCACAAACGGCTTAACCGATTTGAATGCGGTTTTCACTAATGCGTTGCAGATTACTCCATTTAATATTTAGTTTTTGTTTTATTTCAATCGTTTCATAAATAAAAAAAACAGTTGTATCAATCTAAAGAATCTCACATAAAATGCTATAAAATAACCGATCAGTTGAACTGGTTGAAACTTTATTATTATTATTATTACTTATGATAATAATAAAAAAAATTATATTAGTATTGATTTTCGAAAATTCTGTCTATCGCGCTAAGCCGATAATAATAATCAATTTAGGCAAATATTTTAATTACAATAGATATAAATGTCTACAATCAAATTTAATTAAATACGAGAGAATTATTTTCTAATTAATTATTTTTACAAACTTTTACAAAAATCGAAGACTAGATTATACCACAAACAGTATAAAATAAAATTAATTGTTACATTCAATGCCTTGTCCGAACGATTGAATTATGTATATAGCGACAGATTATAAACGGTAGCCTAGGACGTCAGAAATATTAAGTTGAACTAAGCAACTCGCATTATTAATTCAAAAAGATCAGAAGGTCGAAGGTCATCGCTGGAACACAATGTGATCGCTCCTTTCTATTCACAGAATACGGAGACGCGATTACGGGAACAAAGCACATGTCAGTATAAATAAAAATTGGTTTCAAAAAAAAAACGACTACAATGTGCCAAAACCTATTTTTTATGCAACTTAGAATGGCAAACAAGCTGACGGCCCATCTGATGAAAAGTGGTAACCGTCGTCTATAGACATGAGCAGTACCATGGACATAACAGAGTATACTGTTTCGCCCATGATACCACCCATGCGTTGCCATTCCTGAGGACTCAGGTGTTATTCCTCTGTACCCTGTAAATTCACTGCTATATCCCACCCTTCAAACCGAAACACAGCCATGCAAACACAATGCTTTACGGTTGAAACACGAATGGGACAGAGGTACTCAAGCAATCGACTTTGTTTGTTTATACTTGTTTCTATTTTAAAACTAAACTACTGAATCGATTTTAATAAGATTTTTATGAAAATAATCTGTAAAAAAAGATAAAGAAGAATTTTCCAAATCGGTTTAGAACTGACGGAGTTTCGAGATAACAAACATTAAGAAATACGACCAAATTCACCTCCTTCTTTTTAAAGTCGATTCAAAATTTAATATATTAAAAATAAAACACTATATACCAGGCCATTTGGCCAGTATGATAATTGTAAGCCAATATCGTCATTTTTATAAATTTATTGCAGGTTATTATTGAATTTGTAAGGAATAAAAGAGGCAAAATGCTGGGCCACCTTATACGATATGACGATTTTTTTAAGAGCATAGTAGAAGGAAAGATAGAGGGCAAAAGAGGAAGAGGAAGACCGAGAATTAACTACATGGGACAGATAAAGGAAACACTAGGCGTCATGTCGTATAGGGAGATAAAGGATATGGCCTGGGATAGAGCTGGCTGGAGGAAGATAGATGAATTAGTTGCACCGACAAGAGGAAACTCTTAAATTAAAAGAAGGAAAGTCTAGACTGTACAGTCACAATTCAATTAAAATTAAACTACAATCAAAATAAATGGAAAAATTTTATAACTCCGTTAATGACTTTTGTTCTAGTGAATAAATACTGCAGTGAAAAAGAAATTGATGAGTGGATTTGACATTTTAATTATATATATATATATATATATATATATATATATATATATATATATATATATATATATATATATATTTTTTTTTTTTTATTATTAGTATTACGATAATACAATGGGTGAAACAGTATACTCTGTTATGTCCATGGTACTGCTCATGTCTATAGGCGACGGTTACCACTTTCCATCAGGTGGGCCGTCAGCTTGTTTGCCATTCTAAGTTGTATAAAAAAAAAACTTCTAAATATTTAATTTAATGCTTTTTGTATTATTTTTTTTTTAATAAAATAATACATAATTTCAGAAACAATGTACTTTGTATTTTGTTTATTTTTTTTATTAAATGACTAATAACTAATATGACTACATTCACGTGTTAATTATCTCCATTGGATTCTATAAAAACTTACAATTGGATTAATTATTATTGTAATTGGTTTCAGGATCATAATAAAAATTATTTTTCCATATGTACACATAATAGATATGTTTATATATGTGCACAAATTTAATAGAAAGATCACTTATTTGTTTTTTTTTAAATATTTCAAGTGCTTTTGTGTACGTAAATTAATTAATTGTAAACAAATCAAAATTTTAACCATTAACAAAAAATATTATTTTACCACAGCCTTTTTCCTTATTACGAGTATAAAATGTTTACAATAAAAACATTGTTTACCCATTTCTAAAAACATAATAAAGCTGATACAAAGATAAAGACAAATATACTTTTTTTGTTTACAATAATTACAATCAAACTCACCTGCATTGTTAATTAACAATAACAAAAACCTACTACTCTTTTTTACCATCGTAATGGAAACAAACAGAAAATATTAAAATATTATTTGGTTATGAAATTTAAGATTTATATTTTATTCGCCTTTGCCATGTTATAGACAAAGAGAATTATAAAAAAGAAATCGATTTTATAAAAAAAAAAGTATCTCAAAGATTTCCAGCTGACGTAACTCACACATTCATTACTAAAGCCTTAGCACACTAACTTCAAACTTCACATCGAGTGACGACGGTATCACAAAGCGACGCGACCACCCCACACCGAGGGTGAATGGGCACTGAAACATCGCTAGCAAGACAAGGGTAGGTAAGCATTCCCCCCGACTCGACCCTAACAAAAATGCATACACAATATAGGTATTAAGCGAAAAAAATTTTAGACGGAATGCGAGACGCGTTTAGGAAGGCTCTCTCTTATTGTACACTTAATGTTTTGGTCGCTTTGTATACGTAGTTTGAATTACATTTGAGTTCCTTCATTCGAGTTTATAGACATGATATATTTTTAATAATAATATATGTTTAAAATTATTAATACAGTGTTTATTTTAAAAATATAAATTAATGTTTTAAAAGTAATAAGTATTTTTATTTTACAATTAACATATCTTTAGCCGTGTAGTCCCGGCATAGAATAGATTGCCCCTTCCTTTCCCGTAGGTGTCGTAAGAGGCGACTAAGAGAGGGCGAGGAATGGGTAGTGAGTCCCTCTTAAAGCATCTATAAAACCTAACTGTGGTTGCCAACCCGTCTGCCAAGCGTGGTAACTACTGGAAAAACCCCCTGATGATGATGATAACTTAGGATAAACCATTTTTGCAAATCTAATTACAATTCCTTCTTTACCATTTAAACTTCCTATTTTATATAACAGAAATGGAGCGAGCTCTCTGTCTAACGTTCCGCCAGTAACTACTGTATGGGATTTTTTAAACAATGTTTCATCAGGATCGACAATGCATGCGTGACCTTCACGTTATTGCAAGCATCTATAGGCTACGGTAACTTTCTACTATTAGACGATCTTTTTTCTTTATACAACTTAGAATGGCGAACAAGCTGACGGCCCACCTGACGGAAAGTGGTAACCGTCGCCTAGACATGAGCAGTACCATGTACATAACAGAGTATACTGTTGCGCCCATGATACCCCCATGCGTTGTCATTCCTGAGGACTCAGGTGTTATTCCTCTGTACCCTGTAAATTCACGCCATATACCGCCATATAAACCGAAACACAGCCATGCAAACACAACTGCTTCACGGTTGAAATACGAATGGGACAGAGGTACCCAAGTAAACGACTTTTGCACAAAGTCTCTGGTAGATCTGATCTGTACACATGTTTGATATTTATGTTTTTTTTAAAAATAAATAAATCGGAAGTATAAAAATGATAACTTTCTATGAAATAACATTATTTATAATAATTTTTACATAATAAGGCAACGGAAACGTTTGGGACTTGCTTAGAATAAATTTTATTAACTTTATAACAAGCAGGGCTCGTTAAGATTGATTTTTTTGCTTATTCAATTTTATTTTTCTCATTTGATAAAAAGTGAAATCTTACAAGGTGCAACTTTATGAATTTCTATGTTCCATCATAACTTTTAAATACTAAACAGACTTCGATACATGAAACGTCGTTAGAATAATCGCTAAAAAGTTTTTGAAAACAATTCATTATTTCATTAATTGTGTTTTTATTTTTTTAATTTAAAGACCAGATGCTACTTTACCCGTAGGAGACTTTGTACAAAAGTCGTTTGCTTGTGCACCTCTGTCTCATTCGTGTTTCTACCGTGAAGCAGTTGTGTTTGCATGGCTGTGTTTCGGTTTGAAGGGTGGGATATGGTGTGAATTTATAGGGTACAGAGGAATAAAACCTGAGTCCTCAGGAATTCAAAGTAACCGAATTAAAAGTACCCGTACCCAAACGAGCGTGTATGAAAAGATTGATGAATGTGGAGGAAGCGAAAGAGGTTTGTTTGAATCGAAGCATTTGGCGTTCCATTGTCCCTGCCTACCCTAATGGGAGACAGGCGTGACAGATATGTATGTATGTATGTATGTATCTTCGGAAATGGCAACGCATGGGGGGTATCATGGGCGAAACAGTATACTCTGTTATGCCCATGATACTGCTCATGTCTATAGGCGACTGTTACCACTTTCCATTAGGTGGGCCGTCAGCTTGTTTGCCATTCTAAGTTGCATAAAAAAGAAGTGCGCAATGTACTTGTTGATCTTTGTTACTAAGGGCAGGTAAGATACAGCAATATCGATATATTTTAGTTACAATATCTAAATAATAGTCCAATAACGAATATGTTAAAATTTTGTTATCTAAATAATAATATTGGATAACAGACTTTTAACATATTCGAAAATAGATATCCGACCGATAAGGACTATATCGAAATGGGTGATGACCTTTGTTCCACCATCAATGTCCAGAGAAATATATAAATATCGGATCGGTATCTATATTTTTATTCAATAGATGATAATGGAATGGTAACCTCGTCTGCGCTAACAGTATACGCTGGCGGGGCACCACAGATAGATGGTAAGTGAAGATGAAAGGACGGGTTAGTTAGCCCATCGTGACGAATACACCTGGAATTCAGCACGATGGTTTCCAGGAGAACCACGTGAAGGTCGACCTGACAGCCTCAATGGTCGCGTACAGCGCGGTTTCAGAGATGTTTCCTCCCACGAACACTCAGGTTGTGAAATGAGCTCCCTGTCGAGGTTTTCCCAAGAGACTACAGCATGGGGTTCTTCAAAAGGGGGGTAAAGAAGTTTCTTCAGGGTCGGCAACGCACGCATAATACCTCTGGTATTGCAGGTGTTCATAGGCTACGATAACCACTTACCATCAGGTGGGCGGTATGCTTGTTTGCCACCTCAGTGGTATAAAAAAAGGGTATATTGCTAGCAATGGGACTGGTAGTCCGCATTACTAGTAATCCCTTTCCCCCCGGCATCTATATTAGCCATGCCTAGTTACTACATCTATATTCCATTGACATTTCTTCCATCGACTCATCATGGTAATCCGACTTACTACGAACAAGAAGCCTCGCTATATTGGAGCACTGACTATACGAGAACAGAAGGGGCGCAATACAAAAACATTAGACAAAATAGTTGCCAAGTTGTGTTTAATTAAACGGCAGGAATTCGAGAAACGTAGCCTTAGCCTTGCCTCCAAGGCGATCTTTAATTAAGTCTAACATTGTTGTAATTAACTGGTTACATAAATTAAATAATTATTAATTTGCATTGATATTTATTATATATATTTTTAGAACAATTACATTACTTTTATCTACGCAGCAAACTACAATAAATATTCATTTAAATACTTAAAATATTTTACTTCCTATAATCTGGCAGACTTTTTATATTACTGTGTTTTTTTTTTATATAATTATCTATATTTATATAAATATAAATCGACTGTAATCATGACAAAATCAGTCATTGTGTTATTAAAACTAAATTACTGAAACGATTTTGATGAAATTTCTACGCGAAAAATCTGTAAGTGTATCCTTTCAGATAAAAAAATAATTTTCCAAATCTTTTTACAATTGTTGGAATTATGAGGTAACAAAAAAAAAACAACCGAATTAAGGAACTCCTTCTTTTGGAAGTCGGTTAAAACTATGAATTGGTAAACAAACTGGTTACACGTCTTGTGGTAAGTATATTTTATTTATTTATTTATAAAACTTAAATACACTTAGGCAATATAAATGGCGGACATAACACCATATTATGGCTTTATCTACCGATCGATCGTAGACAGGAATAACAGAAAATAAAATGTACCTTATAAGTAAACTTTATAAGTAAATAAATTCATTATTTTTTTATTACTTTTATTTTTATAAAAGACTAAACCCCTTATTCATGAAAACGTTAAACCTCTCATAAACTTTTTTTGAGCTATTTAACTGTTTTGTCTCTTTCTTTTGTACTGAATTCTTAATTTGAAAAAAAGTGACAAAATAGTGTCAATTTATAAGGATAAGAGGATAAGATTTTATGTCTTCTTATTTCACTACTATGTCCCACCTGGTACCACCTTTCAAACCGAAACATACCTATACAATAGTTGCTTAGCAGCAGAAACAGTGTTATTGCAAAATAAGAAGGCAATAACTTATAATAAGTGCCACATAAGGATTACTATGGTGTCACCGTATATACTGCGGTGCCCAAATTGCTGTTTATATAGGAAATAGTTATTTTCCATCACATATCCCGTCGTTTTATTTTTCATTCTATGTTGCATAAGAAAATAATGATTAACATAACTAACTGTTCAAAGAATATTCTATTTTATATTTTATAATATATAAAAGAATCCAGTATTGATTTTTTATTTTTAGTCATTTTCCAATGAAATATTTACCCAAATTTCCATCAATATGGAAATTTGGGTAAAATTATGATGATTATATTGACATGACCGTTGATTTTTTTTTATACAACTTAGAATGGCAAACATGCTGACGGCCTACCTGATGGAAAGTGGTAACCGTCGCCTATAGACATGTGCAGTACCATGGACATAACAGAGTATACTGTTTCGCCCATGATACCCCCCATACGTTGCTATTCCTGAGGACTCAGATATTATTCCTCTGTACCCTGTAAATTCACACCATATCCCACCCTTCAAACCGAAACACAGCCATGCAAACACAACTGCTTCACGGTAGCACAGATAATATAATACTATACTAGACGGTAGAAACACGAATGGGACAGAGGTAGCCAAGCAATCGACTTTTGTACAAAGTCTCCCTCTGGTCATCCCTGAAATCGTCATTAACTGCTATCATATAACTGTCATTGCCAATCATTTCAATTGGATTCGTATAATGATAAATGGTGCTTAATTGTCAATCATGTGTAAAATGACGATGATCAGTGATAATCGTCAATCACGTAAAGTCGACAATTATTTTTCCCAATTTAAAAAGTGACTTATTGACATTTGGAATGTCAGACAACTTGATGGAAAGTGATAACCGTCGCTTACAGACATGAACAGTACTATGGACGGCACAGTATATACTGTTATGTCCACGATACCCATAATTCCTAAAGACTATGGTCTTATGCCTTTATATCCTGTAATTTTACTGGCATATCCAAAGGGAAAACAAACGACTTTTGTACAAAGTCTCCCTCTGGTAATTCAGAACTGACGAAGTTATGAAGTAAAGAACATAAAAAAAAACACAACCGAAATGACCTCCTTCTTTTTGAAGTCGGCTGAAGAAACATTACTGGGACAGAAGTATCCAAGGAGATGATTACTATCACGCTATCAGTAAACATAAAAGGAACTAACTGTATAGAGCTAATTAAAAACAAATATCCCATCTCTTAATAACGGCCATTCTGTTATTTCCGTTGATTCAATTAAAAAATAATTAATTAATTACTTCGAGTCTATTGAACTGGGTTGTGCCTACACTACACATTAAATCTGATTTATTATTTTTAAATTCCTTTAACCTAATTACCTTTTTTTATTTTTTTTTTATACAACTTTAGAAAGGCAAACAAGCTGACGGCCCACCTGATGGAAAGCAGTAACCGTCGCCTATAGACATGAGCAGTACCATGGACATAACAGAGTATACTGTTTCGTCCATGATACCCCCATGCGTTGCCATTCCTGAGGACTCAGGTGTTATTCCTCTGTACCCAGTAAATTCACGCCTTGGAATGACCTTCCATTCATCATCATCATGTCAGCCTTTAACTGTCCACTGCTGAAGGTAAGCCTGCCCCTTAGGGGGTTTTGCCAGTAGATACCACGCTTGGCAGGCGGCTTGGCAACCGCAGACTTTGGAGATGTTTTAAGAAGGATGCTGCTGCCTATCCCTCGCCCTCCCTTAGTCACCTCTTACGAAACCCGAAATTTTCAGAAATTTTTGCCCATTGAAACGAAAATCACACTCGCTCAAGCTTTATTACTACCTCTTCTGGATTATGCTGACGTATGTTATCTGGATGTTACAGAGGAACAATTAAATAAGTTGGAACGGCTACAAAATTTATGCATACGTTTTATTTATGGACTTAGAAAATACGATCATGTCTCCTCTTACAGAAGCATATTAAAATGGCTCCCGATTCGTCAACGTCGTGATTTTCATCTTTTATCTTTCCTGTATTCTGTATTGTTTAATTCTTCCTCCCCATCTTATCTTTGTGAACGTTTCACTTTCCTTGACCCCACTGGCATGTCCAGTAGGTCGAGTAAGTCCCTTATTCTTAAAATCCCTCCTCATACCTCCTCATGCTATAGTGAATCATTTACGGTTCATGCGGCTAGACTATGGAACTCTCTTCCACTGCATATTCGTGAAAGTCAATCGCTGAATATATTCAAGAGCAGATTAAAAGAGCATCTTCTCTCCCCATAAACTTATTATGTCTATGTATGTATATGTACCTATTTTGTATTTAAAGAGATATTTTATGACTATGTATATATGTTTTGAAATTAATTGTATGAGTTACTTATATATGTCAACATATTTCATATTTTTTAATAGAAACATCTATAATGTTTCCGTCTATTATTGTACGCATACTGCCCGCTAATAATTATTGCTCCTTTCCACTCAGGGTTTGCTGGAAGAGAACTCTTACAGAGTTAAGTTCACTTGTTGTACATCTTTATTTTATATATATATATTATATGTTGTAATTTTTTCTGTGTACAATAAAGAATAAATAAATAAAGAATAAAGAATAAACCCACGAGAAAGGAAGGGGTGGCTTATTCTACGCCGGGACCACACTGTTACTTTCTGTTACTCCACATTAAAGATGTACCTATATAGTACAGGGAGTGGAGAAGGATTGTCAGTAATGTGAACAACCAGTCCCATATAGTAATATACCCTGTCAGGTCGACCTCCACGTGGTCCCCCTGGAAAACATCGTGCTGAATTCCAGGTGTATTCATCACGATGAGCTAACCGATCTGCGTACCGTTAGCGCAGGTGGGGTTACCATTCCATTATCATCCATTAAAAAAAAGAACCTATAAGTACATTAATATTTATTTTTCCAGACTATATAATGGTTTTATGATACTAAGAAAAACATTCAAGTTTACGGCCCACCTGATGGAAAATTATAAGCGTCACCTATAAGATTTTCTTTCCGCGAAAATATAGTAGTTTTAACCGTCAGAAAATTTACATTTGAATCAACAGGCTGGTAGACCCTACTGGTGCTTACTGATATTATAATGTGAAAGTGAATTTGTTTGTTTATTACCTCTTAGCACCTTAACTGCTTTGGGGGGAAAAGGGATTGTTAGTAGTGGAGACTAAGAATCACATTGCTAGCAATATACCCAACCAGGTCGACCTCCTCGCGGTTCCCCCTGGAAACTATCATGATTAATTCCTGATGAATTCATCATGATGGGCTAACTGGCCTGTTTTCATCCTCATCGATCACCCTTCACTGGTGCCCCGCCAGCGTATCCCATTAGCGCAGGCGGGGTTACCACTCCATTTTTATCCAATAAAAAAAAAGCATCTTAACTGCTTAACCATACATACATACATACATATCTGTCACGCCTGTCTCCCATTAGGGTAGGCAGAAACAATAAACTGCTTAATGGTATACGAATTTATCCTAAACAGTGAACGTGTCTTAAAAATTGGCAACCTTCTTATGGAAATTGCTGATAACATTACCCTCCTCTTGGCAGTCGGATAAAAGCATAGTTCTCCTTTGAGGCATTCAATTTTGCGACGATAATGTTTGTCACTGAGTCGGCGAGATTGGTTATTTCCACTGCAGTATATTCTCCCACTCAAATATTTACCTTAGACTGAGAGCGTTTGACTGTGCCACTGCATCCAGCAAAACGAATTAGGCCGGCCGCAGTGACACGACTGTTTCGTTTTAAATTTTTAAAATATATTCAATACGATGCCAACTTTACAAACAAATGTTACGTCCAATTTTCGAACGCTGTTTGAATAAAGCTTCTACGGTTACAAGGAGACTTAAAAATAGCCATGAAATCGCTTGCTGTTTGTTTGTGAGTGTGTTACTATATATTTGCCAGGGGAAAAGGAATTGTTAGTAAGGGATTAGCAACTCTATTACTAGCAATATACCCCATCAGGTCGACCTCCTCGCGGCTCCCCCTGGAAGCCATCGTGATTGATTCATTACTGAATTTGTCACGATGGGCTTACTGACCTGCTTTATCGTCACTTATCGTCCCTCACTGGTGCCCCGCCCGTGTATACCGATAGCGCAGGCGGGGTTACCATTCCATTATCATCAAAATAAAAATTATTTTCGCTGACTGAAATTATCAACCGACTTAAAAAAAGAAGGTTGTCAATTCGGTTTTATTTTCGCTTTTTTTTATAAAAAGTAAATATTTACTAACCTACATCGCTTAAGGCAATTCCAAAATAGTACCACGTGACTTTTGTAATAATTGTAAGACTGTTTACTATTTTTTTTTTATTAATTTGATTTCATTTGAATTTTCTTGTTTTTTTTTTAATGTTTGTGACTTCACAACTATACAAACAAAATAAATAGTTTTTTTTTTTATCTAAAAGCACATATAGTATACATAGTTCTCATAGAAATCTTATCAAAATTGGTTATGTAGTTTAGTTTTTAGATTAAAATAACTGGCTTGATCACAATTGAAGTCGTATTTCTTGTGCGACATTATCTTTAATTATTTTAATGATTCTTTTTGCAATAATAATAATACATACTGTTGGATAAAAAGAAGGGTAAAGGACAAACCTGCGGGTCTACCATGAAATGAAATTCCGAAATTTCAGACTCAATTTCGTGTTTTTGTTTATACCAAAATCGGACTAATAAATGGAGTTTAACATTTCGTTCGTCATACATCCTATCGTAAAAGTCAAAGGGAATAATATTTTAACATTTTTAATATTTCCAAATGGTATGTATTATGTAATTTTAACATCAAATTTCTGTTTCGTTTGGCTCCGAAATTTCGGAAAACATTTCATGGTAGGCCCTCAGGTTCACTTAGTCCCCGCGTGTAGATCTTTTGTACGTGTTCTCGTTCTCTCTTTAAATTATCCAACACTTTTATTGATTTGCATAAGGTGTCACTATATGTTGCGTGGAGATCGCAGCTGATTGAATAATTCGCAACTGGCGGAGATTTGTTCGTGATCTTAGCGGAACTTGACCAGCTCGACGCGCAGTTGGATTATAGACTGATTTTGTCCATCTACCCCCCAATTTGATCCCAAATTTGATAGTGAATATGGATAGGTAAGGAGTTTTCATTTCTTTCTTTATTCTGTTTTCATTCTCATCTATCAGCCTTCACTGGTACTCCGCAAGCGTATCCCGTTAGCGTAGGTGGGGTTATCATACCATTTTCAACCAGCAAAAAAAATAATTTTACAAAGTAACACCATACATTTATTATCATGCACAAAATGGCAGACAAACTGAAAACCCATCTAATAGACATGAGTACCGTAAAATAAAATCATCGCGATCTCAATTTTCCATTGAAGGTTTTTCTTTGAGACTGTAGTATGGGGTTCTTCAAAAAAGGCGTAACAAGGATGGGTAATACGCTCGGGTTACCTTTGGTGTTATAGGCGACCATACACTAAGGTAACCGTTTACCATCAGTCCGGCCGTATGCTTCTACTACCACCATAGTTTAAAAAAAGGTCAACCAAGATTATTTGCATATGTTTTATTAACATAGCTACCGTCTTTTTTTTCTTCTCTACCCAAAGGTTGTCTGGAAGAAATTGCTTTAGCGTTAAGTCCTCCTTTTGTACTTCATAAGTGTAATATATATATATATATATATATATATATATATATATATATATATATATATATATATATATATATATATATATATATATATATATATATATATATATATATAATATTTAATACAAATAATCAACAACAAATCGCATCTAATCAACTATCCTTACCTGATAGTTGAAATAACGTCGAATTTACAAAGTTATTTCCCAAAGTGAATATTGCTAGCGCAAAGGCGACGGGGATCCAATAGACAAGCGGTTACTTTATATTCCGAGGTATTGAAATGTTTCAGGTATAAGCGATGTAAAAATAATAATATTTCAAAGTAATTAAAATCAAATTTGAAGAAAAGGCATTACCGACATTTTTTTTACATTACAGATGACAAACTGGCCATATAATAAGCGCGCTTTTTGAATTTAGAACGCATAATTCTTTTAACGCATTACCTAGAAAGAGTAGATGACGAACTGGCCATAAAATAAGCGCGCTTTTTGAATTTAGAACGCATTATCTTTTTTTTTCTACAGAATCAGTGCTAAGATAGATTAAGGATAGTTCTTGTGGACTTCAATTTGTTTATTTTTTTAATTATTTAGAGAACACCTACAATACTTAATAGCCAATTCATGAGTTCGAATCTAGCTAATACCAAAAACAGTTTTAATTTTTAACTAATTTTCCGGTGATGGAATGTGAACATGTCGAAACCTATGTTCACCATAACTGATAACTTTAGTAAGAATGATATGAAAATCTTATAATTGGTCTCATAGGCAGGTCATCAAATGCAAGAAAATCTTTATAACAACATCTACGTTGTTAACAACGCCATCTAGTATCTAATTTTAAAACTAAAATTTCTACATAAAAGTACATTTCTTAAACAATAGGTATACATATATATTATAGAAAATTTCATATTTACAATATTAAAGGAACGAATGGAATGGAAACGGACCAAAGCTTTCACTTGGGGATGAAAGGTGGCTAAATTGAATTTGAGCAAAAATAATATATACCAGCCAGCTAACAATCTCAGCAGGTATTGTAAAACATGAATTATTAACACGTACATGAATTTTCTATTATTTTATATATGGCCCCTCGTCAACGTTGTGGCGTGACTTGAAGGGAGCTATCCAGTAAATCTGCGATTGGCTGATCCATTATTCATGTTTCCTATTAGAAAAACTAACCTGAGGAAATAAATCAGCCCGTAAGTCAACATATTCCGAAGCTTACGTAAAAATAATATAGGAATTTTATTATTTTAGTTCGTGGAAGAAAGATTGTTGAGCGATGACCCCGTAAAGTCGATTGTTGTGTAGGCCGACCCTGTACTAAATAAAACGACGACCACAAACGTATCGACGGCAGCAGATGGTTTTTTTTTTAATGTTGATAATGGAATGGTAACCCCACCCGCGCTATCGGTATACACCGGCGGGGCACCAGTGAGAGATGATAGGTGAGGATGAAGTAGGTCAGTTAGCCCATCGTGACGAATTCAACAAGAATTGTTCACGATGGTCTCGAGGGGGAACCACGTGGAGGTCGACCTAATAAGGCATATTGCTAGCAATGGGGCTGTCAAACTCCATTGCTAACAATCCCTTTCCCCCGGCTGCAGATGGTTAAAGATTAATTTTTATTATATCTATGTGTGTCAATTATTTCCAGCAGTGGAAAATGTATAGCAAATGACGATCATTGTAATATTTTTTTTAATTCATCATCACCTCAGCCTTAACTGTCCACTGCTGAACATAAGCCTCCCCAATAGACTGCCATAAGAAACGGTTCTAAGCCGCTTGCATCCACTGACTCTCTGCAATGCATCTTTTATTTGTAATAAGCAAAAACCACAAAATGCATTTGGTAACCTGATCTGATACTGCTTAACAGAATGTATTCACATAAATTCATTATTTATATATGTAGTAAATTTTTTCGTAAAAAGCAACAGCTTAGTTTCTTGCGCGTTCTTCTTGGCTGAAATTGCAATCGGAATGGGCGGTAATGGAAAAGTTACTATTAAAAAATGCTTCAATCTAACGTTTTATTAAATAAAAATATTTCTTTTTTCAAGATATAATTTCCTATTTAGTTACACGTTCATATATCTCTTTATATAGACTCGACATTTTTGAGTACCTATAACTTGGAATTTTTTTACTTTTGTGCATTTACTACAATCTCATATGATGTTAAGTGACGATGGGATGACTCAAGAGGTTAAATGACAACGCAAAATTTATCTTACGAAGTTAGTAACATTGCATACAATATCTATACTTTCTTTATGCAACTTAAAAATGGCAAACAAGCTGACGGCCCACCTGATAGACAGTACCATGGACAATAACCTAGAAGATATTTAAAAAATATGCATCCCAGTTATCTTAATAAGAGCAATAGAAGTCAAAATAATATATTTAAAAAAAAATCTCCATATCTCTTTGTACCTTTTTGTTTGCGAGTATTCCTATGTCACGCAGAAACAACTGCATCAAAATTAATACAGTACTCACAATTGTAGTCTGGAAGGTCTAACTTAAAACTTGATCTTGAACCTATTTCCAAAATCCTTGCGTACGAAGTTGCTCGCTCGAATGACTTGTCTTGTTAATTCTACCCAATACATGTTTACTTCTGTTTACATAGTTGTCGATCGCTCATTCTCTCAATATACCTAAACCGCCGCAATATTTTCTCGTTCCTAGTAAATATATTCTCTTTTCAAACGAACCCTCTCTCTAATAACGCTATTTCTCACCTCACTACGCAGTTAATTCTATTTATGCTACGAAATGAACGCAATTCGACAACACTCCTTATAGTAGCTTTTGCCAGCGACTTAGTTTCTATGATCAGGGCATATTCACTGATCGGGATAAAATTTATTTATATTATTGTATTTTAATCCACTAATTTTCCAAACAGGTAAATTTGTAAAAATAATTTAACATTTTTTTTTACAACACAGTGGCTACCGCTGACCATGATCACCCGCAACACCAGCGGCATTGCAGGTGTGCTGCCGGCCTTTTAAAAAGAAATATGCTTTTTTATTGAAGGTTATGATGTCGTATCGGTAAACGAATGAGACAGAGGTACCCAAGCAATCGACTTCTGTACAAAGTCTCCCTCTGGTAATGGCAAGACATGATGGCATAAACTTTACTTGTGAGAATTCTGTGAGATTCATAATGCTTTTCATTACTAAAAATGACGATAAATACTGTCTATTAGGAGTGAAAAGGGGTATATTGCTAACAATGGGGTCTAACAGTCTCATTGCTAGCAGTATAACCCACGCAGTTCCTCTTGAAACCATAGTGGTTGGTTCTTTTTGAGTTCGTCACGATAGATCGATTAATATGTTTTCATCCTCACCGGTAATCCCTTACTGGTATCCAGCATATACCAATAGCGCTTGCAGGGGGGGAAAGGGATTGTTAGTAATGGAGACTGAGAATCCCATTGCTAGCAATATACCAGGTCGACCTCCTCGCGGTTCCCCCTGGAAACTATCATGGTTAATTCCTGATGAATTCATCATGATGGGCTAACTGGCCTGTTTTCATTCTCATCTATCACCCTTCACTGGTGCTCCGCCAGCGTATCCCGTTAGCGCAGGCGGAGTAGTACCATACCATTTTCACACATCAAAAAAAAAATAGCGCTTGCAGGGTTACCATTCCATTTTCATCCATTAAGAAAGCCATTCCGATACTTATAAAATATAAAATTATAATTTATTTTTAAGTTAACAGAATACAATTTTAACCAAATCAATAAAGTGGTGCTGAGTGAGAATGAATAGATTGGATCCTACCAATCTGAAGGTGGCCCACTTTGTGCAAACCCTGAATAGAACTGCAAACGACAAGAGCTCGCCTCGATCGTAAATCAGATACCTCTTGAACAGGCCACAAATCGAAATAAAACCTTATTGTTGAAGAGTGACGACTGAGAATCGATTAGAGGACGTCACACTTTGTATCTTTTGCGGTCCCAAGAATGTGCTATTGAGAGAAGGGTGCTCTGAGATAAGGCCTTTATCGATGCATAAAGTGTTGTTATGAAGTGAAAGACACTATTCTGTAGTGAAAGAATAGAATGTAGACGATCTTCGAGCGTGTACATAGTTTGTTTGTCTCCCCTTTATAGTAGTTACCTACATTTTACACTTTTTATATGTTTAACCTTTAAACCACCCCGATAGGACAATTTGAGAATTAAATTACTACTACATAAGATAAAATGTTTGGGACACTTGATACGACACGATGAACTTATGAACTAGCAACCGCAGTTATGCTTTGGTGGTGTTTTAAAAGGGACGCTACTGCCCATTATTCGCACTCCTTTAGTCGCCTCTTACGACACACAAGGGAAAAGAAGGGCTGGCCAATTCTATGCCGGGGCATACATGGCTAGCATGATGTATTAGTATAAAAATCACGACATTTTTTGTCGTTATCGACCCATTAGGGTCTTAGAGTTAAAGAAAAGAGACAAATTATAAGAACTTTTGAGGACAGAAGGGAAAAAATGTTGGGGCACTTGATACGACACGACGAACTTATGAACATTATAAAAGAAGATAGAAGGAAGGAGGGGAAGAGTGAGACCGAGACATAGTTACATCAGGCAGATCAAGGAAGGAGTTGGTGTCGTGTCGTATCAAGGGGTGAAGAGACTAGTTGAAAATCGTAGTGATTGGCAAGAGCTCTACCGACAAGAGCGCAGCTCTTAAATAGGATAGATAGAAGATATTAAAGTTATTTTTAAATAAATATATACATGTTTATAATAATTACCTAATAATTGGGAACGGTTTATTTACATTTGTTGAATCAAAACAATTTATAAGTATGAGAAAAATAATGCTCAATATTACCAATGCACCATAAAAAGAAATGTTGTTTACCTGAAAAAAAAAGAAAAGAAATTAATAAACAATTAAAAAAAAACAACAAAAATTAAAAAAAAAAGTAAAAGTTTTAATTTTTTTTTTAGATAGATACAGTCTTTATTACCAACAATAATAGTTAATAAAAAAAAGAAAAAAAAATCATTTTGCTGATAACAGGAGCCGCCTCAGCTGTTGCTATATAATAATAATAATATTTATTTAATTAGACTACATAAGGCCCATTTTGTTAGTTATAAATATATATGCAGGGGGAAAGGGATTGTTAGTAATGGGGGTCTAATAGCCGCATTACTAGCAATATACCCCCTTAGGTTGACCTCCACGCGGTTTCCCCCTGGAAACCATCATGTTTAATTCTTGTCGAAATCATCATGGTGGGCCAACTGACCTGCATTCATTGTCACCTATCAACATCCACTGGTGCCTCGTCAGTGTACACCGATAGCGCGGGCGGGGTTACCAATCCATTTTCAACCATAAAATATATATATATATATATGCATATCTCCTTTTTATTTCCATTTTCTCACTACAGTAGTTGGCAACCCTGATTTGAATGGACATGAGTTGGACGCGAGGCGTCACTACACTAAGTTATTATAATTGCATTGATTACATTCTTTTATTCTCGTAGTAATAGTTTTCTTTGTTCTTAGCGCGACATTTCCTCGTTTAGCGCAGTCATCTCGAAAGTACGAATAATGTAGGTATTTCAATTCAATTTCCATCGATCGATACACTCACACTAATCCTCGGGAGCGGTTTGTGTTTATACCCGTGCAAACCCGGATGAGTAAACTAACCTAATCCTCTTCTAAGATGTTTTGATTGGATATTTCTCGAGACTTGTGACGTCATATTACTTAGTAAGTACTTTTATTTCGATAGAAAATTAAATTTTAATCGTAACTACGAATAACTAACATATATTTACCAGAGGGAGATTATGTACAAAAGTCGTTTGGTTGGGCACCTCCATCCCATTCGTGTTTCAAACTTGAAGCAGTTGTGTTTACATGGCTGTGTTTCGGTTTGAAGGGTGGGATATGGCAGTGAATTTACAGGGTACAGAGGAATAACACCTGTGTCCTTAGGAGTGGCAACGCATGGGGGGTATCATGGGTGAAAGAGTATACTCTGTTATGTCCATGGTACTGCTCATGTCTACGAGGTCTGTCCGGAAAGTTCGTATAAAAGTGTTCTGGAATGCGAGAAAGAGGAGTGGGGAGGCCAGGTAAGCGCAGGACCCCTTCCTTATGTCCCTAACAATGCTTCAGTTCTGGTCTGACCGCCGTGCGGTGCGAACTGGCTTGTCACGCCATCTGTGAAGTTACCTCTTAACGAAACCCCGTCGGCATGGAGCCCGCTTCCGTTGAAGAGCAGCGCGTCGTAATCAAGTTTCTCTCGAAACTCGGCAAGAATGGCCGTGAAATTTTTGCCGATCTCAGAACAGTTTATGGGGATGATGCTGTGAAGGAACCAACCGTCCACAAGTGGCTAAAAAGATTCAGAGAGGGCCGAGAAAGAGTTCGATGTTCGGGGGATTGTCCATCAAGAATTCGTCCCTCCAGGCCAGACAGTTGATGGAAAATTCTACGTCGATGTGCTCAGACGCCTCAAAGCTCGTGTGGCACGAGTTCGTCCAGAATTGGCGCGAGAGGGGCGTTGGATTCTTCACCACGACAATGCCCCTGCCCACACCTCTCTTGTTGTCCGTGAGTTTTTGAGTAAAAATTCCATTACGGTGACCGAACACCCCACCTATTCGCCGGATTTGGCCCCGTGTGACTTCTTCTTGTTCCCAAAAACCAAATTGGTACTTCGGGGGCGGCATTTGGGGGACATAAATGAGATAAAAAAAGCTACGACGGGGCAGCTGAGAAACCTACAACCAGAGGACTTTCAAGGAGCCTTCTCACAGTGGAAACGGCGTTGGCACAAGTGCATTATGTCACAGGGGGAGTACTTTGAAGGGGATAAAATTGATTTACCTGAATAATTGTAAAATAAAATTTTTAAAAAACTTTTATACGTACTTTCCGGACAAACCTCGTATAGGCGACGGTTACCACTTTCCATCAGGTGGGTCGTTAGCTTGTTTGCTATACTAAATTGCATAAAAAAACTATTGTCAGGAATAAAAAGTAACTGTTCCAAATAATACAAGAAAAAAGGCGTTCATCATCACGATCCTATGTACGCAATAAATTATCCTTCCATAGATTGGTTTACCATTTCGTTCAAATGGTTAATTAGATAGATTTTGATGAATATTACCAGAATAAAAAGTAAGTATAAATAAAAGTAAGAATAAATATCTAAATTCAACCGTCATTTCTTTGGATTCAGTTATAATAATCACATTTCATAAAGTTTCATCCCAATCATCTGGACGAGTGGCGGTCTTCCACCGTGCGTTGTTCAAGGCACTTTCTTCCACGCACAACCATTCTTTGGAATCAACTTCCGGCAGCAGTATTTCCGAACCAATACAACAACATAACCTTCAAGAAAAGAGTATATTCCTTTTTAAAACGCTGGCAGCATACCTGTAATGCCGCTGGTGTTGTGGGTGATCATGGGCGGCGGTAGTCACTTACCATCAGGCGAGCCGCATGCTCGTTTGCCCCCTGCGTTGTAAAAAAAAAAAGCATTTGCGCGTTGACAGCCCTAATTCATTTTTAAGATCTAAATCAGTCAGGGTTGGCAAGCAGTACAAGTACACTGCAGTGAAAGAGTACATCAAGCTCATACGCACGTATGTCGCGTGATATCATTAAATTATTTAATATACCTGAATAAATTTATGACAACCCTCTCATCCTGTATTGGGTTTGAAATGAGGGTACAGTTGGCGGCAATACCGAATTTATAGAGGATACCTAAGTAATATTATATATTTAATTTATTTAATACTTTATTGTACACACTAATTATACATAAAAATATGACAGAGGGAATTTAATGTACAATGGAGAGCGTAACTCTAAAAGAGTTCTCTTCCAGCAAACCCAAAGTGGAAAGGAGCATCAATGTTAGCAGGCAGGAGTAAAGTACATTATTGTAACAATTTTCAAACAAAATAATATATATATATATATATATATATATATATATAATATTTTATATAATATATATATATATAATATTTTATATAACAAATTATCAACATCCTTACCTGATAGTTGAAATAACGTCGAATTTACAATGTTATTTCCCAAAGTGAATATTGCTAGCGCAAAGGCGACGGGGATCCAATAGAGATAATAGAAATAATAGTTTTTTATTTTTTATATTTTTTTTTTATACAACTTAGAATGGCAAACAAGCTGACGGCCCACCTGATGGAAAGTGGTAACCGCCTATAGATCGCCTATAGACATGAGCAGTACCATGGACATAACAGAGTATACTGTTTCGCCCATGATACCCCCCATGCGTTGCCATTCCTGAGGACTCAGGTGTTATTCCTCTGTACTCAGTAAATTCACGCCATATCCCACCCTTCAAACCGAAACACAGCCATACAAACACAACTGCTTCACGGTTGAAACACGAATAGGACAGAGGTACCCAAGCAATCGACTTTTGTACAGTCTCCCTCTGGTAAAGTGTAATAGTAAGTGACTACCACGGCCCATAATCACTCACAACACCAAAAGCATTGCAGTTGTGCTGAGGGCTTTTTAAATACGAATATAATATAAATGGCATCACGTATATCTAATCTATTTGTTCTTATGATTATTTCTTACAACCCCAAATATACATGATGGCATCATCAATTAACTTGAAATTAGGGATATCGTTTAGCGATATAATTACCGAAACAAAGTTCACTGCAGCCCGGTTGCTAGCAACTCTAATAGCTCTAAGTGTAACGTTTTTATACCAACACTAGCACATTAGCAATGCCCCGCCCGTAACACCGAAATGTTTCCCGTCCATTTTTTGCGTCCACACCATTTGTAAAAACGTAACAGGCCGGCCGTGGGACGTAAAAAATGTTTACCTAAGTCAATGAGCGCATTTGTACGGAGCTGATGTTTTATTTCTCAAACTGTTTGAAACGCGTATATTACTAACTAAACTAAGAGATATTAATAAGAGGGACCGGAGGGAGACGTTGTACAAAAGTCGATTGCTTGGTACCTCTGACCCATTCGTGTTTCTACCGTGAAGCAGTTGTGTTTGCATGGCTGTGTTTCGGTTTAAAGGATGGGATATGGCGTGAATTTACAGGGTACAGAGGAATAACACCTGAGTCCTCAGGAATGGCAACGCATGGAGGGTATCATGGGCGAAACAGTATACTCTGTTATGTCCATGGTACTGCTCATGTCTATAGGCGACGGTTACCACTTTCCATCAGATGGGCCGTCAGCTTGTTTGCCATTCTAAGTTTTATAAAAAAAAATATTCAAGTAAACCTAATAACGCTATTATCATATCAGTCTTTAACTGTCCACTGCTGAACATAAGCTTCTCCCATAGGGAGGTTCTGGCAGTAGTTGCCACGCTTGGCAGGGAATTGACAATCGTAGTTAAGCTTATAGAGGTGTTTTAAGAGAGACGCTGCTGTCCATCTCTCGACTGTTAAGTTCCTTTAATCACCTCTTACGACACCTACGGGAAAGTATTCGGCCCATTCGATGCCAGGACCACACGGCATACCATCAAATATGAATATTAACAATACCTGCCGTAGACATGATGAACTCTTTATGTACGTAATTTTTAAACCACTCCAAAAGTTAATTTTTAGTTGGTTAATTTATTTGTATTTTTTGACGCGATTCGCTCTTCACCAATTTTGTACCGTCTCTAATTCTTTGTAAGTGATAGGGTTTACGCTCACTTTATTTATAAAGTATTTTAAATTGTTTTAAAATAACCTGTAGTTATAAATTTAATTAAGGATTTCACTAATTATGAAAGATTCATAATTTAAAAATATTTTTATTCTAAAACTTTCCAACGAATTATAGATCTTATCGCGAGCGATTTAGGTCGAATTTCATTCGTGTTACAAGAGCATACCTATTAGTATCGTTAGCGCTGAATGGGCTTGGTAAATTAAAAATATACAATAATTAAAAAAAAATAGAACGTTGAAAAATTATCTTTATTAATAATATAGTATCTAGTTTATTTTAATATTGTCTTGGGACATTACAAACTTTTTAATTATTTAGAAATTAATTCTCTATTATTTAATTTTTTTTTTAAAAACCTGATGGAAAGTGGTAACCGTCGCCTATAGACATGAGCAGTACCGTAGACATGACAGAGTATACTGTTTCACCCATGATACCCCCCATGCGTTACCATTCCTGAGGACTCAGGTGTTATTCCTCTGTACCCAGTAAATTCACGCCATATCCCACCCTTCAAACCGAAACACAGCCATGCAAACACAGCTGCTTCACGGTTGAAACACGAATGGGACAGAGGTACCCAAGCAATCGACTTTTGTACAAAGACATTCAGTTCTAAACCACAGATAATAAGATAGTAGTCAAAACACGAATTTTTCGAAATAGGAAATATTATGAACTAGTTTTTTGCCACGGCTTTTTAAGCATGAAAAAACTAAATGAGATTTAAATCATCTTTAATTAAATACACTTTTATATGAGTTTTTTTTAAGTCGACATTTTTTATGATTTCACTGCTGGGTACGGTTTATTTTTTTTAGCTGAGAAGAACCCGCAAAAAATTCACTGTTAGTCTTTTATATGTCTATTCATATATCACATAATAATATAATAGAAATAATACCCATGACAATACCTTCGAGTTTATATATATATATATATATATATTTATTTATTTATTTTATACAACTTAGAATGGCAAACAAGCTGACGGCCCACCCAATGGAAAGTGGTAACCATCGCCTATAGACATGAGCAGTACCATGCACATAACAGAGTATACTGTTTCACTCATGATACCCCCCATGCGTTGCCATTCCTGAGGACTCAAGTGTTATTCCTCTGTACTCTGTAAATTCACGCCGTATCCCACCCTTCAAACCGAAACACAGCCATGCAAAGACAACTGCTTTACGGTTGAAACACGAATGGGACAGAGGTACCCAAGCAAACGACTTTTGTACAAAGTCTCCCTCTGGTAAATATATACCATCATTATAACCATCACCATATAAGTCTTTAACTGTCAGCTGTTTTGCCAGTAGTTGCCACGCTTGGCAGGTGGATTAGCAACCGCAGTGGGCTTTAGAGATGTTTATAGAGGGACACTGCATCCCATCCCTTGTCCTCTGTTAGTCGTAGTAGTAGTAATTGGGATGAGGGTAGGAATTTTATAATAATATTTATGCATTTCTTTTTAAATAAACAAATATCAATATACATTCCAAGTTCCAACAAATGTATGAACATAAAAAAAAATTAAGTATAACATATCCTTTTTTTCTTCAACAGTTGGGTAAAAACATCTTAAAATATCAGGGGCGTATGAAGTGTCGGCGACATTTGAATCGTTTTATGTTGAGTGGCGCGCATTATCGACAGACCCTTAAGTGGTCCCGTCTGTTTACCATAAGCCCTGATAAGAGACGGACCATAGACTTAGATAGAGACAGACGACGCAAATACATGCATGTGCAAAACAAGAAGATTTTGTTCTGCAAACAGAAAACAGTGACTTTTGTCGTAATAAAATTAGTATTAATACAGTATAAATGTGAGATTATTTGAATACACTATCGGAACTTAACGCGATGAAAAATTGTAAATAGTATATAGGTATTGTAGCCATATTCTATTTACTACAAATCAAAATTAAACAAAAATAGTAACTTTGATCATTACAAAATTAAAGTGGCACAATAAATGACTTACCAGAGGGAGACTTTGTACAAAAGTCGATTGCTTACCTCTGTCCCATTCGTGTTTCAACCGTGAAGCAGTTGTGTTTGCATGGCTGTGTTTCGGTATGAAGGATGGGATATGGCGTAAATTTACTGGGTACAGAGGAATAACACCTGAGTCCTCAGGAATGGCAACGCATGTGGGGTATTATGGACGAAACAGTATACTCTGTTATGTCCATGGTACTGATCATGTCTATAGGCGACGGTTACCACTTTTTATCTGGTGGACCGTCAGCTTGTATGCCATTCTAAGTTGTATAAAAAAAGTGGTAAACACTTCTGAATGCAAAAATAAATAACAATATCAGGAAATATTTAGAATTGACGAAGATTTTGCATAACATATATACAAAAAAATGTGCCCGCTGTGTGTGCCCCGACACAAAAGGGGCCACCCCTTCCCTTCCCGTGGCTGTCGTAAGAGGCGACTAAGGGAAGGCAAGGAATGGGTCAATCAGCATCCCTCTTAAAACATCTCTAAAAGCCTAACTGCGGTTGCCAACCCACCTGCCAAGTATGGCAATTACTGGCAAAACTCCCCTTATTGGAAAGGCTTATGTCCAGCAGTGGACAGTTAACGGCTGAAATAATATTACACAAAAAATATATTTAGATCCCGTTACTGATAATTTTCCTTGTAGTTGAACACCATACGTATTTCAATTCAAAATAAACTCTATGGACAATTTAAGGCCAAATATAGTCGAGCAAATACTCAAGCAGTTGCGATATCTATTTCCATCCATATCTATGTACACCGCCCTTCTTAACATTCTTTAAAATCCTTAAATTTAAAAGTTCACTAAACGATTAAGTTCCTTTAGTTAATGCTAATAATTTGTTCAACATGTCAATAGAGGGCGCTGATGAGATAGCGTCATTGTTGTATGCTTTAAGCTTAAATATAAAAAAAAAATGTTCTAAATTCAAATTCAACAAAATTTTTTGCACATTATGGATATTTTACTTTTTTTGGAGTTCCTTACCTCAAGAGAGAAAAAGGAACCCTTACAGGATCATTCACATGGCTGTCTGTCCGTCCTTCTGTCACAGCCAATTACTTAGAAACTACTAAACCGATTGAGATGGAATTTGGTACATACGTGTATAAGTAAGTTAGTGACCCAAAACGGACGTGTAACTCAGAAAATAAAAAAAAATACAAACTATTTTGTTTGATATACGAAATTCTTGTTATGAAAATATCAAATATATATTTTATTAAAATAAAAAAAAATCCAGTATTTAAATATTACATACATACATATAGATATAATTCAATAATTTATACTTCAATTCTCTCCAACACTCGTGAACTTCGGCATGTAACAGATTAAGAGATCTGCGGGTCTACCATGAAAGGAAATTCCGAAATTTCAGACTCAATTTCGTGTTTTTGTTTATACCAAAATCGGATCAATAAATGGAGTTTAACATTTCGTTCGTCATACATCCTATCGTAAAAGTCCAAAGGAACAATATTTTAACATTTTTAATATTTCCAAATGGCATGTATTATGTAATTTTAACATCAAATTTCTGTTTCGTTTAGCTTCGAAATTTCGGAAAACATTTCATTGTAATACCTCTGTATCTCTGATGAAAGCTAAATATTCATTCTGAAATAGTTCCAGTGGAAACCATAATAAAAATAATAGTTGAAAATTTAATAAAAAATAAAAATACTGCATCCATCGAAAACATTTTCATAATCTCCAAGCATCCGAAGAATATTCACCACAGATAAAATAAAATAATAAGCTATAAAGCGCGAGGGAAAAAAAGTGGAACACGGCACGGTTGTTGGGGCCCGTTCGTGCCCGTGGAATTTTAATACCATCATACATTCGTATGGTTGACAGCTAGTCGTGGAATTTCACGCCTTCTAATTTATACTTCCTCGTTTTGACCATAGACAAGCTTTACACTTCGCCGACGGGCATAGAGAATAGAGCTATTTGCTTATTTAAGTCGGTCATTGTTGGCGACTAAGAAATGAACATTAAATATTTAATCTATGGTATGTCGGTTACGTTGTCTGTGGTTTAGTGACATACTTTTTAAATTACAATATAAAAAAAAATATATTTTAAGTATCTACCAAACAAAGAACAAAGAAATCTTCGCAACCAGACTTTGTCATTCGAAATAAAATAATCCATATGAGTTTAAAAACAGAATTTTCATCGTGCCTCCGATCAAACTGTTTATAATTACTCCTCTCCATTCCAAGGTTGCCTGGAAGAGATCGCTTTTCACGATGAGGTCGCCCATTGTTTTCTTATTGTGATTATTTCTTGTAATTATTTATATCTATAATAAGTTTATTAATGCAATCTTTTGGAAGAAACAATAAAGAATCTATCTACCTTTTCGAC
Organism: Galleria mellonella; assembly: GCF_026898425.1. Classification (NCBI taxonomy): domain Eukaryota; kingdom Metazoa; phylum Arthropoda; class Insecta; order Lepidoptera; family Pyralidae; genus Galleria; species Galleria mellonella. The sequence continues at coordinate 3,373,105 of NW_026442037.1, read as the reverse complement.
ATCGTTTACACGCCTTGATAATTAAAATAACAAAAACATTATTTGTCTTATTAATCTAAGAGATTAAAATACTCTGTTAACCACCATTGATCAAGCAGTATCAGAGACAAACATATGCGTGATCTTTATATATTAAGACGAAGATTCGAAAACTTTGCAAATTACTACACTTGGAATGCACGGCGATATATTTTTTTTTTTCTATTAAAACGCACAAAGTATTAACAGGGATGAACTGAAGGGGCCGCTATTAATCTAATACAGGGGGCGTTGACCAATGAAAAGTAGAACGAGAGGGAATGGTCACTTATTCATTTTAATAAAAAGTTTTTTTTTTTTTTATTATTCTGATTAGCCCATTAACGCTCGCGAGTTCTTTGTTTTCTTTTAGGTTTTACTATATTTGCTTTCTTGTGTTACGCTTTGTTACTTTAGCTGTCTCTTTCGATATCCAAGTAAAAAAAAGCAATGGACTGGACGTGTGGTCCCGGCATAGAATAGGCCACCCCTTCCTTTCCCGTAGGTACCATAAGAGGAGACTAAGGTAACGTAGAGGTATGGAGGATGGGCAGCAGCGTAGCTGTTAAAACATCTCTAAAAACCTATATGCAGTTGCTAACCCGCCTGCCAAGCGTGGCAACTACTGGTAAAATTGCCTTTTATTGTCTTTATTTTTAATGTATTTATATGTATATATAAAAAAATTATAATTATATATTAAAATTTATGTAGGTATATCAAAATATACATACATTAATCCTTGATGATCTATGACATAGCTGTAATGAGCTAACTGACCTGTCTTCATGCTTACCTATCATCTCTCGAGTCGTACTCCGAAAGCGTATAACGATAGCGCAGGCAGGATTACCATTTCATTTCCATCCCATCAAAATATCACTAAATTTTGCTGCCATTTTTATCCCATAACAAAAATTATATATAGCTGTTCTACCTTAACCATTTATACGCTGCGAATTCGACGAAGCGTTTGCTTTATAAGCAAAAAGCGGGATAATAAAATACGCATCGACTGTCGGCGGATGCTTCTGATATTAAGGTGTAAATGCTAATGTTGTCCCTTATTCCGGGACTGATTTCTGTTATCTCCCAATTAAAATGTATATACTCACGACTACAATTTAAAAGGAGGTAAGTCAGAAACATTTTTTACTGTCTCCTACTTTGTTTCTATTATGGTTATATGTAACACTGGGCATTGGTACTTACGACATTTATTTTTAAGAAAAAAAAACTACTTAACACGTCAATATATTGCAAATATTTTTGATTAAAAAATAATATATATATATATATATTCTTTATTGCACTAAAACATACAGTAACAACAATAAGTTAATAACAATGTTAGCAAAGGCGAACTTATCTCTAAAAGAGATTTCTTCCAGTCAACCTAACGCAGGGTACATTGGTACTTACGAAGACATTTAAAATAAATATTTTAAATTATAAAAAATATATATACATATATACACATACATACACACACACACAACACACACACATATATATATATATATATATATATATATATATATATATATATATATATATATATATATAATAAAATAATAAGAATAATAAATAATCAGATCAAAATTCTATTCTGGAAAACAAGTATCTACTTACTCGTATATATTTGGACTGGATAATTCCTATTATTTTATATATATATATGTAAATTATTATATTCTATTCAGAAAAACATTATTTTTAGTCAATAATTTTCCAGAGGACCTGGAAATATTAGTAATGTAAGCCAAACGTCTTTAAAATTACCATAGTTCATAGGTACTGTAACTGCTTCACATCATTTCACGGGGAGACTTCGTACAAAAGTTTTCTACTTGAGCACCTCAGTCCCACTTGTGTTTCTACTTTAATGAAGCAGTTATGGATAGCTGCGTTTCGGTTTGAAAAGTGGGATAAGGCAATGAAATTATATGATGTACCGATCGGTACCCCTTATGGCTTCGAATCCTGTTGCATCACAGTTAACTGCATGATGTTATCACTTGGCATCAATTTGTTTGCTCTTTTAAGTATAACAAAGAATCGTATTAAGTAAAACATTTGATAAAATATATAAAGTACTCAAGAACATCGAACCTGCGTTTATCTTTCTGCTTCCTGGGCCACTATTAAAATGTCGTTAGCCAGCCATTTTGTTATCACGGTACCTCGCTGTTTAACGTTGCAAGTACGATATAACTTTCATATTGTAATGCGTTGGTCTATTTATAAAACGGTTTAAATTAACATTGTAAACTCAATCCATCCAGTAACTGTTTCTGTTAAAATTATTTATAGAGATTTATTTATAATAGTTAAATTGACGAATTAGTTGACGGCCAACCTTATAGGAAGTGATAACTGTCGTTTATAAGGAATGAAAGGATTGTATTTTTCCATGCAACTTAGAATGGCAAACAAGCTGACGGCGCACCTGATGGAAAATAGTAACTATCACCTATAGACATGAGCAGTACCATGGACATAACAGTTTTACCTGTTTCGCCCATGATACCCCCCATGCGTTGTCATTCCTGAGAACTCAGGTTATATTTCTCTGTACCCTGTAAATTCACTGCTATATACACTGTAAATATACTACCCTTCAAACCGAAACACAGCTATGCAAACACAGTTGCTTGACGGTTGAAACACGAATGGGACAGAGGGATCCAAGCAAAAGACTTTCGTACAGTCTCCCTATAGTGTTGATGGTGGTATTGACAGTAGAGTCTAACAGCTCCATTGCCAGAAATTTACCCTATCAGAACAATCACTACTGGACGTTGATTATATATGTTCAGCCTATTATATTTTGGTAAAGCTTGTTATTGTGATAGACATTTTTTGCTAAAGTTGAATAGAGCTAATGATACACATTCATAGTCAGTCACCATAAGGAATACGGAATCTATTGTGATACAGTCGGCACTTAGAGGTACGGTCGTTAATAAAATTTAACCTTTTATATCTCGCAATATATTCGTCTACCTGCCTTATATCAGAAAATGGGAATTTTTATTGACATTCCTTGTGCTGATGAGTTTGTTTGTTAACTCTAATCACTTTAACGGCTCAACCAAATGTTATGAAATTTGGCATATATGTAACTATATGGGATAAGTGATGACATAGACTTTTTTAATTTTTATCATAGACTATTAATATATTGTGTTTGTTTATTTTATAATGGAATGGTAACCCCACTTGTGCTAACAGTATACGCTGGCAGACCACCAGTGAGGGATGATAGGTGAGAATGAAATGGCAGGTCAATTAGCTCATCGTGATAAATATACTTGGAATTCAGCACGATGGTTTCCAGGGGAGACCACGTGGAGGACGACCTGACAAGGTATATTGCTAGCAATGGGACTGGTAGTCCACAATACTTACAATTCTTCCCCCTCCCTCCCAAATAATGTGGTCAGGTGGAGAAGACCAGGTTTAAACTAATGTTCTAGCACTACTGAGCAAGTTTTTGACAGAAACTTGTTGAATGAGTGAGGGGCAGAGGGGGGCTGACGAAAAATCATCTTTCATTGCCATGGGAGAAGACTTTTGCACATTTGTTGCATACTCCAAGGTAGATATTGCCCACACCGGATCTTCGGGTCCAATATATATATTATTGGGTTCCTAAAAAAAGTCCTCTTCCATTTCAATGACAGTGACACCGAGACCGCGTCTCTTTTATAATATTTCTTATAACATTTCTTGGTGCCCTATCGGACTTATAAGCCCCCGAACGTCCCCTTAGTCCGGTACTGCACACGAATAAAGTCGCGGGTAACGACTGGTTCTAATAATAAATTGTGAGACGACGCAAATACTTGTACGTAAACATACATTTTGTACATAAAAAGTGACAGCTGTTAAGCAAATACAACAAGTAAGCAGACGCCATATTAAGTGTTAATAGGCATTCGCACGCCGCCCCAAACGAATAACGTGTTATCTCAAGAAATCTAGATTGAAGCATAAATCCCAACGACTCCAGAATGAATAAGTATTCATTACAGTAAGTTGCGTTGTTTATTTTCAAGAATTTTTATTACTGTTCCTTTTTTATTACATTAGATTAATATAATGAAAAATATATTGTATTAATATGTTTGTAATATCTGATATATATATATATATATATATATATATATATATATATATATATGTATCTATATATTTATCTATTTACTCATTTACGTATTTATTTATTCACAATTTGTGTTTATTGTATTTACATTATTTTCACCGATACCTTTCCTGCACTGGATTACCCAAATTAAATTATTTTCTCTCTAACTACACTGGGTTGGCTGGAAGAGATCTCTTTCAGAGATAAGCTCCTCCCTTGCTAACAAGTTGTTAAACTAATCGTCGCATGTATTGTTTAAGTGCAATAAAGAATATATATTTTTGTTGGCTAATATACATTTTTAAATATGTATTCAGGTTTACTATATTATTAATTAAATATCAATAAAAGATGGGGTCGTACTTTTGACAGCTTTTTTAATTCTCTCTAACATGGCCGCCTTCATAGTGTTGCCCTCGCTCAAGCATAACATAAATAATAACAATATAAAAATATACAATATTTATAGGAATTGGTTATTCAATTAGAATTACTTTGTTTAATCAGGATAAAAGGATTAAATGTTACTTATTTTGGAAAAAAAAAATTAATAAAATCCCTCGTGTGGTCCCGAATGACGTGTGGTACAGAATGGGCCACCAAAGCCACCAAATGGGCAACTAAGGGATCTTAATAGTCGAGGAAAGACCAGTAGCATTTTTCTTAAAATATCCTCAGAGGCTAACTGCGGTTGCCAACCCGCCTGCCAAACGTGGCAACTACTGACAAAAGACCTCTTATGGGAAGGCTTATGTTCAGCAGCGGACAATTACTGGCTGATATAATGATGAATCATTTTAAAATTTAGTTTTAATACTATTTTGATTAAAATGTCTTTTAAAAATAGGGTTTGGTTGCTAATTAATCTCGGCACCGGATATTGAATGATCCGTTTGCTGTAATCCTTGCCATTTTTTTTTTATACAACTTAGAATGGCAAACAAGCTGACGGCCCACCTGACAGAAAGTGGTAACCGTCGCCTATAGACATGAGCAGTAGCATGGACATACCAGAGTATACTGTTTCGCCCATGATACCCCCATGCATTGCCACTCCTGAGGACTCAGGTTATTCCACTGTACCTAGTAAATTCACGCCATATCCCACCCTTCAAATCGAAACACAGCCATGCAAACACAACTGCTTCACGGTAGAAACACGAATGGGACAGAGGTACCCAAGCAATCGACTTTTGTACAAAGTCTCCTCTGGTGATTTCTGTTATATACGAAAAAATACATATTCATTACACAAATACATGCAAAAACATCTCACGAATTATCCAAACGTGATCTTACAATAAATTCCTCTCAATTCTGACACGTTAAAGCTTTGACCATAAACTTAAATTTGCGTTCAATCAGGAAATGGTTTATTCTTGTTTTTATTCCAACTTATCTGCATATTATATCTGTTTGGTCTCGTCTCGAGATTGCTGTAAAATATACCATACTTAACTTCAGATTACATTAAGCCGTTTAAAAGACATATTGAATGCTTAATGCATGAATTCAGAGCTATTTGTATTATATTGAAGCTTGTAGAGGCCTTAGGTTCTAAGTGATTGGATATTTACTTAGATATTTTATCTGCTTACTTTCTTATTACGAACAGATGAACGGGGAACTTTGAAATGAATTTTGTTATTTCTAGAAGCATCCGTTTGGTGTTATTTTAAGAAATCCTTCTTTTTCAATAGCAATCTATACTATACTAGTCTTTATTCGCGTCTTTGTCCGCGTGTCCGGGATATAAAGTAGTCAATGTCCTTCTCCATTCCAAATAATATATGTATAATTTATTATTTTTTATTTCAGACTTGTCCTGAACATTTTTTTTATACAACTTAGAATGGCAAACTAGTTACTAGAGAGAGACTGTGTACAAAAGTAGTCTTCTTAGATACCTCTGTCCCATTCGTGTTTCTACCATAAATCAGTTGTGTTAGCATGACTGTATTTCGATTTTTTTTATACAACTTAGAATGGCAAACAAGCTGACGGCCCACCCGATGGAAAGTGGTAACCGTCGCCTATAGACATGAGCAGTACCATTGACATAACAGAGTATACTGTTTCGCCCATGATACCCCCCATGCGTTGCCATTCCTGAGGACTCAGGTGTTATTCCTTTGTACCCAGTAAATTCACGCCATTCAAACCGAAACACAGCCATGCAAACAACTGCTTCACGGTTGAAACACGAATGGGACAGAGGTACCCAAGCAATTGACTTTTGTACAAAGTCTCCCTCTGGTAAATATGTTTGTAATTTTTGTGTACAATAAAGTATAAATAAATAAATAAACATTAAATAAAATATATTAAAAAAAAAAATACTAGAAAAGCACTTCAGTGTACGTTCTAGCTGTTTCAGTACAGACTAACAGAGTCGGCTACCTCATCATTAATTAATAGTGAAGCGAGCGAATCCCACGAGATGCTTTAGATTTTCTGCTACGATTCAAAATGTTCTATATTTCTATTTAATTTCTCTAAAGACCGTTTCCTTTCGTAATGTTTTATATACATTATACGGAGTTTTCATTTTGTTGACTAAACTCTATCTAAAAGGGTAAGATCATTGTACAATATATTATTTACGACGCTGCTTAAATCAACCGTTAACTGTCCACTGCTGAACGTAGGCATTCCCCATAAGGGGAATTTTGGCAGTAGTTGCCAAGCTTGTCAGTCAGGGTGGCAACCGTTGTTCGACTTTCAGAGATGTTTCAAGAGGGACGCTGCTGTCTATCTCTCTACCAATAAGTTTCCTTGGTGGCCTCTTACGATATCCACGTTAAAGCATTAAGTGGACTACTCTATGCCAGGACTAGGCCATAATTTTGTTTAATACACTCTATCTAAAATGGTAAGATCATTGTACAATATATTACATGGCATGCTTGGCGGACGGGTTAGTAACAGCAGATAGGTTTTAGTAATACTCAAAGAGAGACGCTGCTGCCCATCCCCTGACCATTAATTGTCCTTAATTATCTCTTACGACACCCATAGAAAATGCGAGAAGGAGAAGAGGAGAAAAAAGAAGGCCATTCTGTGCAGGAACCACAGGGCATATTATACTACTAATATATTTTTCTTGACAACTGTAGTCCTATATTTGCAGAGCTAAAACTATTTGTATAAACACAGTACAGTCTATTTTTACCTGACTACAGGAAAAAGGTATAATTTCCATAGGCTATGTTGTAACTGTTTACCATCAGACAAGCTATATGCTTATTTGCCACTTTCATGGTGCAAAAAAATGTTTTCGAGTGCATATTCAAATAGTTCGGACAAAGCCTAAATATCTAGGGACAGGATTGTTAATAATGGGGACGAATGGCCCCATTGACAGCAACATACTCTGTCAAGTCCATCGGCACACCTCTGAAAGTCAATTTCTAATGAATTCATCACGATAGGCGAGTTGACCTATGCACAATAGGCGAGTTGACCTAGGCACAATAGCACAGGCAGAATTATTTCATTATCATGACAAAAAAACCTTTTATAAAGTTGGTTAATAACTTGGACTATATAACAGTTATCAAAGTCCTAGAATACGTTACCCCGCTCGAAATTGTCCCCCCATGAAACTGTTCGCGTGGAAACCAATGCGAATGTGGAGTGCGCCAAATTGGTGTTATTTTTGCTGAACGGCGTAGATAAAAGTAGACTAAAGTACGAACATATAGATATACTAGCTGACTCGGTAAACGTTGTTTTACCATAAACATTATTTCTAGAACTATACATGAAAATACATCGTACTACAATTATCATATTCGATTGTCATCTTGCAACCCTATTGCGGAATATATTTATATATAAATCGTGAATAAACAACACGGTTTGATCGTAAAAGCATGAAAATTTGAATCTGTATGTATTTTTCTATGCTAAATCATAATAAAATAAAAATAAAAAATTTGTCAAAAAAATAAAAAAAAATAAGGGGTGGGTCACCCTTATCATTGAGAGTTACGAAAAATAGATGTTGGCCGATTCTCAGACCTAACCGATGTGCACACAAAATTTCATAAAAATCGATAAAGCCGTTTCGGAGGAGTTTCGTAACAAACACCGCGACACGAGAATTTTATATATTATATATGAATCCACATTCCATAAAAGTAACACGAAAAATACTTAATATTATGTATGTAGAAAATATTTGTAATGTGGACAATATTTGCTGTAACGGAACGTTTAATGAACGAGAGCTTTTTTTTTATAGGACTATTATTAATGGCGGACGAGGGATGGGCAGCAGCGTCCCTCTTAAGACATCTCCAAAGCCAAACTGCGGTTGCCAATCCGCCTGCCAAGCCAACTTCTGGCAAAACCCCCTTTACGAGGAAGGCTTATGTACAGCAGTGGATAGTTAACAGCTGAAATAATAATAATAAATACACACATAACCCCCCTCCTTTCACAAATAGAAAAGGCTTATGTTCACCAGTGGCTAATATGATGATAATTATAATAGTACCTATAATTCAAGCTCTGCTTAGTTTATTACTAGATGTCGCTGTAATTCGTTTAGTGATATTATTTTATTATTATTTCCTCTATAATACAGGTACAAACTCACCGCGCGAATAAAACATTATGTTATTTCAAAACACACGAGCCTTTGTGGAAAGAAATAAATATAAAACACCCATTTTCAGTTGGCAAAAACGGCAGGGGTCGTAAACCTTTACCGTAGTTAGCATCTGCCCTGATAATTTCTCTCACAAAAACCTGACCTCGCATTTATTTATTTATATTCAATTAATTAACACCCAGAGCGCAACGCTCCGGGTTAATGGCAGCACATCCCACACGCTACCTGTTAATAAAATATTTTATGGCAATATAATCGCTTTATAACACCTTATTATAATCCATTTGGACGGCGGAAAAGTAAATAGGTTGTAGGTATTTTTCTAAGGCTGCCTTGAAAAGATTGCTTTCAGTAAAAAGGCTGCCTTATCGCGCTGATACCAATACATACTACAATATAGTTACAAGAGGAAGACATAGTGTCTGTCATATGTCTGTCCCATTCGTGTTTCTATCGTGAAGCAGTTGATATTCAATATATAATAATTTGAGATTGTAATCCCCAAAGAAATCGTAGCAAAACCCAGTTATTTTGATTAAAAAAAACTAAAATACTTAATAGATTTTCATAAAACTTCTATAAAACTAATCTCTATGTAGGTAATATCTACAAATATATTTATAAAACTTATTTATTATAAGATTGTCTTATAAAAGTTTTTTTTTTTTTTTTTAATAAAAAATATCTAAATCGTTTTACACACAAGCACCGGCAGCGCACCTGTGCCGTTGGTTGTTTCATGGGCGGTGGTAGTCATTACCATCAGGTGAGCCGCATGCTCGTTTGCCCCCTGAGTTGTAAAACAAAAACAACCGACGGAGTTATTATTTATTTATTTTTTCATGTAGTTAGCATGCAAATACATTAAAAAATATTATGGATATTTAGTACCACTTAAACCTCTTGGAGTTGTGTATGATACTCCCACTTTATATTTCGTTCTCAAATATCAATATTTACATTCATATTCTGCTTTTTTTAGATTTTTTTGAAGTAACAAACATAAAAAAAAATACTACCGAATTCAGAATCCCCCTCATTTTGAAGTCGATTGAAAATAATAAATTTACCTCGACAATTTTCTACGGAGGTGCCCCACGAATAACATAAATTCCTCGGGCTTATCCAACAAAGTCAGTACGTCATATAAAATATGTGAAGCGCTCCATTTTTATCTGCTACCGGTATTCGTAAGTGATTTCGCGAGGATCGAAGTATCACGCTTAAGTCGGGGGCTATCAGTGCGGAGAACATTTCACGTCATAAATAACAGGGAGCGCTCCACTAGCGCATACACAAAATATGTAGACCTATTCGCCTTATCTATTTTTAAGTTTCGAAGAAAATGTAGTAATTTCTTTTTTGTAAGGCATCACTTTATTGTCCTTTTTCGAGTGAATAGATAACATAATTATGTTACATGAATAATCGACTTATTTATTAATTAATTGTTGCTATTAATTATTAATTTACCAGAGGGAGACTTTGCACAAAACTCGATTGCTTGGATACCTCTGTCCCATTCGTGTTTCAACCGTGAAGCAGTTGTGTTTGCATGGCTGTGTTTCGGTTTGAAGTTTAGGATATGGCAGTGAATTTACTGGGAATAACACCTGAGTCCTCAGGAATGGCAACGCATGGGGGTATCATGGGCAAAACAGTATACTCTGTTATGTCCATGGTACTGCTCATGTCTATAGGCGACGGTTACCACTTTCCATCAGGTGGGCCGTCAGCTTGTTTGCCATTCTAAGTTGTATAAAAGTTGTAATAGTATACTTTTGGCTCTCATCATCATCACCTGTCCACTGCTGGACATAGGCCTCCCCCATAGACAGGCAATCTATGGGGAAGGCCTATGTCCAGCAGGCTATGTAAGCAACGGTTCTGAACTACTTGCATTCATTGTCTCCCTGCAATGCATATAAGGTTGTCGCCCCATCTAGTGGGAGGTTGCCCTACACTGCGTTTGCCCGCACGGGGTCGATACAGAACCTTTCTTCTCCACCGTTTGTCAGTTCTTCGAGCTATGCATGGTAAAATTAATATCATTGACTAACAATCTTATATCGTGTTTTAAAATTAATAAATACGGATAGGGGGGGAAAGGGATTGTTAGTAATGGAGACTAAGAATCCCATTGCTAACAATATACCCAACCAGGTCGACCTCCTCGCGGTTCCCCCTGGAAACTATCATGGTTAATTCCTGATGAATTCATCATGATGGGCTAACTGGCCTGTTTTCATTCTCATCTATCACCCTTCACTGGTGCTCCGCCAGATTATCCCGTTAGCGCAGGCGGGGTTACCATACCATTTTCACCCATCAAAAAAAAAAAGTACGGACAGATAACTGATAATAATATATTTTATAAACGCATTAGATTTAAAGTAATTGAATTTATAACAAAGTTTTTGTGCAAAGAAAATAAACGGAGGCTTATGTTATTACAAATTTAATATGCAAAAAATATGCAAAAAGAACATTATCAAAAAAAAAGAAACATAAATCAATATATAACAATAAAATTGAAACACATCTTCATAAATCGACTGAAGATTTATCGATTAAATTTATAAGTAAGCGGTTTAAAAGTTTATCTCGAGAAACAAAATGTATTTAACCTGAGCACCATAAATCCACCAAAGAAAGTTACGGTAAATAACGGTCTTTAATAAATAAAACAAATTCAACAATGGAGTTGGTGTTGCCAGATTGAATATACATATTGCAGCAATTTTGGGTAAAAAATTTCTGTTTTCCAAATCAATTTTGAAGTAATACCATTTTAGGGAAAACTGAAATGGGTTTGAAAAAGTTTAGGTAATTTCTTTTGATATTCTTGATATATTGTAAACCGTATCTCAGTGTATAAATATAGTAAAATATACCGATAAAAATAGCGTTGTGAACATAAAATAAAAAAAAGTACAATTGAATGAAATAGGGTAAGAGAAAAGAGTAGGGAAGAGTTTTTTTTTTTTCTCTTGTGATTAAATACATGGCAAAACGTAATGAAAATAAACACAAGCTCGTGTTTATTTTTACTACATTAAATAACTGGATGACAATGCAAAAAATCTAATATTTGGAAAAAAAATATTTGACATTTGGCTAAAAATCAAACACCGAATCTGGCAACGTTAAATATAGTGATTCCTGCGACTTAAGGTGGCTTCATCAAAAATGAAAACAGCACTTTGTCTCTCATATTTTGCCGGTGGATATGTGACAAATTATTTACATAAAATTAAAACGGAATATGTATGAGCGAAAAATGGAGGTTGGGTTAATGGAAAACTCGTCGACGGCGCTCGGTACCTATCCTACGCTAGACAAAATATAGGTACCTCTATGATATCGTTAAAAGACAATTTAAATTAAGATTATATTTTAAGGTTTGTTTATTTATTTATTAATACTTTATTGCACACAAAAATTTCTCATTGTTATAATTTATTTTGAATAAACATGTACAACAGGCGAGCTTAACTCTGTAAGAGTTCTCTTCCAGCAAACCCTGAGTGGAAAGGAGCATTAATTACCAGCGGGTAGTGTGCGTAGTAAGAAGTAGGAACAGTAAGGTTTTTTCTATTAAGAAATCATAAAAGTGCTTACCTAAATACAAAGTACCTTATATGAATGTAAGTAACGTTCAAAATATAATAAAAGTCAATAATATATATATATATATATATATATATGTTTGCGCTTGAAGGTGAGAAGCTCTTGGTTGAAATGAAATGCTTGTCCGTGCCTCAAGTTTTATAATAAATTAAAATAAATACAAAAGTGCGTGTAGTTCTATCCGTTAACAAAATTTGAATGTTTGACCTTCTAGCGGTTAAACGGTCTATATCTATGGTTCTAATATTGCAAGTGCGAAAAATTTAACTTTTATTAAAACAACTATAATGTCTAATCTTGAACATGCCCCCGGCCTTGAAAGCTTCAGCTTTCAATTTTAAAACTTCAAAACTAGAATTAGTCATCAAGTAAGGGACATATCTTGCTGTAAGCGCGTCTCACGACACCTGACGATGTGCGAATATCGGCTACTCTAGTGATGCCGTCTTTGCCAGGGAAGATCTTCACTATTCGACCGAGATGCCATTTTAGCGGCGGTAGGTTGTCGTCCTTAATAACTACTAGCATATCAGGCTGCAGTTCAAGTGTGTTCTTCCTTCCTTTAGTCCTTATTTGAAGTTCTGACACGTATTCCTTCGCCCAACGGGACCAAAATTGCTGTCGAATCTGCTCAACTCGTTGATAACGTGTCAGTCGATGAACAGGCGTCTCAGTGAAGTCATCACTAGCAGGCGCAGTAAGTGGACGTCCCACCAGAAAATGGCCTGGACTAAGAGGCGACAAATCTTGTGGATCTGAGGACATAGGGCTTAAAGGACGGGAGTTCAGGACCGCTTCAATTTGTGTCAACACTGTACTGAACTCCTCGTAGGTTAAGTGCGCGTTTCCTACTATACGACGTAAAATATTCTTACAGGACCGAATTCCAGCTTCCCATAATCCGCCAAAATGAGGCGCATAAGGCGGTATGAATGTGAATTGAATATTCTGAGCCGTGGCATATTCTATAATCTGTGACGAACAATTAGCTAAAAAATGTTTAAAGTCATTCATCAATCCAACAAAATTTCTACCATTATCAGAAAAAATCTCACATGGGTTGCCACGCCTAGATATAAATCTCTTTAACGCTAATAAATATGCATCTGTTGATAAGTCACTGACGAGTTCTAAATGTACAGCGCGCGTTACAAAACAAATAAATAAGCACACATAGCATTTTGTCGTCCTAGCACCTTACCCTTACGATTAAGTATGAGCATTGGTCCGGCGTAGTCCACCCCAGAACGCATAAAAGGAAAGCCCGAAGTTAAGCGTTCCTTTGGTAAATCTCCCATAAGGGGAGTAGGGGTCATACCTCTCAAGCGTTTACAAATAATGCAATCATAAACAACCTTCCTTGCTAAGTTTCTACCGCCAATTGGCCACCACGTTTCACGTAAGTTATAAAGAAGCGCCTGTGGAGCTGCGTGCAACAACTGCTTGTGTTCGTGTCTGAATAGTAGTAGGGAGAAAATATGTTTAGATGAAATTAAAATCGGATGTTTTTTATCAAAATTAAAGTCGGGAGAATTTACAATCCGACCACCAACACGAATTAGTTTATTTTTATCAATAAATAAATTTAATTTAGACAAATTATGCTTATTAACTAGAGTACTATTATTTGTGAGTAACCTATACTCATCTGGAAACGATTCTAGTTGAGACAGTCGAGCCAAAGTTATATCAGATTCCCTCAATTCATCGACAGTGAGAGTACCTGACCGTTGAGTATTTTTATTGCGCGTATTATGGATAAAACGTTGTATATATGCGACAGTTCGTCTCATGCGACTATATTGAGAAAATCTAACAAATGGAAATAATGTACGTTCGCAGTCTTGATCAGTAGCGTAGGAATGTGTCACACTGGATTTCAGCTCAGGCAATAGTTGCTGAGAGTCAAATGAATTTAACGATACATTATTGCAACTGAAGTTAGTGTGACGAAGAAAAGATGGGCCTTCCCACCATAAAGCAGAAGATGAGAGATCCTCCATCTGAATACCGCGCGAGATCAGATCAGCTGGGTTTTCCTTCTCTCTGACATGACGCCATGGAAGTTCCTTCCCCAACTCATATATTTCTGCCGTTCTATTTTGTACAAAAGTTTTTTGTACTAAATAGAAGAGTCCTTCTTCTGAGACCTTGCATTCGAGTGCCAGCTGCTTTAGACACCTAACAATAAGAAACGGTGCGGAGGCTGTCCCATACGTTACCGTGTTTAATTGATAAATACCTAACGGTTCAGATGGATTGTCACGCCACACAATCAACTGGAGATCGCGTTGTAATTCGTTTAGGAGACACTGCCTGTACATCTTTTCGACGTCTGCACAAGCAGTGTACCTATGTTGTCTGAAACGAAGCAAAATGTCAACTAAATCACCCTGCACTGGAGGTCCGATTTGTTGAATGTCATTTAAAGACACTCCACTACTGGTGGCGGCACTCGACTCGAACACCACGCGAAGTTTTGTTGTGCTGCTGTGCTCACGATACACGCCGTGATGAGGTAAAAAGAAGTGTGGGGTTCCATATAAAGTTACTCGCGTCATATGATCTAATCCGATGTATTCGTGTATAAATTTAAAATATATTTTTTTATAGTTAGAATTACGTTCTAATTGCCTCTCTAGTGCCAAAAAACGACGTTCAGCTTGTGACAAAGATTCACCCAAAACAGATGGCGACTGTTTCAGTGGCAAGCTGACGCAAAACCTTCCGTCACTATTGCGCGTGGTAGTACGAATGAAAGCTTCCTCACAAGAGCGTTCTTCGTCAGTCTGTATGTCACTAGTTTTAGGCACCTCTTCTAACTCCCAAAACCGTCGTAACTGAGTGTCAATAGATTGAGTGAAGTTACATTGGACAGACGTATTGATATTGTGCGTGTTAAACTCAATAGGCCCTGAAATAATCCAACCTAACCTTGTATTTTGTAAAAAGGGTCCATTGGGTAATCTCATTTTACCCTCGCATAATAAGTCCCAAAATAAGTCTGCGCCTATTAAAATATCAATATTTTGAGATTCATAATATTGTGGATCAGCCAGCTGTATATAGTCAGGTATCATAAACGACTGCGCGCGTTGACTATACATAGCAGTAGGTAGCGTAGATGTAATGTGCGGCAACACAAAACATTTAATGCGTGCGGAGTAATTGTCAATGCGTGATTTGATCTCGATATCACATATCTGTGATGACGTTGTTACTGTGTTGCCGACACCTCGAATTTCGCAAGTGGACTGTATTAAATTTATATTAATTAAATCGCATAGTGGTTTAGAAATAAAACAATGTTGACTACCACAGTCGAGAAGCGCGCGTGCTAAGTGAAACTTATTGTACCTATCGGCTATCTCGACTATAGCTGTGGACAATAAAACGGGTCGCATAGTAGATTGTTTGTGAATTAAATTAAAATTATCTATGTGTGTACTGTTTACTCGAGACGAATGAATTTGCGCGGGGATGGACTGCGCGGGCGGTGCGACGGTCGCGGGGGTCATTTGACTAGAACCCGGGGTTTCGTTGTCGGCTAGATGCATTGATACGACCGCTACTCGATCAGTCACGTTATTATGAATAAGCGTGTTGTGTTTTTAAAACACAGTCTGCAAGGTCCAAATTTGCACATACTAACTGAATGCCCTGGACGTAAACAGTTCTCACATAATTTATTTGCGGTTATAAATTGCAGTTTAGCGTCTAAGTTAGTGTCCAAAAATGTTTGACATGAATAAAGTGGATGATCGGCGTTACACATTAAACACGATTTCTTAGTAGACGTGATTCGACCTTGCTGTGACTTATTGGTGGAAACATTGCAGTGCACTTTATGATGTGATGTTTTATGTGACGGATAATGTGACGATTGTTGTAAAGTCGCGTTTTGAGTTTTAACGTCACTGTTAACTCTGTGTGAAACTAGCAATGTTTCCAACATGTCAGCCTTGTCTCTAAGGAACATGAGTAAATCATCTACCTTCAGTGAAGAAATATCATTAATATATTTTCGTGTGGTGCATTTAAATTGTTCCCATTCACGTTCGGTGGTTTCATCTAACTTAGACGTTATAATAAATATAATTAACGTATCCCAGTACTCAGTAGGCTCACCTAATATTTTTAATGCGCGTAAATTTCTAAGAATAATATCTGTCAGTTTTCTGAGTGCATTATTCCTTAGAAAGTTTTTGAATAGTGAATAAGGCCTTAACGTGGTTATGCACCAACAGACTGCTATTGTTGTATCTGTTGAGAAGTAGTTCCCATGCTACCACATAGTTACTAGCAGAGAATTCTAAGGAATCGATAACTAACTCCGCGCTTCCCTTTAGTGACGATTTTAGGTAGTGGAATTTCTGTATATCGCTAATTTCATCGGAATTGTGTACTAGAGATAGAAAAATGTCTCTGTATTCGATCCAATGCTCATACGTTCCATCATATACAGGTAGGGAGATGGTCGGAAGTTTTATAGACTGTGACGCCCTATTACTGCCCTTACTGGACGCGCTAGTGACCTCTACCGATTTGAGCAAACATTCAGCTTGAGCTAGTGCATGATAATAGCAATCTTCAAACAATTCTCGTTGCGTCAGCTGTGAATCTAAATCTGAATCTCGTACAATTTTTTCGATTTTTGTTTGAACATCGCTAAACTCTGCAAATAAGCTTGTAATACCTTGCATGCGTAATTTTACATCGGCACATTTTTGATTAGTTAATTGTTCGAGGGTAATATCACTAACGGCATTAGAAAATTTAGTAAGCCTGCTTTTTAATATGCCACGCGTCTTGACTAGATCCTTTAGCAATTCATTATCGTTTTCATTATTAGCGACTAGCCTATTAGGGGATCTTTCACGATTTATTTTAACACTAGCCTCATTTATACTCATTTTGGCAAATTATGAAGGTACTTACGTTTGATTCTTGGTCTGTAAGATCAGCCTGTGCTAGCTGCGACACAAAGCTGCTTCTTATTGCTAAACACAAGAACTGTAACGTGACTAAAGGCACGGTGTGACACAATTGAAGCGAAGGAGATGGGGTTAGGGAGGATGGCAGACCGTTCCGGAATGCGCTTATGGACGATTGCTGTCTGCTGCTGCTCCTCCGACGCCTTAACCTCGATCCTTACTAGATGTCTTCTCACTTCTCGTAGTCCAAAACTTGTGCGATGAATTGGCATACGATGAGTCCAATGGTCGCTGACTCGTACTTTTCGTATTATTATTCGGCAACGAAGGTCCAAAACACGTATGTTTGCGCTTGAAGGTGAGAAGCTGCTTGGTTGAAATGAAATGCTTGTCCGTGCCTCAAGTTTTATAATAAATTAAAATAAATACAAAAGTGCGTGTAGTTCTATCCGTTAACAAAATTTGAATGTTTGACCTTCTAGCGGTTAAACGGTCTATATCTATGGTTCTAATATTGCAAGTGCGAAAAATTTAACTTTTATTAAAACAACTATAATGTCTAATCTTGAATATATATATATATATATATATATATATATATATATATATATATATATATATATATATATATAAAGTTCTTTTGAAAATATCTGCAATTGCATCATGATGTTGTGTTGAAAATAACTAAAACGCCTTTTTTCTTGTGCCAAACCTAATAAATATTTACGCTTTACTTTTTTCCTGCCTGCCACGAAAATGTGCTGTTGTAAATATTTTTATATCTCTATTTGTTCATCTACGTTTCATTTGAACAATGTTATCTCTAATTATAATTAATTAAAGCTATAATAACTTTAGGATGTGATAAATTTTGCCGCATCGGGCAAACAAGAATTGCTATTCTTAAAGATATACTATATTGACAACGATAGAGAAAGACATGTAAATCTTTTTACATTTCACATTCCTTTTTAATGATACATACAAACATACATATCTGTCACGCCTGTCTCCCTGTCTTTTTTAATCATCTTCTGCCTTTAATTATGCAATTTTACAGCCCCTCGTTTTTACCGCTCTGGGCAATTGCCCCGTTTGCACAATTTGAAAATTTACTTTTCTTTGATAACAAATATCAAATCATAATTTAAGAATAATTTAAAATAATATTTTTCCATTCTCCTCTTATTGCTTGAAACGATTTGTGCTAAAATTTTATAAAAAGCTTGTTAACTTTTAGATACATATATGTAATAGTAGACTGCATTTTATAGTACCACTGCTTGTAAAAATAACATAAAACTATCTTATAAAATACATTGAGAGTGGTAACTAGCGTCTACATAGTAGCACATACTTGTTACATGAAAACTAACTGAAATCATTGAGCGGTGAGATTACAAGAAATGACTACTCATCATTAGATCAGCCTTTAATGTCCACTGCTGAACATAAGCCTCCCCCTTGGAAGGTATTTCCAGTATTTACCACGCTTGACAGTTGAATTGATAACCGCAGTCAGGCTTTGAAGATGTTTTAAGAGGGACGCTGCTGCCCTTCCCTCGCTCTCCCTTGGTCGCCTGTTACGACACCCAGAGGAAAAGAATAGGGTGTTCTATTCTATGCCGGGACCAAACGGCAAACTATTCATACATGCTTAAAATTAGGTAAGATATTAATTTAAAAATTCTCTTCTTTTAATATCCTTTCTAATCCAACATGTCCACATTACCTTCAGGAAAGGTATATTAATTTTATTTATATATGTATTAATTATGTATTTATGTTTAGCGGTACGGTTATCACCATTGTACATTCTATAGTTTTCTTTCAGCTTCTCAAAGGTTGATTGTAAGAGATCCCTTTATGAGATAAGTCCGCCATTGTATATTAAATCTTATAATGTGTCTAATGTAAATTATGTACAATAAAGATTTTACAATACAATACTAGCTATAAATGACACAGATTTAACTGCTTCAATTAGGATTTAAATTTTCTACTTATTTATATTATAACTTTGTCTATCAGTGTATCTAAATTTAATTTAAACCTGTCCAGCTATTTAAGAGTAAATGAATAACATGAATGACATTCAAATTTATTCTCCTAGAACCGGAACTAATCTGTCAAAAAAAGTATAAAAAATATAATAATAATAATAAGATTTATTGCACATAAAAATATACATTCATTTCTTAGTTAAATATAAAATATAAAATGTAACATTATGCCCAGCACGTTAGTTTCTAAACTAGGTCTAACCTGTACCTTAGACACTAATGCCTTCAAAAAATGCAGGCGAATTGAAAATTTCCTCCCTTTGGACGTCGATTGAAAGTATTTCAATGACATAGAAACCGATAGCGCAATAAAACGACATTAAAACGAGCCAATAAACTTAGCAACACGTACTCGACGTTGGAGTAAATAGAAAGCCCCCTTAGAGCTGCCACATTCTGCATCGAATTTTCATTTCGGCATTTTCCGCTAGGATTCAAATTCTGTAGGAATTTTAGGGGATGTCGGGTCCAGTAGGGTAGCCAAATATTTGTAATTTCGTGAATTACTGCCTGACTGACGAATAACGGGCGTGTGGTTAAGTTAAATTCATATTACGTGGTATGGTAAGTCCACTTTAATCATTTTACCCAAATTTTATTAAAATAAATTAATAATCTAACAGATTACTGCGACTAACTTTAGTTTTTATTTATTATATTTGTAATAATCATTATATCTGCACACATTTTTTGTACTTTTATTTAAAAAAAAAAACAACAACAGAGTTTCTCGCTCGTTCTTTTTAACTGAAATTATATTCCGAATTAGCTTCATAAAAGATATTACTGTTAAACAATATTTATAATTAAATTTACTCGAATATATATTTTTTTTTTATTTTAGTAAACGTATAATTTAACGTTTACTAAGTAGTACTTTGAAAGCCATGTAATCTCGGCATAGAATGGGCCACCCCTTCCGATCCCATCGTAAGAGGCGACCAAAGGAACATAATGGTCGAGGAATAGGCAGCAGCGTCGCTCTTAGTGGCGTACCAGTGAGGGATGATAAGTGAAGAAGAAAGCAGGTCGATTAGTCTGGCATGATATTCCACGAGAAACAACATCGTTGTTGATTTCTATTGGGAACCACACAGAAACTGATCTGATTAAGTATATTGCTAGCAATTGTCATATCCTATTACTAACAATACCCCCCCCCCCCGACACTCGTTTTTTTTTTTTTATTTAATTATCATACATAAATACATTAAAAAAAATTGGATTTTTAGTACCACTTAAACCTCTTGGGCTTGTGTGTGATACTTTACATTCGGTTCTCAAATGTCACTATTGGACAACGCTTGAATGCGATCCCGGTACTACTCTAGCGAGCTACCCCTACGTTTGAATTGCCCGATTCAGGACAAACCCTTACAGCAATCAATATGGATGGCCTTTATTCATCAGCGTACAATGAATTGCTGAAATGATGAATGATGACTACTTGTCTATAATAATACCAAACTTATTTGTCCGAGCATTTACGTTTCCCTGGCGACCCATAATCCGGAAAGTTCGTGCCTTCGCCGGATACTCGCATCGGCCCCTCAAACTTGTGACAGAATAAGCTATGAAATTTGTAAGCAATGAAATAGTTCGCCGAGCAATTTATGCGTCGTAACAGCCTCGATGACGTTGATGAAGAATCGATTTCATTTTACAAATTTTTGAACTATTTCTAAATTAAGAAATTTCCAATTCTCCTGATTCTTTTTGTGAATATGTTATGCAATTACATCACTAATTCTCAAACGATTTTATCAATTTAAACAATAATTTAACATTTTTTTTCCCATAAAAAACACTAACTTCAATCATGGCGAAATCGGTTATTTTAATTTAAAAATTAATCAACTGAACCGATTTTGAAAAAAAATCTATGGGACCAATTTCAACATATATATTTTCATCTTCAAATTTAAATTCAAGTTCAAATCATCAAATAGATTGTTTGCAAACACTTTTAAATAGTCATTTTTATATATTACAATTTAATAATTATTAGTTTACAAAACAGTCTGTGATACCCATAGCGCCGCTCAAGTGTTGCCATCCTTGAAAACTTTTTTTACTTGTATATCCCTTTAAATTGTAACTCAACTATGCAAGCAAAAATGTAACAAAAAATAAAACATTCAAAACGAGAATCTTCCATTGGTAATCGTTCAAAAACAATCAACTGTGAAACGTCACAAGGCACCATACAAAGAAATGGCGCTGACAATTTATGACGCCATTTTCACCCCGCTTTACGTGTGTAGAACGTCGCAACCGTTAAATTTAAAGCCACCGTAGTATTCAATTTTATGTAAGCGTTAAACTTGCCGTCAATTAATGAGAGGAGTAAATGAAGCATCGCACTCGGAGAACGGTGACCGAGTTTTAATTGAAATAAGCATGCGGCAGAAGTTGAGCACTCGAGCGCGTCGTGTGCTCTTATATATAAAGTTCGTAATTTAGATGAGAAATTAATAATGCCTGGTCGTAAAGGAAATTATGTTGTTGTAAACGTTATTAAGTATTAATTAACCGTGTGACGATGGAACGACACTGTCACTACTTCTCATCCTTGGGATGATGTTTGTAACACATTGCATGATGTTCATCATATGATATCTGAATGTACGAAATACAAAACACAAAGGGAAGTATTGATACAGAAATATAGTCTCAATAGTAGTAGGTAAATAGAATTTTCTAAGATAATATGTAACCTACGTTACTCACTGTTAATGTATAATTCTGGGGGGAAAGGGATTGTTAGTAATGGAGACAGAATCCCATTGCTAGCAATATACCCAACCAGGTCGACCTCCTCGCAGTTCGCCCTGGAAACTATCATGGTTAATTCCTGATGAATTCATCATGATGGGCTAACTGGCCTGTTTTCATTCTCATCTATCATCCTTCACTGGTGCTTTGCCAGCATATCCCGTTAGCGCAGGCGGGGTTACCATATCATTTTCACCTATCAAAAAAATAAAGTATCTTTCTATAAATGAAAGAATTTCTAAAATCGGTTTTTTTAATGGATGATAATAGAGTGATGACTCCGCCTACGCTATCGGTATACACTGGCACCAGTGAAAGAGGATTGGTGAAGATGAAAAGGCAGGTCAGTTAGCTCATTGTGACGAATTCAACGATACATTAGTCACAATGGTTTCCAAGAGGAACCGCGTGGAGGTCGACCTGAGAGGGGTATATTGATAGCAATGGGGACCACCCCATTACTAACAATACATTCCCCCCTCTAAAATCATCGAATTGTTTTTGAGAAAACAGAACTTTAACCCGTTATTAGTATACACCGTGGTAGCCACACCAGAACCAGTGAGGGATGACAGGAGAATGAAGTTAGAACAATGACTTATAATGACGAATTTACCAGACATTAACCATTATAATTTTCAGAAAGTACCACGAGGAGGTCGACCTGTCAGGATACATTTCTAGCATTAGATCCACCAGTATTAACAATCCCGGTAATATTTACAACTAAACTTCTAATACGTGTCCACAACTTAGCAAGTTCAAGCAGTAACTTGGGCTGTAACTTGGTGTTAGTTGGTAATGGACAGTCTGATATGAGAGTCTGACATTGCCGCGGCGCAAACTTGCAAATTATTCTACGTTAAAATTATTAGGTCTGTATGTGGAACTTGCGCGGTGTCTAAACTTCATACATACATATGTGTTAGACATTATTGGGGCTGCCATCCGTCCGGAATTTCCCGGATTTGTCTTAGTTTGAAGGGCGTCCGGGGACCGTCCGGCAGGGGTTTTTGAAAAGTGTCCCGGGGTATAACTCGGACACTTTTCAGGGGAAATCCGATTTTTTATAGATAGGCGAACAATTGAAATAAATCTTAGTTACAAATTCATCCACAGTAACCCTGTTTTTATATAACAATATTTTTATTTGTAAAAAAAATATTTTTACAGAAGTGTCCGGGGAAAAAACCATATTTCGCCCAAATGTCCGGGATTTTTGCCATGTTCATCCGGTGTCGGCAATTTAGGTGATGGCAGCCCTAGATATTATGTGTGTTGTGACAGACGAAACTGGTATTTATTGCTTGGTTGCACTCCAGTCTGTATTAATCAACGGGTTTTTTTTTTCTAATGGATGAAAATGGTACCAGTGAGGGATGGTAGGTGAAGATGAAGCTGGTCAGTTCGCCCGTCATGATTTATTCATCAAATGTTAACCACGATGGTTTCCAAGGTGAGACAGGTGGACAAGGGTGGAGTTATCTCTGACAGAGATCTCGTCCAGTCAACCCAATACAGTTGGAAAGCATGTCGTTGGCGGGCAGCTAAAGTGCAACGGGAATCGGAAACGACAGGCATGATAAGTTCATAAAAATCTCGCTGTACAGTTGTATATAAACTTTAAAACTCTCACGTTACATGATTTATTGTTATCATTCCATTTTACCCGAATTATCGCATTAAATCCCGTCTCTTGCCATAATTGAGAAATAAATCACAAGATACCTAATTTTGTACTCAGATAAGAAAGTTTTACCTTGTTTGGATATTGGATTATCTCACAATTTATCCGTCAAATACTTATTGTTCCAGGAGACTTTGTATAAAGGCTGTCGGTTTGGGTACTTTTGTCCCATTTGTGTTAATGGCGAAAAGTAGTAGTGCTTCAAGACTGTGTTTCAGTTTGATAGATGAGATAGGGTAATTAAATTATGTGGTACGAAGGCATAATATCTTAGTAGAACGGGTACTGGGACATCGCAGTATAAGTAATGCATACCCATTATGCTTTTTATGTCTATAGACTATAGACTTGTTTGCTATACCAATACTCATAAAAACTGTAAGCAAAAACTGGTCATGATGATGATGATGATGAAATCATTAATAATAATGGCTTTTTTTTATACAACTTAGTACGGCAAACTAGCTGACGGCCTACCTGTTGAAAAGTGGTAACCGTCGCCTATAGACATGAGCAGTACCATGGACAGCAGAGTATACTGTTTCGCCCATGATATCCCCCAAGCGTTGCCATTCCTGAGGACTCAGGTGTTATTCCTCTGTACCCAGTAAATTCACGCTATATCCCAACCTTTAAACCGAAACATAGCTATGCGAACACAACTGCTTCACGATAGAAACACGAATGGGACAGAGGTACCCAAGCAATCGTTTTTTGTACAAAGTCTCTCTCTGGTAAAATCTGTACCGATAAGGTGTCTCTTTTCATTTAAGAGTTTCCTCTTGTCAGTGTTCTATAACTACTGTACTGTACTGTACTAATTTATGTATTTTCTTCCAGCCAGCTGAATTCATGCATTTTCCCCATACCATATATTTCATCCCCCTATATGACATGACACTTAGTGTTCCCGATAAAATACGGGTTATTTATTTTATCAATATAATAAATTGTAAAGCAATTTCTAACTTATAATAATAAAAATAAAGCCACGAACGATAAAGTTATGGAATGAGCTACCTGCCGAGGTTTTCCCAAAAGACTACAGCATGGGGTTCTTCAAAAGGGGGGTAAAGAGGTTTCTTCAGGGTCGGCAACGCGCGCATAATACCTCTGGTATTGCAGGTGTTCATAAGCTAGGGTAACTATTTACCACCAGGTGGGCCGTATGCTTGTTTGCCACCTCAGTGGTATAAAAAAACTGCACACATAGTCAGACCAGTATATATATAACTGGGATGTCCTATATTATAATAAACTAAGCAAGAAACATCTGGGAGCACAACCTGGAACATTTAAAGCAGATTCAATTTAAAATGTTCTTTTCATAAACTGCTCCGACTAGGAATCTAACCCGGAACCTCATTTAAGTAAAACAACGTGCCGACCACTGCGCCAAAGAGGCATACTTAAATCAGATATACTTAATAAATATCAAAGTTATACATTACCCATGCTACATCTCTCACTGCTTTCTTTCTATTTGCCCTTATTTCCATAAATCCTTCCGTAGTACTTACCTGAAACAAATTGAAAAATTAAATTACCAGAAATAAAACAACTTTTAAAATAACATTTTTACTGGGTACAGAGGAATAACACCTGAGTCCTCAGGAATGGCAACGCATGGGGGTATCATGGGCGAAACAGTATACTCTGTTATGTCCATGGTACTGCTCATGTCTATAGGCGACTGTTGCCACTTTCCATCAGGTG
This sequence comes from Galleria mellonella, assembly GCF_026898425.1. Lineage (NCBI taxonomy): Eukaryota > Metazoa > Arthropoda > Insecta > Lepidoptera > Pyralidae > Galleria > Galleria mellonella. The sequence goes on along the minus strand of NW_026442037.1, from coordinate 3,347,514 downwards.
GGCCGTCAGCTTGTTTGCCATTCTAAGTTGTATAAAAAAAACATCCATAATATATATTATGTAACATCTACAATTTGATTTTAGTGATGTTTTAAGAAGGACGCTGCTGCCCATGCCTTGGCAATTAAATTCCCTTAGTCGCATCTTACGACACCTACGGGAAGAGAAGGGGTGCCCCATTCTATGCCAGGAGCATACAATGTACCTACACCCGTTATTATAAATACATATATATATTTGGCCTCTGTCTTTAGGTACATATCTTGCATTTTGAACTTTATAACTCATAACTGTATTAAGAATTGACTTACTTTTATAAAATAATACTACAAAAAAAGTTATCAAATATGTCCAACCATTTTTTGTCATGCACTTTCCTATGAAAAACATTTCATTTTTATTTATACGCGTATATATATGTAGTAGCTATTTCTAAGCACATGGTGGCCATAAATTTACTGAAAAAGCCACGCCAACGTTTTACCATCATCAACAGCTCGCCCTCCCAGGGGCGCCCTGAGAGCTTTCGACCATGAAATAAGTTTCGCCTTGTTTCTACGCGTTTCTTCCAGAGATTAATTCTTCTAAGCATAAAATAACACTTTTGTAATAGAATTTGGGAATTGAGTGATAATACAGCCGACTTTAGATGCGCGATATAATTGAATTGTCTTAAAAAGATAATGTAAGTTTATTATAACTAATTTAAGCTTAAGTATAAGGCTTGTAGGCCTTATATTATTTTGGTAATGTGATTGAATTATCTAGTTGAGCCCAAAAGGATAGATAGATAGATACTCTTTATTGTTTCCTCCAAAAGTTTACAATAGTTAACTTATTCTAGATATAAACAATTACAAGAAATAATCACAATGAGAAAACAATGGGCGACCTTATCGCTAAAAGCGATCTCTTCCAGGCAACCTTTGGATGGAGAGGAGTAATTATAAACAGTTTGATTGGAGGCACGATGAAGATCCTATTATTTCTATATATGGAGATGTAATACATGTAATATTCATATACACACACACATACGCACATGCATAGAAACTACTAAATGAATAAAAAACTAAATGAATACGTAAAAAACAAAGGAATTACTATTAGGCAAAAATATATACAATTATAAATGACTGACTGAAAGAAAACTCTTTATTTTTTCCGCCAAATAACAATTCAGTTTTTTTTTTCTTTTAATAGATGATAATGGAATGGTAACCCCGCCTGCGCTATCTGTATATACCGGTGGGGCACCAGTAATGTATGATAAGTGAAAATGGAAGAGCATGTCAAATATCATATCGTGATAAATACACGTGGAATTCAACACGATGGTTTCCAGGGGGAACTACGTGGAGGTCAACCTAACGAGGTTTATTGCTAGCAATGGGGCTGGAAGTCCGCATTACTAACAATCCCCCCCCCCACTAATAACAATTTAGTTACATAATAATATGTACAGAAAAAGAGGCAAGAATAGATGACTTTATCACTTAATAGCAATATTTTCCAGACATCTATTTTTTAACGCTACCTATTTATTCTTTAATTTCCAAAGGTTGTCTGGAAGAGATTGTTTAGCAATAAAACCGCCTTTTGTACTACACTATACGTATTGAAAATTGTTCAACAAATCCTGTTATGTTGGTGCAATAAATTGTTAAATAAATTAAAAAAAAAACCTTAGGATCATCATCATCATCATACCAGCCGTTTACTGTCCACTGCTGAACATAGGTCTCTCCTATAAAGGGGGGTTTTGTCAGTAATTGCCCCACTTAGCAAGTGACCTGATCCTTCGACCATTAAGTGCCCTTAATCGCCTCTTATGACACCCACGGGAATGGAAGGAGTGGCCTATTCTATACTGGGAAAAAAAGTTTTTCTCAAAGTTGGATTAATTTAGAATTATTTTTTACCAGAGGGAGACTTTGTACAAAAGTCGATTGCTTGGGTACCTCTAGCTCATTCGTGTTTCAACCGTCAAGCAGTTGTGTTTGCATGGCTGTGTTTCGGTTTGAAGGATGGGATATGGCGTGAATTTACTGGGTACAGAGGAATAACACCTGAGTCCTCAGGAATGGCAGCGCATAGGAGGTATCATGGGCGAAACAGTATACTCTATTATGTCCATGGTACTGCTTATGTCTATAGGCGACGGTTACCACTTTCCATCAGGTGAGCCGTCAGCTTGTTTGCCATTCTAAGTTGTATAAAGAAAAAAAGAAAAGAAAAAACTAATGTAGATAAATAGAGAAAATATAAGGAGTTTGCAACAAGACGCTTTTGATTTTCCGATTTGAAAAATTCTTTAGATAAATGATATACTTACAGATTGGTCCCGTAGAAATTTCATCAAAATCAGTTCAGTAGTTTAGTTTTTAAAGCAAAATAACTTATTAAGCCACAATTGATTTTTTTTTGTGGTAAAATTAAATTATTTTGTAAAATAAAATGTTATATTACAAAGTACTTGTTTCAATTGAACAGGATTTGAAGATAGCTACAAAAATCCAGTTGCATTCACAAACTGCTTCTTTTTTAAGTTGGTTAAAAAAACATATTAGCTAATAACATTATATTAGTATTCGACTTTAATGGCATAAGTGCTTCGGGCGGGAATTCATCCCCTGTCATTGATGGATGATATTGGTCCGCCTGCAATTATTTACCACAAGTGTGTTTGATCCCATCAATCGATTGAATGGTATAATTTTTCCTATAATAAAAACGTGTATGACGCGACTTTTTGGATTGACGATGTTTATTGTAGACTCGTGGAATTTTAAGTCCTCAACCGACTTTATCCTTTATCTCCCTATACGACAATCCCTATATGGCCTGGGATAGAGCTGGCTGGAGGAAGATGCATGAATTAGTTGCACCGACAAGAGGAAACTCTTAAATGAAAATGATGATGAAAATGAACCGACTTTATAGAAGAAGAGAATTCTCATTTCGTTTGTTTTTGTTTTTTTCATATTTGTTGCCTCATAATAATGTTTTTATTTATTCAATTCAAACCGAATTAAGTTTTTTTTTTATCTAAAAAAAAATATTTATAGATCGGTTGAATAGACATGTTATCAAAGTCGAGGCAGTAATTTAGTTTGTAAATCAATACCACAGGTTTTGTCATAATTTTATTCAGTCTTCTTTTTTGGTGAAACTCGATCTTAATTATAGAACAATACACATACAAGCCCCTCCCTCCTCTCACCATAAGGGAAGGCCTTTTTTCATCAGTGTACAATAACAGCTGATATCATCATCATCACACACTTGTTTGCGTAGTAAAAAAAAAATATATATATATATTTGTTATTATAGAAATATAATGATACGATGTCAACTAAGAACATTTCAAACGTCGCAAAGGACTAAGCTATCCCATAGAAATGTCCAGTTAGAATTTCCAAATTTAAGACCTTTTTGTTTACATCGAAAACTGATACTTATTACAAAGACATAAAGTCCAGTAACAGTTGGAAGTGATAGGAAACAATCAAAACTTGGATGTTATATTCATAGTACTATACTGATATACAGATAGACTGACTTATATTTAACTCTATCGAGTTAACTTTGTTTTAGACGTTTCCATTGTCCCGTTTGATTGTTATTGAGCTTTGAAACTAGATACTTGTATCTTATCAACGAGATACAAGTTGCACTTGATTCAAGTTTCAGATCCCCCATTCATGATAGTGGATGAAATGTTCGACTGAATCTATTCATTGTGATGTTTCTAAAAATAATTAAATTATGTTCAACAAACTGATTTTAATGTAAAAAAAAAACTAGTTATTTTAATTAAAAATTAACTATTAAACTCATTTTAGAAAAAATTTCTATGGGGACAACTTGTAAGTACAGATATTCAGTATTGCCTTAATGTGTTACTATAATTGTCACATATTTTTCACCACATCTGCCCTTCATACGCTTTCTGTTTTTACTCAATGTTTATCTGGTAGAGAATGTCATATGGCATTAAGCTCGCGACTTATACAAAGTTTTATTGTGCAATAAAGAATAAATAAATAAATAAATATTCAGCCAAAAAAAATTCAGCTCGATTTACAATTGATGGAGTTATGAGGTAACAAATATAAAAATAAAAATACAATACAAGCGAAATGAGCACCTCCTTCTTTGTAAAGTCGATCGAAAATAAAATTTTTTGGAAAAATATAACAAGATTTCAATTTTAAACATACATTTTTAACATTGTAATTTGCATAAAAAAGTGACCGACTAATTCATAAAAACGTCAATTCTTTCATAAACTTGTATCAGCTATTGAAATGTTTTATCATTTTGTTTTACAATAATTTGTCAATTTGAAAAACAACGTAATAAAACTGCTTTTTTATGCAACTTACAAATGGCATACAAGCTGACGGCCCACCTAATGGAAAGTGGTAACCGTCGCCTATAGACATGAGCAGTACCATGGACATAACAGAGTATACTGTTTCACCCATGATACCCCCATGTGTTGCCAATGTTCCTAAGGACTCAGGTGTTTTTCTTCTGTACCCTGTAAATTCACGCCATATTCCTTTCAAACCGATACACAGCCATGCAAACACAACTGCTTCACGGTAGAAACACGAATGGGACAGAGGTACCCAAGCAAACGACTTTTGTACAAAGTCGTTGTACTTTTTGGTAAATTAACACTGTAATAATTAAAAGAGATTTATACAATGTTTTAAATTTTATAAATAACTAGCGACCCGCCCCGGCTTTGCACGGGTACACATTACATCACGTCACATTAGAAACCTCTAAATTTATTAGTGTTTTTCTACAATATTATGCATGTATTATACATATAAACCTTCCTCTTCAATCACTCTATCTATTAAAAAAACCGTTTCAAAATCCGTTGCGTAATTTTAAAGATTTAAGCATACATAGGGACGGACAGACAGCGACTGCGACTTTGTTTTATACTATGTAGTGAAGAGATAATTAATTGCGCATTTTTCATTCATAAATTCAAATTTTTATTTTTACGTAAATTTCGAGTGAGCATTACCAATTCCGAAAACGACACCCGATACAGTGATTCCATAATTGATTTTCTCTGTCTGGTCATTTTCACTGGATCCAATATCGAATATCGACGTACGGTACATTCTTTACATAGTACATTTTAATTTTTTAACATTTTTCGAGCGGAGGGAATATCTTTTAACGCCCAAATTGCCGGAAATTAAACTGAAATTGTTTTGCCAATTAAAACGACGCTCTGTACCATAAAAAAAAAATTAAATGAATAACATTTTTAAAACATTGTGATGATATTTAGAGAATTCGAAAAGAAGGAAGTTATTGTATATATATATATATATATATATATATATATATATATATATATATATATATATATATATATATAATATTCACACGAAAATGTAATATATATATTCCACTTGTAAATAACATTGTTAATGCATTTATAAATATTGTGAGCAAGGGTGGACTTATATCTGACAGAGATCTCTTCTAGTCAATACAATTAGAAAGCATGTCATTAGCGGGCAGCTAAATTGTAACAACTATTTATACTTCAAATATGAATAACTAATCAATACATAAACAAATATACAATGTTTAAAAATTATGTACCGATTTTGATTAGACTTTTTATTTTATTAATGACGCTACTAAGCATTTGCCATTATCACAACAATCTATTAGCATCCCACTATTGGAGAAAAATCTCTATGACACATAAACTTTTAACTTACCGATTAGATAGCACAGTATAATAATTTACTTCGAGTTTTCCTTTTATTTTTATTTCATTTCAGCAAGTACACTTTATAGAGAATTAACAATGTTATATTAATTTATACGGTACAATAATATTTTTTTTAAGCTACCCCTCCAAAAACATGCGTACACAGCTTGATCAAATCATAAACACATACTAAACAAGTATATTGTGCATATATGCACAACATAATTCATGCATCAGGGGGGAAAGGGATTGTTAGTAACGGAGAGTGAAAATCCCATTGCTAGCAATATACCCAACCAGGTCGACCTCCTCGCGGTTCTCCCTGGAAACTATCATGGTTAGTTCCTGGTTCATCATGGTGGGCTAACTGGCCTGTTTTGATTCTCATCTATCACCCTTCACTGGTGCTCCGTCAGCGTATCCCATTAGCGCAGGCGAGGTTACCATACCATTTTCACCCATCAAAAAAAAATTCATGCATCAAAATTATTTACTCACACATTACAACTATAAAGGTGAATATACAAATATATACACACATATGAATAATTACACACATATATCGTCATAGTCGTAGAATACTGACGGATCTATATGTAATAATTGTCAGATCCGTCAGTATTCTACGACTATGACGATATATCCGTATATATCACAATTTATATATTACATTTTTATATAATATCTATTTATATACTTTTTATGTTTTTATAAAGGTATTAATAAACAAAAAGCCTTAAAATATATCTACCGAACCCAATTAACGCGTTTTAGATACTGGCTTTATTTCTTAAAGGAGCAATCTCTTAGCCTTACAAATACGATCGTCAATAACTTTAAGCGAGCATTAAGTTGATTCGTGTATGTAATTAAATCCCGTGCCCTCCGTTAACTCTGTGAGCATGTCGCGAGATACGGGATAATTCCCCTTATTTAATTCTTAACAAGTGACAAATATTCTGATTTTCTTTAATGATTACAAACACAACTGCTTCACGGTAGAAACACGAACTATATCTGTTACAGAAATCTTTCTATTAAAGTGGCAAAATAACATTTTTAGGAGGTATTAGATTAGACAAAATAAAGTTTTTAGTACAATTGTGACAAAATTAGACATGGACCACATGTACAAGGACCTACTATGAAATGTTTTCCGAAATTTCGGAGCCAAAAAAAAAAGGAATTTGATATTAAAATTACATAATACATGCCGTTTGGAAATATTAAAAATGTTAAAATATTGTTCCTTTGGACTTTTATGATAGGATGTATGACGAACGAAATGTTCAACTCTATTTATTGGTCCGATTTTGGTATAAACAAAAGCACGAAATCGAGTCCGAAATTTCGGAATTTCATTTCATGGTAGACCCGCAGGATATGTTTACTGATCGGGATAGAAAACCAACCTACGTCCTTCACCACCCTATATAGTACGTGTATATCAAATTTCATAGTGATCGATTAAGCCGTTAAAGAGCTATAATGTAACCAACAAACAAACTCGCTTTTACATTTATAATATTAGAGAGGATTTACTAGCAATCTCATTAAATATTTAACTAATGTACTGAGTCTTTTTCCATTAAAAATATCCTTAACAGAATATTACATTGCTTGTGGACCTCGGTGACAGATTGTCCATACACGCACCCCTAAATCTTTTACCTTCCTATGATAGACGTTTCCAAATTGCGTTAATTTTTAATTTAAATGAGGGTCGTCAAATTCGTAATTTCACTTTCAATTTCAAGATGATATTGAAAATTACCTGCTATCTGAACCAGTGATGTGTCAAGTTTGGTTGATTCGAGTACTGACTCGAATATCTAGTATGTATTCGAGTTCTGTTACAACTAAACTTGATCGGAAGTTCCAAGTTGTGTAAGGAGCAATAGAACGAGCTATGTTGGGTCACTCCCTCATTAACCACATTCCAAACGTAGAAATCTGAAAGCGTACTGGATGCAAATGTATAGCTCTAGTAGTTTCCAAGTTGAAGTAGAGAAGAGTAGGCCACATGAGTAAGGATGGACGTTGGAGCCGTAAGATTGCAGAGTGGAAACCAAGAATTAACCGGAGTAAAATGACAATGCATGCGCTATATGGATAGAACGGTAGGCAAGACTTGAATGCGCATGGCGAAGAATCGTTTTTTTTGGCCAAATCATGAAAAGGCTTATACCCAAGAATGGGTGAACAATGGGCTTAAATAGATAGACACAAGTACTCATGTACTCGATATACAAAATACGAATGCACAATAGTCTAATAGGTTTCGACTTCACGCCATACTCGAATACTAGTCATGTGTCTGTCGTAAGTTTTTATGTTCCTTCACAACGTTTCATTACTTGTTTTATTGATTACTAAATGATTCATTATTAAATAACTAAACATGTATTCCTTTCAAAATTAGCAGAAAATTAAATAAATCAGAGTTTAATAAATTAGTTGAACAAACTATACAAGTGCTCGAGTGCTTATTCGAATCTTTAAATTCGAATCTATTCGATTCTTTTTAACGATTATCAAAATACATAAATATTAAAAAAGGCTGACTTTAGACGTCACTAATCTGAACCTCATCATATATAAGTTACCTTCAGGACTAATATTTGAATGCCTGAGAAATTCATATTTCATTTTGCAGTCCGGATTACGGTTGGATCAGATAGAAATAAACCTAACATCAGTATATGCAGTAAATACTCTATATGATAACATATATAAAATACTAGCTATTTTGCCCTTTTTAGCTCGGATAGATAGAATTTTCGAAAAAAGAACTTGCCTGTATTACTTAATATAGGTTGGATTTTTAAAATCGATTTAGTACTTTTTATCCAATACAAACAAACAATTTAATCTGTTTACTTGTATAATATAAATTTAGATAACACTTTTATTTTATTTATATTATATTTATGCAAATAAATTATTATTATTATTATTAAAAACACTTAATAAGCAAAGATTATAATGTGGCTATATGGTCTCGGCATAGAATGAGTCATTTTTGTTTACCTATGGGTCTCCTAAAAGATGACTAAGAGAACTAATGGTCGAGAGAGAGACAGCTCTCTTTAAAACATCACCAATGCCTAACTGCGATTGCCAACCCGTCTGCCAAACGTCGTAACTGGCGAAACTGTCGAAACTGGCAAAACCCCCCATAGAGGGAGGTCTTTGTTCAGCAGTAGTCGATTAACGGTTGATGGCATGGTATATTAGTAAAGTTTGAAGTTCCTAGACCAAAAATAACCTCTAGCTGTATGACTGAACATTAACATGTTCTATAGATACCCACCTACAAAAGCATAACACCTTAATTCTCAGGAATGGCAACGCATGATGAGTATCATGGACGACACTATATTATGTGTATAGTATGTCTATAGACGACGCTTACCATTTGCTACGCTCGAAAGCCCTGATTAAGGGGTTTTCAAAAAATTACTATAAGGCATTAATGATTTTGAATAAAAACAACATGTGTGTATTAACAAGGATTCTCATTGGACACTGCAAATTAAACAAGCATATGGCCCAACTATGCTTATGCCCAAAAAAAGTTTGCAGATTTTGTCGCAATGAAGAAGAAACGCCGCAGCACTTAATTTATGGCTGTAATACATAATATATCTCTTTTGGAAAATACACTCTATATCCTGAGGAGATATAAAATGACACTACAAAAGTCGATTGCTTAGGTACCTCTGTCCCATTCGTGTTTCTACCGTGAAGCAGTTGTGTTTGCATGGCTGTGTTTCGGTTTGAAGGGTGGAATACGGCGTGAATTTACAGGGTACAGAGGAATAACACCTGAGTTCTCAGGAATAGCAACGCATGGGGGGTATCATGGGTGAAACAGTATACTCTGTTATGTCCATGGTACTGCTCATGTCTATAGGCGACGGTTACCGCTTTCCATCAGGTGGGCCGTCAGCTTGTTAACCATTCTAAGTTGTATATAAAAAAAAATTCCTATCACTAATAGGAATTAGCAGCGAACTTTAGAAAAGGGTGAACACAAAAGATCATGGGAAGGTTGTAACGTCACAGGTTTTTTGGCTGAAAAAGCCCATCTTTTAATAATAATACCATTTTTTTATCAGGTAGAACGTCAGCTTATTTACCATTTTAAGTTAAAGTAAAAAAATTAATCCACTTTTATGACTAGTATAAAACTAGTTCAATACATCAAGGAAAAGCCTTTTACAGGTCCCTCGAAAAGCTTTTGTCGCGGTAACGTTCGTTGAATTTCCTAGCAATTTTCCAACAGCACTTTTATTTTAACGGAAATAACTTATTGTTCGTATGGAACATTGGATTTATTGTATTCAATAGATTGTTATAAAAATTGCTTAGTTATATTCTTAAGAGACTTCTGTAATTAAAAATTGTGTACCATATAAAAACCGAGTTCAGTTGCGATAAACCAGTTCTTTTGTTCTAAAAATTAAACTATTGTACCGATTTTGATAAAATTTCTTTGGGATCAATCTGTAAGTATGTTCTTTTAAATAAAAAAAGCAATTTCTAAATCGGTTTTAGTCTTAACGGAATTATAAGGTAACGAACATAAAGAAAATACAACCGAATTGAAAATCTCCTTTTTTTTAAGTCGGTTGAAAAGAATGTGATTCTGAATTATGTCTAATTCTTCTTTTTAAATATTTTATAGAAATAATTATTATTTTGCTAACACTGGTGCTCAAACTGCAAAAACTACGCCGAACGGTTAACATTAGACTCCGAGCAGTGATCTATTAATTTGCTTAAAGACACCTCGTTTAGATGTGAAACACATGTCGCAAAACGTGCGTGAACTTAATAGCGGTCGGTGATTAACGGCTAATATAGAAGGTTGTGCAAATTTTGGTAGTAATAGTGGTGGTCGATCTTCGAGTATTGGCAGTGACACCTATACTAAAAGTAGCGGAATTGAACAAAATAATTTAAAATAATTTTTGCTATCACGTTAAGCGAATCTTCTTCGCCAATTCTGAAGCGATTTTTTGTAATTCATAAAACTTCAAAAGAAAATGGGAACTCCATTGAACAATATTTATAGATACATAATTTGCTCATTACTATTAATGTCTAACCCTCCCCCCCCCCCCCCCCCCCCCCAGTTTAATTATATTAACAAGATGTACATTACAAGATGTGCCTTACGTCCCATCAATAAGACATCCCATCATTCACCGGTGTATGTTTGTTCACGAATGATATAGCTTTCTGTTATGAACATGTAATTGTATAACACACATAAATTTATGGGACGTAACCACCATAATGAATTACCACATAAACCGCCGCAAAAGTTCGCAACACGATACAGGAACGCGATAAAATTAAATCAAACATACATTTTGATTTAATTTTATTGCCTAAAATAATGTTACATATATCGCGCCACAGCGGGAGTTGGAGATGATGTGTTTAAATTATTTTATTCTTCAACGAGATGTGATTATTCGAAATTCCAAATCATATAGTATTTAATATAAAAATCTTAAAAAAAAATGTCTATACAGACTGCCCCGTAAGTTTTTTTTTATACAACTTAAAATGGCAAACAAGCTGACGGCCCACCTGATGGAAAGTGGTAACCGTCGCCTATAGACATGAGCAGTACCATGGACACAACAAAGTATACTGTTTCGCTCATTATACCCCCATGCGTTACCATTCCTGAGGACTCAGGTGTTATTCCTCTGTACCCAGTAAATTCACGCCATATCCCACCCTTCAAACCGAAACACATCTATGCAAACACAACTGCTTCACGGTTGAAAAACGAATGGGACAGAGGTACCCAAGCAATCGACTTTTGTACGAAGTCTCCCATTAGTATCTCCTGTAAGTAGTGGACCAACGGGTTCTGGGAGGTAGTGAGACCTATTTATTTAACAAAAATACTATTTATAGTCCTAGGTCTTGTAGTTATTAAGGTAAGCTTTGTTTTCAAAATATGGTAAAAATATCATTCATGTAAGCTAAATATTAAATTTTACCATATTATTTTTTTATTTTATTGTTGTTTTTTTACTCAAAGCAGTTTTTTTTTTTTTTATATATATAGATGAAAATAGTATGGTAACCCCGCCTGCGCTAACGGGATACGCTGGCAGAGCACCAGTGAAGGGTGATAGATGAGAATGAAAACAGGCCAGTTAGCCCATCATGATGAATTCATCAGGAATTAACCATGATAGTTTCCAGGGGGAACCGCGAGGAGGTCGATATGGTTGGGTATATTGCTAGCAATGGGATTCTCAGTCTCCATTACTAACAATCCCTTTCCCCCCTATTCAAGGTAGTTAAGAATACATAAGTCTTCCTAATTAAAATTATATTCAAGCATATTGAACAAAAACAAGAAAATTAGAACATAAAATACATAAATGATTTTTAATTCATAATTTTTTTTTTCCGGCTAACCTATAACACACCCGCTATTACTAGCTCTGGAAAGTGAACTAATAAAATCACGTAATACAGTATCAAGTGTTGAAGATTTAATACTGGCTGTTGACACTGAGGTTTTTTAGAACAATGTATTATTTTTAAGCTTGTTCTATGTCAGATTTTTATAAGACATGTCTCGTATATTTTTCACTAAACTTATTATTTTATATCACAAATACATATATGTTTTATTACTGCATCCTGCTATTTACAACATCAAGAAATACAATCGAGGGCTCGCTTTTTTGGGAATACGCTTAAAAAAACACAAGAAACATTAGCAAATAGCTACTTATCATACTGTCCTACTTCCTTTCGTTGCGTTGTACCATAAATAAACATTTGTTTGTTTGCTTGTCACTCGTTTATCTTCTTTACTGTCACCAAAAAGTCACCAGAAGCATAGACAATTCTGATACATAGATTAAAAAAATGTGCCTGAAAATTTTCAGTTCCAACGACCGTTTCTTTTTAAAATAATATGAATTCAAGAACATTTATAAAAAAAATCATAAAATAATGTAAATAAATAAAAAACAAAAAAACATGTAAAAATAAGTCGCAATCTAGTTAAAGTCCTCATCGATAAACCAACCATAGAGATATTTTAATTTTTAACTATAATTTTTCTACCAACTTAAAAAATAAGGAGATTCGATTGTATGTTTTTTTTAATGTTATAACTCCGTTAGTTATTAACCAATTTGGAAAATCCTTTTTTTATTTAATAATATATATTTACAGATTGCCTCCATATAAATTTTATCAAAATTGATCGTGATAGTGGACTATCCACTGGCACTACGCTGGCCAGACGGTTTGGTACAGTATTTTACTTCGAGTTACTCCTCCAATAGTAATTTAAAAGGCAAATGACTTGTCTGTCTCTAGACAAAGAGAGTTATTTAAAAATCATATTATGTACAAAGAAATGTCTAAAATAATTTGATGAGATATTAATATTATCTAGTTCTCGTATGTTCAGCATATATTCAGCCTCGTTATTCTCATAAAACATAATGAGATTCAGGCATATTATTATTCTAATCTATCTATCTATCCTATTTAAGAGCTGCGCTCTTGTCGGTGGAGCTCTTGCCACTCACTACGATTTTCAGCGAGGCTCTTCACCCCTTAATACGACACGACACCAACTCCTTCCTTGATCTGCCTGATATGACTATGTCTCGGTCTCCCTCTCACCCTTCTTCCTTCTATCTTACCTTCTATTATAATGTTCATAACTTCGTCGTGTCGTATCAAGTGTCCCAACATTTTTCCCCTTCTGTCCTCAATAGTTCTAATAATTTGTCTTTTTTCCTTAACCCTAAGCAGGACCTCCTCATTGCTAATTCGATTATTAATCTAATATATGTACTGTTGAATTGTTGATATCACTATATGTACTCCAGTTACATTACTGAATTATACATAACCTAGAACAGCACTACTCACATTCAGTGTTGCTAACTCAGTCACGAAATTAATAGCTGGTCTGTGACTGAATATGGTCAGGTTTCAAGATTTGAACACTTGCAAAGTTGTTTAAAAGCGGTTGAACAAAAATCTTTAATATATAAATACCTCGTGTTAGAATGTTTGTTTTTGCTAATCTCCGAAAGAGATTGATCGATTTTAATGAAATTTTCTAAATGTGTACTGCATTTGTTCCGACGTGAAGGATAAGCTAGCTTTTATCTTAGTAATATAAAAATGCATCTGATCGGTAATAGTTGGAGGCAATACAAAGTTTTTCAACTTAGGTAGTTTAACATAATATTGATTTTAATCACATAACTGAAGACTGTTTTCTACCAAAAAGTTACTTCAATTGTGACAAAACTATGTATTTTAATATGAAAAGTAAACTAAACTATAAAAGCGGTTTTGATAAAATTACTATGCGACTAATCTGTAAGTCCAAATCGGTTTATAATATAAAATAATATAATACTTATTAAGACAACATAAGGTCCATTTTATAATAACTAATGAAAGAGTTATGAAATCGATTGATAAAAATTAGAAATTCCACTGACATTTGTGTTTCGGTTTGAAGGAATAAACACCTGAGTCCTCAGGAATGGCAACGCATGGGGGGTATTATGGGCGAAACAGTCTCTGTTAAGTCCATGGTACTGCTCATGTCTATAGGCGACGGTTACCACTTTCCATCAGGTGGGCCGTCAGCTTGTTTGCCATTCTAAGTTGTATAAAAAAAACACAGGTATACACTAAACAGGTATTGATGTCACGACTATACCTGTAAAGTGAAACGCTCAAAACCTTTACTAGCAAAAAAGTAATTTTCCAAAAGGGAACACTTTTAAAAACTGTGCCGTAAACATAAAAACTGAAGAGCTCAGGGGGAGAAAATTAATCTATTCAACACCTCTCGCAGCTTCCTTACTTTTTGACATTCGATATCAACGACGAAGATAGATATACTTTCATTTTACAGACGCAGCGAATCGTGGATATCAATCAAGTGAGTGCGATATTAGATTTTGACGCATTCATATTTTTCACCGTTGGAGTGATAAGCAAGGGTACGGCTTACTTGATTCAAAGTGGCTTTTTAATGACCATGTAATTTTAGATGTAGTCATTTAAAAAACTATATTTTTTTTTACAACTTAGAATGGCAAACAAACTGACGGCCCACCTGATAGGAAATGGTAACCGTCGCCTATGGACATGAGCAGTACCATGGACATAACAGAGTATACTGTTTCACCCATGTTACCCCTCATGCGTTGCCATTCCTGAGGACTCAGGTGTTATTCCTCTGTACCCAGTAAATTTACGCTATATTACAAATAAACGTTATTTATCGGCTTTACAGACACAGCTACACTTAAACAGGGTGGAAAGGGATTGTTAGCAGTGAAGTTTAACAGCCCCAGTGCTAGCAATATGCCTTATTAGATCGACTTCCACGTGATTCCCCTTGGAAACCATCGTGTACAATTCTTGTTGAATTCGTCACGATGGGCTAACTGGCCTATCTTGATATACTTGACAATAGATGGCGTTGTTAAGCAACACTAAGCCGTATCTAAATATAATTTCCATAAAATACGATTTACCAAAAAAAAAAAATACCGAGCTAAGCTCCATTCATCATGCAAGCATCCAGATACTATATATATATATATATATATATATATATATATATATATATATATATATATATATATATATATATATATATATATATATATATATATATAATTGAGATTTAAAAGAGTAACTGTTGAGTTCCTTGTGAGCTCTTCTCAATAGATAACAACTTTCTGAAGCATGCAGTAGATTAAAGAAAAAGATTTAAAAGTGCTTGTCAATAAGTCTATTTGAATAAAGATAATTTGAGTTTGAAGTTGGTATCTATCATCATTCCAAATACTTTGTGAGGTAGGCAGGAGAACTCCAGCCTTCCTCGGAAACTGTATTTTTTTATAATACTTAAAATATCAAACAAACTGACAGCCCACCTGATGATAAACGGTAACTATAATCTATAGACACGAGTAGCAGTATAAACGTCACAGAATATACTATGCTACCCATAATACAGGGGGTACTATGAGTAGTATAGTATATTTTGTGTGTTTCGTTACCATTCCTGTTGTATGTGCAATATGTGTTCCATACCATATGTTGCATCTGATTAGGCCTAAACAAAAAGTCTATTTATTAAAATCTAGCAATTCGGACCAGCTTCACGCGGATAGATAAAAGTTTCAAAATTAATAACTATTATTATATATACTAGCCTATATGCTGCTCGCTAGTAATATAGATTTCTTTGGTAAAAGAATTATTAAAATCGGTTTAATAATTTTAAACTTTATAATTTGTAAACAAATAAACAATTAAATCTTTTTTCTTTGATTAAAAATAAAATTATTTAAAGAAATAAAATATTTTGACAAAACAATATCTAATTATTTAAACACAGTTTTATTACATAATGGTTTTGTTAAACACTATTTGTTTAAAATATTAAACAGTGTTTAAAATATTGTTTGCAGTTATTTCAATTTAAAATGTCTGCATAACATATCATTCTTCAGGTATATATGTATGTGTAAATATAGATATTATATTAAAAGACTAACAAAAGAGAAAACATAAGACCAACGCCGTCTGTAATATCTCCAATTTTTAAAATGGAACAATGCAGCTTTGACGCAGCAAAGCTCAGTGGATCAGCAGCTAATTGGCATCCCAGTTAGGATAGGATGATAGTACAGATTCATTACTTTTTCAGACTTACAGGCTGTTAGTTGAACAAATAATAATTAGTTTTTTTTTTTTTTTAAACAATTTAAGGACATGAACCAAAAAAGGAGTGTTGTTTTTTGGGTTCGTCTTTTCTAACTTCTAGCAGCGTCTCTCTTAAAACATCTCTAAAACCTGACTGTGGTTGCCAATCCGCCTGCCAAGAATGGCAACTACTAGCAAAATCCCACGGGGAAGGTTTATGTTCAGCAGTGGACAGTTAAAAGCTGATATTACGATGGTAACTTCTAGATGCCTAAACAGATTACATCCCGAGCGATACCAGTTTTTTTTCAATATAAATGTAAAACAATAAATATAATATTAATGAACTATCTACTACATAGAATTTCTATACTTAAAATGAGATTCAGTTCTATATATTATAATAAATTAAGAGAAAATCCTGCATTGAGAATATATCGGGAATTTACTGCAATTTCATATTACTTCACAGTGCCTACTAGTACTGAGTAGGGTGTGTGTACAACTACACATTTATAGGAAGTCTCTGTGTTTATTATTATTATTTCAGCCGTAAAATGTCCACTGCTGGACATAAGCCTTCCCCATAAGGCGATATTTGTCAGTAGTTGCTACACTTGGCAAGCAATTAGGCTTTTAGAAATGTTTAAATATATATATATATATATATATATATATATATATATATGTCCTCTGTGTATATATTACTTGACAATTACAAAATAAATTCATTATTTATTAAATACTTTATTGCACGAATACTTTAGGAACTGCTAGCAGTAATTTAAAAATTCTAAGTCATCAATCTAGTAATATCTATCTTTATACTAGATTTCATAAAGGGTAGGCAGAGAAAATCCTGTGCCAAATATCCTTACATACATCTTTACATTATTATTACTTTAACAGCTCTTCTCATATATAAATTGTGGCTTGAGAGACTCTTGATTCCATCCTCATATAAAATACATATATAGAGCGATATATACATACCATTAACGATAAGGTCGCCCATTGTTTTCTCAGAAATAATCACATATTTCTCGTAATTGTTTATATCTATAATAAGTTTACCATTATAATCTTTTGGAGTAAACGATAAAGAGTATCTATCTGTCATCTGATCAAGATAAGTTGACAAGAAGAATTTCTTTCAAGAAAGAAGTCCACCTGTATAAGTTGCATACTAAGCAGTCATTTTCATTATAACCTGATAACTGTGCCAAATGCGAGTATACAATATTTTTTTTTATACAACTTAGAATGGCAAACAAGCTGACGGCCCACCTGATGGAAAGTGGTAACCGTCGCCTATAGACATGAGCAGTACCATGGACATAACAGAGTATACTGTTTTGTCCATGATACCCCACATGCGTTGCCATTCCTGATTCCATTATATAATACACTAGGTTATGTTTATTTCAAGTGAGTATGTTTTAAGATACAAATAGATATTTTTGATTAAAAAAGCCTAGTGTTTTAAATCGGTGGTTTAAGATCTTGGAAACTTCTTCCGCATTCTGCCATTAGAATGGAAACGACTTTGAAATTTGCTGAAACTTATAGCTACAAGAAATACCAAAAACTAAAATTAATTCGAGTTACTACAATCGAAAACATGACCTACATTCTGTGAATCAGAACCAGAATTCCACGACGGCATCTGTTACAACACTGATTAATTGATGAATGGGACTCTGACATCAAATAAACTGTATAACGCTTGAAACATTCAACAAATCTTTGCGTTTCAAGTGCTCATGTCAAGAATAAAAACATCTAATGAAGTCATTAATCAATATAATGAATTTTATTGTTGAATCCAAAACATGAGCAATGTCGATACTGCTTCGCTATCTGTATATTAGGTTTCTCTAAACGTTGATGGCGAAAAAAAGCTCATTGCCAATTTCGACATCACTTATACCGGAAATATATAATATATATTAAATTCAATCGGGCTCTTCGTTGCTATATTCTTTATTGAATAACAGATATTTAATATAATCTTTATCAGGCCAGTGTAGAAATATTGTAACTATATATGTGTCACATTTTTATATTTAGAAATAATAGAATTTTCATCGAACTGTTTATAATTACTCCTCTCCATCCAAAGGTTGCCTGGAAGAGATCGCTTTTGGCGATAACGTCACCCATTGTGTTCTCATTGTGATTATTTCTTGTAATTGCTTACATTTATAATAAGTTTATTATTGTAATCTTTTGGAGGTAACAATACAGAGTATCTATCTATCTATATATGATATGATATACATATATTGCCCATTCGTATTGAGTCCTGTTATTTATTTGACAGTATGGTCACCCCACATCATCAAACTCGCCGGATATGAGCTGCTGTAATTACCACTCTGCTCAGCTAATAAACGATAGTAAAATTCAAGTACAGTGAGCACAATGATAATAACAGAGAGAAATATATTACTACTAGCTGTTTCCCGCGGCTTTACTCACATGAATCGGTAACTATAGTATTCTGTTCTGAGTTACGATATAATCTATCGTATTACCAAATTTCAATGAAACTAGTTCTGTCATTTGATCGAGTATAAACATATAAAAATCAACGAATTTTCACATAATAAAATTGACTTCTTTTTCAATGTCTTCCACGCAAGGTTGTCTGGAAGAGATTGCTTAGCGATAAGGTCACCTTTTGTATCACTTCTCATTAATATTTATTGTTTTTAAGTGGTACAGTAAAATGAAAATAAATAAACAATATTAGTAGAATTCCATTTATAAAATTTTTTCTTGTAGATTTTGCTAAAACAAAGTGAAAAAAATTATATTGTTTGAAAACCTCACTATTCTTATTTTAAAATCAATAAAATTCACCGATGAACGACGAGCTGTTTTGCAGATATATTTGGTTTAAATAAATATTTGAATTTAGAACGCGGAGCTGTATGTATCTATGTATACTTTGTTCTGCAAAGTAAAACAACTGTTTGAAATTTATCAAAATTAATGCAAGACCAATAGACGAATAAATAAAAATCGGTTCAAATTTAACGTAAAATATCGTATAACATTTGAGACAAAGAAAAAATATATACCAGAATTGAATGTATATTTTAGGTTAGAATCTTTTTTAAGAAGTAACATAAAAATAATTTTTCACATATATATATATATACATCCCAAAGAAGGTCGACGTCAGGCAGGTGGCCGGTCGTAAAACTAAAAACCAAATCTTTTTGTAATATGGATAAAATCATATTACGCCGACCCCAAATGATTGGGATAAGGGTAGGAATATGATGATGATATATATACATTTGATGATTAGATTGATGGTCATTTGTCTATAAATAACTATTCGTACTTTAAAACTGAACTTATATCTAAACCGTTACCAACCTTTTTGAGACCAGCATTTCGCAGTGCCCTCTGCAGTTTGGCTGCACGCGTCGTCGACAGAAATACTACAGGTTCTTCTAATTCTTCTTTAAAATCACTTTCTATTTCTTTCTTTGGATAATCTATTTCTCTTAATTCCTCTTTTGGTACGAAAAGAGGGTTTTCATAATAATTCACATTAATATCATCATTGTCGTAGCAAACGTCATTAGATTCAATAGCTGCATCGTAAGTTTTCTCATTTGAATCATCGCTATCAGGATAAGTGATTAGATAGTTGTCGTTGATTCCACAATCATCATTATTACAATCCTCGATGACTACAGTGTGTACTGCAGTAAAAGCACTCCACTTGAGTCCATTTGAAAAGCGTCCGCATTCCATTTTAACACTTGTCAATTGGCACGTCAAATGTTATGTCCGTTAAATTCACAGTCAACTATTGTGTTTGTTATATGTTATAAGTTTTCTAAATTTATCTATTAAAAACGTTTCTTTTAATTCTGAGAAGCTAATAATAATATTTTTTTATTATCAACTGAACGAAATATAATACTATTACGTAAGAAACCTAGAAATATGACTCGAGAGAACTACCCGCAAGAATATTAGTAGTACTATCAATTCTCAATAATGTTTTAATATAACTAAGTGACTAATTAATTATATATAAAAAAAAAAACAGAACCACAACAAGCAATGTCTAAGACAGAAGAAATAAACTCTCAAAGTCATCAGCCCTTAGCAACAAACGAATATGAATGCAAATATGAAGTAATTGCTAACAATATGCCCTATTAGGTCAACCTCTACATGGTTCCCTCTGGAAACCATCGTGCACAATTCTTGTTGAATTCGTCACGATGGGCCAACTGAGGCAACCAGCTGCTTCAACCTCATCTATCATCCTTCACTGGTGCCCCGCCGGTGTATATCGATGAGGCCCTCCTTCGCGATTGAGTCTCTAATTATAGTCGTACCAAATTTTTTTTTTTATACAACTTAGAATGACAAACAAGCTGATGGCCCACCTGATGGAAAGTGGTAACCGTCGCCTATAGACATGAGCAGTACCATGGACATAACAGAGTATACTGTTTCGCCCATGATACCCCCATGCGTTGCCATTCCTGAGGACTCAGGTGTTATTCCTCTGTACCCAGTAATTTCACGAAACACAGCCATGCAAACACAACTGCTTCACGATTGAAACACGAATGGGACAAGGTACTCAAGCAAACGACTTTCGTACAAAGTCTCCCTCTGGTAGATATATGTACGAAGCAAAATTCATTGTACTCATGATATTTAAAAACAACAAAACCCTAGCTATTGACGAATGAAATGTAGTAGTAATAAATGAAACTCTTTGCATATTATACTTAATAGTTGAGGCAAATAACAATAATACTAAAATAGAAGAGAATAATAAACGAAGAGAGCAAACAATAAACACAAAATTGTACGTGCCGACCGCAATAATATGGAAGGTCATAGCTCAATTTACATATGGTACAACAAAGTTAAACCAACAAATGTATTGATTTAACTGTACCAGTATGATTATTCTAGTGTTTGTAAAAGTGGGCGTTATGCATATCAGATTTCATTTGCGAATGTAAACGTATTAAAAATGTGATTACGTATAATATAATGTGAATTGCTTAGCAATAGTGAGTCATAGGGGGAAAGGGATTGTTAGCAATCGAGTTTGACAGCCCCATTGCTTGCAATATGCCTTATTAGGTCGACCTCCACGTGGCTCCCCCTGGAAACCATCGTGAACAATTCTTGTTGAATTCGTCACGATGGGCTAACTGACCTACTTCATCCTCACCTATCATCCTTCACTGGTGTCCCACCGGTGTATACCGTTAGCGCGGGTGGGATTACCATTCCATTATCATCCATCAAAAAAAAAATAGTGAGTCATAGAGTAATTCTATTCTATTGTTTTTTTATGGATAATAATAGAATGGTAACCCCGCCTGCGCTATCGGTATATACCGGCGGGGCACCAGTGGGGGATGAATGGTGAGGATAAAAAACAGGTCAGATAGTTTCCAGGAGGAGCCGCGTGAAGGTCGACCTGATAGATTGATAGTAATGGAAACTAACCTCTATTTTATTGTTCCACATATTCAAACTATATAAGCTATATCCGCGTCCACCTAATCTATGATTGTGGGGGGAAGGGATTGTTAGTAATGGGGAGGTTAGTCCCCATTGCTATCAATATACCCTATCATGTCGACCTCTACTTGACTCCCCCTGGAAACTATCGTGACTAATTAATCGTTGAATTTGTCACGATGGACTAACTGACCTGCCTTTTCATCCTCACCTATCACCTCTCACTGGTACCTCGCCAGTGCATACCGATAGCGCAGGCGGGATTACCATTCCATTTAAACCTATAAAATGAAAATCTATGATTGTATTAGGGAAGCGAATGTGTAGAAATGGGATGTCACACAGGAAAAAAGTATTCGTTGACTCAAGATATGCAAAGAAGCAGTTTATTATTTTATTTGTCTATGCCCAGATAATATGTTACCATCATATTAAAATTACCATACTAGTAGTTTTTTTAGTTTAGATAAGAAAAAAAATGCAAAATTTTTTTGGTAATTTTCTTAGAATTACTCCAGACCCAAACATGATATAAAATATTCATGGTCATGTCTAAAAAGTAGACACTTGGAGCTATAATGCTGTTTTTTTCTTTTTGCTGTACCATCATTTTCTTCGGAGTTACAGCTCGTTGAAAATCACACAAAAATTTGGATTTTTTTTTTGTATATCCCTTCATTTTTGTGTCTAGTGTATATTTAAATCTACATTTTACCTTACATCATGCAGTCATAAGTAAAAATAAGGGGACAAAACTACCATAAACGTAACACGTCAGTAACCCTTATCAATTGCAAAAAAAAAATATTAAAATAAATTCATAATTTACAACATATATAACCTCTTAATTTAGCCACAAAAATACATAAGAATTACAACCTCTTTTTTGCAAGTAGCAAAAAAAATAAGGCAAAAATAACAGTCCTATTAGCGGAAACACAGCTGTGTCAGAATGTCAACAAGACGAATTTGACGTTTTTAGCTGTGCATATCAGAATGGCGGTATTTATAGGCAGGTGCCACAATGATAGGGGTCGGCCTGCCCTCTCGTGTCTAATTATAGCGGTCCCTTGCTTACATTTGTCTGTTTGTGATGTAATGGTTTGTGATCTTAACTCTGATAAAATGACTGGCATGACAGAAATACGAGTAATTTATTTGACAATTCACTTGTTTATTATGGAATATAAATGACACAGAATTTATGAAATGGGAACAGTTTATTTATTTATTTATTCATTAGTACAAATATGTGTACATGGCGGACTTAATGCTAAAAGCATTCTCTCCCAGTCAACCATAGGCAAGTGTCAGAATACTCTAATACGGTACTACTAATTATTGATATACATACATACTAAAATTACATATATAAACGAATAAATATATATGAATAACAAATATACTTACACATATATGACATATACTATATTATACACGAAATTGAGAATAATATAAAGTACTTACAGCTCGGATAAAATAAAAAAGAGAGCGTGAACGTTTTTTAAAGACGGTTTAGTCAGTAGTCTCTTAATGGCATCAGGAAACGCGTTCCAGAGTCGTGAAGAATGTGGGAGAAAAGAATTTGAAGCGAAACCAGTATAGTAAGAGGGGATAGATAGTTGGAGAGTATTAATGGAACAAAGGTTTCTGGAATTTAAACAGTTAAAGTAATAAAAAACAGTCAATACAGAACTGTTGAATTTTTAGTATTTTTGATTAGATTGTTCACTATGTAGATAGATAGATAGATACTCTTTATTGTTTTTTTTTTTCAAAAGATTACAATAGTAAACTTATTATAGATACAAACAATTACGATATATACTTAAAAAAAACTTTCAAACCCCTATCTTAGAGCTCTTACATAAGTAATTAACAAAAAGTAATAAATAGACTTCATTCCTCAATTAACACGAAAATCGATCGTGGCAAAATCAGGTTTTGCATTCGTTCATAGGCTACGGTAACCGCTTACCATAAGGTGAGCCGTATACTTATTTGCCACCTCAGTGATATTAAAAAAAAAGTTATTTTAATTTAAAAATTAAACTGATCTTAAGAAAATGTATATGGGATAAATATAGCTCTTTTTTATTCTTCGAAATACAAAAGATTAATTTTCCAAATCGATCAATAAATGACAAAGAATGAAATAATAAACAAAAAAATACAACCAAATTGTGAACCGCCCTTTTCGAAGTCGACTGAAAAGAGATAGATAGATAGATAGATACTCTTTATTGTTTCCTCCAAAAGATTACAATAGTAAACTTATTATAAATATAAATAATTACAAGAAATAATCACAATGAGAAAACAATGGGCGACCTTATCGCTAAGAGCGATCTCTTCCAGGCAACCTTTGAGAAAATTATGTCACATTTTAGTGCAAATAGAGGACAATACTTTTTTTTTTAATTCGAATAAAAAGTAAAGACAAAAATTGGCGGCATTCCCTACGGGCCGAGTGCGTTGACACCGCTGTTTTGTTACATGACATTTGAGTTTCGCCTTGTTGTGTCTGCCGGCCGATTTATTTCTACTCACATCGCGAGATCGCACGTCGCTCACTAGTGTTAAGTAGACGTAGTTGCGAATTCATTCATAATTTTGCACTATTCACCTTGTATAATCTGTGATTTGAAATTATTTATTTAACATTTAATGCACAGTAAAATTCTATGTACATTTGGCGGACTTAACACCGGACGGTGTTCTCTACCAGTCAACCATTGTGCAAACCGAGAAAGTAAGCGGTGTATTATTGAATAGAGGAAAAATAAAGCAATCTATTATCTATGGAATAGATCTGTATCCTATATGTATATCTGTATAAAACCGTGTGGTCCCAGCATAGAATAAGCCACCCATTCCTTTCCCGTGGGCGTTGTAAGAGGCGACTAAGAGGGCGAGGAAAGGGCAGCAGTGTCCCTCTTAAAACATCTCTAAATCCTGACTACGGTTGCCAATCCACCTGCCAAACTTGGCAACTACTGGCAAAACCCCCTAAAGGGGAAAACTTATGTTCAGCAGTGCCTAGTTAATGGCTAATAAGTCTGTGTACAATGAGTGAAAACGATACAGTACAAATAGTACCAAAATCGTTGGAATTGTCTGATTTACAAAATAAGATATCCTAGGACATTTTAAAACTTTATGTTTCAATATATATTACAATATGCTATATTAGCGATTAATCTCAGAACAGTTTTTACTTGTCTATCGTGTATCTTATATTATACCTAACATCCCACAATAGGGGGGAAAGGGATTGTTAGTAATGGAGACTGAGAATCCCATCGCTAGCAATATACCCAACCAGGTCAACCTCCTCGCGGTTCTCCCTGGAAACTATCATGGTTAATTCCTGATGAATTCATCATGATGGGCTAACTGGCCTGTTTTCATTCTCACCTATCACCCTTCACTGGTGCTCCGCCAGCGTATCCCGTTAGCGCAGGCGGGGCTACCATAGAATTTTCACCCATCAAAAAATATCCTAGATTTTGAATGCATAATGCATATTCTCAATATTAAAATATTAATAAAAGAATTCATTTTGGAAAGTTTAGCTAATCTATCTTTATATATGTAAATACCGAATTTATATATTTAAATAACTTTATTGACAAAAAGAAAATATGGCAAAAAAGACGAACTTAGTGCTAGTAGCATTCTCTACCAGTCAACCTTTGGGATGAACTGTGAATCACGAACGCGGTACTTCATTATTGGGATCACATAAATCAATTGCTCTAGCGTATACTAAAGAAATTATTATTCTTTATTTATTATTTTTAAAAACATAATCTTCAAAACTACTTAATGTCTGCTCAAAATAATATATTATTAGATTTAAAAAAATTCAAACAAAACAAAACCAGAGCGAGACTTTGTACAAAAGTCGTTTGCTTGGGTACCTCTGTCCCATTCGTATTTCAACCGTGAAGCAGTTGTGTTTGCATGGCTGTGTTTCGGTTTGAAGGGTGGGATATGGCGTGAATTTACAGGGTACAGAGGAATAACACCTGAGTCCTCAGGAATGGCAACGCATGGAGGGTATCATGGGCGAAACAGTATACTCTGTTATGTCCATGGTACTGCTCATGTCTATAGGCGATGGTTACCACTTTCCATCAGGTGGACCGTCAGCTTGTTTGCCATTCTAAGTTGTATAAAAAACAAAAAAAACTTTATTGATATATCCTCTATAGAGGAAAAACTATGATTGTTTATTTGTAATGAATAAACGCAAAAACTACTCAAACGATTCCAAAAATTCTTTCACCCGTTGAAAGACGTAGCTTCCTATCAGCCAATAACATAAGCTATACATTATTAAAAAAAAAATGTAACCCAAAGTATCAAATGGAGTGATGGACTGAAATACATTGCAGGGAGTTAGTGGATGCAGGTGGCTCAGGACCGATCTTTATGGCAGTCTATGGACTTATGTCCAGCAATGGACAAATAATGGCTGAAATGATGATAATGATAAAAGTATAAAAAACGTGCCTATTAAAGCTAATATAAAATATAAATTTATCTTTCCATCTACCAGTGTGAACTTGAGAAAGATTGTTAGTATACTCTTTAGAAACATCTAAAACGTAGAATTACAATGAAGTTTCAGACTTAAAACCCCAATATTTTAATAGCTAGCTGCAAAACAGAGGATCCGATGAAAGTAAAAATGTCGTCCATCAAAAATTATTAGTTAAATCAAATATTATTCATTCATAAATGCAATAAATACTTATTAAAAAAGATATTATTTCCAAAGTGGAGCAGCTAAGATGTCACATACGAGTACCCGTAGGGCACATGAAACATTTGGAATTTACAATCTTTAGGGCTATTAAGAAGTGACCAGATACAAATGTTATTATAAACCTTAATACTACTAAGGAAGAGTTAAATTTCCTATGCAGTATAATGTATATATAAGAGAAACCCGGTGTTTATAATATGCACAATCATATGCACAATGGACAACGATGAATGATTTGTTTTGCAAATAAAAGCTAATGTGTCGTGTAATAATTAATAACTTTACGCATAATGTTTGTTGTGAAGACATATCCTGACTTTGTTGTTCAATTCATACTTAACCAAATAGATTTAAATATAGATAGATATCTATAAGCATATATGTATATCAAACAAATTCAAGCATGCATGTATACTCATTGCACGGTAGATGAAAGGATATACGACTCAAAAGTAATAAACATGAAAGGAAACTAAACTAATACTATGACAGATCTTATAATAAAAGTTTAAGAGCATGAAACCTACAAAATACAGAGGAAATTTGATTTCGTAATTTAAGCCAATTTTATTAATATTTCAATAACCAAATTACATATTACGAAGTAAACACTCGACCTAAAAACGGCTGTAAACAACGGAATACCATAATGGGTATAATTTAAAAACCATTTAAGTAAGTATATTTTATGTAGGTTGGAGATAAATCAAATTAAAGTTTAGATGGATATATAATATAGTAGAAACGAAAAAAAAAACTTCAAAGAGATAACTCCGTGTTTGATTAAACGACGAATAATTGTAATTCAGAAAGTGACGAATATCCAGTCGTCAATTATAATTTTTACATTTTAAATACACGACTGAAAAATATTCATAACAGTATATTATTTTATTATAATAAACTCATAGTTATATCACACGCACATTTATCATCAGCACGAACTTTTAAAACAGTCCTTTATTATAAAAAACACGACCGTAGTTCGAAATATGCAAGAGCGAGTTTATCAAACGCTTTAGTTAATTCAACGCGACGTGCCCACGCGCAACACCGGTTCTCTCCATACTGAAGCGTTCTAATTTTGAAATGAAGTGGATATAATAACATTGCGTATATTTTCCCAGTTTTCACTGGCCAGCGACATCAGTGAGTCAGTCATTCAAATTTTTTTTCATCGTCTATACTTTACATCTCTTGGCACGCACTTTGGTCTCAATAAAAAATCGTAAATTTAGTCGCCTTCAATATAAATAAGCATAAATTCATTTCACCTTAGCGTTTCTTGAATTTCCTTCATCTTTTATAGTAAACAGATTACGCTATTTATGTTATGTTATGTTCCTAGTAAAATAAATACAAATGCTGACAAAAAATATTTGCTTACTTCTTTACATAGCTTCATGAAAACATTTCCCTTTGTCGTATTTCTGGAAATTTCCTAAACACTGTTAATAAATACTACAATATTTTATGTGATTTGAAAATAATTTGATGTATAAATTTGCCCTGTCTTCGTGATATATCCAATCAATATACCGTCGTGTGCTCTCGGCATACAGCTAAATTAATTAACAACAAAGTTGCGTCAATGCATCGAACGATTTTCCACAAATTTCTAATTATTCACCACAGTAGCTGCAATGATTCTCAGTAAATACAATTTCACATAAAAGATCGTAGATTTTTAAGTATCCCAGTTTTTAGACAATTGATCTGTTTGTCTGGCACTTGTCATTTTATCACAAAAATAAATTTGAGAGCATTGTAACCGGGTTGTTCATTTCCCTGTCAGAGACTAAGATCTTAAATTAGATTTAAATGACGGCCAAAAAATTAGCCGAAATACATCTGTAAAAAGAAACAAATGAAGCCAAATATCTACTAAATAATGGATATCATTATCACTAGTAATAAAAGGGCTGAATTTTTTAGCAGAAAGAAACCAATCAGCTTCTTGAAATCCAACGAGGAAGAGCTTCCAGTGTTCTTGGCACCGCTTCAATTAGTCAAAACCTCTTTGATATCTGAATCAGGTTAGATAATTTTGTACACATAGTCTGCTTCGATAAAACATATTGTAAAAATAAACAATTTTTGTTAATATTGTCACATAAAGTCTAAATAAAATTAGTTTAAAATCTAAATAAAATCCAATATAATATTAAATACAATTCTTACTTGTAGTTTCATGAATGCAGTGCAAAATTATCATTGGCAATAGTTTGAATTAATATAGATATTAAATCTAAGAGTAGTTCTGCTTTTTATTTTATTTTTTTTTTAATTTAGACTTCAATTGAGCAAAAAACGGTAGACTTTTTTTATTTTATATATTATTGTTTATTTTTTGTTTCTGTTCTTATTTTGTATGCTACTATATGAGTCGCATAATTCTTTGAATAAATCATTTCTTTTTTTCTTTCTTCATTAATCGATTTTTTATTTATACTACATTAGTCATCAGTAGTCTCATGTTCAGGTTCGTTCGTTTATATTTTCTTTAAATTCTATTGAAACACAGTTGTATATTTACGACTTTTTAATTAACTCATTTATAAAATGAAGTTTTAAATTAAATCTATAAAATTTTTAGTAAGTTTACTTCTTTCTTCGAATAATCCTAATAATGTCTTCTATAAGCAAATGTAAATGTAGACAATTAAGTCATTACATTCACCAATCGTAATGGTAATATTTCTGCATAATTGCTTTTTTCAACCGTGTACCTTACTTAGTTACCAGAGGGAGACTTTGTACAAAAGCCGATTGCTTGGGTATCTCTGTCCCATTCGTGTTTCAACAAGCAGTTGTGTTTGCATGGCTGTGTTTCGGTTTGAAGGGTAAAAACAGAGGAATAACACCTGGCCAACGCATTATCATTATTCAAATATATTCCATCATTATTAAAATATATTCCACATAGAAATGTCTTCCTTGAACCGACTTAATATCTTTTCACATTTCCAGCACCTGTGCGTCGTCTGGAAGCTTGAACTAGCCTTGAACGTTTATTTACCTATGCGCTACGCTATTTTTAGTTGTTTTTGATATCGTCACAATTTCAAAGGTAGACACGAATGGATTGTTTTGGAAACATTAATCAAATAATAATGCACCTTTTGTCATTATAATAGGCTACCTGATTCTCCTGAGGACTCAGGTGTTATTCCTCTGTACCCTGTAAATTCACTGCTATATCTTACCCTTCAAACCGAAACATAGCCATGCAAACACAACTGTTTCACAGTTGAAACGCGAATGGGACAGAAGTACCCAAGCAATCGACTTTTGTACAAAGTCTTCCTCTGGTACTTGTCCTACCTTTTCATTCTTGCCAATCAACTCTCACTGGTGCTCCGCCAGTGTATACCGTTAGCGCAGGCGGTGTTACCATTCCATAATCATACGTTAAAAAAAAACCCGCCTCTCGAGCGTGACAACTACTATCAAAACATCCCAATATGGCAAACCCTATGTTCAATAGTGGACATTTAACGGCTAATTATGATCTAAAAGTCAAATCATAACAAAATTTAACCATTTCCTATTGTAAACTGTTAGGTTTACTTCAGCACATAACATTGAAAATGTTTGTAACCACGACCTTGCGACATTTGACCGCTTGCCAAAGTCTGCTACAGAGGACGCGTTTTATTCGACTCTGGGGAAATAAGTGGAGCTCGCAGTGAGTAATACTTAATTTATTTTAAATGCCCATAATGGTGGGTATCTAGACACAATTTTTAGAAATATGATTACTTATTCTGCATAACCTCTGTGGCGTTTTATAAATGAGATACTGGATTTGATTCGGAGTCAGGCTAATTAAGGAAAGTTGGCAACATTGAAATTCGCTCGTATTTGGGTAATCCTGGTTGCATAGAATTGAACAGAAATAATTTTTATACGAATTGACTTGTTTACAAATCCTTTTAAATCATCATTCTTTTAAGATTTTATTGCTAGATTGGAAATGTTCTCTGCTGAAAAGAACCCTCAAGGAACTTAGCAGTTACTCTTTTCAATTCGTATATGTAGAAGATAATTTTACATTTGTATGGGTATATAATTAGCATTGAGTTTTATTTATATGTATCATTCAATGTAAAATACACAATTAAATGTTCACGAGTATGACGGATGAACCAGCCATCGTTGCGCTCAATCACGCCCTCACCAGTAATTAGCTTTTACCAGATATTTATTATCTATTTCGAATGCCTTAAAACTATCCTAGTTTGAAAATAAATTGATGTAATTATTATAAATATAGTATAAATTATGTTGTACTTAAATCGTCATAGTCGTAGAATACTGACGGATCTGACAAATATTACATATAAAGATCCGTCAGTATTCTACGACTATGACGATATATGTGTTTATTTAGTAAGAATTGTATTTCCACAAAGTACGAGGTCAATTCTATATATTAAATCGATTATGTCATTTTCTAATGTAAAGAAAGTGGAGGGAAAGGGATTGTTAGTAATGGAGACTGAAAATCCCATTGCTAGCAATATACCCAACTAGGTGGACCTCCTCGCTGTTCCCCCTGGAATCTATCATGGTTAATTCCTGATGAATTCATCATGATGGGCTAACTGGCCTGTTTTCATTCTCGTCTATCACCCTTCACTGGTGCTCCGCCAGCGATCCCGTTAGCGCAGTCGAGGCTACCATACCATTTTCACTCATCAAAAAAAAATGTAAAGAAATAGATAGATACTCTTTATTGTTCCCTCCAAAAGATTACAATAGTAAACTTATTATAAACACAAACAATTACAAAAGACTATAAATGTGACGAATTACGTCACATCTGTGGTATACTGATATAAATTGGCAATAAACCTTCATCAGTTTGTACTATCTTTGTATCCTATCATAATTTATTTTTACCTAATTGGCAGATTTAGTAAATAAACTTGGCACGTAATTTAATCGAAATTTGTAATTTAATTATAAGACAACGAGATTATGATGGCAGATCATACAACCTATACAAATATCCTTTAAATTTCTATGTTTGTTTGTTTATTAACGTTTTTTTTTAATGGGTGACAATGGTATGGTAACCCCGCCTGCGCTATCGGTATACACCGGCGAGGCACCAGTGAGAGATGACTGATGAGGATGAAAGCAGGTCAGTTAGCTAATCCTGACGAATTCAATTAGAATTAATCACGATGATTTCCAGGGGGAACCACGTGGAGGTTGACCTGACAGGGTATATTGCTAGTAATGAGGCTGTTTGACCCCATTACTAACAATCCTTTTCCCCCCTGTTTATTAACGTTGTTATTCCGATAAAAACAAAGCAATATGAATAATAATTGTTTACTAAATATGTCAAATAAGATAAGCAGTGTGTATTATGGTCAAAAATATTGTAGTAAACTAAAATGTAATACTTAATTTATTATTTCAAATTATAATATATATGTATAATATTTTTTTTATACGACTTAGAATGGCAAACAAGCTGACGGCCCACCTGATGGAAAATGGTAACCGTCGCCTATAGACATAAGCAGTAGCATGGACATAACAGAGTATACTGTTTCACCCATGATACCTCCCATACGTTGCCATTCCTGAGGACTCAGGTGTTATTCCTCTGCATCCTGTAAATTCACGCCATATCACGCCCACCCTTCAAACCGAAACACAGCCACGCAAACACAACTGCTTGACGGTTGAAACACGAATAGGACAGAGGTACCCAAGCAAACGACTTTTGTACAAAGTCTCCCTCTGGTAAATGTAATAGTATGTACTGGTGATGTGTGTATTAAATTTTTTAATTATACTTAATATTTGCTGAATATCTAACTATTAACTTATTCAATAAGAACTTTGTCATCATATAAACAAAGCAAACTAAGTATTCTATTATAATATAATAAATTAGATTTGCATGCCTACAATTTTAAGGCAATTAAACAGATGCCAAAAAGTTTTGTCACATGGCCCTTATAATGTCAAATGTCTGTTTAAAGCAAATAAATATTTCATTTCATTTCATTTCATTTCATTTCGTTCACCAATAAACACCCAGTTTTCTAGTTCAAATAATAAAATTAGATAAATGCATTTAGAAACTGCAGACATTTTGGCAAATAATCAAACGCCACAAGGCCGCGGTTACTGACAAATTATTTGCTTACGTTAAGAAACTTTTGTATTGATAGAAATCGTTTATTTGCTCAGTTTATTTCTTATTAGGTTCCAGCATAGAGTAAGCCACCCCTTTCTTTCCCGTGGAAGTCGTAAGAGGCGACTAAAGGAGGGCAAGGGATGGACAGCAATGTCCCTCTTAAAACATCTCTATAGCCTACCTGCGCTATGGACTAACTGACCTGCCTTTTCATCCTCACCTACTGGTACTGGTAGCCCGCCGGGGGGAAAGGGATTGTTAGTAATGGAGACTGAGAATCCAATTGCTAGCAATATACCCAACCAGGTCGATCTCCTCGCGGTTCTCCCTGGAAACTATCATGGTTAATTCCTGATGAGTTCATCATGATGGGCTAACTGACCTGTTTACATTCTCATCTATCACCCTTCACTGGTGCTCCGCCAGTGTATCCCTTTAGCGCAGGCGGGGTTACCATACCATTTTCACACTAAAAAAAAAACTGGTAGCCCGCCATAGTATACCAATAGCGCAGGCGGAGTTACCATGCCATTTTTATCTATTAAAAATACGGTAACAACACTGAAACCTTATTACACTCTTTTTGAACCAAAAAATATCTAACCAAAAGCCTATTTTCCTAGCCGCAAAGCCTTCTATTGAAAATTAATCAACCTTTACAATCTTAGATGTAGTAACAACCGAATAATAGCGTGCCAGTAACTCAGGTAAGCCGGGGTTTCGGTCCAACAAGTAACAATTAGGTACAAGCAGGTAGAGACCTCGTAACTCAAACTCGAAGGGAGATAATTACGCGAAGTGTGAAACTGCAGCACCCTAATACGCCGTAATGAAATCCCTACTTCATGGTGTTAAGAGAAATACCCTCTTATAAACGCAAAGTTAATTAATTCAATTACAAATTACTTGTATATATTTTTATAGCATATTACTTTTTTGTCAGCTGCTTTGTACGAAAGAATTTAAAAAGTAGGAAAACTATGAGACCACTCCTAGACTAAGAAATCATCATATCCAGCTTTTAACTGTCCACTCCCGTATATAAGCCTCTCTTGGGTTGGATTAGGTTTTGCCAGTAGTTGCTATAGTTGGCAGGCGGATTGGCAACTGCAGTCAGGCTTTAGGGATGTTTTAAGAGAGACGCTACTGCATATCTCTCGCCCTCTTTTACTCGCCCCCTACAATACCCACGGGAAAGGAAGGGGTAGCCTATTCTATGACGGGACCACTATATAATAATTATTATGATTTTTAATATAAAAATAGTACGTACAATTATTGTCATAAAGTTTATTTTTTTTAACACTTTCAGTTTTAATGTTAATCAGTGTTAGACGACAAACGTATCAATTAAGCCTTAAGAGGGGAAACAGAGATGGGCATATACAGCATGCGGTACAGAGGTATAACAATCTCGTAACAAGGTACATTACAATATAACTAAGCAGTGTTCGGAGGCTTTACGTGTTGATAACAAAACGTATTGTATAAATTTACAATATAATAGAACAATTTCGAACAAACCCATAACGATGTTCGCAATATTTTAGATGAAATGTTATACTATGTATTATTAGCGAATAATATAGGTCACATATTATTTTCAAAAAAATTTGAGATCTCTATGAAAATTACAATTTAATGCAAAGTATCAAAATTTTGCCTATTAAAACTAATCATCATCATCATCATATCAGCCTTTAACTGTCCACTGCTGAACATAAGCCTGCCCCTTGGAGGGTTTTGCTAGTAGTTGTAACGTTTGGCAGGCGGATTGGCAATCGCAGTTAGGCGGGGGAAAAGGGACTGTTAGTAATGGGTTTTTTTTTAATGAATGATAATGGAATGGTAACCCCACCTGCGCTATCGGTATGCGCTGGCGGGGCACCAGTGAGAGATGATAGGTGAAGATGAAACCAAGTCAGTTAGCCCATCGTGACGAACTCCATTAGAATTAATCACGATGATTTCCAGGAGGAACCGCGTGGAGGTCGATTTGATAGGGTGTATTACTAATAATTCCTTTCCCTCTGTTAGTAATAGGGTTTGACAGCTCCATTGCTAACAATATACCCTATCAGATTAACCTCCACGTGGTTCCCCCTGGAAACCACAGTAGCTAATTCTTGTTGAATTCGTCACAATAGGCTAACTGACCTGTCTTCATCGTCACCTATCACTTACTGGTGCCCCGTCAGTGTACACAGACAGTGCAGGCGAGGTTGCCATTCCATTATCACCCGCTAAAAAAACCGTAGTTAAGCTTTAGAGATGTTTTAGGAGGGACGCTGCTGCCCATCTCTCGCCCTCCCTTTATCGCCTCTGACGACTTCAAAAAAAAAGGTATGGGTGATCTATTCTATGACGGACCACATGGCCATTAAAACTAACACACAGATAATATAATACTATCTCATACTAAATTACATGCAATGCTAGGACGAATCGCTAGTACACCTTGTGAAAAATATTATTAAAAATAAAAAAATATAGAATAAATGAAAAGAATTTTTTCATTATACTCCTATAATTTATTGACTAGTTGAAGAGCCTAGCTTTAAAATCTTCTAAAGATAAAGATACTGTCTTTTTTTTGTATACAACTTAGAGTGGCAAACAAGCTGACGGCCCACCTGATGTAAAGTGGTAACCGTCGCCTATAGACATGAGCAGTACCATGGACATAACAGAGAATACTGTTTCGCCCATGATACTCCCCATGCGTTGCCATTCCTGAGGACTCGGGTGTTATTCCTCTGTACCCAGTCTTATTCAACGTCGACTTATCGCAAAATACGTAGAACTAGTGGCAGCCACTCCTGAGTATTGTAAGTTAACCTTGATTCCTTGAATACTCTACAAGCGCCTAAAACTGGCATTATCTGTAATTCTTAATTTATAACTATAAATGTGTAGGGAGAAAAAGGTATTGTTAATAATAGGAGCCCAAAATCCCCGTTGCTAGCAATATATCTTGTCAGGTCGACCTTCACATGGTTATACTGGAAACCATCGTGGTTCTTATTTCACAGCAAAATTTGATATGTTTCAGAGCAAAATTCACTTGTAGACATACCATTCCGTGTTCTAAATTTATATGTTTTAAATCTAACGTGTCTATGAAACGTCTAGTCGTCCATAGCTGTGTTTCATTTTATTTTTTTATTAAATAAAAATAGTGCATATTTTACTGAAGTATTTTGCGGAAGATTAATTAATTAATCTATTAATAATATATGTATGATATATAATTTAGCGATCTATTAAGTTATCTAAAGATGCCTCAGTCTAAGGTGAAACACGTGTTGCAAAACATGCGTGGATGAAATGGTGGTCGGAGATTGATAGCTAATACAGAAGGTTGTAGAACTTCTGGTAATAATAATAATCAATCTTCGAGTGTCGGCATTCGCATACATATTAATGGTAGCGGAATCAAACAAAATAATTCTGATCAACTAACCAGTAAAAATAAGCCACAACAAAATTTTGCCATGTGGTCCCGGCATAGAAGGGGCCACCCCTTTCTTTCCCGTGGGTGTTGTAAGAGGCGACTAAGGGAGAAGGAGCAATAATATAACAACAGTGTTCTTCTAAAAACATCACCAAAGACAAACTGCAGCTGCTAATACATCTGCCAAGGATGACAACTACTGGCAAAACCCACCCAAGGGAGAGTCTTAAATTTACCAGTAGACAGTTAAAGATAGTTAAAAAAATAGACTAAATGCTTTATCCTCAATTATTTAATGTAATCCGTGTAAACGAACTCTGGTACATGTTTCTATTTATTTACGAATCACTGTTTGTACAGTACTTATATGTATTAGAGTGTAACACCTCGATCAATCTGTTTGTTCGCTCGCTCCCCTGTTTCCTCTAATGTGATACACGTGTAGGGGGTAATTACCTTCGAGATAGCGTCTCTGTGATAAATTTCATTAGTTATCTATAATGGTTTACGTTTGACAAAACTCCGCTGATTAAAGTAATAAAGTAACAAATTGGTAAGTGCGATTTTTGACTGCAATATATATATATATATATATATATATATATATATATATATATATATATATATATATATATATATATATATATATATATATATATATATATATATAATGCATCTCTTAACAATGTAACAAAACCGAAAATTTTGTACCTTTATTTGAATCCCCTATTTCTCTATATTTTTATTTATGGTGCAATAAAAAGTTTAATAAAATAAATAAAATAAACTAGTAATAGGGCTATATATATATATATATATATATATATATATATATATATATATATATATATATATATATATATATATATATATATATATATATATATAAATTACATTGTTATCTCTGACAGAGATATCTTCCAGCCAATCTCGAAAACTAATGTGAAAGAATGAATTCTAGCGCTAGATTTAAACATTACTGCGTTGTTTAAGTAATTACTCGTATTATTGCTGGATTGTCCCGGCGTAGAAGGGTCCACCCTTTTATTTCCCATGGATGTCGTGAGAGGCGACTAAGGGAACTTAATGGTCGAGGGATGAACAGCAGCATCTCTTTTAAAATATCTCCAAGGCCTAACTATGGTTGCAAAGACGCCTAACAAGGTTGGCAACTATTGGCAAATCCTCCCTTATGGAGAAAGCTTATATTTAGCAGTGGACAGTTGACAGATAAATTTTTTATGCAACTTAGAATGACAAACAAATAAAATATCGAATAACTCGATACTCAAACTCGATTTCAAACTCGATATCACACTCGATTTCAAACTCAATATCAAACTCGATTTCAAACTCGATTGGTGTTAACTATTTACGTTTCTTATATTATATTATAATTATATCAGCCTTTAACTGTCCACTGATGAACGTAAGCCTCTATAGAGTTTTTCCAGTAGTTGCCATACTTGGCAAGCGAGTTGGCAACCGCAGTTAGGCTTTGATGATAATTTTATGAGGAACACTGCTACCCAGCCCTCGACCATTGGGGGAAAGGGATTGTTAGTAATGGGGAGGTTAGTCCTCATTACTATCAATGTACCCTATCAGCTCCACCTCCAAACGGTTCCCTCTGGAAACTATCGTGGTTAATTCTTGTGGAATTCGTCACAATGGACCAACTGAACTTCTTCCATCCTCACTGGTGTCCCATCATCCCACCAATGTAAACCGATAGCGCAAGCGGGGTTACCATTCCATTCTGAACCATTAAAAAAACCTATAGCAATATTTGACCTACCAATATTTAACAAATTATTCATTCATTCATTTAAAAAAACACAGTGAAATCGAAAATCTTTCCTTTTTTAATGTTAAAAATACAAATGTAATCCCAAATTATACTAGTCAGAGGTATTTTGTTGTGACGGAGGTAACAAATGACGTACCCTCCTTTCTCCGAGGGTATTCAAATACAATATGGCAGAGGGTAGGCTGCCCGCCATCTCCCTAAAGCGACCAATCTGTCTCAAATCGCTTAGTGATACTACAATTCAAACATCTTAAATACACATATAGATCTAAGATGTTTAATGTTTGTATATATATATATATATATATATATATATATATATATATATATATATATATATATATATATATATATATATATATATAACAGAGTATACTGTTTCGCCCATGATACCCCCCATGCGTTGTCATTCCTAAATTCACTGCCATATTCCACTCCTCAAACCGAAACACAGCCATGCAATCACAACTGATTCACAGTAGAAAAACGAATGAGACAGAGGTACCCAAGCAAACGACTTTTGTACAGTCTCATGGGAGAGGCCTATGTCCAGCAGTGGACAGCTAACGGCTGGTATGATTTATAATAGTAGTAGCATATATTCATTAGTATTCTGAATATATATATATATATATATATAAACCTGCCCTGATTACACACGTGTAGGTAGACGAAGAAGTATTTTATTCTTCTTGACATCCAATTTCCTTTTTCAGCCGATTTTAAATAGAAGAGGGTTCTCCATTTGATTTTTTTTTTATATATTTGTTACCTCATAACTCCGTCAGTTGTAAACCGATTTGGAAAATTCTTTTTTTTATCTATAAGGATATATTTCCAGATTAGTCCCATAGAAACTATCATGATCGTTTCAGTAGCATAGTTTTTTAATTAAAATAACTGATATTACAGGCGTTCATAGGCTACGGTAACGGCTTACCATCAGGTGGGCCGTATGCTTGTTTGCTACGTCAGTGGTATAAAATAAAAACTGATTTTACCATAATTGAAGTAATTTTACTTGTAAAACAAAAATCGCCCATTAAAATAAAAACACTTCGCAACAAGGAGGCCGACAGCTTGTTTAGCATTAAAAATTTTCATAAAAAAAATCAAAACCAAGAGGTCTGAGTCAAAAGCCTTGGTCATAAATGATTAGTTCGCGTGACTTTTTCAATTATCCAATTTAGTTACTCATCGGCATCCAATACGGACGGTAGCTGTTAAAAATAAAAACCGCTAAAAGCGAGTCGGACCTAATTTATTAGAGTTCCGTAGTTTTTTTTTTATATTTTACATTTTATATTTTTATTGTACATCGCTTTTTGTTTGTCGCTAATCACTATAGGAATATGAAAGTCGTTACCCAGATCTGTCTGGTCAGGTCTGTCTGTAAATCTGTCTGTATGTTCGTCATAGAAACAAAAACTAGTCAACGGATTTTAACAAAACTTGGTACAATTATTCTTCATACTTTTTATCACGCTACGATCAATAGGAGCAGAGCAGTGAAGGGAAATGTGTCTGTTACATCAAAACCACTGAACCGTGAGGAAGGACATAGGCTACTTATTTTACGAAAAACGACGGAAACGCAGACGAAATCGTGGGCAACAACTAGTACATAATAAAGTATGTAAAACAGACATGTAATCGATGTCTGTTATAGATACTTCATTATGTACTATTGATTGATTGATGTATTTATATATTTAGATAGAAGGAAGGAGGGGAAGAGGAAGACCGAGACATAGTCACATCAGACAGATCAAGGAAGGAGTTGGTGTCGTGTCGTATCAAGGGGTGAAGAGACTCGCTGAAAATCGTAGTGAGTGGCAAGAGCTCCACCGACAAGAGCGCAGCTCTTAAATAGGATAGATAGATAGACAGATGATGTATTTACGGAACTGTTGATTTTTCACTGCTTCCCAATATTCCGCGATCCCCTTGCAGAGACTCGGGGACCCCCTAGGGGTCGCGACCCACACTTTGAAAAACACTGATCTACAGAACCCTAATTAGCTTTTAAATGTGTTCAAAATTCGAATTCAATTCGAACATTTCTTGAAATATATCGTGTTACACGCAAACGTAACCCGACTTTCGCACGATGTGATGTTATTTTAGGAAAATGAGGCAAAGAAGCGTACAATGTATAAAATCATGGAGTAACACAGAAGCTTCTTCCATAACTATAGGCCAATGTATTTTTTTTGATGGGTGAAAATGGTATGGTGACCCCGCCTGTGCTAACGGAATACGCTGGCGGAGCACCAGTGAAGGGTGATCGATGAGAATGAAAACAGGTCAGTTAGCCCATCATGATAAATTCATCAGGAATTAACCATGATAGTTTTCAAGGAGAACCGCGAGGAGGTCAACCTGGTTGGGTATATTGCTAGCAATGTGATCCTCAGTCTCCATTACTAACAATTCCTTTCCCCCAGCAGATTATATATATATATATATATATATATATATATTCAAAGTGACGGCCCACCTGTGGAAAGTGGTAACTTATGTGTCAACACAAGACAATAATGTATACCGTTTTCTACAATGATGATGTTGCCATTCCTGAGGACTCAGGTGTTATTCCTATGTGTGCTTAGATCTTTAAAACTACGCAACGGATTTTAATACGGTTTTTTAAATAGATAGACAGTCTCTTGTCCAACAGGCATTTTTTTAAAGGTATAATGGAATTAAATATATACATAGATGATAGGTGAGAAAGAAGCTTCGATTATCGTGACAAATTCAACAAGAATGTTTCACGATAGTTTCAAAACCACCAACAACATCCCTTCCCGGAGGGAAACTATTGTTAAACTTTTTTTATACCCAACCAGGTCGACCTCCACGCGATTCTATATCTATTAATTCCTATGAATTCATCATGATGGGCTAACTGTCTGTTTTCATTCTCATCTATCACCCTTCACTGAAACACCGCCAGCGTATCCCGTTAGCGCAAGCAGGGTTACCATACCATTGTCACCCATCAAAAAAAAACAATCCCTTCTCCCCCGGCCAGCAAGCATTACCAGCAGACAAACATAGTCCCTCGTCTTATGTGTCAACACAATTCAGTTCGACTAGACCGTTAGGATGTTCAAAGAGACCTACAGGTCCACCGGACCGGCTTTTTCTTTCAAATGAAAATATACCATTAAATATACCATAGAACTTCGATTATACATTCCGTGTACCGTTAGCAAAAACCAACAACATATTAAAACTATTTTAAACTTTTTTTTATACGACTTGACCCACTTCTATCTGTTCTCCCTTAACTAAAGGTTGTCTGTAAGAGATTGTTCACGCCTTTTGTACCTTCATGTGTATATTTCAATCTGTATTTATGTTACTGTATTTCACTTGAATTATTCACTTGTCATTGTATATTTTTGTTTATGGTACAATAAAGAGTTAAATAAATAAAGAATCCCATAGCACACTTGTCAGAAAGTGGTATGTGTCTATCATAGACATGAACTGCACCGTGGATACAATAAAATTTACTGTATTTCCTAATACAATGTACTCACCCTACATTTTTTACTTCTAAAGACTAAATTTCCAAAAACGAAATTATTATGTGTTTCGGTTTGAAGGGTGGGATATAGCGTGAATTTACTGGGTACAGAGGAATATCACCTGAGTCCTCAGGAATGGCAACGCAATGGGGGTATCATGGGCGAAACAGTATGTCTCTGTTATGTCGATGGTGCTGCTCATGTCTATAGGCGACGGTTACCACTTTCCATCAGGTGGGCCGTCAGCTTGTTGGCCATTCTAAGTTGTATAAAAAAAAAATGGGGTACTTCAAAAAAGCTTTTTAAGGGTCGCTAACGCGCGCGTGATATCCCTGATATTACCTTCATAGGCTACGCTAACCCCGTTTACCATCAAACTGGCCGTATGCTTATTTACCACCATGGTTGTAACAAAAAAGGAATTTAATGCTGAAAGGTCTAACTTAAAAACTGGTGTATGT
Organism: Galleria mellonella; assembly: GCF_026898425.1. NCBI lineage: Eukaryota > Metazoa > Arthropoda > Insecta > Lepidoptera > Pyralidae > Galleria > Galleria mellonella. The sequence goes on along the minus strand of NW_026442037.1, from coordinate 3,305,283 downwards.
TACTGACCTTTGATACGTCGTCCAGAAGTGATTACATACTTATAAAATTCACGCGTTTAAAGTAACGAGGAAAAGCTATTATTTATTATAAATTGACTTTAATAAACTTCATCAGTGTTTCATTAAAAATACTTTGATTAAGGCAACTGGAAATAGATAATGTGAGAAGGACGGAAGGGTTAATGAATACAATATTAATATTTGTAGGACGAGGTACTTCGTTTGCTTTATCCCTTCGGGTCCTTTGAAAACCCTCGGCACAATGTGATACAAATTATGATTATAATTGATACATTTAACCACCTTCAAAAGGAAGATGATAAATTTTTAAGTGGCATTCTAAAATTCATTTGATCTTCGACCGTTTTCAAAATGGGGGAGATTCTCAATTAGACAGACTTTGTACAAAAGTCGATTGCTTGGATACCTCTGCCGCATTCGTGTTTCAACCGTGAAGCAGCTGTGTTTGCATGGCTGTGTTTCGGTTTAAAGGATGGGATATGGCGTGAATTTACAGGGTACAGAGGAATAACACCTGAGTCCTCAGGAATGGCAACGCATGGAGGGTATCATGGGCGAAACAGTATACTCTGTTATGTCCATGGTACTGCTCATGTCTATAGACGACGGTAACCACTTTCCATCAGGTGGGCCGTCAGCTTGTTTGCCATACTGAGTTGTATAAAAAAAAAGATTGTATATATTTTTTGTTTGTTACCTCATAACTTCGTCATTTCTAAACCGACTTGGAAAATTATTTTTTTATCTGGAAGGATATACTTTCAGGTAAATTCCACAGAAATTTTATAAAAATCGATTCATTAGTTTAGTTTTTAAAACAAAATAGCTAATTTTGAAGTCAGCTTTTTTGTGGAACAAGTCTTATATTATTTTTCTGTGACTATATGACAGAACTACGTTACCAGTTATGAATTAATTTCAATAATTCTTTTGTAATCGATAGGGTTGTCCTTCCTTCTCGTGTGATCCCGGCATAGAATAGTCCACTCCTTCCTTTCCCGTGAATTTCGTAAGAGGCGACTAATGGAACCTAATCGTCAATAGATGGACAATAGCATTTTTTGCCAATCATCCTGAAAGCATGGCAACTACTGGCAAACCCTTCAGCAGTGGACAATTAAAAGCTGATATGATAATATGATGTTGTCCTCCCGTGTTGGTTCCGTTCATTTCGAGATGACTGACTGCCGTTTTTCTTTAACCTCTCAACTGTGTCGCGTCCGCTTAGCGGACATATAAATAATAATGTCATATGTACTGTTTTGTCTAAATTAGCTTGGCGATAAGCTAAAATTATTGTAAACAAACCACCTCTTGTTCTTAACGCCAAGAATGTACGTAAAATAATGAAATAGGAGACCCACTTAAGTATCAATTGAAGAAGGCCTTTTTTTGGTCCATGTTTATAAACAAGTGCTATAAAAAAATGTATTGGAACACAAGCCATTTTATTTTTATTTTATCAAGTATATAATATTGTACAAAAAATATATAATTTTACATCCAGCAAGTTCTTAGTTTTTTAATAATTGAAAAATAAAAGGTAATTTATAGATGACTCCATTTTATTTCTCACAGAACAGTTGCAATGCAATTCATGTCGAGTGTAGTGTAAGAAAGTACATAGGAAATCTAGTTGGAATATAAATGTAATCTGAATTTTGTATAATTCCAATTAGATTCCGAAAAAAATCAGGTTTTTTAAACCTATACGCTAAAAATACCTAGTCTGTGTAAAGTCCGCTTACGGGACGCCACAGATGTGTATTTTCCACCATTTTGCATGACACAGTTGAGAGGCTAAGTAAAGCAAAACCTATTTGTGGACCACGTGATTTCGCGTTCTAAATTCAAATACATAATTACAGTTTAAGCTAAATTTAATTTATATAATATAAGCAGACACTATTATTATTATTAAAGTTATGTAAATACCTCGCCATTTATCGACGCGTTACATAAACAAACCTTACAGAAACCGCTGATAAAGAGCATCGCTACCTACACGTGCGTATAGATTTGTATACGTCTGCCAGCGTCCTCAATCAGTTTGTTGCCGATTCATTGAAAAAAAAAAACCAATAAACTATTAATTTTTTATTATTCTAAAATGTTCAATTTATAGGCATCGTGGTCTACGTGATCTACCGGTACGAACAATCTGATGCTTATTCGTACATCGGTCCGGTTACTTTTAATTAATTAATTACTTTTAATTTATGAACATGTCTATGTCCATAGATACTTTCCGCCATATATATCATATATATATATATATATATATATATATATATATATATATATATATATATATATATATATATATATATATATATATATATATTCTTTATTGTACATAAACATAATGTTAATAACAATGTACAAAGGCGAGCTTATCTCTAATAAGAGATTTCTTCCAGCAAACCTTTTTTATGTGAATCGAATGTCCATTTACTGCATCTATCATAATCTCTCGTGTGTGTGTGTGTGAGTGCGTGCGTGCATGCGTGCGTGCGTGTGTGCTATGTACTATCCGGCTATGTACTATAACTCATTAGAATCTATTTAACAGTTCAAACGTACCTGACTCAGTAACCAACCAAAATGTATTTTTCATTTTACAATATTTGCAGATTTATTGGCAATTTTACTACACTATACCTGATTTTATTCCATCGAAAAGTGAGTTAGAAACATTGAAATATTATATATTCATGCGTGAAGCAATACTCGTGATATTGATACGAGGGTCCAAAATATGCTTATGTACTTATGGATCATATCAATTTCATATAAACTTTATTTGAGTAGGCTTATGCAAAAATACTTTTCAAGGAGCAAGTTTCCGATTCGTCTTTATTTTTCTTAGTATGTTGCACGGATATGACGAAAATTCTGAATAATTTCGATATTATTTTGCAATCAAGGTTTACTCCACTTTTTTATTTTTAAACGTCTGGATTTTTTCTATACAACTTAGTATGACAAACAAGCTGATGGAAAGTGGTAACCGTCGCCTATAGACATGAGCAGTGCCATGGACATAACAGAGTATACTGTTTCGCCCATAATACCCCCCCCCTGCGGTTCCATTTCTGCCATTTCTCTGTACCCTGTAAATTCACGCCATATCCCACCCTTCAAACCGAAACACAGCCATGCAAACACAACTACTTCACGGTAGAAATACGAATGGGACAGAGGTACCCAAGCAATCGACTTTTGTACAAAGTTTCACTACGAGTCCTCCGCAATTTCTTTATATTTCTACTGATATTATAAATTTAAAGATTGTATGTTTATTTTTATCACTTAGTGTTTTAATTGTTTATCTAATTGTTATTGTATATTGGTATACACACGCTATATGGGATTGAGAAGGACATAGACTCTTCTTCTTCTTCTTCTTCATATCCTTATCCCAATTATTATTTGGGATCGGCGTAATATATTTTTTATTCATATTACAAAAATATTTGGCTTATAGTTTTACGACCGGCTGCCTGCCTGACGTCAACCCTCTTTGGGAAGAGATGGACTATTTTTAGGAATTTCACTTGTGTACACATATAAGAAGAAAGGAAAGACCGAGGTATAACTACATGGGAGAGATAAAGAAAACACTAGGCGTCATGACGTATAGAAAGGTCAAAAATATGGTATAGGATAGAGCTGGCTGGAAGAGAATACACGAATTAGTTGCACCCACAAGAAGAAACTCTTAAATGAAAAGAAAAAGACACATAGAATATTGGTTACACATAGGTTACATTCATTTCATTCGTTTTTAAGCCATGAGACTTTTATATATTAATATTTTCTTGTCTTTCTGTTCATTGTTTTAACACTGTAAAGTACACTGTAGTTGTGAGTGAAGTCACTGTGTGGCTTGCACATAATAACAGCGGTATGGCAGGTAAATAAACTGCCATGGCATAATGCTGAGTGCTGGCCATGTTGGCACATTATTGCTACAAATTATTATTGTTTTATTTATGTTTTGAAAATGCAGTTGGTTTTTAAGGTTTTTCTTTCGTCTTCTTCTATTTTTTATTTATCTCAATGAATTACGGTTATTAAATAATATTATAAACATCATTGATATATTTAGTAGTAGCCTGCCAAAGATTTTGGAAACAGCTCACAAATATCTAGAGTCGGGTTAAATACATTTATTATAACGTTGTATGTTAGCACACTAGATTTATAACATTGATTTGGCTTCTGCTGTTATAATTTTATAATTATTTTTAATGAATAAATAAACAAATAAATAAATATACCCCGGTCACGCGTACGAAACCCCGGGTTAAAGTCAGTTGTTTTATGAAGAGATCTAATACAAACATACATACAAAATACAAAACATACAGTCGCAATAGAGATTTTCAAAGAGCAAATATGATTGCTTCTTGAAACAAATCGTATGACTATTGCTAGATAACATCCTGGATTCCTACGTTTTCAATATCCGTAAAGTTAATAAAATTTATGACGACTCTGAAGAAAACTCGTGTATACTCGTGTGTTTTACTTGATACGAAAGAGTTTTATTATATAGAAGATTTATTCAAAATTATAGACCCACTGAAACTTTTTTTTTTTACGTGTGTTTTACTTGATCCACGAAACAGGTGTGCTGCCGGCCATAATGTGAGAAAGACTCTGTTTTCCGCAGTTGTGCGTTTTATTATATAGAAGATTTATTCAAAATGGGCCACAGCCTTATGAGCAGCCGTTTCTTCAGCGTCGAAACTTTTTTTTTTTGTATAAATGTTTGTTTAATGGACAATGACCCGTTATTGTCCCTATCATTATTTTGAGGTTTTTTCTATCTAGATGTAATAAACGTTTTGATAGTCGTTGATTCAACGTAGGTACGGCCAATTTTGATTGTCTGCAATCAGTAGCCTGTATCCATCTTTGGTTTTATATGTCAGCGGATCTTTGACGAATCCACATTTGAAATTGCGAGAACGGAAGAGGAAGAAGTGGATACGGGCCTACCACCCTCGTTCCTGAGCCTCTTCTAGCCAGTTCGTCTGCGGCATCGTTACCATAAGATCCACTGTGCCCTCCCATTGGAGGATCATCTGTGTACATACAACATTACGACATTACAGGTGTGCTGCCAGGTGTGCTGCCAAAAAGGAATATGCTCTTTTCTTGTGTGTCGTACATACTGCTGCTGGAAGTTGATTCCAAAGAGTGGTTGTGCGTGGAAGAAAGTAGAGATGTCGCATCTCTGTGCATCTTCTACCGAATTTATCATGGGGAGTGCTCTAAAGAATTGTTCGGATTGATACCTGCTGCAAATTTTCACCACCGTACAACCCGCCATAAACTAAAATTTCATCCGAACCATCTGGACGAGTGGCGGTCCTCCACCGTGAGTTTTTCAAGGCACTTTCTCCCACGCACAACCACTCTTTGGAATCAACTTCCAGTAGCAGTATTTCCGAACCGATACGATAACATAACCTTCAAGAAAAGAGTATATTCCTTTTTAAAAGGCCGGTAGCACACCTGCAATGCTGTTGGTGTTGTGGGTGACCATGGGCGGCGGTAGTCACTTACCATCAGGTGAGCCGCATGCTCGTTTGCCCCCTGTGTTGTAAAAAAAAAAGACAAAAAAATCGGAGGATCAGACCACACGTAAACTGCAAAACTCTTGTACTGGGTACCGTTGTCCCACTAGTATTTAAGGCTGCTGTATTTCATTTCATTTCATACATGGATGTATTTTAATTTTAAAAGGCGGGATATAGTAGTGAAATTACATGGGACACAGTAATAATAGTCTTGAACAAACGATGACCTCAAATACATTGCATGGATGCTCAGGACTGTTCCTTATGGCAGTCTATGGAGGAGGTCCATGTCCAGTAGTGGACAGATAATGGCTGAAATGATAATCATGATGACAATCTATTTGTACAAAAGTCGATTGCTTGGGCACCTCTGTCCCATTCGTGTTTCAACCGTGAAGCAGTTGTGTTTGCATTGCTGTGTTTCGGTTTGAAGGGTGGGATATGGCGTGAATTTACAGAATACAGAGGAATAACACCTGAGTCCTCAGGAATGGCAACGCATGGGGGGTATCGTGGGCGAAACAGTATACTCTGTTATGTCCATGGTACTGCTCATATCTATGGGCGACGTTTACCACTTTCCATCAGGTGGGCCATCAGCTTGTTTGCCATTCTAAGTTGCATAAAAAAGAAAAATTTATTTATTCTTTATTGTACACAAAAAAAATACATACATATAATATATATTAAGTAAAAATGTACAACAGGCAAGCTTAACTCTGTAAGAGTTCTCTTCCAGCAAACCCTGAGTGGAAAGGAGCGTTAATTACCAACGGGCATCTATCCATTATAAATTTTACTAAGATAATTCTAACAAAAGACTTGTTAAAACAGTATTCTATGCAAACATACACAAGCTCAATGTGATACGAATGATAATGGGAAACGATTTTAAATAAATTAATCGAACGATCGCTCGGATTAATCGCTAGACGCGTAATTCCGATAATGGAATGGTGGGTATTCACGAAAATGCATATGCTAATGAGAGTCCGATATACTCGTACCCGTGCAGATTCGATATGGATCCCTATTTATAATTCGCGACGAGCTACGTGTCGCTTGGATGCGTTCCAAACGATATCGCCACGGATATACAGTTTAATATTATGAACATAGAACACATTTCCGTTGTCGATGTTTCTAAGAAGACATTTCGGAGACATCGTGTCATATTTTAAATATACTATTAGGATTTTTTTTAATGGGTTTAACCTATGGAATGGTAACCCCGTCCGCGCTATCGATATACACCGGAGCGGCGGCGGGGTACCAGTGAAAAATGATAAATGAGAATGAATGCAGATCAGTTGGCCCACCATGATGAATTCGACAAAAATTAACTATGATGGTTTCCAGGGGGAACCGCGTGGAGGTCGATCTGACAGAGTGTATTGCTAGCAATGGGGCTATTAAATCTCATTACTAACAATCCCTTTTCACCTACTATTAGGATTTAAAATTATTATATTTATTATATTATTGTTTTTTAGGGGACGGTATATTTAAATTTTGTTTTTTATTGTTGGGGATTATTGGGATTGTTGAATACCTATATGTAATATTGATTTTAAAAATGCCATATGCTACAATACCGACCTCTTAAAAATCTGTTCAAAAACCATATATTTTTTAAAATGGATAGTTCTTTTAATTTTATCAAAACCAACAATATTTATGAACAACAAAAATATTAATATATATATAAATTTAAATTCATTTTCTAAAATTAAATTTATTTTCTAAATTTAATTTTCAATATATTAATTTAAAAGTTCATTTAAATACAAAACTTCATTCTATTCTGTACACACATACGCGTTCTATTTTTAAAACTCGTATCTTTCCACATTCGATTAATTTAATGAACTACTCAGCTGGCGTTCCATTTTCAAAACTGTACAAATCTTTCTATACTTGGCAATTTAGTTTAAAAGAGATCTTCAATCTTCTTTAATACACGCCTAGCGTTCCAATTTTGAAAGTATATATCTTTTAATATTCAATTAATTTAATTTAAAAGAGATTTTAATCAGGTTTGCTCTTAAATGAACCACTTGTTTCATAACATCTAGCGTGATTTATGGTATATTACAATTATTTATGTTAGTTTAACTTTCAAATTATTTAAATAGAAAGTTTCTGAATCGTTTTGGTCTCTATATAAGCCCATCCTCTTTATTATGTGTTGGTAAAACGGACAGATATAATGTCATGAAGTATTTTATAATTATTTCTAACTAGCTATATCCGGGGGGAAAGGGATTGTTAGTAATGGATACTGAGAATTCCATTGCTAGCTATATACCCAACCAGGTCGACCTCCTCGCGGTTCTCTCTGGAAACTATCATGGTTAATTCCTGATGAATTCATCATGATGGCCTAACTGGCCTGTTTTCATTCTCAACTATCACCCTTCACTGGTGCTCCGCAAGTGTATACCGTTAGCGCAGGCGGGGTTACCATACCATTTTCACCCATAAAAATTTTTGTGTGAATCAAATACATAAAGAACCCTATATGGCAAGTTTCAATATAGATTATATTATACTATTGGACCGCACTTCATTCGAATTCGTCTCGTAGTTTTTGATCAAAAAAGTACTGTTACTTTTTTGTTCAAAAACTGGATGTCTGTACATCTGTCCATCCATCCGTCCATTCACCCATAAATTCCTACAAACTTTTGCATTTATAACTATCTATCATTGTGATTTCGAAACATGTGTATATGCCACAAAGTATTTACTTTATGGTAACTGCTTCTCATCAGATAAGCTGTATGCATCTCAGCTCAGTTTAAATAAGTTTTTTTTTTATACGACTTAGAATGGCAAACAAGCTGACGGCCCACCTGATAGAAAGTGGTAACCGTCGCCTATAGACATGAGCAGTACCATGGACATAACAGAGTATACTGTTTCGCCCATGATACCCCCCCGTGCGTTGCCATTCCTGAGGACTCAGGTGTTATTCCTCTGTACCCAGTAAATTCACGCCATATCCCACCCTTCAAACCGAAACACAGCCATGCAAACACAACTGCTTCACGGTTGAAAGATGAATGGAACAGAGGTACCCAAGCAATCGACTTTTGTACAAAGTCTCTTCTCAACAGATAACAACTTTCCATATAATAATAACGATTTAAAAGTTCTAGTTTTAAATTTGAATGTGTAATAAAATAAAGACTACGCTACGTCCACACGACCGTTCCACATGAGAGAGACTCCGTAATGTTTTTTTTCTTTTTTTTTTCTTTTATTATTCATTCGCATTCGTATATTTCGGTTAGTGTTTATGAGTTGTCAGCGAGAGAGGAGTTATCTGCGCTCGACTCAGTTGAACGGAGTGGCTGCACGTATGGCGCGCCGAGTAACAAGTGGTCGATTCGTAGCCGATTTATTTGGGGATAAAATCTGTGCTGAAGGACGTTTTATGTTCGCTGATTGAATCGTGTTTTCGATTAACTGTAATTTACAGTCTTATTATGTGTATTATAATAGTCTGTACGTGTATCAATCGATAATGTTAAATATATATAGATAATAAATATAATAAAAAATAATAATATATCAAATCATATTATTATTATTATTATTATATGTATGTTGTGTATAACATATATATTTATTTTATTTAAGCATATTAACAATACAAATATACATATACACTCCTCGCAAAAATTAAGGGAACATAAAAATTTTTGAAATTTTTGGGTGATTTTCAACAGGCTGTATTTCAGTGAAAAATAATCGTACAGGAAATTTAAAAAAAAGGGTTTTGAAGCTTGAAAACTCTAGTTTTCAGATTTTTTGGTGAAAAAATTTTTTGAGCTCCGGTTTCCATGCAATTCTTAAACAAAGCTGAAAATAAATTTTTTCTAAATTTTCTAGGTTTCGTTTTTCACTCTATGGGCATGGAAAAATTTTTTCGAGCTACTCCATTGTATAGGTCTCTTAGCGTGTTTATTCAGCTTCAAAAATCGCTTTGGATGGCTCAATTACGACCATTTGTCTCCGAGATATCGAACTTTGAATGCAAAAGCATCCTTTTCCATTCAACTGCTAATATCTCTGGAACTACTAGTCGCACAGCAAGCGAGCGCCGAGTTTCTTTATCTGCATAAAATTTCCAATTAAGCACAGTCAAGAGTTAGTGAAGAAAAAATTTTTTTCCACCTCTAACATTGAATTGAAAAAAGTGGAAAAAAGTGACTTTTTCTCCTTTTTTGGTTACTTGGCTGTATCTTCGCTAATATGGGCGGGAAAGCTAAGGTTTGAGGAAAATTTTACAGTCTATTGTTCCTTTAAGAACCCCCTAAATTCCTGGAGCGATCGGTTCAACGGTTTTTCCCGGACCAATTGATTGAAATTTTGGAAAAAATAAGGGAACAAGGTTTTTGTCCCTTAAACTCACCCTAATCCATTCAAAAATCAATAATTTCATTTGTTTTTCACTTTTTACTCAATTTTTTGTTTTTTAAAAATTCATTATTAAAAAAAAATCGAAAAAAATCAAGAAAATTTATATATATATATATATATATATATATATATATATATATATATATATATATATATAGCCTCATACAGTGACACGCAACATTAATAGGTATTTATAGATTGACAAAAAAAAAAGAGATTTATAGATATAAAAATGACGTAAAAATTTTGGGCTGACTCAATACTTTTAGATAATAATTTAAGCCTTAAATAATTGTGGTTGATCATGAAATAGATATACGAGATATCTACTTTTTTTTTTGTTTTATGCAAACTATTATAACTGATTGTCATGTGGTCCCAACATAGAATAGCCTCTTATGAATAGTAGGGGTGGTCTATCCTATGCCGGGACCACACAGAACTTACAACATATTTCCATACGACCTGCCTAAACCAAATACTTATTCCGGCGATAATAAAAAAAGACGTAACGAATTCCCCCCAATCACCACGGACCCTCTTCAAATGATATCCTGGATCGGAGATGAGGCGGCTGATTCCTGAGAATTTGCAAAAGAGCAATACGCGTACAACACTGCCAATGAATGCTTTATATCATTTGGGTGTAGGGTTACCAGATGTGGTTTTTATTTTTACCCAAATGTCAAATATTTTGTCTCCAAATTTTCTTCACTATTATTCAATCACATATTTATATTAGTTTTCTCTATGTTTGAACCAAATTGTAACATCTTATTATGTTACTATGTTTCTGCCAATTAAATTATTGAATTATTATTATTTATTTATTTATTTATTTAACTCTTTATTGCACCATAAATAAAAATATACAATGACAAGTGAATAATTTAAGTGAAATACAGTAACATAAATACAGATTAAAATATACACATAAATGTACAAAAGGCAGTCTTATCGCTAGAGCAATCTCTTACAGACAACCTTTGGTTAAAGGAGAACAGATTATTAATTATTATTATTATTTCCATCTATATGAACGACGAAAAAACTTATTCCTTAACCTAATATCTTGGATTATATAAATAAAGCATAGAGTCTCAAAAACAAGGCAACTTTTTGTCAGCTAATTGTCATATTAACTGACTCGTTTTGTTTATCAGTGTTCTATATACTTACGCATAATAATGTATCTTGACGCATCTATATTTAATTATTTGATAAATAAAATGGATTTTTACCTAAGAAAAGGTGTAAAAATTATAAGATTAAATAAATATAAAAGTTACAAAGGAATCGCTCATAATTATTAATAACACAAAATTATATAAGAAAGTTGTCCCGCTTTTCTCGAAGCATTTGTATGGAGACACTCTATCTACTCGTTTATATATTCTATGATTTCGCGTATATAATATTTTTGATTTATCAGTTAAAAATTTTGTTTATATTGGTCCGTATAATAAAGATTCCGCTGTGACATACATATTGAAAAAGAAATTTTAGAGTCAGATTTGGAGAAAAAAGGCATTCCAAAATTGACCGCACTGTCCACTGCTGGCCACAAAGTACGATCCTGCGTCACTTGCATTCAATGCCTCTCAGCAAGACTCTTGAGATCGTCACTCCAACTCACGAGGATCGTCCCTTACTACGCTTGCTTGTATCAGATTACTACCCGAGAACTTGTCTTCCCATCGCTTATCGATTTCTCGAGCTATATCATTTCTTAAAAATTTCGCAAACACAGAATTCTCTACACAAAATTGGGAAAAAATACCCAATCTGGCAACGCCACTTCTGAAACGACATCCATAAATCTACAATCGGATAGGGTGTTCCAGGCCTGATGGGACAAAGGTAAATTTCCGATGCCAATGGCGATGGAGAAATTGTGAAATTCCTTTGTAGCGACACGACACCGGTAATAAAATTGTACTTGTGTGATATTTCCAAGATACATTTTTATGAATGTTTAGCTTCTGCTCGCGACTTTATCAATAACTGTGATACAAAATTGACAACTGTAGTTTGTGATGATTAGAGAGCGTGAATTTCTAGCGGACTCTTCTTAACAGATAACAACTCCTCGAACCCTGCAGTAGATTAAACAACTAAAGCTGTCAACACTTTTAAAACGATTTAAAAGCGTTAACAGCGATGGATGAAAATGGAACTTCGTAAAGTTCACTCTGACAAAGTATATTGTCAGGTCGACCTTTACGCAGTTTCCTCTTCATCCATCGCTGTTAATTCTTGTTGACTTTTTTATTATGACCAACTAAGTCGCATTCATCCTCACCTATCATCTCTCAAGGGTACCCCGCCTCGAAACCTTCAAAATTCTCAATGAGTTAATCCCAATTCGGGTGTATTACCTGAATTCGTTCTCATTAGTTTTCTATGACAATTAATACATTATTATATAAAAATCTATACAAATTAAAGAAGAAAGATACTTAACGTTATTCCTGCAACTATAATATAAGTAAACTTACTACTTAGCATCCCGTTTAAAACATCACCAAAGCCGAACGATCACTAATTTGGCTGCTAAGCGTGGCAACTACTGGCAAAACCTCCCTTATATGGAAGATCTATGCTTAGCAGTGGACAGTCAAAGCTTGGTATATTCAGAGGGAGACTTTGTACAAAAGTTGATTGCTTGGGTACCTCTATCCCATTCGTGATTCAACCGTGAAGCAGTTATGTTGGCATGGCTGTGTTTCAGTTTAAAGGGTGGGATATGGCGTGAATTTAATGGATACGGAGGAATAACACCTGAGTCCTCAAGAATGGCAACGCATAGGGGGTATCATGGACGAAACAGTATACTCTGTTATATCCATGGTACTGCTCATGTCTATAGGCGACGGTTACCACTTTCCATCAGGTGGGCCGTCAGCTTGTTTGCCATTCTAAGTTGTATAAAAAAAATACAACTACTTCCGTTAAACACCTATAACTTTACACATAAAAATTTAAAATCTCCTACATACCAATTCCTCGGGCGATCCCGGTTCCTTCATACCATTGCTCTTATCCGTGCTCCCCGTCTCTGCAACAATGAAGACAAAATTTAATTCTATGATCAAATTAACAACAGAATTTACTGTAACTGTTACATTACTAAAGATTTTAACTTTAATTTAACTATTATATATCCTATGCTTACGTTAAGCTTTATATCCTCGACGTGAATAGAGTAAAAATAATTTTATTTTTAAAGTTGCAAGATTTTACGACGCCAACGATGTTGCAAGATACAACACGTCACTATTTACTATTTTTATCGTATAGTAATCATTAAAAACAGTACACTATTGGTCTTTACAGAATACTAGCGATCCGACCCAACTTCGCACGTGTAGATAGATTTTTTGAAAAATATATATATATATATATATATATATATATATATATATATATATATATATATATATATATATATATATATATATATATATATATATATATAAAATCAAAGTCGAGTAACATTGGAGTGGAAAGGGTTAATTGTTGTAATGAAAGAACTGCGTTCAAAATCACCACCAATTGAGAGGCGTTGAATCGAAACGAATGAAGCCTTTACATTATTAACTAGAATTTGCGACATCACCAATTATACAGTGTCACCGAATAAATATATAATGAGAACTTACAATGATAATGCTTATAAACTTATTAATAGATATATAGATAGATAAATATATAATTTATTTACATTATTTACAGCACACAAATAACAATAGATATAAATACATATGCAAAAAACAATACATTTCTTTTTTATGCAACTTAGAATGGCAAACAAACTGACGGCCCACCCGATGGAAAATGGTAACGGTCGCCTATAGATATAAGCAGTACCGTGGACATAACAGAGTATATATACTGTTTTGCTCATGATACCCCCATGCGTTGCCATTCCTGAGGACTCAGGTGTTAGGTCGATCTCCACGTGGTTCCCCCTGGAAACCATCGTTGTTGAATTCGTTACGGTGGGCTAACTGACCTACTTCATCCTCATTTATCATCCATCACTGGTACCTCGCTAGTGTATACCGACAGCACAGGCGGGGTAACCATTCCATTATCACCAATTAAAAAAAAAACTACCCGTGCAAAGCCGGGCTGGATACCTAGTATGTGATATAAAAGAAACATATTTAATATTCACGCGGTTACGTTTGTTCAAAGGAAACATTAAATTCCAAGATAAAATAAGCATAATTATTTGCAATGGGATTCTAAAATAATATGGTATATTCACAAGTAATTTAATTTATGCTTTATCTAAGAATCCGCAAAATACAGTATGAAATCAAATTTGGTAGCATACTAACTAATTGATAAAGGGAACGTTCTATCAGCCAATGCGTAAATTTATTATACAGCCAAAAAGTGAAAATATTTTCCAAAAAAAAAAATTAAAAGATAAATAATTTAATTAATTAAATAATTTAATTTAAGAACCTTGGTCTCATAATGGACGGCACTCTATCTTGGACATGTCATATAAATGAGCTCAGTAGACGCATGCACTTTACATTTCACTCTCTCAAGCGACTTCAATACTTTCTCCCAGTAAATACTAAAATCATGCTCGCACAATCTCTACTACTCCCAATACTTGACTATGCCGACGTCTGTTTTTTGGATGTGACTGAGGAGCTTCTAAACAAGCTGGAACGATTACAAAATCTGGCCATTAGGTTCATCTTTGGTCTTCGTAAATATGATCACGTTTCTGCCTTTCGCAACCAGTTAAAGTGGCTTCCTATCCGACTTCGACGTGATATGCACATCCTTTCTTTCCTTTATAACATACTTAATAACCCCAATTCTCCTTCGTACCTCCGCTCTCGATTTAAATTATTACTACCACCAATCCGTCCTAAACGCTCCTGTCAAGTTCAGTCCAGGATTCTCGACCTACCTTTGTGTAGAACACATTTTATGGGCAACTCTTTCTCGTATCGAGCTGCCCAATTATGGAACAAACTCCCTTCCCACATACAAGAGAGCCCTTCAATTACCTCTTTCAAGAAAAGGTTGAAGTTACATTTTCTTTCCTTTGAGTCATAATTTATTTATTTTTATAATTGAACTGTCAAACTTTGAAATCATTGAACTAAATTTCTATTCTAGGTAGTATATTCATTTATTTTAACATCCACTGTATAAGTAAGTAGATATTATATTTATTTATAGTATATGTATTTATGTAATATTTTATTATGTATCTTAATATTTTATTTAACTGTATATTTGTTTATGTATTCTAAATATTAATAGTTGTAGCACTTCAGCTGCCCGCTAGCAACATGTTTTCTAACTGCATTGGGTTGACTGGAAGAGATCTCTGTCAGAGATAAGTCCACCCTTGCTCACAATATTTATAAATGCATTAACATTGTAATTTACAAGTGCAATAAAGAATATATATATAATTTAAGATTAAGTATTAAAAAAAAACAACTTCAATTGTGGCAAATCAATTATTTTGATATAAAAACTGAAATACTAAATCGATTTTGATAAAAATTCTATAGGAAAAAGAATAATTTTCCAAATCGTTTCATAACTGACGCAGTTATGGGGTAACAAATATCTATCTATCCTATTTAAGAGCTGCGCTCTTGTCGGTGGAACTCTTGCCACTCACTACGATTTTCAGCGAGTCTCTTCACCTCTTGATACGACACGACATTAACTCCTTCCTTGATCTGCCTGATGTGACTATGTCTCGGTCTCCCTCTCCCCCTCCTTCCTTCTATCTTACCTTCTATTATAATGTTCATATGTTCGTCGTGTCGTATCAAGTGTAGTAACAAGTCGTAACAAATATAAAGAAAAAAAAATGCAATCTGTTGAAAATACATTTCATCGTTCATTATCAACTTTTTAAATGTTAAAGTAACTAGTATACTGTAAATGTGTAACTAACATACGATAACTAAGAATCTACAAATTATAAAGATTGGAAACGCGAGAGTAATGTCTCTAGCATTGCAAGCGTTTATCAGTTGCTACATCTATTTAAGTCAAGTTTGTGTCGCAAATTAAAAGTTAATATTAACTTTTAATTTATTTCACTACAACCAGTATTTCTAATTGGTTTAAATTTTAATGAGCAGTCGACACAAACCTACCCGCTACTATTTACCACGTGGTTAATACATTATTTATTTTCCACTGAAAATGTATGAGAGAAGTGAAATGTTGATTAGATACTTACATATTATTTAAGTAAATTAGAATTTAATTTACCTATTCTTTTAATTTAGGGAAATCCTATTAATATTGTGAACATGAACAGTTTGTATATAAATCGCTTATTATTTACGCTTAAACAGATAAAGGGAATTGAATTAAATATATTACATAAGTACATAGTGTCCTGGATCGTTTTTTAATTATTTTTTTTAGTTTTAATAAGATACGTTATGTGTAATTCACGTGCGCAGAGTCGCTGGATATAGCTAGTGTTTGCATTTTCTAAATTTTTTTAAGTGATATTCGACACCATGTCGATTTTAAAATGCTTTAAAACAAACGTATTTAAATAATCATCATCATCGTCATTTCAGCCGTTAACTGTTCACAATTGAACATATGTCTTCCCTATAAGCGGAGTTTTGCTAGTAGTTGCCACACTTGGCGAGCGGGTTGGTAACAATAGTTAGACTCTTAGTAATGTTTTAAGAGGGATGCTGTTACCATCTCTCAAACATTAAGCTCCCTTGGCCACCTCTTACGACACCTACGTGAAAGGAAGGGATGGCCCATTCTATGCCGGGACCATACAACATAATATTAATTATTTGAATAATAATTAAAAAAAAATTTATTTGAAATTGAAATGACAGCCTGACGGCCCATATGATGAAAAGTGGCAATGTTCACCTATAAAAAGGAACAGCGCCCTCTATATGACTGAATACACTGCGTCGTCCATGCTACGTGTGTTGCTAAGGTCTAAGATATCATATTGGCCTATACTATAACTTCGAAAACATTTAACCCTTCTTTGCATACTAGTGGAAATTTCCATCATAACATTGAATGCCTAAAACCTATATAAAAGACCAAGTTCACTTTAAGTTGATCGTGTCTGGATAACTTTTTAATGTCCATTGCAGAAAAAAAAACATAGCTGTCAAATTTATTGTTTTAACCATTTTTCCTTTAATTTTAAACATGAATTATATCACTTTGATTTCACCAAAAAAAAAAGTCATGCAAAGAAGGGTTAAAACCAGCTATACAAGTACTGCTGCTTCTCAGTAGAAACACGAGTGGGATAAAGGTACCCAAGCAGATTACTTATGTACAAAATCTGCCTTTAGTATTTAATTAAGAGAGCGTAATTAGAACAACGTAAAACAGTATGTGATGTGATTAATTATTTTAAACGTCATACTAATTCGTCAATTACAAATTAGCAACTTAATGATTCTGGAGCAATACATATTGGGGATAGGCAGTAGCATTACTGTTAAAACATTGTCATAGCTGTAGTACCAACCCACCCGCCAAGCGTAGCAACTGGGGGGAAAGGGATTGTTAGTAATGGAGACTGAGAATCCCATTGCTAGCAATATACCCAACCAGGTCGACCTCCTCGCGGTTCCCCTTGGAAACTATCATGGTTAATTCCTGATGAATTCATCATGATGGGCTAACTGGCCTGTTTTCATTCTCATCTATCACCCTTCACTGGTGCTCCGCCAGCGTATACCGTTAGCGCAAGCGGGGTTACCATACCATTTTCACCCATCAAAAAAAAAAACACCTATCCACCTACTCACTTAAGTTGATAATATTAAAACTCTTTTCTTAACGAATGGTTACGTTATAAAATAAACGCATGTTGGAAATCTCACATTTTTAAATTTAATAATCGTACGTCGATAGTCAGTGAAGACAAACGATTATATATACGTACTAGCGGCCCGGCCCGGCTTCTCACGGGTAGACATTTTTACAACATTTTAAAAAGTGGTTATTGTGACATAACGATAACAGTTGGACATATAGTATCGGGAAGTTTTTTGTAGTTATTGATATTTTCTTCAATACTGTAGAACATACTTTTGTTCTATCGCCAATAGTTTCCGCAGCTCACGCAACGAAAGATATTTTATAGCATTTTTTTACACCTCGAGTTACATTACTAAAGTTTTAGTAAGGATTCCTAATCTTTTCTAGTAATAAATGTAGCCTATGTTACTCAGGGTGAATGTAGCTTTCTAATGGTGAAAGAATTTTTGAAATCGGTAAAGTAGTCTTTGAGTTTATTCATTACAAACATACATACACACAAAAATACAAATCTTTCCTCTTTATAATATTAGTGTAGATAAATAAAGTTTATTAACATCACCATTTATTAATGACGAGTGAAGAAGTTAACGTGAACACGAATAAAATCATTATATTGGAAACTACATTGCACAATATTAATATTTCAGCACATTTTGTCATTCCAATTACACGATGATAATTCAATTACATTCAGTGTTGCGGACACAGGCTACTTATTATTCGTATTTCCATTAACCAAAGTAGGTTCGGAATAAATCATTTGTAGTTATGATTTGAAATATCACATGTTACGCGAAATCATATCACAGCTGCTATTCCGCTGCATATAGAATGTTTCAAATTACTTTAAAATTGAAAGTGGTTTGTAGCATTTACAGAGTAAATATAATCGCAGATAGTTACTCCGTTTGATTTATTCATGAGTTATTAGCTGCGCTCAATTAATAATAAACCAGAGGGAGACTTTGTACAAAAGTCGTTTACTTGGGCACCTCTGTCCCATTCGTGTTTCTACCGTGAAGCAGTTGTGTTTGCATGGCTGTAATATATGTAATATGGACTAAACAGTATACCATGTTATGTCCATGGTACTGCTCATGTCTATAGGTGATAGTTACCACTTTCCATCAGGTTATTCAGGCTCTCAGCTTATTTGTCATTCTAAGTTACAAAAAAAAGTTTGTAGTGATGTGAAATCACAGCAGACGTCCGAGTGAACCGTACAGATTGAGTGAAGAGACTTTATCACATTGCGCTAAAGTCTCTTTTCGCTTGCTCTTATTATCACAATTCATATTTCACTTACATCTACAAATAATAGCGATTGCTACATTAAATCATTACGAGCGAAAATCACAGTTATCGCTAGTCACTGACAATATCACTGTGAATAAAAATAATCTCACTATATGATAATAAATTAAATATAGCAATTTTCATGCCTCAATCGATCGTATATAGTCATTATTAATTGATATATACGCGGCACTCGATGTGCCTTTGTGAAAATCGTGCAGAACTCTCGAATTTTATATGCCAATTGAACTTTTTGAATATTAAACACGTCAAGGGTTTTTTCAATTATTTTTGTTTTTAAAACTGAATCTTTTCAATCAATCAGTACTTTATTGTACTTATTTTTGATAGCTTTATTCATGTTTTAAATTCGAGGATGCCTGACGTAAATATTATACAATACAATATGACTCACGATTTTTCAACAATAGTCTGTATGTTGTTTGATTTACTTTTCAAACGACTTCAAAAAAAGAACATATTCAATTAATCATATTCAATTATTTTTTATTTATTTATTTACTAAATATGTACAAGAAATTTACAACGCGAGTTACCTACCTACCTACATTGTGTCCCGCACTAGGCGAACCCGTAACGCGGGACTCCATAAGCAATTACCAAGACATGGTGATTTACAAATATAAATTAAATTAGTAAGCGAGGAGAGGAGAGGTGTGGTGCATCATTACTACTTTATTATTATATATAAAATTGACGCACTGTTGAAATTAAACATTACTTTTATATTTCGTCATCATCACCATATCAGCCGTTAAGTGTCCACTGCTGAACACAGACTTTCTCCATTAAGGAAGATCTTGCCAGTAGTTGTCATACTTGGCAGGTAGGTTGGATTTTTGGTTGGTTTCTAACCCGCTTACCAAGCGTGGCAATTACTGGCAAAACCCCCTTTATGTTCAGCAGTGGACAGTTAATGGCTTAAATGATGAAGTACACCATCTACGACTAATTGATTTATTTATAGGATTACCAACATAAGATACAGCGAAACATTGCAGTACAATACACTAGTAGATTAGATCTAACTGTTCTTACATTTATAGGCAACCACAGCATGCCTTGTGTTTGATAAACATTAAAATAGAATTAAATTATTAAATGTCATTATATGAGTAAAGATATTAACAATATGAATAATAACATAATATAAATTGTATTTAAATTATTATAAATTATAAATAAATATAATGTAATGGCGATGTACATCAACATTTTAATTTAGCCATGAATACAGAGTGACTTCTCTTCTTTTCATTTAAGAGTTTCCTCTTGTCGGTGCAACTAATTAATGCATCTTCCACCAGCCAGCTCTATCCCAGGCCATATCCTTTATCTCCCTATACGACATGACGCCTAGTGTTTCCTTTATCTGTCCCATGTAGTTAATCCTCGGTCTTCCTCTTCCTCTTTTGCCCTCTATCTTTCCTTCTACTATGCTCTTAAAAAAATCGTCACGTTGTATAAGTTGGCCCAACATTTTGCCTCTTCTATTCTTCATTATTTCAACCAATGTTCTCTTCTCATTCACTCTTTTTAGGACTTCCTCGTTCGTTAGTTTTTCTGTCCAGTTTATCCTTTCCATTCTCCTCCATGTCCACATTTCGAACAGAGTGACTATCGTTGTGAATATCAAGTTCAGGCCTGGTATTTACAATAATCCGTAAATTCATTTGAAACACAAATGTATTTCATTTATTTGGAACTTTCTCGAAATACGTATATTAATATCGCGTTAAATTTTCCATAAAAGTTCGCACCGTCGAACTCTCTCGACCGCTTAGCCTCGCCGCAAAGGTAACTCCATTTATGTGGAACTCCGCAAATTGTATCGTTTTAACGGACCCCCGCGTTCCACATGGAAATACCAACTCTAACAGAAAGCAACAAAGTCTAATACTGATTACTACGTCAGTATAGTTTACAAACAACCATTGGAATAAATCGTAAGTCTGCATAAGGCATTATATCACGGAGACTTAGTTTTTCATTCATTTTTCCAGTACTTTGATGCGGCAAATTTGTGACCGTGATTCCAAATATGAAAGGCTTCTATTCGAATATGTGATAGAATTAATTTCATTTATACTTATACTATAAAGAAAAAAGATTTAATTTTTTGTACATACATATACATACATATCTGTCACGCCTGTCTCCCATTAGGGTAGGCAGAAACAATGGAACGCCAAATGCTTCGATTCAAACAAACCTCTTTCGCTTCTTCCACATTCATCAATCTTTTCATACACGCTCGCCGGTTACGGGTACTTTTAATTTGGCCCTTCTTCAGCACGTCGCCTACTTGGTCAACATACGTCCGTCTAGGGCGGCCCCTACCGACATCTCCATTAATTCTTGCTCGATAAATCTCTTTCGTAATTCTTCTTTCATCCATCCTCTCCAAATGACCAAACCTTTGTATGTTTATTTATTATTTGTATGTTTATTTATTATTTACTAGCTGATGTCTGCGACTTTGTCCGCCTGGTATTTGTTATTCCCGTTTAGTACGTATCGATGTATGTACCTACCTATTTATTATGTCTGGGAATATTGGACCAAAATTAACAAATGACGTGTCGTTCTCACTCTTTGCCTTAGGTCAAATTAATTTTATTAAGTAGGTCGTGAACTAAGCTGTATAAGTTACTATAGTTTTTTAAGTATCCCACGGGAACTCTTTAAATTTCCGTTATTAAAAGTATCAAAAATGTTGACCGGGGATGTAAGGTATCACTATGCAAAATTTCATAGAAATCAGCCTAACAGTTTTGGAGATTAGCTCGTACGAACAGACAGACAGAGAAACCAAAAATTTGGAAAAAGAAAAAAACAATGAATAAGCTTCATTGTGTGTGATAAGCTGTGTTTCGGTTTGAAGGGTGGGATATGGCGTGAATTTACTGGATACAAAGGAATAACACCCGAGTCCTCAGGAATGGCATCGCATTGGGGTATCATTGGCGAAACAGTATACTCTGTTATGCCTATGGTACTGCTCATGTCTATAGGCAACGGTTACCACTTTCCATCATGTGGGCCGTCAGCTTGTTTACCTTTCTAAGTCGTATTAAAAAATATCACCCATTAAAAAAAAACAAAAGTTATTTATCTCAATAAAGTTGGCAACCCTAAAACGTTCTAGTCTTTAAAAACTGCTAGCTGAAATGTGAAACTCATATAGCTTACAAAGCAACCTGTTGGCCCGTATGGCTCGGCATACAAACCAGTTTGTCTTCAAACCTCTTTACTAAACGTCCAGTAAATTTAATAGTTATTATCACAGACATGAATAAAAATAGATGACGCAAATCCTTATCTTCGCCAATGTCATAAACGTAAAAGTAAATTTGTTACCTCTTAATGGCTCAACGGAGCTTATGTAATTCTGTATGCGCTTATTCCTATATTTATATTACTTGTAACTAATTAAATGGTTCGTGTCTTATCACTATAAATTTGAAATAGTTTTTAATGAATGACGATGAAATGGTAACACCACTTAAATTATCGGTATACGCTGGCAAAACTCCAATGAGAGAGGATAGGTAAGAATGAAAAGGCAGATCAGTTAGCCCATCGTAATGAATTCAAGGATTAATCATGAAAGTTTCCAGGGCGAACCATGTGGAGGCCGTCCTGATAGTTGAGCATTAGTCGATTACTAGCAATGGCATTGTTAGACCCCATTACTAACAATCTCTTTCCTCCAAATCGAGATATTAACCGCCAAGAAAATAGCCAAATAACTTCAATACTTATAATAAATAATATAGTAAATAATAATAAAATAGATTTATGGAAAGTTTGACAACTCAAGCGGTTACGACATCTATGTGAATTGATATCAATGGTTATTTTGTTACTGCATAAATTAAGTAGATATATTGGGAGTGAACGTTGAATTCAAAGTTATACTAAAGGTGCTGAATAATTATTTAATCTAAACGGTACTTATAGTTAAGATATCCTACAAAAACAATCGTTCCAAATACTAAACTTGCCAAAGTAAAATATCAGTTAATACCTATACACATAATTTTATAATATAAACGTCCCTAGGGGGGAAAGGGATTGTTAGTAATGGAGACTGAGAATCTCATTGCTAGCAATATACCCAACCAGGTCGACGTCCTCGCGGTTCCCCCTGGAAACTATCATGGTTAATTCCTGATGAATTCATCATGATGGGCTAACTGGCCTGTTTTCATTATCATCTATCACCCATCACTGGTGCTCCGCCAGCGTATCCCGTTAGCGCAGGCGGGGTTACCATTCCATTTTCACCCATCTAACAAACAAATATACAAATAATGAAATAGTTCCTCCAGAGGGAGACTTTGTACAAAAATCGATTGCTTGGGTACCTCTGTCCCATTCGTATTTCAACCGTTAAGCAGTTGTGTTTGTATGACTGTTTCGGTTTGAAGGGTGGGATATGGCGTGAATTTACAGGGTACAGAGGAATAACACCTGAGTCCTCAGGAATGGCAACGCACGGGGGGGTATCATGGGCGAAACAGTATACTGTGTTATGTCCATGGCACTGCTCATGTCTATAGGCGACGGTTGCCACTTTCCATGAGGTGGGCCGTTAGCTTGTTTGCCATTCTAAGTTGGAAAAAAAAAAATAAAAAATATATTAATTAATACAAATGAAATCTGTTCAACATTATAACGTAATACATTGTCACTTTCTAAACTTTCACCGCAGTTAATCACAAACTATTTATAGATGTCATGCGGTGGGCGGTCACGAACGTACCTACTGTGTTACCTTATGTCACCGTTACCACCATAACTTGAAGGTGGTTATGGAAAAAACAACCATATCTTATGGATATCTCAGGTAAAAGTCAATTTGACTTTTTTCTGCATCATCATATTTTTAGGCATTAACTGTCCACTGCTGGACATAGGTCTTCTTTATAAGAAGAATTTGGCCTTGCCACGTTTGGTAAACGGGTTGGTAACCGCAGTTAAATTTTTGCTGATGTTTTAAAAGAGACGCTGCTATCCATCCTTCTGTCTTTAAGTTCCTATAGTCGCCTATTACGACACCCATGGGAAAGGAAGGGATGGCTCATTCTATGCCGGGACCACGCGGCGTTTTTTTTAAATAACTAGCTCCAATTGATTTAATGTTACAATAACTAATGTAATAATTAACTAATCTAGTATGTTCATTTAAATGTCCAATTAATTCTCCCGGATGGAGAACACCGTTAACAGACCAAATTAAGAGCGCTCTGCTATTATTGTAATGAAAATCAAAATTTTCAATGATAAGTTTTTTTTTTATACAACTTAGAATGACAAACAAGCTGACGGCCCACCTGATGGAAAATGATAACCGTCGCCTATAGACATGAGCAGTACCATGGACATAACAGAATATACTGTTTCGCCCATGATACCCTCCATGCGTTGCCATTCCTAAGGACTCACACACATTGGATGTATTTATTTCGAAAACAAAGAATTTTCAATAATATTTAAAACGCGCGCATGAATAAGGGCTTCTGTTGTGTTCCAAATTAATAAGTTAAATTAAACAAATTCGAACTTCCAGACTGAACGTCCTCAAATTTACAACATGTGTAAAGCTGACATAGGAGAAAGAAGGTATTATTAGTAATGAGGTATACCAGCCCCATTGTTAGAAACATATCCTACCTAACGTATCCGTGGTCGACCTCCGCGCGGTTCCCCCTGGAAACCATCGTGGTTAATTCTTATTGAATTCTTTAAGATGAACTAACTGACATGTCTTTTCATACTCACCTATCCCCCTTCACTGGTGCCCCGCCAGCGTATACCGATAGCGTAGTCAGGGCTACCATTCCATTATCGGGGGGAAAGGGATTGTTAGCAATGGAGTTTGACAGCCATATTGCTAGCAATATGCCCGATTACGTCGACCTCCACGTGGCTCCCCCTGGAAACCATCGTGAACAATTCTTGTTGAATTCGTCACGATGGACTAACTGACCTGCTTCATCCTCACCTATCATCCTTCACTGGTGCCCCGCCGGTGTATACCGACAGCGCGGGTGGGGTTACCATTCCATTATCACCCATTAAAAAAAACCATTCCATTATCATCCATAAAAAATATACACGACAATTATTGTTCAACTATATTTAATGAATACTAGATTAATATGCGTGCATAGCATGATTCTATATTATCTGTCGAGTACCTTCAATCCCGCCATACCACAATGGGGTTGACGCAACCCACAGTCACGTTCTCGATCTATTCTGACAGAGGGCATCGACCTCAACTAACCTAGAATTATAATTGAGCTTATTATCCGTGCTTTCTAGTTACAAATAACTTTATTATTACTGAATGGCTTATAAATATAGCGTAAGAATATATAGAAGTGACCATTCTTATGATTGTTGCTTATGAACTTGTATTACCAGAGGGAGACTTTGTACAAAAGTCGATTGCTTAGGTACCTCTGTCCCATTCGTGTTTCAACCGTGAAGCAGCTGTGTTTGCATAGCTGTGTTTCAGTTTAAAGGGTGGGATATGGCGTGAATTTACAGGGTACAGAGGAATAACACCTGAGTCCTCAGGAATGGTAACGCATGGGTATAATGAGCGAAACAGTAGAATAGAATAGAATAGAATAGAAATCATTTATTCAAATAAACTTACATTGAAGCACTTTTGAAAAGTCATTACATTTTTTTTAATTTACCGCTCGTTCGGAAAGCTGTCTCATCACAAGAAGAACGAGCAAGAAACTTGCGTGATGCTCTTTTAAATAATTTTATTATTATTTTACATTTTTAAGTTTAATTGTGTGAATACAAACCACCAATTAGCACTAATTCAATTAAATACTGAAAAAGAAAAAAAAAATTGAATACATAACCAACTGGTTAAACAATTAATAAGAGGAAATCAGTCATAGTGATTAGAGCAGACCAGTCCCTACAAGCAGCACCCGTTCACGAGTATGACGGATGAGCCAGCCATCACTGCGCTCGACCATATTTTAGGGAGCCCAATGACCCGGCCCACCACGCCGCCACAAGTCTGGACATTTTAGTGAGCATGACTACTCAAAACACTAGACCACGTCAAAGCTACTCACAATTGCCATCTGATAGTTATAGTATTCACATTTTACATAAGAATGCATGCGGCAATTAATACAAAAAACCGCTACGCTTTCATATTTCTAAAATCAGTATACTCTGTTATGTCCATGGTACTGCTCATGTCTATAGGCGACAGTTACCACTTTCTATCAGGTGGGCCGTCAGCTTGTTTGTCATTCTAAGTTGTATAAAAAAAAATATTGGGAGGTTTTGCTAATAGCTACCACTCTTGGTAGACAGGTTGGCAACTACAGTTAAATTTTGGTGATATTTAAAAAGGAACGCTGCTGCCTATCTCTTAGCCATTAATTTTTAGTTCCCTTAGTCGCCGCTTACGACATCTACGGGAAAGGAAGGAGTGGCCCATTTTATACCGGACCATACGGCAATAATAGACATATTACATTTCAATTTAGAACTCGTCGTTCCTCAATACATGTGTCCACGATTATAGCAGCTGGTGTTTTAAGGTGCAAAAAATATCTGGCATGTTTTTAGTACACCTCAGCACCGGATTTACGGTGTAACGGTGAGCTCGTAATTTCATTCAGCTAATTGTGAGATCGAACTAAATAATTGGATTTGTTATTGGATCTGTGCAGAAGCACTCTCCGAGGTATTGTTAGCATGAGTTTTTTTTTACGTTTCTTTTTTAACCCGTATCTATCTAATGAATAGATAGATAGATAAACACTTTATTTTAGTCATTTATGGCGTAAAGTCAAATGTGCAAGGGACTGTTAGTAATGGGAAAGTTAATTCCCATTGCTATCAATATACCCTATCTGGTCGACCTCCACGAAATTATTGTGACTAATTCGTTGATTTCGTCACGATGGACTAACTGACCTGCCTTTTCATCCTCACCTATCTATCACCTCTCACTGGTGCCCCACGATACCGATAGCATAGGCGGGGTTACTATGCCATTTTCATACATTTAAATAAATCAAATGTACAAAATACATTTTTTTTATACTACCGACCGACCGAAGTCGACCTGGTTGGGTATATTGCTAGCAATAGGATTCTCAGTCTCCATTACTAACAATCCCTTTCCCCCCTAAGGTTTATTCAGGGTTGACAAAGCACACGTGTTACCCCTGATATTACAGGCGTCCATAGGCTACGGTAGCCCCGTTTACCATCAGTTGGACCGTATGCTTGATTGTCACCATAGTTGTACCTAAAAAAAATTGGTCATCTTCCTTCTGAAATCCACGCATATGGGGTAACGGATAAAAAGCTGGTTATCTGATATATTTACAAAGTTTACTAATGTATGTCTCTGTTGACAGACGTAGACACCCTTCAAGGACAGCCAGTAATGTGTTTGAGAGTTAATTAACCTCCTTTATGCGGTTTGTACAACCCTCTGATCATATGGGGTTGTTGAATTAGATTAGGACATGAAAGGACAGGCCCAGATATCACGATAGTGTTCAAATTCAATCATCTTTATTCAGACAGACTAGTTTACAAGCACTTTTGTTAAATTTATCAGCTTTCTAGACTTGACGGTGGTTTTGGTAGTCACTTAGAACTTATAATTTTATAAGTACAAATAATATATTCTGGATTTTTTTTTATACAACTTAGAATGGCAAACAAGCTGACGGCCCACCTGATGGAAAGTGGTAACCGTCGCCTATAGACATGAGCAGTAGCATGCACATAACACAGTATACTGTTTCGCCCATGATACTCCCCATGCGTTGCCATTCCTGAGGACTCAGGTGTTATTCCTCTGTACCCTGTAAATTCACTGCCATATCTTACCCTTCAAACCGAAACACAGCCATGCAAACACAACTGCTTCACGGTAGAAACACGAATCGGACAGAGGTACCCAAGCAATCGACTTTTATACAAAGTCTCCCTCTGGTATGGACATAGCTACGTCCTGATTCCAATCCATTAATAATTTCTTCACCTCAACTATTAAGGTGGTTTACAATGAATTTTAAACTTCAAACTGCAAGAACGTGCTTTCTGTTAATGATTTTACTTATAAATAAAACTTGGACTTGTTATTAAAGCGATTATAGATTTGAAACAACGAAATGAATTTGTTTATAAA
The DNA here is from genome assembly GCF_026898425.1 of Galleria mellonella. Taxonomy (NCBI): domain Eukaryota; kingdom Metazoa; phylum Arthropoda; class Insecta; order Lepidoptera; family Pyralidae; genus Galleria; species Galleria mellonella. The sequence goes on along the minus strand of NW_026442037.1, from coordinate 3,276,894 downwards.
ATATGCTGGTTCTTAAAATATTGTTATTATATTATCATTTATTAATTATATTAATTGTAAGTAAAAATGCTGTCTGTAGACTTGATGTAATATATATTTTGTTATATTTCATTTGTTTTACAATTTTATTTTTTATAAAAAACTACATCTACCAATGTTACATACATAAAAAGTTCATTTTGAACAGATTTATAGATATTCATTTATAGACTAGGGAGTGAAAAAGCCTATATTAATTACTTCTTAGCAGATAACAACATTCCGAATGTAGCAGTAGAATCATAATTTCATAAACATACATAAATACATGTGTATATATATTTATATATATATTTATATATATATATATATATATATATATATATATATATATATATATATATATATATATACATGGATATATATATATATATATATATGTGTGTATATGTATGTTTGTGTAAGTATATGTGTATGTTTACAGGATATTTTATGTAATTTATAATGTGTAGTTTGTATTATTCTTTGTGTATACATAATTTATGTATTTATACAATATATGCAGATCGTATGACTGCCTATTTTTACTTTTAAAATAACACAATTAACATGGAAAGGTTTTGCTGGAAGAAATCTCTTATTAGAGATAAGCTCGCCTTTGTACATTATGTTTATAATGAATTGTAATTAACAGTATGTTTTGTGTACAATAAAGAATAAAGAATAAATATATATCTGTCACGTCTGTCTCCCTTAGGGTAGGCAGAAACAAAAAACAAGCTTAAACTATTGTACAAACCTTTATATTCACATTCACGATCATAGATACGTTTTAATTTAAATTTAAATAAATAAATCTTTGAAGTACATCAGAACAGATTTATTATTATTATTATTAAATATATTCTTGAGCTTATATAGACATGCTACTTTAGCTATTTGAATAAATATAATTTAATTTGGAATCTAAATTTGATATTTGGAACATAGATTTCTTTTATAATGTAAGCATCTGCAATGAAAAAATTAATCGCTGTTGGAAGCCTACTGTTAAACAAAATAATTTCATTCGAAGAACCAGCGATATAGACTTTCCCAAGATAAATCTATTGGAGCGAAATATAGTTATTTTTTTATTATTTCAGCCGTTAACAGTCCACTGCTGGACATAGGCCTTGCCCATTAGAGGAGTTATGCCAGTAGTTGCTACGCTTGGCAGGCGAGTTGGCAATCGCAGTTAGGCTTTTATAGATGTTTTAAGAGGGACGCTGCTCCCCATCCCTCGCCCTCCTTAGTCGTCTCTTACGACATCCACGAGAAAGGTAGGAGCGACACATTCTATGCCGGACACACACCTCGTCGCGTGTGTCCCGGTGCAAAATATAGTTAGTATTTTATATTTCCAATGTCTAACAGTAATAGTGTCTTCAACGTGACTTCCCTAAAGTGAAATCTTATAATTTATTAAGTTACAACATTAATTACAGCTTAAGCCTATTGTCAAAGATTAGCATAACATAGATATCTCCCGCCTGATACAAAGCGATGTAAGTAAGAAAGTTGAGGAATTCATTAAACCTCCGATCCGCTATTGTTCGGTCCCTCGCAAACAATGTAAATGACGTTGTTTGACGCGAATAGTCAGCGTTGCCAGATTACGTATTTTTTCGCTATTTTGGGGTAAAAAAATGTTTGTTCACGGAATGTGAATAAATGAAATACTTGGAGAAATTTTTGGAAAAAAGCGAAATAAGTTTGGAAAAATTTGAACAATTTTTTGGACAGTTTGGTACGTTAGCAAAACAAAGAATGGAATAAGGGAAGTAAAGGGTGAGATAAGCTAAATATAGAAACAGAAGGAATGATCTTTTTTAACTGACTTCAGACAGAAAGAGGTTCTGAATTAAGGTGAGTTTTTATGTTTATTACCTCATAACTCAGACACTTCTAAACCGATTTAGAAAATTCTTTTTTTATCTGAAAGGATATATTTACAGATTGATTCCATAGAAATTTTATCAATCAATTGATCAACCAAAATCGGTTTGGATACGATTGAAGTCAGTTATTTTTTGTGGAACACAGTCTTAAATTATCAATCGAATATGTATCTTGTCATTCATCATATTAATATTATTATCATGCCTATTAGACACTAAAACTGTCGCAATCTTTAAAAATTTTAAATCTTTAATAAGTTTTTCGTTGATAACCTCAATATCGTGTTACTTTACTTCCTTTTTATGAACATTCCTACTTTGTAACAGAAATAAATGCGTTTTATCGCTTATTTGTACAAAGTTGCCCATATAATGGATATAATATTATTTACGTAGTCTGAAATGAATGACTTTAGACAAAGTAATTTATAATGTTTATTCTAACTACTTTACAGCTTTATCCTTGTATATATCTTTCTATATATTCAGATATAACCTATCTGTGTACCAAATTTCATTTAAATTCATCCATTCATTTAAACATGATTCAGTATCAAATATGTATACATCGGGGGGAAAGGGATTGTTAGTAATGGAGACTGAGAATCCTATTGCTAGCAATATACCCAACCAGGTCGATCTCCTCGCGGTTCTCCCTGGAAACTATCATGGTTAATTCCTGATGAATTCATCATGATGGGCTAACTGGCCTGTTTTCATTCTCATCTGTCACCCTTCACTGGTGCTCCGCCAGCGTATCCCGTTAGCGCAGGCGGGGTTACCATACCAATTTCACCCATCAAAAAAAATATATGTATACGTCTTTCAAATGTATGATATTAGTATATTATTTTATTTAGTAAAATATTCTGATAATTGATTGTAAAACATTTCGTTTAAACAATTACTCATTACTGCAATATTGCATATTTATAGTAAATGTACAGGGTACAGAGGAATAACACCTGAGTCCTCAGGAATGGCAACGCATGGAGGTATCATGGGCGAAACAGTATACGAGTACTCTGCTATGTCCATGGTACTGCTCATGTCTATAGGCGACGGTTACCAGTTTTCATCAGGTGGGCCGTCAGCTTGTTTACCATTTTAAGTTGCATAAAAAAATTTCTTGTGTCCCCGGTATAGAATGGGTCATCCCTTCCTTTCCCGTTGGTTTCGTAAGAGGTAACTAACTACTTAGTTACTTAGAGGAACTTAATAATAACAGAGTCACTCTTAAAACATCGCCAAATCAAACTGCAGTAGCCAAACCGCCTGCTAAACGTGGCATCTACTGGCAAAACACCCCTTATGGGAGAAACCTATGTTCAGCAGTGGATAGTTGCCAGCTGATAAAGTAATAAACAATAATAATATATTGCAAGGTTACAATTGTACCCGATTAATTTGTTATTGACCCTAGATCAGTTAAAATCAATTTCAATAGCACAAGGTCGCACAAATACCTACTCGTGCCTACCAAGTAATATAGCGTTACTGGTACGAATAGATATCAATCACAATAATGTCTCTCATGATTTAAAAATAAGAAATAAGTAAGCGAACACATAAACCTGTAAGCGCCTTGGCTTCAATTTTGTTTTTTGCTTAAGCTCTTTATGCTGGCGCCACACTATCGTAAAACAATCCAATACTCCAAACATTGAATTGCTATTAATTTAGTCTGTCCCAATTCAAGATCAATCGAAACAGACTCTTTTAAATATCAATAAACAATACGTTGTAAAAAATAAATACAGCACACATAGGTATAACTTATGTGTGCATATAATTTATATGGTTTTTGGCTTTTGGTGAGTGCACTGGTAAATCTGTGATGCCCACCAAAAATATGTGTGTATATTATAAATAAATAATCTCATATGAGATTATTTATTTATAATTAGTTAATTTAGTATATACTAAATGCTATCGAAACCATCGTACGCGAACACGATCCAACATTGTCAAAAATATTCACTCTACGCTACACCTCTCTTTGTTGGTAGGGTAGCCGTACCGTTGAACTGTTGGACGATGGTGTAGTACCGACATTAGGAATGTTATAAACGCGTTTTCAAATAACTTTTCGTTTGCAAACGTGTCGTCGCCTAGTTGTGTATTACTCCGACTATAAAAAAGAAAAAGAGATACGATATTAAACGGCGCATTTACCTTCAGAAGAGGTAATAATATTTTTAACCGACTTTAAAAAGAATGTTCTCTATTCGATTGTTTTTCTTGTTATGTTTGCTACCTCATAGCTTAGTTAGTTCTAAACTAATTCGGTTTTTTTTTTTGAAAGCATATACTTACAGATTGCTCCCGTAGAAATTTTATCAAAATCGATTCAGTGATTTAGTTTTTAGAACAAAATAACTGGTTTTATTACAATTAAAATAAATTTATTTTTGGGCATAATCTTTAATTCTGTAGTGGTAAAAATAATAATATATTTTTTGTTAACTTAGTTAAAACACATATTATTTTTGTCTAAATTTACTGTATGAGAAGTTTTTTTTTATGCAACTTGTAATAGAATGGCGAACAAGCTGACGGCCCACCTGATGGAAAGTGATAACCGTCGCCTATAGACATGAGCAGTACCATGGACATAACAGAGTATACTGTTTCGCCCATGATACCCCCCATGCGTTGCCATTCCTGAGGACTCAGATGTTATTCCTCTGTACGCTATAAATCCACGCCATATCCCACCCTTCTAACCGAAACACAGCCATGCAAACACAACTGCTTTACGATTGAAACAGGAATGGGACAGAGGTACCCAAGCAAACGACTTTTGTAAAAAGTTTCCTGCTGGTAAAACGTACCACATTTATTTCAAATCAGATAGGCAAAACTGCGAGATTACAGCTAGTACTCAACTAGATCTCGTTATAAATTCACCATGGTAGAATTCCTCATGGGTAAAACTAAAATAAAACACCATTGAAACTGGTTTCTTTGCTATTACAATCCATTTACTTGTAATCGATAAATTTCCGTTTGATCTTGAACGCGCAAGCATTCCCTGCACGACCGAAGCCAGGGTACATGTAATAGTATTGCGTGTAATTATGTATAATTATGTATGTGGACTTGTCTGTACAATTATGTGTTCAAATAAATTATCTCCAATTATTTATGATGATATAATGATAAATTCAGATTCTCGGTACAAGCTCGGTAAGAACAATCCAACGTTTGTAATTAGTAATTTTTATAGCTACTTTTTTTTATAACTGACTAGCGACCAGCCCCGGCTTCGCACGGTTGCAATGCTGATACTAAATATACCTAATTACTACAGAATGTCCTTATAAAAAGTTTTGTCATTAAATAATACAAACATGATAAAGTGAGTACTATATGGCGAAGTGCGGCCTTCGACGCGCTATTATATAGGCACGCGCCGCCGGTTGGGTCGGTACCGCCACACCGCTATGTCCCTGAATTTTAAATCTGTAATATTTTCAGAAATATTCGTTTAAATTATATGCTGTAAAGGGCTATATTAATCTATATTAAATGAGTAACGTATTTAAGGTACTTAATTGGATAAATATTAATGCTGTATTGCTTAAAATCACTTCGTAAATAAGCCGTTTTTCCCGTAAAATGTAAAGAATAAAAAATAGTTAATGTGGGTTATCCTTAAGAGATAGACATATACCATCGCGGACTTTTTTGTGACCTTTTTAAGGTATATTGTAGTACATTATTTAGATTTATCTCGTGGGATTCAGCCAGCGTTTGCAATGTAAACGCAAAAACATGTGTTTATTATTATGCATGTAATAGTGGTATAAAAAAAATGTAAACCTTACTCTTGAATCACTCTATCTATTAAAAAACCGCTTCGAAATCCATTGCATAGTTACGGACAGACAGCGACAGCTACTTTGTTTTATACTATATAGTGATAGTGATGGTAGTAAGTGACCACAGTGACAGTAGGAGATATATATATATATATATATATATATATATATATATATATATATATATATATATATATATATATATATATATATATATATATATGTTTGCCGAAAGGCACGCATTCATACGAGTACCTGTGTATAGTTATAACGAGATTTTGTATTGTTTGCTCTAGTAATTTAGTTATCTCTGATTATTGCTCATAGCAGTTGGTTTTCGGAATTGTCTATCAACTATAGAAAAGATGCTTCTCAAATATATTGTTATTTTCATATACATATATATGTATGTTTATAATATGATATGATGATGAATGTATTATATTATTTATTAATATTAAAAAACAAAGTACCCGCTGCGTGTGTAGGAACGTAAAATTGAAAGCTACCTAAAAGATTTTATACAGTTTACACTAATGGATGAAGTGATTCATGCAGAATATTCAGCTGTATAATGCATTAAAGTTTAAGTTAATTAGTTAAAATATGACCGTTATTGCTGAAAATGTAGGAAAAAATTGCAGGACGACACTACGATAGAAAAAAATACGCTCTGCTACCGGTACGAAGTCATCAGTTTGGGAATGTTACCTAAATATGCTGGGCAAAAATTTTAACGTCTCTGAAGCGAAGGTTAGTAACATAAAAAATATAGTCTCATTAAATTCAACACAGAGATAAGTGGACACTTTTTATTTTTTTATTTTGTCAGCCTAACCTCAAAAAGGAGCTTTTCAATTTGTTCGTATTTCTTATGTTTGTTAACTCATAACTCCGTCAGTTTTAAACCGATTCGGAAAATTCTTTTTTTATCTGAAAGCGTATATTTACAAATTGGTCTTATAGAAATTTTATCAAAATCGGTTAAGTAGTTTAGTTTTTAAGCCAAAAGAAATGGTTCTGCCACAATTGTAGTTATTTTTTTTTTGTGAAACATAATTTTATTATTCATTAACTTGAAAAAGGGATTCTCAATTCCACCATATTTTATTTGTTTATTTACTTACGGGAAAAGAAATCAAAAATCCCAATTCAAAAATTTATTGAAAATTATTTATGTAGTGAATAGAATTCATTCACTCCTGTGTTGTTATAGAAAAACGTTATTATTATCGTCTTATATAATATTATCTAATAGGTCATTAAACATGTAAGAATACGATCAATTGGAAAATTCTCAAAAAATAATATTTTCTTACATTTATTCTGTCAATCATTAAAAATAATTTTTATTTAATATGAGTTATATTAAAACACAGATCGTATTTTAAAGGCGGTAAGAGTACCTACATACCTAATTTAAAATCTGGACTTTGCTCAATGCGCAAACGACAATGTTAGGGTTGCAGCGAACTTGAATTTAAAACATATTTTAAAATTTATTTATTTAATACTTTGTTATAAACACTAAATATATATAAAAATATGACAGAGGCAATCAAATGTGCAAAGGCGAGCTTAACTGTAAAAGTTAGTATAAAAAGTTATAACTGCTTATTAAATAAACTTTACTTTCTCTGGTCTTATAAAACTATATATATAAAGGACTTATAAAAAACATTTTCATTTAATTTATGTACCCATATTCGTGCAATAAATTATTTGCATTTAGTCGTTATTAATGCAAAAGTAAAATCACCAATATGGAGTCTCTATGTTCTATATTTCAGGTATAATATTTAAAGTGCTTTCCATTAGCAATATTTAAAAAAGCAATATTAAAAAAAACATAGATATTCTGTTATTTTTACATTTTACAAAATCACAATTCTAGAACACAAACAAGGACGAAAAACGTAAATAAAAATAGAGCGCATTTAATTAAATTATTCCATCCATTTGTAAACGAACGCAACAAAACAATTTCTCTAAATTTTGAAATAATATAATATCTAGGATCACGGAATTTCATATATAAACTAAATATAAATTTTCACTCATGTCTATGTTAATGATGATAACTATATTTTTATTTATTTATACTTTATTGTATACAAAAAATTACAATCGTATAATTTATATAAAATAAAGGTGTACAATAGGCGAGCTTAACTCTGTAAGAGTTCTCTTCCAGCAAACCCTGAGTGGAAAGGAGCATTAATTACCAACGGGCAGTGTGCGTACACTAAGATTTTTAGTTAAATTTTGAACGTTTTGTAACTTTTTACGAGAACATGATTCCTTGGTTTCATATAATTATTTCCATTCAAACTATTCAGTCTGATATTCATATAATTAAGATTGTGTTACACAAAAAAAAAGCAACTGCAATTCTGACAAGTAACGTTAATTGGATTTAAAAACCAAACTATCAAATAGATTTTGATCAAATTTCTATTGTACCAATCTGTAAGTATATCCTTTCAAATAAAAATATCCAAATCGGTTTTTTTTTTATATAGATGATAATGAAATAGTAACCCCACCCGCGCTATCGGTATACACCGGCGGGGCATCAGTGAAGGATGATAGATGAGGATGAAACAGGTCAGTTAGCCCATCGTGACGAATTCAACGAGAATTGTTCACGATGGTTTCCAGGGGGAACAACGTGGAGGTTGACCGGATAGGGTATATTGCTAGCAATGGGGCTGTCAATATACAATCGAACTAAGAACTTCTCTCTTTTTAAGTCGGTCGAAAATAAATATATATCAGATTTAAATATTACCAGTTAAATTGACTTTCCGTCAACTTTGGAAAATTCTTTAAAGTCAACACTTGACTAGACTGCAGTGACAACCCTAGTTTGTACAGATACTAGTAGATCAGACGAGAAAAACCTACAGCCAAGCATTTAATCACCAGCCCCATATTTATGAAGCGGCGCTTGCTGGGCAACATTCTTAGACCTACCAACGTCCACGGTGACTCTACAGTACAGATTGACTAGTTTTTGCGCAGTTCCACACTATGTAAGCTTACTTTAAACGTTACTTGTACTGCGGTTATCAAATAAATATTATTTACAGGTGATAACAGTGATATTTTTAAGCGACCTTAAGAATAAAGTACTATTACTAGTCAAATGAGGTTTTTGTACGTGTCTATTCAATCAATTAATCAATCAATCAATCAATCAATAATTCATATTCAGTGTTACAAATTGTGTTCGAATTTTAAATTATATATCGAGTGTAAAAAACGTGTTAACTTTTAATCAGTCAAACGTCAAATTGGCTGACACATGTTCTCTTTTTAAAATCAAAACAAACTTTTTTTGGCAGTGTTGCAAATAATCAGAATTAAATCTCCCCGAATTTTTAAATTAGGATTCAGAATTATTTTTTCTCTGAGATAAATATAAATATACAAATACACATATTGCTTATAAATTAATATACTTTTGGAAAATTTTTTAACTGTAATTTTGCAGTAAAACTTTATTTTTTCATCCTGTTTATTATGTTTATATTACAACTCGATATTGTTAATTCTGCATGTACAAATACATATGTAGTACTAGTTCTTATATGTTGCAAGAAACTGGCTTCCAAAACACGGGTTATCCTAATTTGTAAGCCAGGGCAAAACATATGTAACAGTGTTACCCTGTATTTGTTAAAGGCTTAGATTATATAGATAGAGCATTGAGCATCTCTAAAACGTGTCAACTGTTTGTCAGCTAATTGTCAAATTAGCTGACAAATTTATAACACATATTTATATCACATATTTAGTCTTATGTAATATAAAAGTTATAAAGGAATCACTCATAACTATGCATCACGCACAATTGTATGAAAAAGTTGACCCGTTTTTACTGAAGCATTTCTATGGAGACAATCTATTTATATAATCCGAAGTTTATTCATGTATAAATTAAAATGGCTGCGATTTTAAATTACTTAAAATTTATTTACTCAGATATAAATTTATGTATTCAGTAATTATAAACATCGTTAGGAATCATACTGGATTATTTATTTATTTATATATTTATCAAACTTCAATACACCTAGATAGTGTAAATGGCGGACTTAACACCATTATGGCGTCATCTACTAGTCGACCGTAGACAGGAATAACAGAAATTGGTTATTTCATAATTATATTATAAGAATCGTTTTTATTATTGAATTTAACTTTTTTTTATACAGATTAAAATGGCAAACAAGCTAACGGCCCACCTGATGGAAAGTAGTAACCGTCGCCTATAGACATGAGCAGTACCATGGACATAACAGTGTATACTGTTACGCCCATGATACCTCACATGCGTAGCCATTCCTGAGAACTCAGATGTTATTCCTCTGTACCCAGTAAATTCACGCCATATCCCACCCTTCAAACTGAAACACAGCCATGCAAACACAACTGCTTCGCGGTTGAAACACGATTTATAGTATATTATCTCCCTTATACTGAGTAATGCTGTTTGGACCTGGCATAAAATAGACTACCCATTTCTTTCCCATGGGTATCGTAAGAGACGGCTAAGAGAACTTAATGATCAATAAATGGACAGTAGCGTCTTTTTTAGTACAACACCAAAGCCTAACTGCAGTTGCCAACCCGTCTGCCAAGCGTGGTAACTACTGGCAAGAAGCCAATGTTCAGCAGTGGACATTTAACGGCTGAAATGGTTTGATATATAGATATTATAACTACAATATTCAGATACCACTATGTACTTACTACCCATCCCTAGTTCTAACCTAATTAAACACATTTCCCTCAAATTACATGCAATCAAACTTCACCCGAAGTGTACGGTAAAACTACATTAGAACTCATTGACTTCCTTAATACGTCCCAAGTGGAGACGCCCTCGGACGTCGTGTGAAATGGACTCAACAACGAGTCCCTTGTCGTATACTCTCCCCTGATTACTAAACTTTGATTGCCTTCATCTTATTCCGCTATTTTATTTTGCAACCGACTTCAAAAAGAAGGTTCTCAATTCGGTTTTTTTTTAATGGATGATAATGGAATGGTAACCCCACCCGCGCTATCGGTATACACCGGCGGGGCACCAGTGAAGGATGATAGATGAGGATGAAGTAGGTCAGTTAGCCCATCGTGACGAATTCAACAAGAATCGTTCACAATGATTTCCAAGGCGAACCACGTGGAGGTTGACCTGATAAGACATATTGCTAGCAATCCCTTTCCCCCTCTCAATTCGGTTACAATTGCTTAACATAAGCTTTCCCTATAAGGGGAGTTTTGCCAGTAGTTGCCACGCTTGGCAGGCGGATTGGCAATCGCAGCTAGACTTTCAGTGATGTTTTAAGTGGGACGCTGCTGTCTATCCCTCGCTGTTCTTAGTCGCCTCTTACACGGAAAAGGAAGGGGTAGCCCATTCTGTGTCAGGAACGACACGTCAATTTTTACGTTCGTTTCCTCATAACTCCGTCAGTTGTAAACCGATTTGTAAATTTCTTTTTTTTTATATATTAAAGGCTTAAATACTTACCAATTGGTGCCATAAAAATTTTACTAAAATCAATTTAGTAGTTTAGTTTTTAAATCAAAAATAATTGGTTTTATCGCCATCAAAAACTCCAGTATATGATTCGAAAATATATTGCAAATTTCGTATTAAGACTTGCATACTAAAGCAAGTTAGACGAAAGCTTATGAAAACGACAGAGATTTCCCAAGCTAAACTTAAATAAAGGGCAGTCGAACATAATTTATTCACATGTGTTGGTGATCGTTGACCCTTCGAGACGACTGACAGGGGCCGTCCGGAAAGGAAGTAAGCATAATTAGATGGAAACCCCTCGCTTTGTGCAGTATTGTACGGATTTGTCCGAGGAATATTCAATTTGCTTTGACAAAGTCACGTTAGAAGCTAGATTCACTTATCCTTACTAAGGCTATAAATATTTGAGCATGCGAATTTAGTAAATTTGATATTATAAATGACTAGCTTTTTTTTTTTTTTTTTATACCACTGAGGTGGCAAACAAGCATACGGCCCACCTGATGGTAAGCGGTTACCGTAGCCTATGAACGCCTGCAATACCAGAGGTATTACGCGCGCGTTGCCGACCCTGAAGAAACCTCTTTACCCCCCATTTGAAGAACCCCATGCTGTAGTCTCTCGGGAAAACCTCGGCAGGGAGCTCATAACCGCGACATCGTCCGCGTGACCGGAATGTGTTCACTAACCGAGACAAAAAGCCTATAACCTTCTCCATCCTGTATAGTACGTTTATATTGAATTTCATAGTAATTGGTTAAGCCATTAAGGTATAATGCTTACCAGAGGGAGACTTTGTACAAAAGTCGATTGCTTGGGTACCTCTGTCCCATTCGTATTTCTACCGTGAAGCAGTTGTATTTGCATGGCTGTGTTTCGGTTTGAAGGGTAGGATATGGCGTGAATTTACAGGGTACAGAGAAATAACATCTGAGTCCTCAGGAATGGCAACGCATGGGAGGTATCATGGGCGAAACAGTATACTCTGTTATGTCCATGGTACTGCTCATGTCTATAGGCGACGGTTACCACTTTCCATCAGATGGGACGTCAGCTTGTTTGCCATTATAAGTTGTATAAAAAAAAAGGAATCGTAATAGAATCAAAATACAAGAACCGTTCACCATGAGGGATGGCAACCTTACACTTCCCTAATATAGGTATGCAGCCTTAGATCTAGATATTTACCACTTTCCATCAGGTAGGTGATAAAACGGACATGATAAAACGGAAAACGTGTCCCAGTGGGGAGCAAGCGCAAGGCCAAGGTTCAGATATGCCATGACAACCCGCTAAGGAAGTGTAACAGCGGGCGGTAGGCCTTTAGATGCTAAGGAGCTTCCGTCACTTACAGATATTGATTTCAAAATGTCGGAAATGCTTACACATTTAATATAGTGATTTACTAGCAAACCCGCCCCGGCTTCGCACGGGTGCAATGCTATCAGCATGTCCAATGCACTGCTCATGTCTATAGGCAACGGTTACCACTTTCCATCAGGTGGGCCGTCAGCTTGTTTGCTATTCTAAGTCGTATAAAAAAAAAACATATTTCAATGCGTACTAAATTTTTTTTTCACCAGATTCAAACTCACAACCTCTGTAATCACTATCTATCGAAATAACATACGATTAGACTACAATATCCTTCGTGGAATGTAAAAACTGTAAACAATTCTTATTTAAAGTTGTTTAAAAGACATTGATCCTAAAATCCTATTATATTATAGTAGGCATAGTAAACCACTATAAATCATGGGAGAGATTATTCTCCAATCAGCTTATTGTTGTTTTGACTGAGACCTATTTTAAAATCGAAGAAAAAAATAAAAATTGTTTCTCTTTAAAAGTATACCACAATAATAAGGCGTTATTTGACCATAGAATAATCTAAACATAAATTTTAAAAATAAAATCTATATTAATGTTGTAAAGTAAATATTATGTTTTTGTTTGTAATTGATAAATGCTTAAGACGAAAGCGAAACTTTACACAAAAGTCGTCTGCATGGGTACAGTTGTCCCATTTATATTGTTTATGATATATGCTGGTTCTTATTGTTATATATTATTATTTATTAATATATATAACAATAAGAATATTGTGAGTAAAAATGCCGTCTGTTAACTTGATGTAATATATATATTTTGTTTTATTTTATCTGTTTTTCAATTTTCTTTTTTTATAAAAAACTACAATTATTAATTTATGCAAAAAGGTTCATTTTGTACATATGTTTTTGTCGTGAAGCTGCTATATTCACATGGCTGTGTTTCAGTTTCATGGGTGGTATATGGCATTTATTTTATTTATTTATTATATTTATCGAACGCTGCCGTTCCCTATGGCCGTCTATGAGGAACTTCTATGTTCAACAATGGACAGATAACAACTGAAATGATGATTATATCCATCAATCTTTTATATAATTATTTGTGTTATTGCTACATTTCTTAGGAGAAAGGTACTTGAGTGGCGACCGCGTACCGATAAACACAGTGTAGGACGACCCTCCCACTAGATCGAGTGACGAACTCAAATGTATTCATAAGACGAACTCAAATGTATTCATATGACGAACTCAAATGTATAGTATGTATTCAGGGAGTCAGTGGATAAAGGTGGCTCAGAACCGTTCCTTTTGGCAGTCTATGGGGGAGGCCTACGTTCAGCAGTGGACGGATAATGGCTGAGATGATGATGTTTTAGGAATTATATGCTTCCCTAATAAAGTTAAATAAATAAATAAATAATGTTTCTTTTTAATAAGTGAAGATGGATTGGTAACCCCGCCTACGCTAACAGTGTACGCTGGCGGTACACCAGTGAAGGGTGACAGGTGAGAATGAAATCAAGTCAGTTATCCCATCGTGATGAATTCAGTAAGCATTAACCCCAATAATTTCTAGGGGAAACCACGTGGAGGTCGACCTGATAGGGTGTATTGCTGACAATGGGTCAGTTAAATCCCATTTCTAACAATCCCTTCCCCCCCTATCCCAATAAATTATGTTAAAAGTAAATACATATACATTTTTGATAAAGAAGTTAAGATATCGAAAATATGTGGCCTTGAATGGTAAACTATGCAGCGGGCGACCTTGCTGCGCATCTCTGTAGTCGTACACGACGCGAGGGGTGCGGGGGGGGGGGCGGACCAACACATGATCATACGTAACATTGTCTTTTTGCAACACTGTGGGAGGGACAATGAACCGGTTTGCGCCGGAAGGCTTTCTTTTGTGTACAGACAGCAACGACATTGATGTTTTTTTTTTTATTTATTATTTTCATTCCTTTAAGTAAGGTATTAAATAATGATAAAAAAAGAATAGAATAGAACAATAGCATTAACATACTTTGGCCGTGTGGTCCCGGCGTAGAATAGGCCACCCTTTCCTTTCCGTGGGTGTCATAAGTACCGACTAAGAGAGAACGAGGGATGGGCAGCAGCGACCCTCTTAAAACATCTCCAAAGCCTGACTGCGGTTGCCAACCCGCCTGCCAAACGTAGCAACTACTGGCATAATCACCCCAAGGGGGAGATATATATTCAGCAGTGGACAGTTAAATGCTGTTGTGATCAATTCACTACATATTATTTAGGAATATAAAAATTGTATGCTTTCATACCGAGAATACTTGATAGCACTGTAATATAAAATGCGTAATTTTTCCATTTTTGCAGGAAATCTCACCAGTAAGGAAATTAAATAAAAGTTTTTCCTAAAAACTACAGTAAACATAGTGTAAAAGTATAGTAACGTTTCTTCAAGATCAGCAACGCGCACGTAACACCCCTGGTTTCGCCAGCGTCCATAGGCTGCGGTGACTGTTTACCATTAGTACATAAAAAATGCACTAGTAAAACACTTCCTTAAAAATTATAAATAAAATTGTAAAAAATCCAAATAGAATTAAAAAGCGGAAACAAGATTTAACTCTGTAAAGGGTTTTTAATTTATTATAATTTAAATATATTAATTAAAGGTCACACTTTAATAATTTTTTATATCTTTATTTAACATTGTAGAACCACGATAAATTAAATGAATTGCTAAAAATTGTAAAGATTTATAATATATATATATATATATATATATATATATATATATATATATATATATATATAATTATTAAAATAATAATTTACAAATTATTTCTGTTAAATCAATGCATCGCCATTTACTCTCTCTGTTTGATGAATGATAGGTGAGGATGAAGCAGGTCAGTTAGCCCATCGTAACAAATTCAACAGAAATTGTTCACGATGGTTTCCAGGGAAAACCACATGGAGGTCGACCTAATAAGGCATATTGCTAACAATGAGGCTGTCAAACTCCATTGCTAACAATCCCTTTGCCCTTACTTCCGTGTTTTGTTATAAAATAAATGAATACATTAAGTATCCGACTGTACGCATATTTCGGCTCGTCGCTATGAAATGTTGTTGCAGTGGGTTGATTGTGATGCATTGTTCTAGCATGTTGAAACGACCACGTAGAACACTATGGTAGCCATTTCGAAATTTCTATAAGAACCTACTGCGAAGTATTAAGATAGTTATAAAGTAGACTATATATTTTTTTTTTTTATAAAAATATTAGAATGGCAAACAAGCTGACGGCCCACCTGATAGAAAGTGGTAACCGTCGCCTATAGACGTGAGCAGTACCATGGACATAACAGAGTATACTGTTAAGGTTAGGTGCTCAAGCAAACGACTTTTGTACAAAGTCTCCCTCTGGTATTTTTATTTCTTTCTTTCATGTTTTTTTACAATTACACGATATGTGACTATATCCTGAACATACATAGAGGCAATACGTTCCATGAATAGATACGACCGACCAAAAAGAGAAAGTTCTGCTGTCAACGTTTGACCTCCCTATATAGCACACGACATACTATATACCTTAGTGATATTTTAAAGTGTTTCCAAACTTCCCATGAAACTGAATATGGGTCAAACAAATAACAAAAGTAACATTCGTTCTAATGGAAAGTGGTAACCGTCGACTACAGACATGACCTTGACACCTGGACGTGCCGTGTTGGCGCAGTTCTAAAAACCGTCTTTACTGCCGCTTTAATAGCAGTATATATTTATTTATTTTACTTATTTAAACTTCAATAAACAGTTATATAACATACGTAAGTGTACATATAACGGATTTAACACCTAATGGCGTTCTCGACCAATCAACAATGAGGCAAGTAGAAAATTAAGTACGCGGTGCATTTACGACTAAAAAATATGTATACTCTTACTACATATTACATACATACATTTTTTTATACCACTGAGGTGGCAAACAAGCATACGGCCCACCTGATGGTAAGCGGTTACCGTAGCTTATGAACGCCTGCAATACCAGAGGTATTGCGCGCGCGTTGCCGACCCTGAAGAAACCTCTTTACCCCCTTTTTGAAGAACCCCATGCTGTAGTCTCTTGGGAAAACCTCGGCAGGGAGCTCATTTCATAACCTGAGTGTTCGTGGGAGAAAACATCTCTGAAACCGCGTTGCACGCGACCACTTAGGCAAATATATAGGTGTGTATATTTAATAAAAAAAAAAATGTATTACAAGTTTTTTAGGAAGTGAACCCTTTACATATAAAGGTTCATTTATTCGTGAATTGCCCTAATAGAGTTGTCAGGTAAATGCATAAATAAAACAAAGTAAACGAATGAAGTACCCGGACTCGTTGTTTGAGCTTAAATTTACAGAACAGTCAATCTCTTCAAATCCTCCCTCCCCAAAGATTTTCCCTTATTCACATTTTGTTATGAAATCCCAAAAATAAAATACACCGCGATAATAGCGGAAACAATACAGGAAAAATATAAAAGTGGCGAGCGCAATTCATTCGATCAACAAAATATATTGTTGGACACAAAAACTTCGGATATAACTTCATAACTCCGAGCTCCAGGGAATTGGACTTCGTTATTTCACAAACTTTTACCTATTTTTATTTCATTTATTGTCTTGTTATCAAGTTACGGCGACTTTTGATTTTTTTTTATTTTTTCTATTATAACATTTCGCAAAATAGGCGGATTCTATGAATATTTATTGGTAGGTATTATTTTTTAACTGACTTCGAAAAACAAGTAGGTTTTTTTGATGGGTGAAAGTGGAATGGTAACGCCGCCTACGCTAACGGGATACGCTGGCGGAGCACCAGTGAAGGGTGATCGATGAGAATGAAAACAGGCCAGTTAGCCCATCATGATGAATTCATCAGGAATTAACCATGATAGTTCCCAGGGGGAACCGCGAGGAGGTCGACCTGGTTGGGTATATCGCTAGCAATGGGATTTTTAGTCTCTATTACTAACATTCCCTTCCCCCCCAAACAAGTTGTTACTAATATTGTAAATATGAATGTGAGTTTGTGCGTTACCTATTAGCACCTTAACGACATAACAGATCACTATGAAATTTGGTAAACACTTACTATATAGAATGGACAAACATATAAGCTACATCTCCAGGTCAAACAGACGAAGCCACTATACTAGTGCAGAGAAACCACTTTTATTCATAAAAAAAAAGTCAACCTCCTTATAAATCGATTTTAGCTAATAAAGTTTTTTGCCTTTTTTTAACACAAATTTCTCACTTTGAAAAACAATGGCAATATAATAAATACGCCAATAATTAAAAAAGTTTTGTAGAATGTTTTAGGTTTTACAATACCAGATCCAGAGGGAGACTTTGTACAAAAGTCGATACATGGGCGAAACAGTATACTCTGTTATGTCCATGGTACTGCTCATGTCTATAGGCGACGGTTATCACTTTCCATCAGGTGGGCCGTCAGCTTGTTTGCCATTCTAAGTTGTATAAAAAAAAATATGTTTTGTTTCTATAGTGACAAACAAACCAATGAGACTGATATTAAGTTGACACAATACAATGAACATATTTGAATTAAGAACGCTGAGTCGTGTGAAGTTTGCTGCACTAAAAGCAGGATTTGCATCGCAAAGACGAACAACTTCAATTCGTCACAAATCAATATCATGAATCCTGTCGATTGAAAAAAGAATTACGAAGATCAATGAAATAATGTATTTATTTATATGCTTTTATACATTTACTTTTAATATATTTATAACAATAAATGAGACTTTGTATAAAACTCGTTTGCTTGGGCACCTCTGTCCCATTTGTGTTTCTACCGTAAAGCATTCGTGTTTGCGTGACTATTTCGGTTTGAAGGGTGGGATATGGCAGTGAATTTACAGGATACAGAGGAATAACACCTGAGTTCTAAGGAATAACAATGTACAGAGGGTATTATGGGAGAAACAGTATACTCAATTATGTCCATGGTACTGCACATGTCTATAGGCGACGGTTATCACTTTCCATCAGGTGGGCTGTCAGCTTATTTGCCATTCTAAGTTGATTAAAAAAATGTACATAGGCGTACTTATCATTATATATGTATACATATATTGCGTTGCATTAATTTATTACATTGCAACTTACGATTCTAAATGCTTGCAAACTGGTTCGTTGACTCTAATGCGAGTTTTTTTTTTTTTTTTTATAAAAAAGTCCTGTTATAACAGAGCGTGAATCTCGATTTAGCGGTGACATCGAATGGACGTGTTTTCTGACGATCGAAATATAAATCTGTCCGTAACAACAAGAACAAGTCCTTTGAACTCCGAAGTCCAGCGACATAAAGCTTATAATAAATGTTTCGTAATACTCCTAAATATGCGCCGATTATTCGAATTATTTCTGAATCGAATAAAGAAACCGAGTTGGGACATAATGTTCTGTTTGTGTATGGAAATCGTCGTGGCTTCCATTTTTGAATACACGACGATTCCAAAGGGGCGAAGTTATAAATCCGTGTGTATTTTTAAGTGACTTTACAGAAAATTCTCGATTCGCTCGCGATTACGTTGCGAATTCTTATTCGATGTTGATACTGCAACCGATGGGATTCACACCTATTTTGTTTTTATATTAATTTGGTGATAATTGAAGCTGATATTTTTTTTTACAGAGCATAAATAATTTTCTTCTGCGAACGTTTAGGCTGTGGAATGAGTCCTTACCGAGGTTAACCCTAAAGATTACAGTATGGAGTTCTTCAAAAAAGGTATAACAAGGTTTCTTCAGGATCAGCAAAGCACACGTCACAACCTTAGTGTTGCAGGCGTCTATAGGCTAGTGATCATTTACCATCAGACAGACATGCTTGTTTGCCACCTTTGTAGTATAAAAAAAAAAGTTTAATTGTACACACATAATTCAAAATATTTCCTATGATATCAATTTGAAACATAATTTTTTTTTAAAAAGGTTTTGATAAAATTTCTACAGAACCAATTTGTGACTATATCCTTTTAGATAAAAAAAAGAATTTTCCAAATCAATTCAAAATTGACAGAGTTTTGAGATAACAAACAAAAAATACAACGAAATTGAGGACCCTCTCCTTTTTGAAGTCGGTTAAAAGTATCAAGTCCAGACCATTCAACAAATCCGTTGGAGAAATTCGTCTAATAACAAACCGATGACTCATAAACGAAAGTTTATTGCACTCTAAACATGACTAACAAACTCATATATGGATATAGTATATTGATTTATATAGGGTTAGCAAAGATTTAACTGTTTTTTTAATGGGTGATAACGGTATGGTAACCCTACCTACGCTATTGGTATACACTGGCAAGATCACCAGTGAGAGATGACAGATGAGGTTGAAAGCAGGTCGTTTAGCCCATCTTGACGAATTCAACTAGAATTAAACACGATGGTTTCCAGGGGGAACCACGTGGAAGTCGACCTGATAAGGTATATTACTAGTAGAAGCTACTTGACCCCATTACTAACAATCCCTTTCCCCCCAGATTTAACTGTTAGGTGTACAATACAGTGACCACCGTTTCGACAGTTTCCAACATTAGTGCAAGTGTTTCTTAAACCATAACGTATAATAGACCAAGGATAGGTTGTAACGATGATTATGATGAGGATGTTGCCATAAATCAATATATGATCACATAAATAATAATTAAAAAAAAATTATTCAAGTAAACTTATAATATTCATTTTTCAATAGTCATTTATGGGGGGAAAGGGATTGTTAGTAATGAAAACTGAGAATCCCATTGCTAGCAATATATCCAATCAGCTCGACCTCTTCGCGGTTCCCCCTGGAAACTAACATGATTAATTCCAGATGAATTCATCATGATGGGCTAACTGGCCTGTTTTCATTCTCATCGATCACCCTTCACTGGTGCTCCGCCAGCGTATCTCGTTAGCCCAGGCGGGGTTACTATTCCATTTTCATCTAATAAAAAAAAATAGTATTTTTTTTTAATCTACCGCCCAGTTCGGAATGCAATTTCAGCTGAGAAGAACGGACAAGAAACACAGTTGTTATTATTTTTTTTCAAATAAGAGTAAAATTTATAACAACAAAAAAATATGACTAGATAAAATGACTGTCATAAAATTCACATTAATAAAAAAAAAAAAGAAAAAAGCTAAAGAAAAAAAGTTATGATATTTGATTAGAAAGGTCAATTAATTTTTCAAATAGGAATTAAATTATTAATAAATACCTAACACAGAATAACTAGAAGATCTAATTGTTATTTTTTTTTATATAAATAAGCATACAGATGGAAAATATTAAAAAAACTACTACAGATAGTATAATTAATAAATTATTCCACTAAACTACTAAAAGATTAATCCACATGTTGGCAACATTGCATTTAAAAAAACTACCTAATTATTTAGTGTATTTTTTCTACTAAATACGTCTACCCGCATATTTATTAATATTCATACTATTTTGCAATAAATTAAAAATTCTTTGAACGAATCTGGTCAAGGGCTCTACCATGAAATGAAATTCCGAATTATCAGACTCAATTTCGTGTTTTCGTTCATACCGAAATCCGTCCAGTAAACGGAGCTTAACATTTCCCTCGTAATAAATCCTACCGTAGAAGTTCAAAGGATATTTGAACATTAACGTATGGAATTTTAAGATAAAATTTTTATTTCGTTCAGCTCCGAAATTTCGGAAAACATTTCATGATAGGTCCTCAAGTATTTATTACAACAACAATTCGGGAAAAAGTACCATTTTTTTTAATAATATTTTATAATATTCAAATAATAATTTAAACAATAACTATTATATTGCATAAACTAGCTGAGGCCCGCGACTTTGTCCGCGTGGTATTTGTTATTCCCGTTTAGTATGTATCGATGTATATACCTACCTATTTATTATATTTAGGAACACTGACTTTCAGTCAAAATTACTTTACTTAAGTAGGTCGTCTACTTAGCTATATAAATTACTACCGTTTTTTAACTATCCCACGGGAACCCTATAGTTTACCATGATTAAATGTGTCTAAAATGTTGACTGGGGATGTAAGGTACCACTATGCAAAATTTCATTTAAAACAGTCCCACAATTTCGGAGATTAGCCCGTACAAACAGACAAACAGACACAGAAACAATAAATTAGAAAAAAAAATCTATATATGTTCTATTCTACTTCTAACATCCCCCTGACTCGGTTTTTAACGTTTTTTTTTTTCTATGTAAAGCCATTCGACCTTTACAGTTTAATCATATGTATGTAGTACTGAATACTAAAATAGCATTAGCTGTATATCAGAAATCATTTCTTGAACAGTAGGTACATAGGAAAACAAAGAGAGTGCCAACCCTACGTGTAATAGCAAATGACTCGTGCAAGCACCCACGTATTCAAATGAATATATATATATGAATCTATAAAGAACAACTGTACAGAAACAAAATCGTCTAGTCACGACCTTTCGGA
Source organism: Galleria mellonella (assembly GCF_026898425.1). Lineage (NCBI taxonomy): Eukaryota > Metazoa > Arthropoda > Insecta > Lepidoptera > Pyralidae > Galleria > Galleria mellonella. The sequence goes on along the minus strand of NW_026442037.1, from coordinate 3,254,743 downwards.
TTATATCTGTAACACTTTGATCGTGTTCCATGGTAGAGCACTCCAGTTTTGATTATTATTATTATTTCAGCCGTTAACTGTCCACTGCTGAACATAATATACCTAATAGGGGGGAAGGGATTGTTAGTAATGAAGACTGAGAATCCCATTGCTAGCAATATACCCAACCACGTCGACCTCCTCGCGGTTCTCCCTGGAAACTATCATGGTTAATTCCTGATGAATTCATCATGATGAACTAACTGGCCTGTTTTCATTCTCATCTAGCACCCTTCACTGGTGCTCCGCTTGCGTATCCTGTTAACGCAGGCGGGGTTACCATACCATTTTCACCCATCAAAAAAAAAAACCTAATATACTTAACATAATTGTAATATAATAAAAACTGCTTAAGGCATTCGAAATGTGGACATGGAGGAGAATGGAAAGGATAAGCTGGACAGAAAAACTAACGAACGAGGAAGTCCTAAAAAGAGTGAACGAGAAGAAAACATTGGTTGAAATAATGAAGAATAGAAGAGGCAAAATGCTGGGCCACCTTATACGACATGACGATTTTTTTAAGAGCATAGTAGAAGGAAAGATAGAGGGCAAAAGAGGAAGAGGAAGGCCGAGGATTAACTACATGGGACAGATAAAGGAAACACTAGGCGTCATGTCGTATAGGGAGATAAAGGATATGGCCTGGGATAGAGCTGGCTGGAAGAAGATGCATGAATTAGTTGCACCGACAAGAGGAAACTCTTAAATGAAAAGAAGAAACTTAACATAATATACTTTACCAGAAAGGCAGGATGATGATGACGATGACGATGATAATGGAAACAAACCTTGTAATTGACAAAAAGAAGTTATAAAAATTGATCCTAAATTAGCGACACAACCTCGTAATAAACCCATAAACAAATTAGACGAATTTCGAACCTCTTTTTTTTTGGTAGTTGCTTACACTAATCACTACATAGTATAAAACAAAGTCTGTTCCCATTGTCTGTCCCTATATAGGCTTAGATCTTTAAAACAACGCAACGGATTTTGATGCGGTTTTTTTAATAGAAAGAGTGATTCAAGAGGAAGGTTTATATGTATAATACATGCATAATATAGTAGAGAAACACTGATAATTTTAGAGGTTTCTAATGTGAAGTGATGTAATGTGCACCTGTGCGAAGCCGGAGCGGGTCGCTAGTATATATGTATGTATATAAAACAATACGTTAGAACGGGGCCAAGTGGTAGTAACAAGTACTATATGTAGTATACGAACATATTGGATGGATACACAATGGCCGCTCGACACCACAGCACGTCGAGAGCAGCCGAGAACCCTCAACGTCGTACGGTAATCGTACTTCACCTTGTTACCCTCTGAACACAAGCTTGTTTAGACTTAGAAACTAGGTTTAGTTCGAAACTAGCTTCAGATGAGGGTACTTATTATGAGCATTTAAACCTGAGAACCTTCCCGTGTGATCTTGGCATAAAATGGGTGACCCCTTCCTATCCCGTCGAAGACGTAAGAGGCGACTTTAAAATCTTAATGATTAAGGAATAAGCAACAGTCTCCCTCTTAAAATATTATCAAATTTTAACTGCAGTTGCCAATCTTTGGCAAAACTCCTCTCATGGGAGAAGCCTATGTTTAGCAATGAACAGTTTATGGCTGATATAATTACGATAATGAAAACCAGAGTTTTACAGATTAAATTAAGATGCCATGCGAATTAGTACTGAAATCAGAGTTATGTCTAGGCCAAACTGTATTCACTTGACCTAAACCTATTAAACTTTATAAAAGTTTGTATTAACTTCCAAGAAACATATTGTTTGTTATTAAACTATTAAGTTACCCGATTAAGTCGCTAAATCTTTTTTTTTATGCCACGAAGTTGACAAACAAACAAACAGCCCGTCTGATGGTAAACGTTCACTGTACTGCAAGCCTATAGACGCCTGCAACACTAGAAGTGTCACGTGCGGGTTGCTGACCCTAATGAAACATTAACTCATCCTTTTTGAAGAACCCCATACTGTAGTCTCTAGAGAAAACCGCGGCAGGAAGTTCATTCCACAGCCTAAGTTCTTCGTTAGTAACAATCAAAGTGATGATTTTAAATCCGCCCCTGCCATAAAATAGACTCAAATTTGTGTATCTTCGATATATAGTTTATAGAATATGTCCTCTAACATATCAAATATTTGCCCACTTGCATCTGTGCAGACACTCACGCCCGAGGGGCACTCGGTGGATACACTAGTTTGTCCTTAATTGAGACATACATATTCGACGACTTAGATGGTTATTCTAGCTAGACCCTTTTGCTGAAGATAGGTGTCTGTGTTTTGTAATTTTCTTTATTATTTATACACATAGATTATGGAATGGTAACCCTGCCAACCGAATGTATAACTGAGGTTAATTTATAATATTTATATTAATTTAGATGTGATAGATGTTTGTTGCTCTTTCACGCAAAAACTACTAAACGGATTTATAGGCTACCTCTTCCTTTCCCGTATGTGTTATAAGAGGAAACTAAGGAAGGCGAGGAATGGTCAGCAACGTCCCCCTTGAAACATCTCCAAAGTCTAACTGCGATGCCAATCCGCCTACCAAGGGTGGAAACTACTGGCAAAACTCCCAAGGGAAGGCTTTTGTTCAGCACTAGACAGTTAAAGGCTGATATAATGATGAATAATAATAAGAAGAATGACAGACTGGTCCTCAAGCTGGAATACACTATGAGATACCGGAAAATGAACATCTAGGGCACGCCTCAGAACACCTAGACCCAAGCCAATTATCCCAAAATCAGATCCTAGAACCTCATATATGCAATGCGACATTACCATTGTGCCAGGAAGTTCATACCTCATATTTTATCTTTATTTTTTTTACGGAATTTCACGGCTAGTTTTTGACCACAACATAATATCAGCGTTTTGCTCTTTTGAGGACAAAGCAGTGAGCTGAGTTGTGACCATTTTGTATTACTGTGGCACACGCATTAAGGGAAAAATTGTTACTTATTTTATGCATTTTGTTTTTTTATTTTTTGTATATGTATTATTTTATCTTTTTTTTTTCAGTGTGCATCTATACCTGTTGTTGTTCATGTGCTGTAAGTAATGCAAATAAATTATCTATCTTAGTTGTAGTGATTACATCATTCTAGAGAACATACGATTCCGTTGGCATCTCTTAATACTAACTCAAATATTACGCACTGAAGAGTTTAGAACAACCTTTCCCAAAGTGGGCGATAACGCCCAAAAAAAAATGGGGGCATTGTTTAGAGGGTTAAGGGGTGATTTGTTAATCTTGAAGTAATAGTGGTTTTTAAGTAGGTGAAAAAATGGGGGCGCTAAAAATTAATCTATTCTCAAAGTGGGCAGTAGACAAAATAAGTTTGGGAACCCCCGGTTTAGAACAAGAAACGTCGCGTAAACTGGACGTGTGGAAACAAGGAGATAAAACGTCCTTTGACCTGCCGACTATAACAATACACACCTGATCCCAAGCAAACATGGTCCCGGGTACCCGTTTGATAAACAAAGCCTTTGTAACCCAATATGCGAATGCAATTAACATTATATGGTTTGTATTCCATGTTACGCAGAGCGAGACGGGTGAAGGCACATGAGCGATTCACACCACGTGTAGTTCTATTCAACCGACTTCAAAGAATGAGGTTCTCAATTCGATGTATATTTTTACGTTTGTAACCTTATAGCTCTGTCAGTTGTAGACCGATTTGAAAAAATCTTTTTTTATCTGAAAGGGTACTTGCTTACTTGCAGATTGTTTTCATAGAAATTTTGTCAAAATTGAAGTTGATATATATATATATATATATATATATATATATATATATATATATATATATATATATATATATATATATATATATATATATATATATATATATATATATATATAAGAATTTGTTATTTCTATTTTATTGCTTATATCGCTAAGAACATTGGCTAATATCAATGAACATAAATTCCAGGTTTTACAGAGAGCTTGAAAAAAAAAAACCTCCTAAAAAAAGTACTTTAATATGTATACAGCACGTCTTTTTATGTTACAATCACCCCAATATAAAGTGGTACTTTATATTGGGGGGAAAGGGATTGTTAGTAATGAAGACTGAAAATCACATTGCTAGCAATATACCCAACCAGGTCGACCTCCTCGCGGTTCTCCCTAGAAACTATCATGGTTAATTCCTGATGAATTCATCATGATGGGCTAACTGGCCTGTTTTCATTCTCATCGATCACCCTTCATTGGTGCCCCGCTAGCGTATACCGTTAGCGCGGGCGAGGCTGCCATTCCGTTTTCATCCAATAAAAAAAACTTCTTTATATTCAAACAACAAAACAAACAAGTTAACAATTAAAATAACAACAACAATCATTCGTATTTCATTTCAATGTTTACAGATCTGGCCACAGTGCATTACATAATTGGCCCGTACAAACAATAGTCGTGTTCACCTCGCAGCTACATTTACAAACTAAATTCGAGCGTCGCGTCTAACAGAAAATTAGTTAACAAACAGACAATTTGATGCTGTAATTAATGTTTTAAACTGAAACGTAGCGAAGGAAACTGGGGCTAAAATGGCCATTTTGGTGATATTTGAAGTTTTCCCAAGAGACTACAGCATGGGATTCTTCAAAAGGGGACTAAAAGGCTTTCTTCAGAGTCGGTCAACCGCGCGTAATACCTCTGGTATTGAAGGTGTTTATAGGCTACGGTAACCACTTACCATCAGGTGAGCCGTATGCTTGTTTGCCACCTCAGTGGTATAAAAAAATGGACAGTTTTATATGAGATTTGAGGTACGTAAAATGAGCTTGTTGTAATCAACCGTTTACTGTCCATTGCTGAACAAGCCATTTGGTTCAGTTTGCCAGTAGTTGCCAGACTTGGCAGGCGAATTGACAACCACACATCCCTCCACCATAAGCTCCCTTAGTTCTTACGATACCTACGGGAAAGGAAAAGGTAGCCTATTCCATGCCGGAAAGTACACGACAAAAATTAGCTTATTGGTAAGAAATATTGATTAAATTGTCAATAGAAACTTTTTAATTAATATTTAAATGCGCCATGTATATGTAAATATATACAAATGTAAAATCATTATAAATATTCATTAAGAATTACGGTTTTCACATCCCATAATTTATGATTTATAAGATATTATTTAAATATTTATTTACCTTGTAAAAATAGTATTTAAAATTTTGATGTATCAATAGTTTAAGTAACATGATGGCTAGCTCATACACGATCTAACTGCTGAATGGGTTTAAATGAAATTTAGTACACAGACAGACCACAATATAAGTTATTTTTATTCTGTCTCACTAGGAAAAACTAGTTGTACAAATATAATACAAATTGCTTTCTTACTGCATTGGGTTGACTGGAAGAGATCTCTGTCAGAGATAAGTCCACCCTTGCTCACAATATTTATAAATACATTATTTTATATGTAACTTACAAGCGCAATAAAGAATATATATATACAAATTAATACGTCGAAAATGGCGGGACATAATTGGGATATTTATTTATCATCATCGTCATCATATCAGCCTTTAACTGTCCACTGCTGACCATAAGCCTGCCCCTTGGGGGGTTTTGCCAGTAGTTTCCACGCTTGGCCGGCAGATTGACAACCGCAGTCAGGCTTTGGAGATGTTTTAAAAAGGACGCTGCTCCCCATCCCTTGCCCTCCCTTAATCGGCTCTTACGACACCCACGGGTAAGGAAGGCCTATTTTTTTTATGCCAAGACCGCCATAATTTAACAAAATTTTGTACCCATATGCAGATAAATAAATGAATAGAATTGAGTTGTTTCCTGCGATTGTTTATTTAATATATAAAATTCTCGTGTCGCGGTGTTTGTTACTAAACTCCTCCGAAACGGCTTTACCGATTTTTATGAAATCTTGTGTGCATATTGGGTAGGTCTGAGAATCAGCCAACATCTATTTTTCGTACCCGTCAATGATAAGGGTGACCCACCCCTAAATATTTTTTATTTATTTCTGACAATTTTTTTTTATTTTTATTTTATTATCATTTAACATTGAAAAATACATACAGATTCAAATTTTCACGCTTATACGATCAACCCCTATTGTGTAATCGCAATTTTTATATGCCGCAATAGGGTTGCAAGATGACAATCAAATATAATAATTGTAGTACGATATATTTTCATGTATAGTTCTAGAAATAATGTATATGGTAAAACAACGTTTACCGAGTCAGCTAGTATTTTCTAAAATTAAAATAAGTACAAAATTGCGGACAATCAACGGTTAAAAAATTAATGATCACGTAAACATTGCATGAACAAGATTAACTGTTTAACATAAACTTAGCAAGTATATGACCAGCCAGTCTGTTCATTAATGCACTAGATTTTAATACATTCATAGCTTTCGTAGCAATTCCCCTGACTAGCGAGACACTGGCAAGTTGGCAAGTGTCGCGGTACTTTACGTGTCGGCGACTCTGACAGCCGAGACACTGCAGGATGTGACCCAGTATAAGCGAAAAGCAAGAGTTTCTCAGTTCGTTTTATTTTTATTATGTGATACTTACGCCAATTCTGAATTCTGATTCTGCAAATTGTTTTTACAATAGTTAAAATCTTAATTGTGGAGTGCCAAAGCGATGACCAACGTTATGGAAAATTATATTGGTTAAAACAGATATAGAATTATAGACATGTACATTGAACTTTGAAAGTCTATCCAATCTCTAGCCCCTAAACAAAAAACAACAGATATAAAAATATATGTATATTCTGTGATTTGGTTAAATCCCAAATCGATTACGTCAAAAGTTAACCAGTTGATGTTTATACTACATTATAACTAATATTATAAATGTTAAAGTAAGTTTATTTGATAGGCTCTAGACGCTTTAAAAGCTCGACCAATCATCGTAAAGTTTTGTATATTCGTACGATTTTAGATGGAGAGAAACATGGACTACTACATGTTTATCTCAGCCACACGGGCGATTCTCTAAAGATTTGCTCGATATAATTTAGACCCTAACATAATTCCATAATAACTAATAATAATATTTTACTAGTACCATTTAGGCCTGGAATATTTCACACGTCACATGTGAAAAATCACATGCTACCCGAAATCATACGTCACTCTAGTAACATCGCTTCATAGAGTTACAAATCATTCTAAATGAAATCACGAATAGTTGCTGCGTTCGGATTTATTCGTGAGTCATCGGCTGCGCTCGGTTAGCAGTGAAGTGAAATCGCAACAAACGGGCGACTTGACTGTATAGAGTAGGCAAATAGAGACATTATCACACTGCGTTAAAATCTCTATTCGCTCGCTCTTATCACAAAAATCATAATTCATATTTCCCTTTCAATACACAAATAGCAACGAGGGCGATTTTATGTCATCACGAGCGAAAATCACTTGTTATTTGTCAGAATTTCACTAAATTATAATGAATTAAATGTAACAACAATTACCATGCCTAGTACCAACCAAATAATTGCTCACTGTAGATAAGTACTTAATATAAAGACAAACAACGTGACACAGCTGCAAAGCGTTGCATTCCCTAAACGCCCACTGACCTCTGGTGGGCGGTGTAACGAAACATTGCTCAAATAGTTACCCCGAATATTATAGCGCACTAAAAACATATTACAGAACACACGTGCAAAAATTGTAAACTTTTAATTAAACAAGTTATTTCAGGTTGTTGCCCGTTATTTTCAGAGTTATCTATTAATTAAAATTGTACCATATTTCGTTATTACCTCGACATAAAAATTAATAAATACAGCGAGGTTACTGAAAAATGAATTGCTTTTTAATAGGAGAACATGGATCTCTATTCAAATTTATTTAATAAATAGCTGGATTTTGCGAATCAATGACTTCAATAGTGGCAAATCAAATTATTAAAATTGATAGAATTTAAATCGACATTGAAAACAGATAAAATAATTTCAACCTACCGATTTTAAAGATGGGATATGGCAGTAAATTTACAGGGTGCAGAGGAATAACACCTGAGTCCTCAGGAATGGCAACGCATGGGGGGTATCATGGGCGAAACAATATACTCTGTTACGTCCATGGTACTGCTCATGTCTATAGGCGACGGTTACCACTTTCCATCAGGTGGGCCGTCAGCTTAATTGCCATTCTAAGTTGTATAAAAAACCTACCATACCTCTGGGTATCTATAATTAAATTGATTGATTATCTAAACTTTTTAATATTTTTCGACCTCATTTTCCTTACAGAATTGTTTACTTTTTCTGGTGAAATCTTAAGGGTCTTACTAAGGAACGATAAACGATTCTACGAATACAGTTTATAAAAATTCATATTTGGAACATTAGGAATTATCTTGCACTCTGTAAAATTAAGCATTAATCCATAGTTTTCTAGTCGCCATCTTTAAATTTTAGATTGTACCACCGAAGTATAGATAAGGACATTGACCTGATAGTGAGGTAACAGCGTTCAAGCGCCAACCTTTGAATCGTACGCCGAACCTACGCTAGATTTACCGTAATTTCGTAAAATGTTTATGCATGAATGCAGGTTTGAAATTTGTCGAATTTAAGTGGCAAACATAGGAATGTGCAAATCAATGTATATGTATATGAAGATGAAGTTAGATCAAGCAAATGCAATAAATAATCTCTTCTTCATTAAATAGATTCAATTGATTTAAAAATTAAAAATATCAAATACGCGGTCGCTTATATAAATAACTAGCATTTACCCGCGGCTGCGTCTGCGTGATCGGGATCTAACCCATATAGTACGTGTTTACCAAATTTACTTTTAATAGTATCTGTATATTAAAATTTATAATACATTTTTTTTTTTATAAAACTCACTGTTAGTCTAATAATGTTTTACCAAGAACGGAGTTAACCTTTTCATTTTCACTCATTACAAAACGATCAGGTGCGAGTTGAACTCCCACGCTGAGTTCCGTACTTAAATTTATACATCACATTTATTGCATTACTAAAACAAACCTAATAGTTAGCAGACTCCTAATAGTTATTATTATTGATACATACATACATACATATCTGTCACGCCTGTCTCCCATTAAGGTAGGCAGAAACAATGGAACGCCAAATGCTTCGATTCAAACAAACCTATTATTATTTATTGATACTATAATTCGTAAATTTTATTTTGAATCATAAATGTAGTTAAAAACTAGTTCGTATAACTAATTTTGTTTTTGAAGGTTTAAGATAATTTCCCAAAAACGATAATAGTTAGAAACATCGTTTAATTTTTTCTGCAATGTTCACATATACCTTTATTTATCGTATTAATTATAGAATTTTCCCTTCAGAAACTTCGGAGATAAGGCAAAAAAAAATTCTTATATTTTCGATCATAACTAAAAAAAACTACGTAACATATAAAAAAATAAATGAAAATCAGTTTCATAATATACAAATTAAGCCCTTTCATATGATACTCCATTTGGAAAAGTAATTCAATTTTTCAATTTTAAGTACCTCATTTGGGGGGTCCAAATAAAATAAAGCAAAACAGTAAAGAAAATAAAAATATTTTATTAATTATTTCATATGTGAACCAATTATATGTAAAACTATTCCATATTTTAATAAAAAAAATAGCATTAATAGTTACTGAGATATAGCGCTATGACAGACGGATAGATAAAACCGCACCAAAATGGTTCCTTTGTACCTTATTGGCAAGGAACCCTAAAAAATCTCACTATGATACTTTTAAATTCCGAAACTTGCATCACATACCACTCTATTGTGAATGAACCAACATTTTTAATATTCATAGAGGAGATTAGACTGCTTTTAATTTGCATTCTGGCACATTTTCATTGTGCGCCAGATAATGGTTTGTTTTGAGAGGTTAACAATACATAATTTGAATACAATATGTATTCTATACTATGCCGTATTGCTAGCTATCAAGTAGACCGTTTAACAGCGAATAATCTTACAGCGAACATGGATAAAAAATATAAAACTAAAAGAGAAAAGAATATAGCAATGTGTTATGTTAGAACGAGACAGATACGCACGCCATTTACGTATACATTTTTTTTCAATGGATGATAATGGAATGGCAACCCCGCTTACGCTAACGGTATACGTTGGCGGGGTATATATATATATATATATATATATATATATATATATATATGTGTGTGTGATATATATATATATATATATATATATATATATATATATATATATATGTATATATATATATATATATATATATATATATATATATATATATATAATTGACTTTCACTGTAAATAATGATAGCAACAGAGAGACAATTATTGGTTTTACTAAAACAACAACTGATGAAGTCATGAGGTAACAAACATTATATGTAAATACAATTTAACTGAGAACCTTCTTCTTTTTTGAGTTTGTTGAAAAAAAATATTACATTCCAAAATAAAAAATCTCATATTCATAATGATTACCAAAATAATAAATGTCACTGTCAGCAGCTTAACCATAACAGTAGTATAGGTGACGAGTGGTGACGCGCCACGAAACGTAGCGGAAACGTCGCGCGCCACGGGAAACGAACAAAGATACCATTTGCATATTGCACTTACAACGTGCATGTCACTAGCAGTAAATATAGAAACTGGTAAACAAGAAGTGCAGATTTTTTTAATGCACCTTAGAATGGGAAACAAGCTGACGGCTCACCTGATGGAAAGTGGTAACCGTCGCCTATAAACATGAGCAGTACCATGGACATAACAGAGTATACTGTTTCACCCATGATACCTCTCATACGTTGCCATTCCTGAGGACTCAGGTATTATTCCTCTGTACCCTGTAAATTCACTGCCAATGCCAACTTTTTAAATGGATATCACCAGCTCCATATCAGCCATTGAATGTTCAATACTGAACATAGGAGGGAAAGGGATTGTTAGTAATGAGATTTAACAGCCCCATTGCTAGCAATACACCCTACCAGGTCGACCTCCACGCGGTTCTCCCTGGTAACCATAGTGGTAAATTCTTGTTCCATGTTGGTTCTATGGGCCAACTATGGGCCTGCCTTCATCCTCACCTGTCACCCTTCACTGGTACCCCGCCAGCGTATTCCGATAGCGCAGGCGGGGTTACCATTCCATCTTCAGTCATTAAAAAAAATGCTGAACATAGGCATAAGGTGGACTTTGCTAGTAGATACCATGCTTGGCAGGCGGGTCGGCAAACACAGTTAGGCTTTGGCACGCTACTGCCGACCCCTCGCCCTCTGTTAGTCGATTCCTACGACACCCACGGTAAAGGAAGAAACGTTACGTGTTTACTTTACACTAATTTTGTAAAAAAAAAAGTTTATTTTATCTTTATTCTTATCCTTATTAATATTATAAATATAATTGTGAGTTTGTTTGCTTTCTTAGCTTACCTCTTAGCACCTTGATAGCTAAACAAATCACTATGCAGTTTTGATATAAATATACTATATTCCTATATCCATCCTCATATATCCTCCATCCTTGGACAAGAACATAGACTACTTTATATTCCGGTTACACGGACAAAGTAGCTGGCAAAAGCTAGTAATGAAGCAAACCAATTAAGTAACAAATGTAGGCTCACAAAAGAATAGAGCGTTACATTTACAAATTGATGTCAAGCAGTCGAGTACTTGCACGTTACGCAGTCAGAAGCCTCCGCAAAACTTTCTATGGCCCACGCGTAGTTCATTGACACAAAACACGGTACTGTACTAATGTGACCGGAACTACGCTGCACGGTTCTATGGGGTACCGGTGACGTCATACACCACAATACGGCTTCCTGCTTCCGTTGCTCTTCGTTGAAGGGTAAAATCGTTAATGCGCTTATATACGGCTGAGTGAGTTCGTGATTGGATCACGTTTTTAACCGACCTCATAATAAGAGGTTCTCAATGCGTTTGTATTTTTTTAAATGTTTGTCAACACAGAGTTCTGCCTGTAAATTTATAAACTGATAAAATAAGGAAAGTAAACTAACTAGAACTTCTGAAAATGACGTGATAGTATTTCAACGTTTACCATTGAGGTAACTGTATCTTTAAACCTTTAAAACTCTTTGAAATTTTGTAATGTTACACTAACTATAATAAACACATAAAGATTAACCTCATCTTTAAATCTTATAATTAATTAAAAAAAAAACTAGTCAAAATGCACATATGCAGTACAAATTCTTGGGCCTCCATTTTAGACCACACCGTCACTTTCCATCAGTTGAGGGCTTGATCAGTCGCGGTACCGTTCAGCAGTAAAAGAAAAAATGGAAGCTATTAAACTATCGACTACAAAATAATTCTTGTACGTTTGCATTCCACAAAAAAAAAACAACTTCAATTGTAGTAAAACCAGTTATTTTGTTTCCAAAACGAAACCGCTAAGCTGATGTTAATAAAATTTCTAAAAGACCAATCCGAAAGTGTATCTTTGCAGAAAAAAAAAACAATTCCAAATTAGTTTACGAGTATAACTGATAAAGTTCTAAAGTAACAAACATAAAATCAAAGACAAGCGAAAAGAGAAACTGTTCATGAAATCGATTCTAAATTCTCAGAATTGGCGAAGTTATAAAATAACGTACGCAAATATACGATCGAATAGAGTATTTAAATTTAAATTTGGAATCGCTTTAAAAAGAAATAGATTGAATATAAACGATTCAGTATAATCTCGCGCGCGTCTTGAACATTTGATTAATATCCGTTAATTCGATCATATCCTTAAAACCAACGAATGAAATCCTCAACAAACCGAACAGGTGGCTGGCTGGAATACAAATTAAATTAATATTAATACAATTAATCTTAGAGTAAATAAAGCGGTGCCAAGTTTAAATTAGCTAACTTTCCAACTGATAACAAAAACATTTCGTGTTCCTTGAAATAATTTGAATTATGTATAATGTTTTGGAATGCAGATAAGATGCAAAACATGTAGAAACAACAAGATCAATAAACAATTTGAATTCTCTAATCTGTTATTCGTATTACAAAGTTGTGTTTGTTTTTTTAATTTATTTTATCTAAATCCGTGCAGCTGTTTAATGAAGTAATAAATACCCGAACAATAAACAGGTAAGAAGATTATTGTATACTATTTTCAACCGTGACTTCGTCTGCGTAGCCAGGATATAATAATCGACGATAATTAAGATTGTCCACATAAACACACAGATTTTCCTACAGTGTGTGTTTTAATAAGTGAAATACAGTGTAACACGTGCATTTCACACAGTATTAGTTGACTATTTGTTGCTATGTTGAAAATTTATTTTAAACATTTTATAAATTATATTATATTACATTACCAACATTAGCAATGCAATCACGTGAAAAATTCAAATATTTTGAGAAACTCCTCCTTGGAATTCGGTTAAAAACAACCTTATGGAATCCAAATAAGAAAAAACTCACAACAAATAGAGGATAAAACTTTATTCATTTAGTAGTTAAGATCTTGTACCGAAAAGTATCTACATGTCAACATAACCTGGTTACAGTTGGAAACGGATATATTCTCGAGGATGCTACTGAAGATGTAGTGCACTTGACATCTCCCGTCTAACTGTTGGAAGATATATAGCGTTTTCGTTTCCTGCATCGAGTTTTCTTTCTCGTTATACGAGTTTTTCCTTATATTATGAAGGAATAGGACTGGATCGGTTTCGCGCCATATTTTTCTAACATTTTTCCGGTATAACAAATTTTCCTATTATTAATTACTTTTTTTTTATACAACTTAGAATGGCAAACAAGCTGACGGCCCACCTGATGGAAAGTGTTAACTGTCGCCTATAGACATGAGCAGTACCATGGACATAACAGAGTATACTGTTTCGGCCATGATACCCCCATGCGTTGCCATTCCTGAGGACTCAGACGTTATTCCTCTATACTCAGTAAATTCACGCCATATCCCACCCTTCAAACCGAAACACAGCCATGCAAACACAACTGCAATAAAGTTTTTGTAGATATGAAATATAATTGTGCGTGCGAATTTATATACATGATTGGAAAATATATCTATGAATAATAATATATAATACTACGTTCTAATACTATGTGTATGCTAAATTTTAAAACACTTGTTTGAGATGCTAAATTCTCAAACAATCTCAAAATTACATTTGTAACATTAATATAAAAAATTCCAAATTCCTCCAAATACTATTCTGTAAATCAATGAATTCGTATTTTAGTTAAAGCTTATCTAGTTATTTACATTACAAAAACAAGAATACAGCCTGAAAACAATATTACTAACATCCTTTTAAAGATTTATTCGACTTTGCCCATACAAGTTAGTATGGAGACTTGTGACAATTTTTTTTTGACATTTTTCTGCTCACGTTCTTTGAGAAAAGGTGTCAAATTTTGTCAAATCTTAAAAGAATGCTAAACAATCCGATTTCGTTCCATATGAATAGATAGTTTATCAACTTCTTGCGTCGTACAAGCCCACGCTGCGAGCCGGTTAGAGCCAAAATCTACTGGTTGATCGTGACTCGACCGAGCCGTGACTGCGATCTCAGTAATAACTCTCCAGCGAGTTTGGCGTACGTAATTGCATAAAATCGTTTGTGTTACTTGCACAATGCGGAGGGTCGAATATTTCCACGTTTTGTGACGCGATTGATGCAATGTTAGGATGTACTGTTAAATTTACCAGAGGGAGACTTTGTACAAAAGTAGATTGCTTGGGTACCTCTGTCCCATTCCTGTTTCAACCGTGAAACAGTTGTGTTTGCATGGCTGTGTTTCGGTTTGAAGGGTGGGATATGGCGTGAATTTACTGGATACAGAGGAATAACACTTGAGTCCTCGGGAATGGCAACGCATGGGGGTATCATGGGCGAAACAGTATACTCTGTTATGTCCATGCTACTGCTCATATCTATAGGCGACGGTTACCACTTTACATCAGGTAGGCCGTCAGCTTGTTTGCCATTCTAAGTTGTATAAAAAAAAAAATCCATATAATAAAAATTGATTAACTGACTAACTATATTAACCCAGAATCATGAAAATTGAACCTTTAAGGGAGTTAAACTTCCAAAATCCACACATACGAAATCAAGAGCAAAAGCTTTTTAATTTTGAATATCCAAGATACTTTTTAAGAACACTCCTTATTGATCTTGTAATATTTTATCAAACACATCAAGATAAAGTAGACTATTTGTTTTAAATTATAGACCCCATAACTGTTAATGACTCACAGGAAAACGTTAGTAAAACCGACAGCTAACTAACGAATACCGTAGATTCGCGCCGTTCCATTCCCATGGCGCGCTCCATGGTTGCGACAATAATTTTACCGAACGGTACACGAACAGTTCTAGTCACTATTCACCTTTATTTATATTCTATCATTGGTTCTTATATTTATACAACTGTCTAAAAAAAGTACAATGATTTCAAGGTTCATGTTAGTGAGTATCTTTATTCCACCACTAGCAATCTATCCCGGCTTTGCACAGATAAATAAATAGAAAAGTAAGTCAGTATTGTTTCATACTTTTAGTTGTTTTAATTATCGTATGGATCTCTAATTTTTTTTTTCTAAAAATACATAGCCTAACCTACGCTCGTTGATAATATAAGTTTCTGTAAGCGAAATTTTTTTTAAATTGCTTAAGTAGTTTTTGTATTTATCCATTACAAACAATAATACAAAAACTAAAATCTTTCCTGTTTATAATATTAGTATAGAAGTATAGACAATTTCTAAATGCCTACACAAATTGATATATATATATATATCGTATATTACCGACAAACCATATATATGGACCCAGGATATGTAACACCAGGGTTGTCACACGCACGTAACCTTCCCTTAATACGCCCTTTTTTGAAGAACCCCATGCTGTAGTCTCCAGAGGAAACTTTAGCAAGAAGTTCATTCCACAATCCAATTTTCGCGGAAGTAAACTTTACTGAAACCACCGTATGTGACTATCTATACCGAGATATGTGTGCATAATGTCAAATGGATCCCTGGAATACTATCTATTACACAATATAATAAAGAAAACAAAGTTTCATCTCAAACTAAGGGGCTCGATAGACTACTCGGTACCACTTTTTAATAGACTAAAAATAAGCATTGTTATATTTGTAATTCAAAATTACATCATTTATATATCTGGAAAATTCTTTTTTTTTTATCTTTTAGGAATGTTATCAAAATCAATTTTGTAGTTTGGTTTTTATAAAACAAAATAGGTAACTGGTTTTATTGTGATAAATAAAATAGTCAAAAACTTGCCTGCGCTATCGCTATATTCTGGCGGGGCACCAGTGAGGGATGATAGGTGAGGATAAAATATGTCAGTTGACCCATCGTGACATTTCTTCATCCATTTATTTATTTATTTAAAACAAAAGTTTTTTATACAACTTACAATGGCAAACAAGCTGACGGCCCACCTGACGGAAAGTGGTAACCGTCGCCTATAGACATGAGCAGTAGCATGGACATAACAGAGTATACTGTTTCGCCCATGATACCCCCCATGCGTTGCCATTCCTCCGTACCCAGTAAATTCACGCCATATCCCACCCTTCAAACCGAAACACAGCCATGCAAACACAACTGCTTTACGGAACAAACATACAGCTTTAACAATACATACAATAATTACACAATTAAATAATTTATCAGCCAATAAAATTTACACAGATACCAAGTAAAAAAAAAAACATATAAAAAAAAACAATACAATTGACAATTACGCTAAACATACTAATTTTAGAAAAACCAAATCATAACGGTTTCATAATTAATTAACCTTTTTGATAAATATAACAAATGCTGAGACACCTTATACGACATGACGATTTTTAAAAAGCATACTAGAAGGAAAAATAGATGGCAAAAGAGGAAGGGGAAGACCGAGAAATAACTACATGGGACAGATAAAGGAAACGCTAAGTGTCATGTCTAATAGGGAAGTCCAAAATATGGCCTTTAATAAAGCTGGCTGGAAGAGAATACACGAATTAGTTGCCCATAGAAGACAAGAGGAAATGCTTAAATAAAAAAAAAGTTTACAAATAAATAAGTCTATATGACAGTCTATGGGATAGGCCTATGTTCAGCAGTGGACAGGTACCACCTAATATGATAATAAAGTCATTATGGCTGTAATGATTATTACGCGTAAAAAACATGATTAAAGCAATACATTTAATTTACAATGATTTCGAACGTAATAACAATGATTCCTTATACGATTTCGTGCGGTCAGCTCTCGCTGACGTTCACTTTCTATTCTCACAATAGACCAACGCGTGTGGACTTGAATGCGTTTCTAACATAGTCGATAAGATCCCTTATCTTTATTACGTATCAATTTTTCAACAGCATTTTTTTTTATTTAATAGCATGACATGTGACCTCAAATATATAGGCTATTTGAAGTCACAGCAGAGGGTGATTTAGTACAAAAGTCGTCTGCTTGGGTAACTCTGTCCCAATCGTGTTTGGACTGACTAACTTTTGACTGGATAAGCCGTTAAGGCTTTAAGAGGTAATAAACAAACTCACTTTCACATTTATAATATCAGTGCTTAAGGATAATTTACTGGGTACGGAGGAATAACACCTGAGTCCTCAGGAATGGCAAAGGGGGGTATCATGGGCGAAACAGTATACTCTGTTATGGCCATGGTACTTACTGTTCATGTCTATAGACGACGGTTACCTCTTTCCATCAGGTGGGCCGTCAGCTTGTTTGCCATTCTAAGTTGTATAAAAAAAAATTGTACTATATGTTTATATATACATATCCTTAAAAAATTATATAAGTTAGTATGTCTATGGGTAATCCAGTATGCAAGGAACAAATTACTTAGAAAGTGGTATGTAAAACCACAGTATAAATAACAGTACTAAAGTACAGTATGGCCACTCCCTGCCGCCTGCTTCGATAGGACCTCAACCCCTCTCGAATACGCATCAGAATCCAAATTCTATTTTTCTAGCGCTAGTTGTAACTACACACGCACACATTGTCACATGTACAGACGTTACTTATTTCTGTAGTTGTGACAGGCACAAATCATGAACTTTTTATTATTTATTTATACTTTATTGTACACACTAACATTACATAAAAAATATGACAGAGGTAAGCAAATGTACTTACAAAGGCGAGCTTAACTCTAAAAGATTTCTCTTCCAGCAATACCCAAAGTGAAAAAGAGCATCAATGTCAGCGGGAAGAGCGGTGCACAATATTGTGACAAACAACAAGAACTTAGTATTATATTATCTGTGACTAAACTAACTTAAGTTTTTATATAACTAATTATATCGCATTTAATCGTATATAAATGTATGTATATAAAGATAGAAGATGCTCTTTAAGTCTATTCTTAAAAGTACTTAGAGATCGACTCTCACGAACAGGCATGGGAAGAGAATTCCACAATCTAGCAGCATGGACGGTAAAGAATCCACTATACACGTAACTTAGTGAGGGGGGATTATCAGGATAAGGTTTTTTGCTTTTTTGGCAAATTTTATTGGTTTATATTCATAATACAGAGGATCCAAAGCGTTATAATCAAGCATGTTATAATTACGGTCACTACCTATATTGAGAGCTCGAGATTTCCACGGGTTAACTCAGTTATTTTTTTCACGTATGTAACTATTATCCAAATACCACATTAGACTCCTTTATCAAATAAAAACCCCTTTACTAGATTACAAATACATGTAGTGAGACGATGTGACCGGTTGTTAATAAAATATAATTCAGAAGCAACCCTCCGACTGCGGCACGGGTCACGTACTGTCCCGCACGCGAGCGAAATATCAACAATAGTCAAGCAGGTGTATTATAATCAACATAGGCACCTCATAATGCGTTATCTACTATTCCTTGTTTTACCAGAGGGAGACTTTGTACAAAAGTCGATTGCTTGGGTACCTCTGTCCCATTCGTGTTTCAACCGTGAGGCAGCTGTGTTTGCATGGCTGTGTTTCGGTTTAAATGGCATGTTCAGGTTAATATAGCAGTGAATTTACTAGGTACAGAGGAATAACACCTGAGTCCTCAGGAATGGTAACGCAAGGGGGGTATCATGGGCGAAACAGTATACTCTGTTATGTCTTTGGTATTGCTCATATCTATAGGTGAAGGTTACCACTTTCCATCAGGTGGGCCGCTTGTTTGCGCTAATTCAGTATAGCTAGTTGAAAAAAAAAAAAAAAAATATATATATATATATATATATATATATATATATATATATATATATATATATATATATATATACAGGTTATATGTAAATATGTATAAATATTAATATTCCTCTGTTCTCATGAAATATCAACAAAAGCAAACTATCAATTATCAAGTATAAAACCCTTCTTTTACTACCTATTCATCGCAATTATGCCTTTTATAGCACTACAGCTGTGCAGCCCGTGCCTGTGTCATCTGTCCAACACACCTTTATCCCGTAGGTCACTAGTCTAACGAGATTTTTGTACATGTCTATTGTATGACGGTTATGGAGGAAAAAAAGTTATTTTTAACTTACATGGAAATACAACGAGGCATATAATAAATAACATGAATGTTCAACAGGTATCCTTTTTTTCTATATATGTATTATTTAATTGAAAGGGTTCACTTTCAGAACATTTGAATTCATAACCAACTCTGTTAGTTTAGTTTGAATGTATATATATATATATATATATATATATATATATATATATATATATATATATATATATATATATATATATATATATATATAAAACATTCAGTAGTATTCACGATAGTCACTTACCATCAGGTGAGCCGCATGCTCGTTTGCCGCCTGTGTTGTAAAAAAAATCTATACCTTATCAGGTCGACCTCCATGCGGTTCCCCTTGGAAACCATCTTGATGTTTTTTTTTATGAATTCATCACTATGGGTCAACTGACCTGTTTTCATCCGCACCTATCATCCCTCACTGGTGCCCCGCCAGCGTATACCTTCAGCAAAGGCGGGAATGCCATTCCATTTATTTTTCCATGGGTTTTTCCGCATCTACGCTATCAGTATACACTGACAGGGCACCAGTGACAGATGACAGATGAATATGAAAGCAGGTCAGTTAGCCCATCCTGACGAATTCAACTAGAATTAACCACGATGATTACCAGGGGAACCACGTTGAAGTCGACCTGACAGGGTATATTGCTAGTAATGGGGCTATTTGATCTGATTACTAACAACCCCTTTTCCACTGCCATTCCATTATCATCCATTAAAAAAAAACTATAGCACCTTAACGGCTTAACCAATCAGTGTGAAATTTGATATACATACATATATTATAAGGGATGGGGAACGTTATAGACTACTTTTTTATCCGGGTCAGGAAATATATCCCGGTAACACGGACGAAGTCGCGGGAAAAAGCTAGTACGTTAATACTTAATTCACAAAGTGAAATATAAAAATGTCACACACAGCAAGTTTAAACATTAATTAATATAAGTGGATTTACAGGGTACAGAGGAATAACATCTGAGTCCTAAGGCATGGCAACGCATGGGGAGTATCATGGGCGAAACAGTATACTCTGTTATGTCCATGGTACCGCTGATGTCTATAGGCGACGGTTAGCACTTTCCATCAGGAGGGCCATCAGCTCATTTGCCATTCTAAATTGCATAAAAAAAAAGTAAAAAATTCAGAAATATTTAAAACCGGACAGAAGGTAAAATATGACCTATAATCTAGACATGACTGGACTGATCCGGACTAGGATTAACTACAATCTCCTCTAAATACTGTATTGTATTGTATTGAAAAACATTTATTGTACATAATTCATATTGGACACATTTTTTTTTGATGGGTGAAAGTGGAATGGTACCCCGCCTGCGCTAACGGGATACGCTGGCGGAGCACCAGTGAAGGCTGATAGATGAGAATGAAAACAGGCCAGTTAGCATATCATGATGAATTCATCAGGAATTAATCATGATAGTTTCCAGAGGGAACCGCGAGGAGGTCGACCTAGTTGGGTATATTGCTAGCAATGGGATTCTCAGTCTCCATTATTAACAATCCCTTTCCCCCCTATTGGACACATTAAAACAATATGTTAAACTAAATTATTTAACATACAACTGTATGTAAATTTTAATTAAGTCTTTTCAAGCAACATTAATTAGGTTGGGCAACATAATCAGGAATACCTAATCCTCAATCAATTTTGTGTAATCTATCCTCGAAAGCGGATTTACGATGTAGGTGTCGCTCGCGATACAATGTTTACATCTTTTAGCATAATTGGTTTTAATTAACTAGAACTATAAATTCAGACGCTACATTTAACTATTTAGGTTCAAACTAGACGTTAATTTTGTTTTTATTATTTCTTTTGGACATGACGCTGGTTTTTTTAATGGATGATAATGGAATGGTAATCCTGCCCGCGCTAACGGTGTACGCTGGCGAGACACCAGTGAGGGATGATAGGTGAGAATGAAAAGGTAGGTTAGTTAGCCCATCGTGATGAATACACTTGGAATTCGGCACGATGATGCTGGAAGGGTTTCCCGTGTGGTCTAGGCATAGAATAGGCCATATCTAATATCTTTAAAGTCTAAAATGCGACTTAAGTCAAGAGGGACACTGTTGCTCATTCCTCAACCAGTAAGTTCCCGTAGTCGCCTTTCACGAGACCCATTGGAAAGAAAAGGCTCATTTTATGCCGGGATCACATGGCAAATATTTATATATATTTATCCCGGTTTTTAAACCGGTTTTAAAACAATTAAAGATTGTGTCCAACGAAACAATACGACTTCATTCGTCACAAAACCAGTTATTCTAATTTAAAAACAAAAACACTAAACGTATTTTGATAAAATTTCACCACTCTGTAAGTATATTCTTTCAGATAAAAAAAAAATTCTAAATCGGTTTAGAACTGACAAAGTTGTGAGGTAACAAACAAACAATACAACCGATTTGATAATATATATATATATATATATATATATATATATATATATATATATATATATATATATATATATGACATATAGATATATACATATATATATATAGATATATATATATATATATATATATATATATATATATATATATATATATATATATATATATATATATATATATATATATATATATATATATATCAACTAATAAGTAAATTATTCACCACCATTGTGCATGCAATGTTAGTAATATATTTCTCGCCACGTGAGAATATTACGCAACACTTATAGGTACAATAACACGCTTACATAACTCACTATAATGAATATTATCTTTAGTATTGTGACACATTGATTTATGTATTACTTATACTTAAGACAAGCTCACATTTACATATAATGGTAAATTGAAATAGTATATATATATATATATATATATATATATATATATATATATATATATAGAAATAGTATAAGGACCGATATGCGTCGATCCCAATTAGTAGCAAAAGAGGTAGATAGATAAACTTTTTATTTGAGCCATTTATGACACAGGTAAATTTACAAATGAGTTTATACAATCAAATTATTTACACTTTCTTAAATATAAAACAAAAGATAAAATACGAAAAAATGGTTTCGCCAAAGAGCAAATGCAAAATCTAAAGTCTATAGGCGACGGTTACCACTTTCCATCAGGTGGACCGTCAGCTTGTTTGCTATTCTAAGTTGTATAAAAAAAAGGGAAGACTAGGGATGTACAGCAGCGTCCCTTATAAAACATCTGCAAAGCCTAACTGCGGTTGCGAATCCGCGAGCCAAGCGTGGCAACTAATGGCATAACCCCTCAAAGGGGAGCCTTATGTCCAGCAGTGGACAGTTAAAGGCTGATATGACGATGATGATAATACGTATAACGTCTTGGTCGTCTGATGATGAATGATAACGAATAAGCGTAGAAATCAACATGTTTACTGTTTTAAATCATAAAAAAAAACATAGTATAAAATAGAAATGGAACAACTACGAAAAATTTAATAATTAAGTATGCAAATTTACTATTTAGAGATTACTATTTATTGAACTATTCAAATTATTAAGTCTGTTACCGGTTCTTCTCAACAGATGACAACATTCCAAATCCAGCTGTGGGATCGTGACATAACGTTGTAAAAACGTACCTATTATATTACTAACTCGTATTCAATGCTACAGAACAAGTTAAAACTTAATTTATCAACTTGATTAAAAACATGATCGAAACTTTCTTAAACTTTGCCTCCAAATTCCATTATCAATATTACATGTATGAATACATACAACTATTCAATGTGCCGTATGTCTGACAGCTTAAAACATTATGAGATAGGCATTTAGAAAATTAAAAAAAAATAAAACATAAAACTTTTACTACTGTACAAAATTTTATAAGTTTTCTATGTTTATCAAATTATTATTTTAGAGATTTTTGAAAAAAAAAAACTAATGATAAATAAAGAAGGGTCATCGATAACACATATCATTAGAGATGCATTCACAATAATTCGATATGTTTTATTTAAAAAAAGCAAAAACTATCGCCATAAATTTTTACAAAACCAACGCAGGAAACTGTTATGAAATTAATTTGTTCCTATCATTTTTTTTAACACATAGACCAAACGAGCATGCGACCCGCCTGACGATTAGTGACTACCGCCGCCCATGAGCACAACACCAGAGGAATTGCAGGTGTGCTACCGATCTTTTAAAAAGGAATACGCATGCTCTTTTTTTGAAAGTTACATTATTAATTTTTTTTTTAATAAACCTATTAATTAGTTTAATTAATGTAAATATACGAGTACAATTGGTGAAGAACAATAGACTGTTCAATTATTTTTTCAAAGTGAATTAAAAAATATTTACAAACGTCAGAGACTAGTGTGACATGCAAAGTAAATAACTTACACGTACGTCCAATTCCTCAATGCAGTATTGCATTCTTATTATATATATCTATCGGCTCTCCCAAAACCAGTTCTCAAGTGGAGCGAGAGGACCATAAAATTAATAAGGCCTGTCGTAAAATACATGTTGGCTGAGATTACCATGTGCTACTTGGTTTACAGTCGCCATCTTGAACTGTCTAGCTTTTACGATGTTCTAAGGAGGCTGTTACCTATTTTTGCTTATTTGCCAAACTTCATTCGGCTTGAATGAGAAAACTTCGGATATCTTATTAATGGAGGTTATTTCACGGCTTCTATTCTATTAGTTTAGTTGGTGTTTTGAATTAAGCTTCTATCATTACAAAATTTTCTTTATGCATTCCGCGCTAAATATAATTAATAATATAATATATAAATTAATATTCCTTCATCTTCCTTATGACTCATATACTGTATTTAAAAAAGTATAAAAATTCATCACTATTATAATTTAAAAATAATAGTGATGTATTTTTATACTATAAAACATTATAGTATAAAAATACATCACTATTTCATTAATCCATTTTTCGGTTTCCATAACTGCTCAGTACTGGGTACTGAATCTTTCGGATCGATACTAAATATTTTTTACGCTCATTTTCATATGTTATTTACGAATATTACAATAGAACAATTTTAAAATATGAAATAAAACATTAAGTAACCCTCTTAAGGCCTATCCAAACCTTAACTAAATTGCGGTTGCCCATCCGCCTGCCAAGCAGCCAGCAAGCAGTTGTCAAACTACTGGTAAAACCCCATGGGGGAGCCTTGCGTTCAATGGACAGTTAAAGGCTGAGATGAGGATATATTACATACTTTTAAAATAGCTGTTTTCATTTTAATTTACATTCAATAAGCCGTATGTGTATTTAGATATCAAAACTATCATTAATTTCAAATTCTGACACTTTTTTTTTTATACAACTTAGAATGGCAAACAAGCTGACGGCCCACCGGATGAAAAGTGGTAACCGTCGCCTATAGACATGAGCAGTACCATGGAGTTAACAGAGTATACTGTTTCGCCCATGATACCCCCCATGCGTTGCCATTCCTGAGGACTCAGGTGTTATTCCTCCGTACCCAGTAAATTCACGCCATATCCCACCCTTCAAACCGAAACACAGCCATGCAAACACAACTGCTTCACGGTTGAAACACGAATAGGACAGAGGTACCCAAGAAATCGACATTTGTACAGTCTCCCTCTGGTTATTTTTATCTACAATCATTAATAAATCCAATACAATTAATGTCATACTCACAGATACCTGAATACTACTGGGAGTAACAGGCTCTGATTTCCTTGTCCGCGGCCCATTGTTGCCTCTATTGTGGCTGTATCTCTGATAACGTCTACATTGAAGCCGGGGTAATTAAACATTGCGATTGGCAACAATAGGAGACGTGAGAGGAATCACATGGGAGTTTTTTTCTTCATTTGAATAGCTTATTTGCAGTTCCATGTACATTAGTCACGGTCACTGTGATTTGTTGGACGTCATTGTACTTCAATACAAGTATGGCGTGAATTTACTGGGTACAGAGGAACAACTGAGTCCTCAGGAATGGCAACGCATGGGGGGTATCATGGGCGAAACAGTATACTCTGTTATGTCCATGGTACTGCTCATGTCTATAGGCGACTGTTGCCACTTTCCATCCGATGGGCCGTCAGCTTGTTTGCCATTCTAAGTTGTATAAAAAAAAAAAGTATATTGAAGACTACCGCAGATAGGGCTGCTACTTCTTAAAAGTTGGGTATTCCAAAAAAATCCGGAAATTAAGAGACATCTAACTTAAATCCTATTAATGTAATACATGCTAAAATTTGAAGCAATGGATGGATGAATATTTGTTACTCTTTCATGTAAAAACTACTAAACATATTTGAATTAAATTTGGTACATGGGTAGGTTATATTTTAACTTAGCACAAAGGGTATATACTAATTCATGCGAGCGAAGCCACAGGATACAGGTAGTAAGTAATGTTTAAATTTTAAATGCAAGAAATTTGTTAACCTACTGATAAGAAGGAGCACGGAATGAGGATCTAACATCTTCATTGCTAGCACTATACCCTATCAGGTCGACTTCCACACGGTTTTTCCTAGAAACTGCGTGGAGGTCGACCTGAATTGTGAATTTCGTCACTATTGGGCTAACTGACCTGCTTTCATCCTCACTTATCATACCACATTGGTGCCCCGCCAGCGTATACCGATAGCGCAGGCAGGGTTACCATTTCATTACAAAAAAAAACCTACCGATTATTCTATAATATAAAAATCTACATTTTAGAGTTGTTTAAAAACCTGCGAAATTTTAAATATAACAATAGCTATTGTTACTTTGTCGTCCATTTTGGATAATGTGTCTCAAATGAAGGAGTCGCCAGTAAAAGTTAATTTCTCATATTAAGGAAATAGACCACAGCACTGCTATAATCTATTTTTTTTTCCAACTAATTACAGTTTAGTTATACAGACCCAAGTTGACAGTGTTAAATTAAGACGTAATGGTAATATATATTTTACGTTCCACTCGGTTAAGCACAATTATCAATGGCAATTAATAACTCAACGGTATAGAATTAAACTGAACGTTTTTCCTTTTGCAATAATTTTATATAACTTCTTAAATTACCCGTAAAATGTTAACGAAAAACTTTAGTTACGAATTAAATTATAATTTAGCAATAAAATATCAGAGGGACAGTGGAATGGTGTTTGTTCATGGTACTGTTCATGTTTATAATCCACCGTTTCCATGATGATGCGCCTTCAGCTTACTTACATATGCTATTGATAGTCATTGAAAATCAATATTCCTAAGGCTCCTCCATAAATTACATTTATACACGTTTATATATTTTATATAAAATATATATGAAATAAAAAAATATTTTATTTTGATTTATCTTTATTTGGTCTCCTAGTAATTGTTACACTGATAAGATTTAATATTTAAATTACCGTCTATTTATACTTAGTGTACAATCATTTTAAAGGAAACACAGCATGCTAATTAACAAAAACAATAATATAGTATAACAATCTCTTGAAGTATTTGACATTGGTATAGTTTTTTAGATTCAGTAGATGATTGCTTCACATAAGTTTTTTAGCTATTTAAATTAACTGTAATGCTTTCCTATAGAAATCCCCTTCTGTATCGAAGTGAATATCCAAGTGTTGCTTGCAATATTATATATTGTATATAAAAAATCTAGATTTATTTACAAGCACTTTAATATCGTCATATTTTTTTTTAAATCTATTTATGGGTTCTGAAAGTTATCTGTTGAGAAGAGCCCGCAAGAAACTCAACAGTTACTCATTTAAATCTCTGTTAACATTATGTGTATTTATTTAAATGTACTATGTATAAAATTATATAGACTATCAATTGTTTACTTATTTTTACTACCATATTGTAGTTACTTTATTTTAATATTAATTTCCCTATAATACTAAAGAGGGTTGGGGCTATAATCCTTTAACACAGGTTATTGTATTAACCTATTTAGGAGCCAAGTTCTAAAATCACAACTACTGTACCCATTTAAAACTATAATATTAATATTAGTACTATGTACGAAAGTACAGTTATATTTTTACTAAATAAATTTCATTTCATTTTAACGCTCATATTAAATATATAATTTCTCCATTAAACCAGCAAAATTTCACTGATATTTTTTTTGATGGGTGAAAATGGAATAGTAACCCCCCGCCTGCGCTAACGGGATACGCTGGCACCAGTGAAGGGTGGTAGATGAAAATGAAAACAGGTCAGTTAGCCTATCATGATAAATTCATAAGGAAATAACCATGATAGTTTCCAGGGGAAACCGCGAGGAGGTCGACTTGGTTGAGTATATTGCTAGCAATAGGATTTTCAGTCTCCATTACTAACAATCCCTTTTCCCCAATTTCACCGTGTTAGGTTGACTGGAAGAAATATCTTTTAGAGATAACCTCGCCTTTGCTAACTTTGTTCTTAATTTGTTGTTATTACTGTATGCTTTAGTGTAATAAAGAATATACATATATATAATTATTATAAGTATAAAAATAGTTGTTCATACAGCATTCGTGCATTTTACCTGACTGCTACATGCTTTCCACCAGTATTGGGTTGACTGGAAGAGATCTCTGTTAGAGATAAGTCCACCCTTGCTCACAATATTTATAAATATATTATCTATATAATTTACAAGTGCAATAAAGAATATATAAATGTATATATAAATGACAAATCCAATTATTGGAAACCAGACTGTCGACCGTTAATTACGTTATCATTAACACGCGTCGTAAACATAAATGTGATTATCTCTTATTTACTGGTACAATAAATTTTAGTTTTAATTGATCTATATTACTATATAAATTCGACATAAATATACACATATATATATATATAATTTTTATGCAACTTAGAATGGCAAACAAGCTGACGGCCCACCTGATGGAAAGTCATAATCACCGCCTATAGACGTGAGCAGTACCATAAACATAAAAGAGTATACTGTTTCGCCCATGATACCCTCCATGCATTGCCATTCCTGAGGACTCAGGTGTTATTTCTCTGTACCCAGTAAATTCACTGCCATATCCCACCCTTCAAACCGAAACACAGCCATGCAAACACAACTGCTTCATGACAGAAACACGAATGTGACAGAGGTGCCCAAGCAAACGACTTTTGTACAAAGTCTCCCACTGGTAAAGGTAATAAGGATAACCTTATTATAAATGTAAAAATAAATTTGTTTGGTTGTTTGTTATCATATAACGGTTTAACCGAATATTATTAAATTTTGAGAGGTTTGTTTGAATCGAAGCATTTGGCGTTCCATTGTTTCTGCCTACCCTAATGGGAGACAGGCGTGACAGATATGTATGTATGTATGTATTATTAAATTTTGTATACACTTACTATATGGAATAAAAAAGGATATAAACTTTTTATTAGTAAACATAACCCGGCCACGCGGACAATGTCGCTGGTAAAAGCAAGTTAAGAAAAATACATAATTATTTTTATCACTTTACCATCAGATAGGCTGTATACATGCCACCTTCGCGGTATAAAAAAAAAACTTTCTTTTTTTTTATAGAACAAAAATCCTCCCATGACGGATTTGAAATAGAATCGCGTTTATTTAGTAACCATAGATATTACACGGTGGGTGATGTCCAAACATAATGTGTGTTGCCGCCAGCACTTGCCGATTCCAAACTGGTTCCGAGACGAGCCATCCACTTGATCTTCGATGGTTAACTTTCTCCAGATTCCTGGCCGTCGTGTGAACTCGCTTTGTATCGATAATCGACAAAAGTCCGCCAGGCACGACGCCGTAATGTACCTACATATATTGTGTACTAACAATCCGGCTTAACTTCACACCAGTAGATAGATAGAAGTCCTATAATTTTTGTGATAATTAAATACAGTCCATGTTACTTA
This sequence comes from Galleria mellonella, assembly GCF_026898425.1. Taxonomy (NCBI): domain Eukaryota; kingdom Metazoa; phylum Arthropoda; class Insecta; order Lepidoptera; family Pyralidae; genus Galleria; species Galleria mellonella. Next base: position 3,225,188 of record NW_026442037.1, on the reverse strand, counting down.
CATTTCTGTAGGTGAAAGAATTTTTAAAATCTTTTTTTTTATACCACTGAGATGGCAAACAAGTGTACGGCCTATCTGATAGTAAGCAGATACAGTAGCCTTAGAATAAGTACTTTTTGTGTTTATTCATTGCAAATAAGAAATTAAATCGTCTCTCTTTATAAAAATCAGAGAAACTAAACGGTACTCCGCAGAAAACAAGATACGTTTCCAGTATTATGGTTTATAATCAAGAAATAAAGTAAAAAAAAAAACTAATAAAGAGGGAAGTATTTTTTTGTGTCACTGAAAAAATACTAAACTATTTTTTTTTATTATATAAAAAGCTACATTATCAGGGAGTAATATGGATCACAATATTAAAAAAAAAAAAATAGAAATCCCTATAATATCTACGCGCACGAACCAGGAAGAAATCTCTAGTTGCACAACTAACTTTTTTCTCTAGATTTTATGTACATAAACACACACACACACACACACACACGTCACATGTAACAGTATACTCTGTTATGTCCATGGTACTGCTCATGTCTATAGGCGACGGTTACCACTTTCCATCAGGTGGGCCGTCAGCTTGTTTGCCATTCTAAGTTGTATAAAAAAGACAGAATTAGAAATAGGAAGCAAATATTACCCAGTTCATGTGACATAAGATATGATGTAAATGATATTATTAAAAACAACTATTAAACGGATGTAAAAGTAGTTTGTCATACCAGTTTTGTACCAGAAATATTATTAAAGTAGATACGTAGCCTAAATTATTTAAAATTTACACTATCATAATTTGATCTTAGTCAAAAACAAAAAGTTATAGATTTTTTTATTTTTATTTAGAGGCTTTTATCGTATACTATTTACCAGAGGGAGACTTTGTACAAAAGTCGTTTGCTTGGGTACCTCTGTCCAATTCGTATTTCAACCGTGAAACAGTTGTGTTTGCATGGCTATGTTTCGGTTTGAAGGGTGGGTCGGTTACCACTTTCCATTAGGCCGTCAGCTTGTTTGCCATTATAAATTGTATAAAAAAAAAACTAGCGACCCGCCCCGGCTTCGCACGGGTGCAAAGCTGATACTAAATAGCCGCCGCCAGCCCCTTAGAAACCATTAAAATTATCAATGTTTCTCTACTATATTATGCATGTATTATACATATAAACATTCCTCTTGAATCACTCTATCTATTAAAAAAACCACATTAAAATCAATTGCGTAGTTTGAAAGATCTAAACATACATAGGAACAGACAGCGAGAAGCGACTTTGTTTTATACTATGTAGTGAAGGATATGCCAGCCCCATCGTACCCTACTCTTAATTAGTTGTTTTACATAAGTAAAGTAATAGATAAACTATCATTAATAGATAGATAGGTATATAATTTATTTGCATTACTTACAGCACACAAATAACAACAGACATACACAGTAAAGAGATACAAAAGTACATAAATAAAAAAAAGCAAAATATATAAAAGAAGTAACAATATTTTCTCCCATGCGTGTGCCATAGTAACACAAAATGGTCACAAGCCAGTTTATTATTTTGCCCTCAAAAGAGCAAAACACTAATATTCTGTTGTGGTTATTATTTATTAATATAAATTAATATTATATTAATATTATATTAATATAAATTTATCACGAAACATTCCAAATATTCATTCAGCCATAAAAATAAAATATTTACCACGAAAAGAGATAGGATTGTGAATGCGCGACAGGATTATCCATATTTAATACCTTTTTTAGATCGGGCTTTAATCCGCTTGAAATGTTTTTTCTAGAATTCCCGTGGGAAGAGAAATACTGAATTGGCGTATGCGAAACCGCGGACTGAATCTAGTAAACAAAAATGTTGATTTATAATTATGAATTCAACCTGAGTGACAAAATAATTGTAAGTCACAATTATTATGTCGTAAAACTTCGAGCATAGCCACAGCCATTTTTTTATACACCTTAGAATGGCAAACAAGCTGACGGCCCACCTGATGGAAAGTGGTAATCGTCGCCTATAGACATGAGCAGTACCATGGACATAACAGAGTATACTGTTTCGCCCATGATACTCCCTATGCGTTGCCATTCCTGAGGACTCAGGTGTTATTCCTCCGTACCCAGTAAATTCACGCCATATCCCCATCCTTCAAACCGAAACACAGTCATGCAAATACTGCTTTACGGTTGAAACACGAATGGGACAGAGGTACCCATAGCTTACTAAGTAATTTGAAGCTAAATGTGATAATAAAAAATTAGATTTATATTAAAAGTATTTATTCCTTCCTTAAGAACACTGTACCTTATAATTTACGACTACTGTACAATAAAGTGTTACAAACAAACAAACCTACCATAATTATATCTATAATAGAAACGTAGAAATATCAGCAATAGAACGGCAACACAATAAGAAGGCAACAATACTAGAACCCCGGCATTACCTGCTTTAATTAAAGGTATCCCGGGAATGTGCTGCGTTGGCATCGGAATTTATGTTACAGTTAGAGAATTCGTGGAGCGTTTCCTGCGTTTAGATGTTAGATTGATTTATATTGTAACTATACATGTATTTATAAATGTTGCCCTATTTATTTATTTATTTCAAGTAAACAAACAATACATTACATTGTTTACAAACAATTTTCCTTTTTCCAGCTTATAATGGCAAACAAGTTGACGGCCCACCTGATGGAAAGTGGTAACCGTCGCCTATAAACATGAGCAGTACCATGAACATAACAGAGTATACTGTTTCGCCCATGATACCCCCCATGCGTTGCCATTCCTGAGGACTCGGGTGTTATTCCTCTGTACCCTGTACATTCACTGTAAATTCAAAATACATATTCTTAGTGCTACGAAACTGCTATTATAAACGTATTTGCCATTCTTCAGTCCTCAGGAATTGAAGAATCGAGGTTTTCTACGAGACTACAGCAGAGGGTTCTTCAAAAGGGGAGTAAAGAGGTTTCTTCAGGGTCGAAGACGCGCGCGTAGTACCCTTGGTATTACAGGCATTCATAGGCTACGGTAACCGCTTACCATCAGGTGACCCGTAAGCTTGTTTACCCACCTCAGTGGTATAAAAAAAAAACTATTTTACGTAAACGTTGTACGGAATTAATGTAGGTGATGAAATAAGTTGATGTACTTATATGTGTAAATTATAAAGAAATGCCTGTCGGAGTGTAATTTAACACTTACAATATACTGTTGAATTCTGTGGAAATATGTAATCATATTAAAACTGCTTCGTCAATTGTATATTCATAGAATTGATATGTCGCAATATATTACATTTACTTTGATTGCATTTTATGAAATGCAATGTAAATAAACATAAATATATAGTTATATATCTATTGCATTAATATAATATAAGGGAGCGGGAATGGATTTTTTGATGGGTGAAAATGGTATGGTAACCCCGCCTGCGCTAACGGGATACGCTGGCAGAGCCCTTCCCCCCGGTGGGAATGGATTGGTTATAATGCGGACTACCAGTCCCATTGCTAGCAATATACCCTGTCAGGTCGACAATTCCAGGTGTATTCATCACGATGGGCTAACTAACCTATCTTTTCATTCTCACCTATCATCACTCACTGGTACCCTGCCATTGTATACCGTTAACGCAGATAGGGTTACCATTTCATTATAAAAAAAATATTATGTAAAATTGCCTATTTTATTAATATATTAGCTGCGAACTTCGTACCGCCTAACAGTTGATTCTTTAATTTATTGTTTTTTTTTTTAATACCTATTCTGCTATTCAGGACGCCAGGTCAGCTAGTTTTAGACGATATTAACATCACTCAATTGTTTTGCCTTCCCGGAACAATTGAACTAGTTAAAAAGTATGCTGTAAAACTCCATTGCTAACAATCCCTTCTCCCCCCCCCCCCAAAGATCCAAGATATTACTATCCCAGTAAAGCTGAACATTCCGCACGTGTACCTTTGGGAAATATGTTCAGTTTTCCTGGCATAGAACTCTAAAACAATGCTAGTGAATAGAAATAAAGTATACAACATTTTACTTGTGGGAAAGGATTGTCAGTAATAAGACTGTATACGCTGTCAGGTCGACCTCCAGGTCGACGCGGTTTCCCTGGAAAACAACGTAATTAATTCTTGGTGAATTCATCACGATAGGCCAATCGTGATCCTCACATCACCTTACTAGAGCCCCGCTAACGTATACGGATAACACAGACAGGGTTTTTAACGGATGACAATGGAGTGGTAAGCCCGCCTACGCTAACGGTATATGCTGGTAGGGCACCAGTGAAAGATGATAAGTGAGAATGACAAGGCAGGCCAGTGAGCCCATCGTGATGAATACACCTGGATGGTTTCCAGAGGGGACCACGAGGAGGTCGACCTGACAGAGTATATTGCTAGCAACGGGACCGGTAGTTCGCATTACTGAAAAACCCTTTCCCCCACGCAAGCGAAGTTACCACATATTAGCCATTAAACAAAAACTTTTTTTTTATAGATGAAAATGGAATGACAGCCCCGCCTGCGCTAACGGTATACGCTAGCAGGGGGCCAGTGATGGGTGATCGATGAAAATGAAAACAGGCCAGTTAGCCCATCACGATGAATTCATCAGGAATTAACCATGAAAGTTTCCACGGGGAACCGCGTGGAGGTCGACCTGGTTGAGTATATTGCTAGCACTGGGATTCTCAATCTCCATTACTGACAATCCCTTTCCCCCCAACAAAAACATATTATTTTTATATAAAACTCACATTTTTTTTTGATGAGTGTAATTGGAATGGTAACCCCGCCAGCACTGTCAATATATGCTGGCAAAGCACTAGTAAGAGATGATAGGTGAAGATGATAGCAGGTCAGTTAATGAAAGAGTAAGGAATAACGCATGATGATCAACCTTATATACATATATTGCTAGCAATGGGACCATTAGAGACCCAATTAGCAACAATTCCTTTCCACCACATTTTTAATTTAGACCTACCAACACTATTTACGACTGACGTACTACGATCAGTCACGAAAATAATTCGTGACTGATTGCTCAACTCACTTGGCGCCTTTACCATTTACCATAAGGGCCTTTTTGTTTGACATCCGAAACCCGGAGCGCGTTGAACTTCTTTGAACGCATGTTCGTAATAAACATATCTATCTATTGTGAACTAACTACAATTATATTAATATATGTGTGTGTCAGTGTATTTGTATACGTATGTGTATGTATGTGTATGGTGTATACAGTAATACTCTTAATTAAACTTTTATATTATCAGTTATGAAATATTTTATGTGAGATTTCATATGTGTATTATTTATTTTATTTATAAACATCTTTAATAATTGGACATTAGAGACTTATTTCATTAATTTAACATTAATTAATTATTTACGTTCATTTAATTACTTTTTAATTAATTAAGTTTGTAAGTAATTAAATTAACGTAAATAATTAAATAACTATATTATTATATTTACTTTGTTACTTAACTATTATATTTCATAATATTAGTAACTCTCCGATTAGTGGGTAGACGTTCTTTTCAATTAATTATCAACTAAACTTTACCTGCGAATATCTATTTATAATATATAAAATCTCAAATATCGTAAAAATTGTCAAAGTAGTTTTTGTGTACATAAAAAAACTCATTTTTAAACCATATAGTATTAGTCAGTACCTAGTAGTAAAAATGTTGACATAACTCATGTTTAAAAATTAACTAAGAAATTAAGAACAACATTAAAATATGAGCCAAATAGCAGAATCAATTAAATAGTAGATCAACTAAATAGTAAAGCAAGTATAGTTTTCCTATCCTCAAAACGAACTGGGCACCTACATACCACGAAACAAGTCCTAGATCAAAATTCATCCATAACACGTTGCAATAAAGTCGTATTTACGACAACACTAATCCATTATATCTATAAACTATAAAAAGCCCGCAAACTAAGCTTTTAACACCTACATCTGTACCAAATACCGTTATTACAAAACGGTCCAGCACTAGCGTGCACATACACAAATATAAGACACATACCCTGTGTACTGTCGAAGTGGGTCCAGCAATCCTTTATTATGCACTTATACACAAAATACACACTTTCACGCAGACGAGAAACGTGTTAAAAAACCTCTCAATCCACTTTGCACAAGCACCACCACAAGATTATATCGGCGTGATACGGAACCGAGATGAAGGCTGTACACGGCCTGATCTATTCCAAAAAACACTATCACACTTATTTCACTAACACAATCGCGATTGTGACACTAAACGGTTGCTTTTATTCAAAATGTGTCACGTTTAACACAACATTGCTGTAATATACGTATTTTGCGCTAAACAAACGTCGCGTCGCGGTGTTAACTTGGAACTAACTTAAACCAAAGGTATGAAAGACCGTTGATCCAGTTGGCAGTCGGTAAAGCAGTCGGGCTGCTTTAGCGATACCGGAGATAGCGCCGTCTCACCTCAGCGTTTAGGTTTAGAACGGGACGGGTGTATTATGTGTGATATGCGTAGTGGGAGAAGTTACAACCTGCGCGGGCGCAGAGCCTCTCTATAACCATAGAAACAGGTGAATTATGATTATGTGTGTGTCTGTGTGTATATACAATGATGAGATATGTTTGTGTGCTGGCTTTCTTGATTATGGCTGTGTGATAACGTGCCCGTAGTATTTTGTACCTATGTTTTATCAGTTACTTTCAGTAATGTACTAACGCAATTAAGCTTATTTATTGAGGTTAAACCGTGTTTAAGTGCAGTTAAATGTTGATATCTAACTGTTTTAATTTATACTTTTTATTATAAATTTACATATGTTAATAAATATTCAACTATGTAGCTTTGTGTTCAAATTATAACGTCTAAAAACAAGTTTCTACTATTAGAATGTCTATTAATATCAAAACGAGTTACAAACTATTGACGAAGTCCATAACGTAGCGTAGTAGAAAGGCATGAACGTTGCTCAACGTAAAATATGTCCTAGATTCTAATCTCGATCTAGCAAATTTTGAAAATAATCTTGTCTAAATGAAGTCAAAACAAGACTCCGTCATGATCTAATAAATTACACTCTTGTGCAAAAACTATAATGGTTTTATTTGAAATTTTCTTTACTATTGTTGTTTACACTTGCATTGACGTATTTATTGTGCACTAGCTTTTAACTGCTACTTCTTTCGCGTAACCAGGATGCGTTTACTGACCGAGATAAATCTAACCTATGTCCTTCTCCACCCGTTCATTCATAGTGATCGATCAAACCGTTAAGGCGCCAATAAGTAATAAACAAACAAACTTACTTTCATATTTACAATATTACTATGGAAGTAAAGTTATCTTTTCTGCCAGGGTTGTTTTCCTATAGTGGTCTGTTCGATTCTGGAATAAGGACACAGGGGTACTTTTTTTATGCAATTTAGAAAGGCAAACATGGTATGAATTTACAGGGTATAGAGGAATAACACCTGAGTCCTCAGGAATGGCAACGCATGGGGGTATCATGGGAGAAACAGTATACACTGTTATGTCCATGGTACTGCTGATGTCTATAGGCGACGGTTACCACTTTCCATCAGATGGGCCGTCAGCTTGTTTGCCATTCTAAGTTGTATAAAAAAACACCTATCCCAAAATTAATATAATTGGAATGAGAATCACAATCTTAGGTATGTATATTTATATTTTTAGCTTCACACTACAATCAGGTACTTATATAGTTTTGTAAAACTCACCTGGATATATAAAAACTTATCTATCTCTCCAACAACGTATGCGTTGTTGTGATCTGGTCTGAAAAGCGAAATAGCCTGTACAGTTATTGACAAGAGATATCCAAAGCAATCATAAAAATTCCTTGTAATTCGATGTTATTTTTTTTCCGATAGATAATAATGGAATGTCAATTCTCTTCGAGTGTTAGCAGTCATACACGTACAAATGATAGCGGAATTAAATACAATAATTTTAATCAAATTACCAGCCAAATGTAAATAACAGGTTGGTATCTAGTAGATGTAACAGCTTTTATTTTCTTTAGAAAAAACAAATAATTATTTCGCATGGGTAAAGCCATGGTAGACAATTTGCACACCAACTGTTTATATTAGAACGAAGTTTAAAATAATTTAACGATTTATACTAACAATTATACCTAGACAAAGCTATTACATTGGGATTATATAAGAGGATGAGTGGGTATTTTCTTCTGATCCATCCAATAGAGACTGACACTCCAAACTCACTCTATCTTCTGTCAGATCTTGTGGGAATCTCCAACAATCATGGAAATATGTTGTTCAAGCCTGTGACAAAGTCTACTCTTTGTCTCCATTAAATATAAGGTCACAACTAATTTTTATTGCTTCACAAGTTTTGCGAGGAATCCATTCCATCTAGATTTATATCTGTACAACGAAGACATACCGAAGGGGAGGAAAAACTAATAATCCATTCGTAAACTAGAACTTCCAATTTGGAATGAGTGTCGCGAACCATTAATCTTTGGTGATCCATCAGTCAGGGAGACAGAAATAAAGGGCGACGTGGATGGAATGGACGGCAATCACTTAGCTAAAGCGGATGCTTAGGTGCAATATATTTGTAAAGTAATTTGGAACATTTTTAAAAGTTTAATATAGCGAAGCGATCGTTTGTCTAATTCGAAATCTGTAATCCATTTCTCAAGCACTTGTTACGTCCAAATAAGATGTAAAGCAGCTATGTAATTTAGATATTCACACAATAATAATTCTAATACAGTTACTATTTATGGAATCGATGGTCATAGAAAATTTTAATTAGATTATGTAAACTTATTAAATTTGATTTTTCTCTCGTTTTGTTTGACTCATTTCATATTTCTCGATCAGTAATTGGCAGGCAGATGTTAACTGAAATTTAATTGCTACCTAAATATCGTCATAAGTTATCCTATAGCCTGCATTTTACTACGAAACAAAACCCATAGCGCCCAATATAATAGACATACCGCTACCCTTATCAAATAGTAGGACGGGATGCCTAAATGAGTTAATCTCTAACATACAAAAAAAGATCTTTACACGTTACAAAGAAACAAAAAAAATCTTTGAACAAAAGCTTAGTTTTAAACAGCATTTTCCTATGTAGTTATTTCCCATAGCGTAATAATTAACCATGTAATAAATTAAATGTCTATTACTTATCCATATTTTAAGTAACAACTGATAATATTACTTCGTCCCTCTCATCTATTAATCGTAGCTTCAAAATTAACAGTACTTATTTTAGGTCATTAGAAGGTAGCAATTAAAAACAGTTCTTGATCTCATACCGTTACGGTTCAATTTACAATTTATGCCTTTAAACGGTCATATTTACCCTCACTTCAATCATTTTTGCTGTCACTCACATTGTTGTGGGGATAAATTAGTTTTTTTCTATAGCTCCTATTGATTACAGTCCTTTGAGATTTATAAGATAGCCTTAACCTTTGATACTAATAATATTTCCTTCTTTTTACCAAAGTATGGCACGAGCTTCGTCGTTCATTATTTATTTATATATATATATATATATATATAATTTTTTTTTTATGGGTGAAAATGATATGGTAACCCCGCCTGTGCTAACGAGATACGCTGGCGGAGCACCAATGAAGGGTGATAGATGAGAATGAAAACAGGTTAGTTAGCCCATCATGATGAATTCATCAGGAATTAGCCATGATAGTTTCCAGGGAGAACCGCGAGGAGGTCGAATTTATTTATATATTTGTAACAGGAAATCTATAACCAATGACCAAAATATGTAGCTCTTAAAAGAAATGAACAAACTCACTTTCAAATTTATAATATTAATCGCAATAGATTCTTGACATGTAAAAATTAATGGCAGTCTTTTTTTTGTACAACTTAGAATGGCAAACAAGCTGACGGCCCACCTGATGGAAAGTGGTAACCGTCGCGTATAGACATGAGCAATACCATGGACATAACAGAGTATACTGTTACGCCCATGATACCCCTCATGCGTTGTCATTCCTGAGGAAAAGCCGACTTGACAGACGTCTGTTTTGGCAGGAGTGTTACTAGGCTATTGTGGTGGTGCTTGAGCTCTCTTTGTTAGTGGATGAAAATGGAATTGTTACCTCACCTGCGCTATTGGGTTATTTTGGCGAAGCACGAGTGTGGGATGATAGGTGAGGATGAAATAAAGTTAGTTAGCAGATCGTGATGAATTTGATAAGAATTAATAAAGATGGTTTCCAGGAAGACCGTTTGGAGGTCGTCCTGGCAGGGTATGCTGCTAGCTAGGAGTTTGTCTCCGTTTATAACAATCTCTTCTCACCCTATAGCTTGAGTACACTGGTGGAGTAACAATGATAGGTGAGGATAAAGCGAAATTAGTTGGCCCATCTTGACTCTTTTTTATAGTTTTTTTTTTTATGGCACGTAGAATGGCAAACAAGCTGACGGCCCACCTGATGAAAAGTGATAACCGTTGCCTATAGACATAAGCAGTACCGTGGACATAACAGAGTATACTGTTTTGTCCATGATACCCCTCATGCGTTGCCATTCCTGAGGACTCAGGTGTTATTCCTCTGTACCCTGTAAATTCACTGCAATATCCCACCCTTCAAACCGAAACACAGCCATGCAGACACAACTATTTGACACTAGAAACACGAATGGAACAGAGGTGCCCGGTTACCACTTTCCATTAAGTGGGCCGTCAGCTTGTTTGCCATTTTAAGTCGTATAAAAAAAAATCTAATGTAATTCAGTGAATTAGTAACACTTATTGTATTATTGCACATTACTCGATAGCACCCAATCGATTGCTCGACAGTTTTATGGCAGCAATAAACAGAACAAATACACCAAGCATTCACTGAACTCAGATAAAGAAATAAATCCATTGGTAACGTTAGTAAATATTAATAATAGATATAATGAGATATTGGCTGATGTAATATGATGTTTCAAAGGTATTTAATGCATGGTTTATTAATATAATGCGACGGCGTGGCATAAAACATCTCTAAAAGCCTAACTGCGGTTGCCAACCTGCCTGCCATGCATGGAAACTACTGGAAAAACTCCCTTTATAGGGAAGACTCATGTCCAGCAGTGGACAGTTAACGGTTGAAATAATAATAATAACTATTAATATCATGGCAAATTATTACTAGATTAACAACATGGGTATTTCTGTCCCATTCGAGTTTCCATCATAAAGCAGCTATGCTCGCACGATCGTTTGAAAAGTGAGATATGGCGATAAAATTACAGCGTATCGTGATATAAAATTTAGTCCTCAGGAATGGCAATGCATGAACAGCATCTTATACGTCACAGTAAATCCACTACGATGTCCATAGTGCTCTTCATGACTGTAGACAACGGTTACCATTTTCCATCAGACGAGTCGTCAGCTTACTATTCAAGTATCATAATAAAACCATTGAAGTTAAGTGACATTATTTTAAGCTCATACTTCATCCACGTCATCAGGACCACAGATAAAATATTATTTATTAATATATCACTTACCAGCGTCGATATACTTGAGAACAAACTGGACATCAGGGCCCAGAGCCAGTGCCACCTCCAGGGGTAACTCTGTCTCTTTTAATACATGCACTGAAACAAAATAAGTTAGATTAGATTAATTAAAATTAACTAGTTTTGTCTCAGATAAATATAAAATAGTAGAAGAAAGAGAGATCTTTTTATGCAGCTTAAAATGGCAAACAAGCTGACGGTCCACTTTATGGAAAGTGGTAAACGTCGCCTATAAATGAAAGGGGGACTTCAGTTCCCATAACTAGAAACACCCTGTTAAGACAGTATAGACCGACTTCCAAGCTTCAACTATCATGATTAGTTTTTGTAACATTAGTCATGTCGTATAAGGAGGTCAAAAATATAGATAGCTTGGAATAGAGCTTTGAGAGCAGAGCAGAATGCCTTGCTCCTTGCTCCTTCACCAGAGGAAGACTTTGTACAAAATTTGTTTGCTTGGGCACCACTGTACCATTCGTGTTTCTACTGTGTAACAGTTGTGTTTCGGTCTAAAGAGTGGAATATGGCAGTGAATTTACAGGTTACAGAGGAATAACACCTGAGTCCTCTGGAATGGCAACGCATGAAGGGTATCATGGACAAAACAGTATACCCTGTTATGTCCATGGTACTACTCATGTCTGTAGGCAACGGTTATCACTTTTAATTAGGTGGCCCGTCAGCTTGTTTGCCATTCTATGTTGCATAAAAAAAAACTTAAAAAGAGAGTCAAGATGGACCAACTAATTTCGCTTCATCCTCACCTATCATTGTTACCCTGCCAGTGTACTCAAGCACCACCACTATAGGGTGAGAAGAGATTGTTATAAATGGAGACAAACTCCTAGCTAGCAGCATACCCTGCCAGGACGACCTCCAAGCGGTCTTCCTGGAAACCATCTTTATTAATTCTTATCAAATTCATCACGATCTGCTAACTAACTTTATTTCATCCTCACCTATCATCCCTCACTCCTGCTGCTCCGCCAAAATAACCCAGTAGCGCAGGTGAGGTAACAATTCCATTTTCATCCACTAACAAAGAGAGCTCAAGCACCACCACAATAGCCTAGCAACACTCCTGCCAAAACAGACGTCTGTCAAGTCGGCTTTTGTTCATTACATTCAGAACTGTCTGCCTCGGAAGAAAAATAGTCTAGGGTATTTTTGAAGCGTTTCAATAAGGCTCATTATGTTCCATCACAAAACAGGCATTGTCTGAACAACGGAGAATCTGAACAAGGGAAAACAATATTATGGTGAAACAATGCTTTCTGTAATTGAATTACACGCTCCGTCATTCTGGTTCTGTGAAAAATATTGTACACAAATTTCACTTTTAAACGCCTCAGGAAAAAATAAGTTATTTATTTATTTATACTTTATTGTACACAAAAAAAATCATTATAATTTATATTAAAGGTCATGTAGATGTAAATAAATAAAGACCAAAATAACCGACCTAGCCCGTAGGATAAGCAAGCTGTAGTGGCAATGGGTTAATCACATAGCTCGAAGAACCGACAACCGATGGGGAAGAAAGGTTCTTGAGTAGCGACCACGTACGGGTAAACACAGTGTAGGACGACCTCCACTAGATAGGTAACTGCTTCATGGTAAAAACACGAATGGGACAGAGGTGCCCAAGCAAACAACTTTTGTACAAAGTCTCTCTCTGGTCTGATTTATTATAGTCATATAAAATGCACCTTCTTGACCCTAAATGCTAAGGGAATTCTAAATTTCGTAAAGATTTGTTAAGCAGTTATAACAGGCAAATTGGGCGGCGGTAGTCACTTACCATCAGGTGAGCCGTATGCTCGTTTACCCCCTGTGTTGTAAAAAAAAAATTACTTTCAATACGACTAACAATTATTCGGGACTGCGACAGCGTGACCAGGTTGACCGATAAAGTATTTATTTATTTAACTCTTTATTGTACCAAAAACATAAAAATATACAATGACAATTGAATAATTCAAGTGAAATACAGTAGTATAAAGTACAGATTAAAATATATACATAAAGGTACAAAAAGCAGTCTTATCGCTAGGGTAATCTCTTACAGATAAACTTTGGTTAAAGAAGAACAGATAGAAGTAGGTAGGTGACGCAAGAAAGAATTAATAATTCTTTTGGTGCATAAAATACTATTTAACCTAGTTATTAGGATATTAATTCTAACATTATTTTTTCATTTATCTTGTATCTACAAAGAAGATAATAGTTTGTACGAAGTAAAAATTCATATCTATTTTTAAGATCATTATACTCGAGGGTTTGTAGGCGTATTACAGTAAAATTACAAGATAACTTACCTAATTGTACGCGATTAAAATCTATAAAACTTTATTAACTTTATATCTCAAACTCGTAAAAACTTAAGCTCGAAGCTATTAAATAATGAGAGTCATAAAATTGTACAAAAAATATTTTAATGCTTTTTAAAAGTGTATTACTTTTTGTTTGCATACAACTTTTTATTACATTATATTGAACAAACCTTCCCGAAAAGTTGCAAGAAAGAAAAGTTAACTACAATTGTTTATACAATAAATTAATTAATTATTAAAACAAATTAATAATAACTTTTAATTTTTTTTTTTGTTGTCTTAAAAAGAATGCTATTTAACATTAAATGCGCCTTTTAAACCATGTACTAACGATATGATCATTAAAGTTATTGTCATCAAGGAACAATGCCCTACCTTAAAAGGTCCAACTTAAAAATGAGTCCAAGAAAATTAAACAGACACGCTTTTTCAGAGTCGCTTAATCATAGCTTCTGACCTGCCAAAAGTTATTTTGCACTACCTTAAACTTGGGTCTAGCTACGGCCCTGATAGGTAAACAAACCTATTCCTTAGTTCTATTGAAAGAGACTGTGTCGCTTGAGGCTACCGTCTTTATTATTACTTTGGTCTGTTTGCCTGTTACAAATGTCATACCGAATTAAAGGAGCAGGAAATGTCGAGGGTCAAACGGGACAGGTTAATCCCGTCACTCGTGCCCGCCGCTTATTTCCTGTACGGCCAGAATTTAACGTCATGAACGATGGTGTCAAGTAAATAGTCGAATTTTTATAATCTATATTTTTTATTCGTATTTGAAACAAACAACAGGTAAACAAAATACGTTCTTGAAATCAAGAGGGCATCACAATGGTAAATAAATAGACAATAACATACATTCAAAAAGGCTTTTTATAATCTATATTTTATATTCGTATTTGAAACAAACAACAGGAGAATAACACAGCACATATTACACAGATATGCACGTAGAGGTCTACCATTTAATTTAGCAAATTGTTCAGTAATGAGATTCAGCAGCTGGTATTAATTGGAATAATTCCTTTGATATAGTTAATACTATTGGACATATTACACAGTACGTATCATTTAATTGCAAACTAAGCACTACTAGACAGCGGACGTACCTCTGTCCCATTCGTGTTTCAACCGTGAAGCAGCTGTGTTTGCATGGCTGTGTTTCGGTTTGAAGGGTGGGATATAGCGTGAATTTACTGGGTACAGAGGAATAAAACCTGAGTCCTCAGGAATGGCATCACATGGGGGTATCATGGGCGAAACAGTATACTCTGTTATGTCCATGGTCTACTGCTCATGTCTATAGGCGACGGTTACCACTTTCCATCGGGTGGACCGTCAGCTTGTTTGCCATTCTATGTTGTATAAAAAAAAACTTACTTTATTATTATTTATTTTAGACATAATACATTTAAATAAGACCTTTATAGGTCCCGACATTGAATAGGACGCCCCTTCCTTTCCCGTGGCTGTTAAGAGGCATCTAAGGGACCTATGGTCAAGAGATGAGAAAACATCACCAAAAGCCAAACTGTGGTTGCCAACCTGCCTGCCAAGCATAACAAATGCTGGCAACCCCCCTCCCCCCCCCCCCTTATGGGAAAGGCTATGTTCAGCAATTAATGGTTGATACAACGACATTTAAATTAACACAAATGTATTTTATTTGAGATTTAAAAGAGCAAACTGTTGAGTTTCTTGCTAGTTCCTTTCTAAAATATTCCAAACCCAGCAGTGAAATTATAAAAAATTACGATTTAAAAGAGCTTGTAAACAAATCTAATAGAATAAGGATTTATATACCTTTTTTTAAATTCATACTCATTACATATAGAAAACACCCAGACCAAAACTTATAGACATACTAAAGGATACAAACGTTGATATTTTGCAGGAATCAAACCCGCGAACATCGAAAGCATCATTAAGTATTTTAAACCATTATACCACCAAAATCATAGAAGGAAATAACATGATTAAATATAATATATCATATCACGATATCAGCCACTGCTGTTCAACCATCACACCATCAAATGTTCACTGCTAAACATAGATCTCCCCCATAGTCTACCATGAAGAACGGTCCTGAGCCATATACATCCACTGACTTCTTACAATGCATTTGAGGTCGTCACTTCATCTAGTGGGGTGTCGTCCTACACTGCGTTTGCCAGCACCGGGTCGCCACTCAAGAACCTTTCTTCAAATGTATCATTATATAATAATATATACTGTCGTATCCGTTGTTTTATGTTTACAGGTAGCTATTGTCACCCCTCCATTAAACTGATTATCAAATTGTTCGCCATACCAGAATACGCAATAACAGAAGTCTAATTCAAAATCCGATTTTCCTCGCATTATCTCCAACCCCAAAAACAAAGATGGCCATTAATAAAACGTTGGATAACAATAATTTCGGATTTAATTGCTGTAAGGAAGCCCTTTCTTGTGAACCCGACCGACACAGTCCGATGATTTATTTGTAGTCCCAAAATATAACTATTGTCACTGTTTACATTGGAGCCGCTTATTACAACAAGATTAATATTCTAACCGGAGTTTGTTCTCCATCTTTCCGAACCGATACGACGACGTAACCTTCAAGAAAAGAGCATATTCCTTTTTAAAAGGCCGGCAGCACACCTGCAATGCGATTGGTGGTGTGAGTGATCATGGGCGGCAGTAATCGCTTACCATCAGATGAGCCGCATGCTCATTTGCCCCCTGTGTTGTAAAAAAAATATGCCCTATTAAGTTTGAAGGAGGAGATATGGCGTGAATTTACTGGGTACAGAAGAATAAAACGGAAACGCACATGGGCTCCACGTGGTTTGCCATTCTAAGCTGTATAAAAAAAAACCGTTTAAAAAGTGGTCCCCCCTGGAAACCATCGTGAACAATTCTTGTTGAATTCATTACAGATATCAAAATCGTTCAATAGTTTAGGTCGAAGTTATCCGAGCAGTAAGTACCTTATATTATTCTCAATTTCGTGTATAATATAGTATATGTCATATATGTATAAGTATATTTATTATTTATATATATTTATTCGTTTATATATGTAATTTTAGTATGTATGTATATCAATAATTAGTAGTACCGCTTTTTTTTTTATGGTTGACTGGGAGAATCCATTAAGTCATGTACACATATTTGTACTAATGAATAAATAAATAAATAAGTGTTTTTTTTTTGCAAATCCACAATTTTAATTGTGTTAACAATCTTAATGATTAAACGAAATACTGTAGTGTGAAACAATATGTACCATACTGTAATTACTCAGGCTAGATTAACTTCACGATTATTACGCCATTAACACCACAGTTGTGTGTAATTATTTTGGTAATTTGACACTTTATTGTTACATCTACAATGACAATTACATTTGTGGGTGATTTCGCCAGTGACATGTCTTATTGTGTACGTCCAACAAATCTTAATTATAATATGGTTTACTGTTTTGTGTTTATTACAAGTGTTTATTGCCTTGTGGTCCCGACACAGAGACGGCCATCCCTCTCTCTCCCGTGGGTTTTTTTTAATGGGTGAAAATAGCATGATAACCCCGCCTGCGCTATCGGTATACACTGTATAGCAACGGGGACTAACCTTCCCGTTATAGGGAGGAAAAGTATTGTTAGCAATGCAGTTTGACAGCCCCATTGCTAGCAATATGCCCTAGCAAGTCGACCTCCACGTGGTTCCCCCTGTAAACCATCGTGAACAATTCTTGTTGAATTCGTCACGATAGGCTAACTGACCTGTTTCATCCTCACATATCCTATCCTTCACTGGTGCCCCGCCGGTGTATACCGATAGCGCGGGTGGTGTCACTATTTCATAATGATCCATTTACTAAAAATCTCGTATATAGCAATGGGACGGTTTAACCCCATTACTAACAATCTCTTTCTCCCAACCCGAATATATTAACTTACTGAAATAAAATATCTATGTAGCTTACTTCCTTTTCTATACCATATAGTAGGGGGGAAACGGATTGTTAGTAATGGAGGCTGAGAATCCCATTGCTAGCAATATACCCAACCAGGTCGACCGCCTCGCGGTTCCTCCTGGAAACTATCATGATTAATTCCTGATGAATTCATCATGATGGGCCAACTGACCTGTTTTCATTCTCATCTATCACCCTTCACTGGTGCTCCGCCAGCGTATCCCGTTAACGCAGGCGGGGTTACCATACCATTTTCACCCATCAAAAAAAAAATACCATACAGTACATATCAACAATTAAATATGCATTAGATACTGAACATGGGCCTTTCCCATAAGAATTTTGCCGGTAGTTCCCACCCTGTATTATAGTACATGAGTACTAAAATTCATAATAATTGATTAAGTCGTTAAAAAACTGAAAGGTGACAAACATACAAACTTACTTTCACATTTATAATATTAATAAGGATGTGATTTTGTCAAATTAAATCTTACAGCGCCTGCGCATAAATTAAAAGCAATAATTCACATTAGCACTAAATTTGCATTCAATTCTCGTAGCGTGGTTTACAATTTTATTCGTTAAATTCACGCGACTTTATCGACATGACTTGGATATATTGATTAATCAGTAAAAAGATATTTTATGCAAACAAGCTGACGGCCTACCTGATGGAAAGTGGTAACCGTCGCCTATAGACATGAGCAGTACCATGGACATAACAGAGTATACTGTTTCGCCCATGATACCACCCCCGTGTGTTGCCATACTCGAGGACTAAGATGTTATGCCCAAGGTGTACCCTGTAAATTGACTGCCATATCCCACCCTTCAAATGCCACACAGCCATGCAAACACAACTGCTTCACGGTAAAAACACGAATGGTACAGAGGTACCCAAGCAAACGACTTTTGTACAAAATCTCCCTCTGGAAAGTAGTGAGAAAAAAGAAAGAATAAATAATATAAATAGTAGTTTATATTTCTCTTCATCTAAAATATACATCAAATTTCATGATTAATTAAACTGTTAAGGCATTAATAGGTAACAAACAAATAAACAACGTAACTTTCACTTTTATAACATCAGTAAGGACGTATACTGCCGGTAAATTACGTAATAAGCAGTTGAACACAAAGTTAAAAAAAATAATGAGTGAATTAAAAACACTTTCCCACGTTAACGTGTTATTTTTCACAATAACGCGTCGCGTGCTAACTCCGTCCTGACCTGACCTATTGCAAATTCAAGTTCATTATGGCAAATTATAGTTATTGTAGGTCATTATGTTTCCTTGATGATTGTTCGCATTAAGTGGGCTACATTCCCGTGGGTTTCTGTCGAAGAAATTGTGGGGCGGTGTGATAAATATCTTGATTAATATTGCGATGCAAAAACATAGCTGTTCGGCAGCTAGTGTTGTGAAATTATTAGATAACCGGCGATTATATAACGCAGTTATATTATATATATACATCTTGCTAATATATAATAATTAAATTGTAATTACGTGATATCTGTATAAGATAAAAAAAAACGTTAAAAAATTAGTATAAGGGGTATTTTATATTAATAAAAAATTGATGCTAAAATAATATTTTTTATAAATTTTGTCTGTCTCCATGTTTTAAGATGGACAGTGCTGCCCTTCAATCGATCGATCAATTCGCTTAGTTGCTTCTTAAGACACTCATGATAAAGGAAGGGGTGGCCCTTTCTATGCCGGGAACATACATCAGTTGTTTATTATACTAAAATATAAATAAAATTCCTCATAATTTTTTTTTACACAACTTAGAATGGCAAATAAGCTGACGGCCCACCTGATCAAAAGTGGTAACCGTCGTCTATAGACATGAACAGTACCATGGACATAACAGAGTATACTGTTGCGCCCATGATACCCCACATGCGTTGCCATTCCTGAGGACTCAGATGTTATTCCTCTGTACCCAGTAAATTCACGCCATATCCCAACCTTTAAACCGTAACACAGCCATGCAAACGCAACTGTTTCACGGTAGAAACACGAATGGGACAGAGGTACCCAAGCAATACGACTTTTGTACAAAGTCTCCCTCTGGTAATATTAGCGAAGATATTGTATATGGCATAAACAAATAAATACACACGAATTAAGAACTTCATAGTCGATTGAAGGTAATACATACAAAATGTATGATTACGTCTAATACTTGTATGGAAGATAAATGGACAATATTATTTATTTGTCTTTTGAATACACTCTCAAATTACACGCCATTAAAAGAATACAAAGTTGCTTATGACTTGTTATGGTAGACCATGGTTGCCACATTTGCACCTATTAATAATACTAATACCATGGCAGTATGAGCATAACAGTATGAGCTATTTTTTTGCTTTGTTGTAATAGTTTATTTTTAGGGTTCCGTACCTCCAGAGGAAAAACTGAACTCTTATAGGATCACTTCGTTGTATGTCCATCCGTCCGTCTGTCAAGACCCTTTTTCTTAGGAACACGTGGAGGTATCAAGTCTACAATCTTTTAAAGCAGAGAAAAAAATCAAATTTCTAAATCGACGCAATCAAAAGATATGGCCGTTTATATTCCATTTATATCGAATATTTTGACATTCGCAAAGAGAATGAAAACCTATAGGGTACATCTCGTTGACTTACAGTCATGAAATTTATCAAGAAGCAATGTCATGTAGCACAAGCAAAGGGATATATCCGAAAACCGTAAATTTGTAATTTCACAAAAAAAATTTTAAAGCTTGTAATTTTGTACGAAACCCTCGTTGTGCGAGCCGACTCGCACTTGAACGGCTTTTTTATGTAATGGTAACCCCGCCTGCGCTATTGGTATACATTGACAAAGCACCAGTGAATGATGATAAGTGAAGACGAAATTAGATCAGTTCTTCAGAATTCAAATTCACAGGTTCTCAAACTATTTTGGGCAAGAGACCCCTTTCCCAAGACACACCTTAGATCTACATAGACAAATTAATTTTAAAATCCTACGTTTTTCTTTAACTGTCTACTGCTGAACATAAGCTTCTCCCTAAAGGAGTTTTGCCAGTAGTTGCCACGCTTGGATTGGCAACCGCAGTTAGGCTTAAGAGATGTTTCACGAGGGACACTGCTGCCCATCCCTCGCCCTCACTTAGTCGCCTCTTTCGACACCTACAAGAAACGGAAGGGGTGGCCTATTCTATGCCGGGACCATTTAGAAAAAGGTCATGTCCACGTTTATTATTATCACTTTTCATTCCGAACAATTTTACGAAGACTTGATCTTAAAAGCCATGATCATAGGGGAACTTGTAGTGAGACAACAAACTCCCATATTATCATGGTTTTATAATAGAAGAAATCACATGTATTATACTGTCGACTACATACAGATATGGGAAACCAATGATTATTATTATTTACTCTATAACTAGGGAAATTTCTACGTAAAGATATCGACCTGCATCGTCTTTCACTTACCAGGGTCATACAAAAACGACAGTAAGTGGTCTCACGTCTTTACCATGGGTTGTATAATGAACAGAACAGGTACGTATTTAGGGCATGGGCAGACACATCTTGGAGCGTGGATATAAAAATCCGTAATTTATACAATGCTTAGAATAATAATTTAATTATTAGATATTAATAAAAAATAATTAATATATAATTAAATCAAATCAACTGGTATATAGCTGAAAGAGAAACGTGGCGAATAATCTGAAATTATAATTAAGTAATTTATTTGAATTTACGTTATTTAAATTACACTTAAATTAAACCGGTAATTATTATATTAAAATATTATATGTACTCATGAAAGTTTTTACAATATATATTTTATTACTGAGATCGCAAACTAGTCTAAAACAGCTTTTATATTGCAAGTTGAAATATGCCTCACAATGTTTACTTGTAATAAAAATAAGTCAAATATGTTATGTCCATTTTTAAGAAAAATAAATTAAGATTTATTTTATTTACTTAGTTTATGTTTTTCTATTTTTTTGAAATGGAAAAACATTACCGTACTGTTATCATCTCCGTGACACAAAATTTGTCTTATAAAGATTTAATAACAATAAACCTTTTTTTCCAAAGACCATAAAGTTTCAATCCTCGATTATCTATTTATCTATAACGTTCTATTTCTTATTTTATTTATCATCATCATCATATCTGTCACGCCTGTCTCCCATTAGGGTAGGCAGAAACAATGGAACGCCAAATGCTTCGATTCAAACAAACCTCTTGTTTTATTTACACCCGTAATATTGACAAAAATACCCCTAAATAAATAATTTCTCCCTGACTGATTTCTGTACTGATTGAAGGTATTTTGCCCTTATCCTTCAAATTCTCAAGTCCGCCCCTGCCGCATTCACACCGTGTCTGTACACGCACTGTAAATATTTATGAGACCTCGATAATATTCCCCTTGCGAAATTGGGGCCGGGCAGCCCTGAGTCTGCTAAAGATGTATGCACACCCATCTTAATAAAAAGAGACAGTTGCATTTCACTGAACCATCTGGTGCAATATTTACCACTTTCCATCTGGTAGAGTTGCTACATTACAATTCCAAGATACATAAAATATTATGTTGTCAATCAACAAATAGTAACCTAAAATCAATACTCGAATAGCAACCCTGAATAGGCAAACTCGATGTTTAGCAACCATTTATTACTTTTCTATACAATGATACACAACAATCGAATTAACTGACAGAAGGTTTTTTTTTTTATACTACTTAGAATGGCAAACAAGCTGACAATCCACCAGATGGAAAGTGGTAACCGTCGCCTATAGACATGAGCAGTACCATGGACATAACAAAGTATACTGTTTCGCCCATGATACCCCCGCTGGCGTTGCCATTCCTGAGGACTCAGGTGTTACCATCAGTTGGGCCGTCAGCCTGTTTGCCATTCTAAGTTGCATAAAAAAAATATTTATTTTTGTGTATCTAAACATGAGAACAATGGTATAGTTGATACTATTGTCACGTCGCGTGTGAGATTAACTACTGATTACGCTAACTAACTAGTTGTTGGTAAAAGTTTGACTCAGGACCTTGGCAGTGAACGGAATAAGTATATTTATTTACCTGGTCGTCTAAATTAAATTTGCTTTACTGTTTTTTTCATCACTTCAGCCAGTATCCGTCCACTGATGGACATAAGCCTCCCCCATAGACTGCCATAAAGTACGGTCCTGGGCCACCTGTATCCACTGACTCTCTGCAATGCATTTCAGGTTGTCACTCCATCTAGTGGGAGGTCATCCTACACTGCGTTTGCCCGTACGCGGTCGTCACTCAAGAACCTTTCTTCCCCATCGGTTGTCGGTCCTTCGAGCTATGTGACCAGCCCATTGCCACTTTAGCTTGCTTATCCTTAAGATTTTTTTACTTACTAACTAATACTACTGCTACTCAAATGGAGACAACGTCCTCTAGTGTCAAGAGTTTCTAAGCTCTCATTACTAAATACAAAAGCCACTGCCGTGACAGGTGGCTTATGGGACGACGGCTTCGATATTACGCGCCTTTCGAAGCGAACGCCATTTATGTAATTTATTTTTAAACAAGTATTTACTGCGGCTTTTGCCGCGTGATTTAGTACATAGTCCTGTGTCCTGATTTAGAATATAACCTATTCGTGTACCAAATTTCATTCAAATCCGTTCAGTAATTTCTACGTGAAAGAGAACATAATAAATATACATCCATCTATTTATCCAACTATCCATACATCCATCTTTATAAACGTTCGCATTTATAATTTTAACAGGTAAACATATAGATAGAATAATATTTTTAAATAGCCAAATATAAATTTTATAAATTTAGTAACAGTTTAGTTACTAAACAGTTAGAAAGAGAACATAACAAATATATCTTAGTTCTGGGGGAAAGGGGTCCATTTTGCTATCCCCCAATCGGTCCCTTCAACACCATCGAGATTAAATATTGACATATTCTTTAAGATGGATCAATTGAATCATACATTTTCATATTAAAAAATTTAAAGAATCCATCCATAACAAAAATTTGATAAATTTAGTTTATAAGCAACAGTTTAATTGTGCCATCAACTATAACAATTATTGAACTGAACTTGGTATCTCCAGAATGGCATTCAGAAAACAAGCTAGCAACTCTTTCATTTGATAATCACTGCAATTATGAATTTACTGGGTTCAGAATTACTGGGATCATGGACTTACTCTGTTATGTCCATGGTACTGGGGCGACGGTTACCACTTTCCATCAGGTGGGCCGTCAGCTTGTTTGCCATTCTAAGATGTATAAAAAAAAAAATTACGATACGATTCATAAATATACTTTATTATTGCCTTTAAAAATGTCTTATGTAATTTTATTATCTCCTTACACGACCAGAATCGTAAATGTCTAACCGTAAGCACATTCAGGCGGCAGGATAAATTTATTCCTTAATATTTATGGTAAAATTTAAATGAAGAATATGAGTTAATTATGGCAGCTGCCAGTGTGCACACAGCTTATTATTTTTACTACCAAACCGACAATGAAAACGATTGCATGTATTAAAATAATATGTTATTTTTTTTATATATCGTAAAGAGGTTTTGTAATCGTTATGGCGGTTTCGGCGCCATTGATTCGAAATTTAAATTTGGGCTCTCACGATTCAAAATATGGCTAATTATTTTCAATCATAAATCTCTGTTTTGTAAGATAAAAAATATAAATAATTACTCATGTGTTCCCGTAAGTTTCCCGAAGGAACAATGAAAAAACGAAATTTTTAGATTTTTAGATAAAGATGGCCGACCTATGGATTTACTACGGACATCTGATGGTACAAATTTTTCTGTTTATTGCCTCTTGACCTCTTAAATGCTCGATAAATCGACACAAATTAGCATCCACTTTTTGAAAAACAAGCATACGGCCCGTCTGATGGTAAAAGGGGTTGCTATAATCTCTAAGTCTGTTCCCTCTTCTTAACAGATAACAACTTTCCAAAAGTTGCAGTAGATTTAAAAAATTACGATTAAAAAATGCTTGTAAACAAGTATATTTGAATAAAAATGGAATTTGAAAAATTTGAAAAACCTCGGCAAGAATGTTATACTCGTATACACTTACTATTTTATAAGAAGTTTGTTTGAATCGAAACATTTGGCGTTCCATTGTTTCTGCCTACCCTAATGGGAGACAGGCGTGACAGATATGTATGTATGTATGTATTTTATAAGAGAAAGACATAATACTACTTTTTACCTTGATCAATCACCAGACTCACCGGGGGGAAAGGGATTGTTAGTAATGGCATCAAAATAGCCCTATTACTAGCAATAAACCCTGTCAGGTCGACCTCCACGTGGTTTCGCCTGGAAACCATCGTGACTAATTCTAGTTTAATTCGTCAGGATGGGCTAACTGACCTACTTTCATCCTCATCAGTCATCTATCACTGGTGCCCCGTCAGTGTATACCAATAGCGCAGACGGGGTTACAATACCATTATTACCCATTAAAAAAAAAACACCAGACTCGTATCCCGGTTCCGTAGACAAAGCCAACCATAAATATAAACATGACGATGTTAACGCCTCACACACAAGCAGTTGTGTAATAATGTCTTTTAAGGGTATCGGACCCTTTATGGGGATTAATGAGGATAAAGGATCGCCGGGTTGTGGGAAGCGTTTGTAATACTTGCTAATTCCAAGTGGACGGACGGCGACTATCTTTCCTAAGACCTTCTTACACTAATGTAATCTCTATAGGTGAAAATTACATTTGTAACGCTGGACAAAACAAACCTATTGTTTCAAGATCAATAAATATTTTCTTAGATTTAATCGTTTTTTTTTTAATTTCACACTGAAACTCCATCGAACATCATTGTCATTTGGCATCAATTGGGGGGGGGGGGGGGGGCGGAGATATTGTTGGTAACGCGGACTACCAGGTAAGTGACTACCGCCGCCCATGATCACCCACAACACCAACGGCATTGGTGCAGCATTAATACTGCTGCTGGAAATTGGTCACTTTCCACCACGCACAACCATTATTTGGAATCAACTTCCAGCAGCAGTATTTCTGAACCGATACGACAATATAACCTGCAAGAAAAGAGTACATTCCTTTTTAAAAGGCCGGCAGCACACCTGCAATGCCGCTGGTGTTGTGGGTGATCATGGGCGGCAGTAGTCACTTACCAGCAGGTGAGCCGCATGCTCGTTTGCCCCCTGTGTTGTAAAAAAAAAAGAATTCGTAATAAATTCAATAAGAATTAACCACGCAATTATCAAGGACACTGCTTAAAGACTGACCTCATAGGTTATATTACTAACTAGGGTTGCTATTCCCCATTACTAATTTAACCCTTTCCCCTTTAAAAGAGGTACCAGAATATTATAGTCATTAATTATTTGCAACAAATAAAATGTCGCACTTTGTACCATATAAAATAAAATACTGGTACAATTGACTAATAATTTTATGAGCGTTTTTGATCTTCAATGCTCTATCTAAATGTAAGAGATCTAGATGCGTTTAAGAGTGAAAATGTCAATTCGGCATCACGTTCCCACGGACTGCGAACTCGTCTCGTAATTACGACGGCACAGTTTTTGCAGCGAATAAATCGACAGATTAAAGAGTGCCATCGACATACTCTTAAGAGGCTGTCCTTGCAACGAATTCATACAACATCGCAATTTCCCGTCGAAAGTTGTTATTTTTTAAATGAAATTCCAATTTTTTTTTATACAACTTAGAATGGCAAACAAGCTGACGGCCCACCTGATGGAAAGTGGTAACCGTCGCCTATAGACATGAACAGTACCATGGACATAACAAAGTATAATGTTTCGCCCACGATACCCCATGCGTTGCCATTCCTGAGGACTCAGATGTTATTCCTCTGTATCCAGTAAATTCACACCATATCCCACCCTTCAAACCGCAACACAGCCATGCAAACACAACTGCTTCACGGTTGAAACAAGAATGGGACAGAGGTACCCAAGCAATCGAATTCCAAATTTTAAAAAGTTATGTGTTTCGTAGGATTGTATTATAACATGAACTATATCTTAATTCTCTAGTTCTAAATTAAAATTATAAGCTAATCCCAAGTAGGTTTCATACCAAAAGCCCTATATTTAAAAAAAAAGTTGTTAATTCTTTTGCCTCCACAGCGTAAATAGGTAAGGTCCTATTGTTAATCTACACTTATCTATAGTTATTAAAGATTACATCACTATTTAATGTACTTTCTATTTTATTCTATTTTTTTTTTTATTTATTTTTTTTTTTAGCTTAAAGTTTTTGAGTTAATTTACGTTTGTTTAAAATTATTTATTGCACATCATGTGTGAAGGTCAATAGTGAGGAATATGATATAATAGAAATATAGAATTCATGCCTAGGCTAAATTATCCTGAACAGAATGTTCTTCCAGTCAACCGTGCATGTTTTTGAAAGATCACATACTTGTTTGCCAGCCACCAAAAAAAAGTATACCAATGGTATAATTCCCATTGCACAATCGAATGTCTCTTGATCACCGGTGTACATCTAGAAACTACAATGGTTGCATCCAATTCCCGTTATTGATGTGAAAATAACCTCAAATTGCAGAAATAAAGCTTAAGTATAAAAGATCCCAACAGAGACGATAGAAAACACACGTAACAGTATCATGTACGCGTCCACGACGATTTTGTATAATTAAAAAAAAAAATATCTGAACAAGATCAGATTATCTTCATGCATAGCCAAAGATTAAAGATGGCGTTAACTCACTTAAATTAATAGTATTATAAAAACAACAACTTGATTGACTTATGTGTATTTTAATCGAGAATGTTCCACTTGTTTTGTAACGTAAGTACGTTACGATACTAAGTCTAAGGAGATGACTATCTATCAATACTCTAATTTTTATTCTTAATTAATCTATCACAAAGAAGAGATTTGATTTCTTTTTTACAGCAATCCCAACTAATTACTAAGATCTCGGATGATACTTTGATACATATCAAAAGCAGAATACGTAATTGACTACGTGGGTACGGTATAATTATATAATAGACTTACTATAAGTGTAATTAATATCTTATATATAAAATTCTCGTGTCACGGTGTTTGTTACCAAACTCCTCCGAAACGGCTTTACCGATTTTTATAAAATTTTGTGTGCATATTGGATAGGTCTGAGAATCGGTCAACATCTATTTTTCATACCCCTCAATGATAAGGGTGACCCTCCCCAATATTTTTTTTAATGGACTAAAAAAATATTCTCCAAATAATGTATATGGCAAAACAACGTTTGCTGGGTCAGCTAGTTTTTATATAGAAATATGTATCTACTTAAAAAACTTTTTTATGTATAAAATTGTATTAATATATTTACCACATAGAATGGTTTCCTTTTTATTGGTATGATTGATAAATTGATATTTTTTTTTACTTTTTTAACCATTTATATCAGTACACATTAAAAAAAAACCTTTTAAAATATTACATTATTATAGCTAATTATGTATATTTCTACAGATACCTATTATCGACATTACAAACCTTTTAATAGTTCTTATAAACAAATATATTACACTAATATATTTTTTATTCTCCAACCCAACATTTCAACCGTAGCATTCCCGGAGGGGATTATTTTCCGCATGTACTTTTTTCAAGAATCACAGCGACTGAGTCCCACGGCGTCTCGAAGGGTTAGAGGCCCATCAAGTACTGTTACAGGAATTAAATGACATCTCTGTAACGGAGTACGTAAGGTTTCTTCTGGCGACATTGGCGCGTCTCGCGTACTACGACGCTAAACTATGTTTGTAATGGAATTTAAGTTCTTTGAATCTAATAAACGGATTTGTGCTCGAATGTAAACTTTGTAAACTCTTAGTGGACTTAAGCGCTAACACTGTTTGCAGTTTATAGGACATTTTGATTATTAACGCTTTTAATTTTTGCTATAAATAATCAAAAATATGTTATATCTATAATATTGTTCATATCTATGGACAATGGATACCACTTTCCATCAGGTGGACCATCAGCTTATTTACCATTATGCTTAAAAATAGAATTAAAAAAAAATCTAAAATAGGAATACCAGTCATTAAAACAGAAATAGAAATAATTAAAATATCAATAATTTATTAATTTGACATCGCTCTTAGCGACAAGTCCTCGCATTATCTTCTTAGTGTAATATTTTCTTATAATTGTTTGTATTTATAATAAGTTTACTGTTGTAATCTTACAGAGAAAACAATAAATGATGTATATTTTAAAAATAATAATAACAATTTATTTAATTAATAATATAAAAATGTAAACTATGGGTATATACCTGAAAATAAACAGATTTATTATTATTATAAAGAGTATCAATCTATCTAATAATTAAATTATCTACTCCGAGTGAAGATAGTTACTCCTTTTCTTCCTTCGTGTTATATTTGTTAGACCATATGATTATATTGTATACAAATAGATACATTATTATTTATATAATAATATTTACATAATTTATATAATAATATATAACATTATTATTTAGATACTATTTATTTATTTATTTCTTAGTTGATCCATAATATAATTTAATAGATAAATTTCAATATATTATTTTAATAAGAGAGAAGAGGATAACACTTTTCACTTTGACATAACATAAAGATCTGTTACAACACTATCCAGTCATTGAAATTGTATCACGATAGGTACGTATTTTCTTACTATTATTAATATTCATTATTTAAGTATAGGTGTGTATGTATTCATATCGTAATTGTTATTAGTATTATATAGTTATTTAATATATTCTGTAGTTTATAATTATTTATATTCATATTGTAAAATTAATTAATAAATAGTTTACTAATTTACTATTAAAAGACATACAATGCTTCGTAGTTGATGCAGTAATAATTTAATTAATAAATGTTAGTATATTATTTTAATAAATATAATATTTTATAGTGCAATATTATTAATATATTATCATGTAAATGCCTATTAGATTATTAAAATGTCAATTGTTTTTATTATAAATTTAAGTATAACAATTATTTCAATCATGAATAATAATGTAAAAGACTGGCTGTCATTCATTCCTGCTTTGATCAACGTCGAGAGAGCACGCATTAAACAATATATCAAGATTAAAAATAAAAATACCTTTTATTTCTGGTAATAGTCAACAAATATTCATCCAGCTATTATGATATATTACTTTCGTAATATGGGTGCACGCTAAGTAGCAAACACGTCAACCGACTCGCGGCAACACTCCAACACGTCGAACATAAGCTCTGCAGCGTGACGGGCGCAAGTATCAAGAATGAATCCGCGTCAATTTCGCGCATATGGAATACTTATTCTCTCACGTGAATTTATACTTTATTCTAAAGTAAATACAGTGCAATTTTGTTTGTGTATATTTCTTCGTGTAGTAATATACATTACCTCCGTGTTGTGGGTGCACACTAAGCAGTAGACAGGGCTCATCACCACGCTCGCGGTAACACTCCAACACGTCAAGATATAAGCTCTGCAGCGTGACGGGCGCAAGTATTAAGAATCAATCCGCGTCAATTTCGCGCATATGGAATACTTATTCTCTCACGTAAATTTATACTTTATTCTAAAGTATATACAGTGCAATTTTGTTTGTGTATATTTCTTCGTGTAGTAATATACATTACCTCCGTGTTGTGGGTGCACGCTGAGCAGCAGACAGGGCTCGTCACCAGGCTCGCGGCAACACTCCAACACGTCGAGACACGTGCTTTGCGGCGTGACAGGCACGTGGGTCGGCGACCAACCCGCACCGCTTTCGCACCACACTCTCACTATCATCTGAAACGTAAAGTGATAAGAATTAAATCCGAAATCCTACCCGCTTAGAAATTTTTAACCAATCTACATATAATTTTCAAATTTTTTTATAATCATCATATCATATAAGCCTTTAACTGTTCACTGCTGAACATAAGCCTTCCCTTGAGTGATTTTTTTTAGTAGTTGCCACGCTTGACAGGCGGATTGGCAACCACAGTCAGGTTTTAGAGATGTTTTAAAAGGGACGCTGCTGTCCATCTCTTGTCCTTCCTTAGTCGGCTCTTACAACACCCATAGGAAAGGAAGAGATGGGCTATTCTATGCCGGGACCACACGGCCAATAATATTTTTAATGAAATTCGAATTTTAACAAAATTTATATGAGACGTTAGCGTAGTGATGGAATTAGAATACAATGAATTCCCGTACTTTTTATTCCTAGGATATTTTAGTGCCGACGAATGGAACTAAACGAAGTACAACAATCCAAAAAATTAAGAAAAGGAACATTGGTGAATGAAAGTGATCTTTCAGTCAGCGAATATAACATTAAAAGAATTTTTTTTATAGGTGAAGATGGAATGGTAACCCCGCCTGCACTATCGGTATACGCTGACGGAGCACCAGTGAAGGGTGACAGGTGAGGATGATGGCAGGTCAGGTGGCCCATAGTGACCAATCGAACAAGAATTAACTACTATGGTTTCCAGAGAGAACCGCGTGGAGGTCGACCTGATAGGGTGTATTGCTAGCAATGAGGTTGTTAAATCTCATTACTAACAATCCCTTTCCTCCCATTAATATATGTATATATATATAAAAATAATATAAAAATGTAGGTTCTAAAAATTTTATAGATAAACGTAAAGTGAAGTTGCTCTAACGAGTTACCAACTGCCATAGCACACTAGCGCCACCTGGAAAACTAGTGGAAAATAGCATTATCGGAAGTCTCGTACTGCAAGCTTACGTAGAAAATGTAGTTGAGTAAATTCAAGAAAACAAGCAAACGGTTTTGTCGTTCACTCAATACCAGGAAATTGAATGGAATCCGAACTAAATGGTTGGAGATATCTTCAATATTATATATACGTTTCAAATATTCTAAAAGTATGTACAATACTAGTTTTTGACCCCTTCTCCTTATGCGTGGATTTTAGAAGAAGGAAAATCAATGAAATAGATAGATAGATAGATAGACACTCTTTATTGTTTCCACCAAAAGATTACAATACTTATTATACATAATAAATATATATAACTTATTATAAATATAAATAATTAGTTATTTAATTAATAGACCACTTTCTAAGTCACATATAAAGATAAATCGTATAAAAATCACTACACTAAAGTCTAAATTAAAATCTAGACTTTAGACCTTCAGGGCTGCGTCTATATTTAATTTAGTAGTTCTCGCGTGATACCGGAACAAACATAGAGACAGACAGACAAAATTTCTGAAAATTTTAGTCTCATATTTTTTGTAAAATCATGCACAATTTCAGACACAACGTGCACTGTTTCTTTTTTAATACATTACTAATTACTAATCCTTCAGCTAACTTCTGCAGGATAAGTAATAATGAAATTCTGTATTTGAAATTTGATTAAATAAATAAAATATAAGCTAAAGTACAATTTACACCCAGTTTGCCTGCTCTCAGTTAACCACAACCTAAGGGGGAAAGGGATTGTTAATAATGGGGTCAAATAGCCCTATTACTAGCAACATGACAGGTCGACCTCCACGTGGTTCCCCCTGGAAACCATTGTGACTACTAGTTGAATTCGTCAGGATGGGCTAACTGAACTGCTTTCATCCTCATCAGTCATCTATCACTGGTGCACCCTCTCCAGTGTATACCGATAGCGCAGACGGGCTTACCATACCATTATCACCCATTAAAAAAACTACAACCTAAAGTCGCCAGATATGAGATGTTTCACCTCTTATTATTAAGCTATATTTCTATTAATAATAATTCATTTTGCTAGACAATGCACCGCCATTTACTCTCTCTCTGTTTAGCGTAACAGTTGACTGGTAGAGAATGCTATCCGGCATTATGTCCGCCCTGTCCGCCTAACTGCGGTTACTAATCCGGCTGCTAAGCACAGCAACTACTGGCAAGACCCATCTAGGGGTGATGATGATGATGTATATAAAATTATTGAAAGATAATTAAATAAAACAGATAACGTCATTTATTCGAATCTGGATAATACGAAGTGTCAGTAAAAATTTTCTACCAACTTTTCAGTGCTTCCAAATATCGTTATCAAACCTAATTACTCCGAAAGACATTAGTGGGATCGGATACTTCCAAGTTTTTTAAAATAAATTAAAAATATTCTTTATTCAAATAAAATTAATTATAATCGTTTATGATTTTTTATGAATATTTTTTAGTTTTTTATGAATCTACCAACCAGTTCGGAATGCAACTACTGCTGAGAAGGATGGACAAATGTGGCTCATAACTCCACCAATTCTAAAACAATTTGAAAAATTCTTTTTTAAGCTGATCTTTTAAAATCTGTTTTTTCTATAAGTGTTACTAAAGTTAAAAAGAAAAAGTCGAAAACATCGGTAACTTCATCCAAAACTTTTATTATAATTATTAAAAAAAAATATCAATGTGTAAGTATATATATATATATATATATATATATATATATATATATATATATATATATATATATATATATATATGGTAACCGTCGCCTATAGACATGAGCAGTACCATGGACATGACAGAGTATACTGTATCGCCCATGATACCCCCCATGCGTTGCCATTCCTGAGGACTCAGGTATTATTCCTCTGTACCCTGTAAATTCACTGCCATATCCCACCCTTCAAACTGAAACACAGCCACGCAAACACAACTGCTTCACGATAGAAACACGAATGGGGCAGACGTGCCCAAGCAAACTACTTTTGTACAAAGTCTCCCTCTGGTAAATGTTCCGGAACATGTTCAATATCCCACCTGGAAATTCTGGAAATGTTCAAAGTTCCACCAAGTGCTAACAGTTATTTTTTTTTAATGGATGATAATGGAATGGAATCTCTTATTAGAGATAAGCTCGCCTTTGTACATTATGTTTATAATGAATTGTAATTACCAGTATGTTTTGTGTACAATAAAGAATAAAGAATAAAGAATGGTAACCCCACCCGCGCTATCGGTATACACCGGCGGGGCACCAGTGAAGGATGATAGGTGAGGATGAAATAGGTCAGTTAGCCCATCGTGACGAATTCAACAGGAATTGTTCACGATGGTTTCCAGGGGGAACTACGTAGAGGTCGACCTAATAAGGCATATAGCTAATGGGGCTATCAAACTCCATTGCTAACAATCCCTTTCCCCCTGCCAACAGTTATTGGTATTAATATATCACGCATATCCCATTGACAGTCAGCTATTTTGTTCGTTCAGTTACCTGTTAACGTGATAACTGAACGTGTTAAATATTCACCAGTGACTTAATAATTGACTTAGCGATCGCGCCGAGCCGCGACGGCGTCGCGTCGGCTTGTAACATTGACTGACAAATGACAGTCTATACTAGGGTTTCCCCACCTTTCTTTTGTCGAGCCTTCCCGGATTATTTTCATGCCTTTCTCGAATTTTTTCATTACAGAAAAGAAACACAATATTTTAATGACTTTTTTTTATTTAAAGTTAGAAACTTGATAACAGCGACTTATAACGTCGCATTTTGGACAGCGACCGACAGAATTAACGTATATAATAAAGCAATGATATTTAATTATTCAATTTACGCGTTAATAAATTTTGGCATCCATTGACCTATTATTATATGACTTTATTCTCCGCTAATTTGCCGGCTTTAACCCGTCCTAAATACCATTAGAAAAAAGGAAGCTGAGACCCCAAATCATTATTATTAAACTAATTAATTTATTAATTTTTTTTAATAACTCTCATGTACATGACATTGTAAAACAGTACTTTTACAAAGTAACATTATGGACACAAGCATACGACCCGTCTGATAGTAAACGTTTACTGTAGCAATACCAGGAATGTATATATATAGACATTGCTGGTACTACTGTAATTATTGTTATTTGTAAGTCACTGCCGTTTTGGATATAAATCCAAAATGGCAACCGTAACTTATCGTGTGAGACCTATTTATTCTACAATAATGATTTATTAATGCTTTTAATCGTTTCAATAAAATACCATACATTCACTGAGCCATACACAGCTCAGTTTGCAAAATCGAAACCTTTTGTATAAGTTTCTGTCATAGACCGCCGCAATCCTAAAAGGAAACCCAACTGGAATGCAGGTGTTACTTATTAATCAGCAGTTTACGAGGTCAGTGACACATCGTCATCGCCCGTCTAAAGATGGCGCTAGTGGAACAATATTCGTAGTACAATTGTTGTAGTACTAATAGTCTTCGCGTAAAAAAATAACAAATATCCATCCATAGTTACAAAACTTTCGCACTTAAAAAACTATTAGGATTAACATGGATTAAGTAAAAGCTTATAAAACCCCGTTTACAGAGACACTGAAAACATTACAGTCACGAGGTATAATATAAGGCAAGAGAGTAATAAAGTGACTTTTATACCGCATAATCCAGCAATGATCCTTCGTACCTTTCATTTCTTCGTTTAATTATATATATATCGTTGTAATATACGTCCTAAATAAAGGATTTAATCTATTTAACAAAGATTCATAGAGTTATTCATTAAAAATAACAAAAGAATGCCTTTTTATTCATTGCAAGCAAAGGTTGGTTTTTTTTATTGGATGAAAATGGAATGGTAACCCCGCCTGCGCTAACGGGATACGCTGGCGGGGCACCAGTGAATGGTGATCGATGAGGATGAAAACAGGCCAGTTAGCCCATCGTGATGAATTCATCTGGAATTAACCATGATAGTTTCCAGAGGGAACCGCGAGGAGGTCGACCTGGTTGGGTATATTGCTAGCAATGGGATTCTCAGTCTCCATTACTAATAATCCCTTTCCCCCAAGCAAAGGTTGTTGAAGCTGGAACGTTTTTGCCAACCCTTATTTTTGGGATGCCTTTTAAAATCGTTGCTTGTTCCTGTACACGACAACCCTAAGTTAGGAGGTATGGGATTGTTAGTAAAGGGTGCTGCCAGCCCTATTGTTAGCAATATATCAGGTCAAGCACCCTCCCCCCCCTGGAAACCATCGTGCTGAATTCCAAGTGTGTTCATCACGATGGGCTAATCGACCTGCCTATTACTGGTACGACTGTTAAAAAATAAAAAAAAACTTACCCTAAGTTCCGCTCACACGAGTTATGGTAATCAGTGAGCAATGTATTAGGGTTGCCAATAATCGTTTTTAGGATTCCGTAATTCAAAAGTAAAAACAGAACTCTTATTAGATCACTTTATTGTCCGTCTGTCGTCTGTCAAGATCTGTTTCTAAAGAACGGATGGAGGTATCAAGCTACAATTAACATCATTTATTCAAGTCCGCAATCCTTTAAAGCTGTGAAAAAATCAAACTTCTAAATCAACGCAATCAAAAGATATGGTCGTTTATATCGTATATTTCGACGTTTGCAAGGAAATTAAAACCTATAGGATAATACCCGTCGATCTTATACCATAAAATTTGGCAAGAAGCAACGCCGTACTGTACAAATAATGAAAAAAGTCCAAAAACTATAAATTTGTATACAGTTACAAAATAAAAAGATGCTCTTTTGCAAAATATATACTTTTTTGTTATAATTTATACGGAACCCTCGGTGCACGATACCGACTCGCACCTGGCCGGTTAATTAAGTTTTTGTTTTATGTGTGAAAATGATATGGTAACCCCGCCTGCGCTAACGGTATACGCTGACGGAGCACCAGTGAAGGGTGATAGATGAGAATGAAAACAGGTCAGTTAGCCCATCATGATGAATTCATCAGGAATTAACCATGATAGTTTCCAGGGAGAACCGCGAGGAGGTCGACCTGGTTGGATATATTGCTAGCAATGAGATTCTCAGTCTCCATTACTAACAATCCCTTTCCCCCAGCAACGGGAACTAACCTCCTCATTACTAACAATCCCCTCCTCCAATGCTGCATGTGGGGGATAATAGATTGTCAGTGATGGGGTCTAACAGCTCCATTAGGGGGGAAAGGGATTGTTAGTAATGGAGTCTAATAGCCCCATTGCTAGCAATATACCCTATCAGCGAACCTCCACGCGGTTCCCCCTGGAAACCATCATGTTTAATTCTTGTCGAATTCATCACAGTGGGCCAACTGACTTGCATTTATTCTCACCTATCATCTTCCACTGGTGCCCCGTCGGTATATACCGATAGCGCGGGCGGGGTTACTTATCCATTTTCACCCATTAAAAAAAAACAGCTTTATTACTAACAATATAAAAGGAGGGGCGGGGGGGAGGGGGGAGGATTGTTAATAATGCAGACTACAATAGTCATTATATATTGGAGCGCTTAACTGTAAAACTGTGGCCTCTATATCACATTGCCCAGTGGCGGACGTTGATGCGAATTTAACAATTACCCATTGGTTATTATAAATGGGAGGGAAAACACCTGATGTTTAGCGTAATTGTTATTAAAGCCTTTTGAGAGCAAAGCAAATCACATTCGATTCAATTTATGTAAGGTGGCCTTACATAAATTTATTGCTACATGATAAATATTATTATTAATTTTGCCACAATTAGTACCGTTTACTAATACCCAGTAAGTGGGGGGAAAGGGATAGCTAGTAATGAGATTTAACAACCTCATTGCTAGCTATACACCCTATCAGGTCGACCTCCACACGGTTCCCTCTGGAAACCATGGTGGTTAATTCTTGTTCAACTAGTCACTATGGGCCAACTGACCTGCCATCATCCTCACGTTTCACCCTTCACTGGTGCCCCGTCAGCGTATACCGATAATGCAGGCGGAGTTACCATTCCATCTTCACCCATAAAAAAAATATCCAGTAAGTAAATTTTGGGCGCAAAACTATGCCACAATTTCTCATCCAAATCACCTCGGAGTTTAAAGACGAAGGCCTTTGAACCAGCGAGTAATGTTTGTTACTCTTTCACGCAAAAACGACTGAACGTTTTTAATGAAATTAGGTACATGGGTAGGTTATATTTAAAATTAGTAAATAGAATACTTTATGTACTGATTAACGTGAATAGAGCCACGGGATATACCTGGTTTTTTTTTAGCCCCCCGTAGGAGTGCAGCTTATTCCCGGATATTAATTTCCAGGTTTTTTAGCTAATTTAATTTCCTTCTAAGTTTTCCTCACTCTTTACTACCATGTTCCCTTCATACCTCATTTTTCATTCCACTTTTTCCCATTATTGGTTTATTTCAAATTTCCGTAAATTTTTGTCCTCAGTTTGAATCAGTTTTGGTTTGTCGAAGAACCACAGTCCCTCGGCATAGTGTTATTTTTATTGTACGGTACCGTCCACATCCTCGCATATGAATCAGTTTTGTGTTCTATTATTCTCAGGGGATGTACCTGGTTAGAAATATTTAAATGTAGTACCGGATTCGCGTCTTGATTGTAAATTGGACTCTTTCCGCAATAAACCTTTTATTTGGACCATTATAGATAAATAAGTTTTGCCTATCAACACAACTTTTCCTCCCAATAAAAAGAAAACTTCTATCATCAAGAATTTTATACAAACACAACACGGGAGTAATATCGAATTCAAAAAACATACCATGTAAGAACTTTTTTTAATTATTAAAAAAAATACAAAGATAAACAATTTTTCGAACATTCTGAATAAATTTGATAATTCTTTTTACAATCGATAACAAAAATGAAATTGTAAAATAATAATGAAATTGTAAAATAAAAATGAAATTGTAAAATAAAAATGAAATTGTAAAATAAAAATGAAATTGTAAAATAAAAATTAAATTGAAAAATAATAATAAAATTGAAAAATGAAATTGCAAAATGAAACTGAAATTGAAAAAAGTAATAACATAGTGTGTAATTTATTTCACCTAAACATTTTGCAAAGCAAATCTTAATTAAATGGTTTCCTAATTATATTTTCTGATAGTTTTCGCGCAAAGACAAAGGAAAATTGTTCCGAGACGAATATCTCTCTCGCATTAGAGATATTAGCGTGGATTAACGGGAAACTAAACAAACATTGTGTAAGGAAAAAAAAATATATCCCTCCCCATACTAATTACGTTCACATCTGCTCGGGCAGCTGATCGTAACGTAATAAACGGAACGGGCATTGAAGCCATGTTTTTGCGAAGCTCAGGGCACACTCCAATTACCGGCACGTAATTGTTGAACCGCTTTGCAAAAACTAATAGGGATATTTTTCGCATTATTTAACCTTTTAATATGTTACACTCGGTTATGTAGTAAGAGATACGCTGAAAGCGGTTATCTATGTATGTTTGT
Organism: Galleria mellonella; assembly: GCF_026898425.1. Lineage (NCBI taxonomy): Eukaryota > Metazoa > Arthropoda > Insecta > Lepidoptera > Pyralidae > Galleria > Galleria mellonella. The sequence continues at coordinate 3,185,971 of NW_026442037.1, read as the reverse complement.
ATGTTCACAGCATATCTCTTGCAGGATAGACAGAGAAGACTGATTGAGAGGGTGAAATAATTTAAGTAACTTAACTTTTCTCTATCTCTCTCTCTCTCTCTCTCTCTCTCTCTCTCTCTCTCTCTCTATCTATCTATCTATAATTTTGCGAAAACACGTAATTTTCAGTATTTCTGAATTATCTAAAAAGTCTTTTATATTAAAATAATCTTACTTATATAATAAAATTGTAACTAAGCGATCTCTGCACATAGATTATATATAAGAAAAAAGTATAAGAGATGTCTTAATTAAAGCAATAACATGCTAAAATTATAATTTTTAGAATTTTTGTCTGCATGTCTGTATGTTTGTTTCGGCATCACGCGAAACCCACTACACCAAATTAAATGTGGTTACAGTTATATTCTTAAAGGTCTAACTTAAAATCTGGTGTAGGTTTTATCTTGATACGTCATCTAGAACTGGTGAATTTCATTTATTTTCATACTTCTAAACTTCACACTTACGAAATGACAGGCAAGAAGCTGGTCGTTCTATTATTTTTCCAAAATTTTATGTACATAATGGTTTACTTATTTATTTATACTTTAATGCACAGTTAAAAATTATAATTCTTTGTACATTTTGGCGGACTTAACACCGGACGGTGTTCTCTACCAGTCAACCATTGGGTAAACCGAGAAATACGTAGGCGGTGCATTTTTGAATAGAGGAAAAATAAAGCAATATTCGATAAATTCATGTAATGTAAACATGCACATAATATATTAAATAAATAAATATATACGTACAATAAATACAATAAATAAATAAATAAAATATTAATATATAAAACAATTAAATAAATCAACTGCAATAAAAGAGCAAATAGTAATCTATGACTCTATGATTTATAATTATTATTAGTAAACAAAGAAACTTATTTATTTATTTATTTTATTGTACACTTTATTGCACCATTTAGAAAATAGTAAATACATTCAATTGTAAAGAGAAATAATACAAAAGGCGGCCTAATCGCTATGCAATCTCTTCCAGACAACCTTTGGGTAGAGGACATTGAGAATAGAAAAAAAAAACAATGTATTATTTACATATTTATAATATTATTATAGTAAGGATACCTAAATAAAGATAGCTTACCGGTATCATGTTTTGGGAACATGTGTGGTCACTCGCTTACACCGCGCCTTGTCTGGAATAAAAAAAAACCACGATTAATTAAAAATGTTGACATAAAGAAACAATGTAACGTTACATTTAAAAAAAAATAATAACTGATATCAAATAAAGGGAAAAGGGATTGTTAGTAACAGAGGTCTAAAAACTCTATTGCTAGCAATATACCCTATCAGGTCGACCTCCACGTAGATCCCCTGGAAACCATTGTGGTTAATTCTTATTTATTAAAAAATATAATATTTTGCTAATCTATCGGAAGATGCTCTGACACAATGCTCACACTAATATAAATAAGTAGTTAGTGAGAATAATTTTCCGTTTTAGATTTTTCCTTTTAATAAAATAAATAATACTACAATATTACATAATTGTGTACTGAACTATGTTGTTTCATTTGTGATTTCAAGAAGTAATTAGTAGATCGCACAGGATTTCGTCAGTAAACAATAGATCTTGAGTCTAGTCAAGTCGGCCACCACTGATCTGTAGGGAGGCCTATGTCCAGCAGTGGACAGATAACGGCTGATATGATGATGATGATGAATATCTCAGTTAATTTTAAACTTTCGCGTTGTTAACACATATTATGTATTTTAAATTCATAATAGGGAATTAACACGACACGATTACAAGAGCACCTACATGCTCCATTTTTCTGAACAACATTGCGGGCCGCTATAAGAGACTGTTGCATTCTGTCCTACCATGACAATAACGTGGTGCAACCCGCATCGAAAGGTCGACAATAAAAATCAAGGGATTTACCATAAAATGCCTAATTTTCGGGATCCATTTTGTGTTTTGTTCGTACCAAAATAGACCCAGTAAATGTAGCTTAACACTTCATACATAAATCCTGTCATAAAAGTTCAAAGGAACGATATTTTAACATTTTTAAACGCTATGTATAATGTAATTATAACATCAAATTTGTGTTTCGTTTGGTCTCGAAATTCCGGACAATATTGCATGGTAAGCCCTCTAGTATTATTTACTTGAAATCGCATAGTATTAAGCTCCGATCGTAAATTTAAAATATGTGAATTTTTTTTATATATTTATGACATGTTATATCATAAATATTATACAGAATAGTCATTTACGAAATAATTTTGACATCTGCGGGTCTACCATGAAGTGAAATTCCGAAATTTCGGACTCAATATCATGTTTTTTTTATACCAAAATCGGATCAATAATTGAAGTTTAACTTTTCGTTCGTCATACATCCTATTATAAAAGTCCAAAGGAACAATATTTTAACATTTTTTATATTTTCAAACGGCATGTATTATGTAATTTTAACATCAAACTTGTGTTTCGTTTGGCTCCGAAATTTCGGAAAACATTTCATGGTAGGCTCTCTGTTATTTTTTTCCTGTCAATTGACAGTAATACAAATATTGCCCGTTTCAATGCGCATGCGCCCTCTTACGAAAGCGGACATGGCCTACACAGATTACGGACAATAAACATAATGGGTTTAATAGTAAAATTGAAGGTCTGGAGTTGAAAGAGGGGTGGAGGGGTATGGTTATAGGCCCTAACTGGCAGGTAAGCTGATGTCCCAATTATCTAAGCTACTGTTCATTCGACTTGCTAGTACTTTCTGTACAAGTAAAGTCACTGTTTTTCCAGAACAAATTTTTCTCTAGTGTCGCTTTTATTGCAGTGTTGCATAATTATGTAAACTGTTTTACCCACATAATAAACTATTCTTGCTATTATTAATATTAGTTATTTAAATAAAACTATTAAATAATTTACTTTTTTGTGCATATTTTCAAAAATAATATTTAAGTGAACAAATTCCCGCTATTCTTAATTTAGCTGAGAATCTCTTTTGAAAGGTTAATTAAAAAAAAACTATGAATTGTACTCACGAAACGTCATCTCGCTGCTACAAAAAAGGGCGGTAAATTATAAATTTTCTTATAAGAGAATTAATAACAATTTAACATTGTGTTCTACAAAAAAAAACTACTTTAATTGGGGCAAAACAAATTATATTAATTTATGAACTAAACTTCCGTAGTTTAGTTCTTAAATTAATTAAGAACTAAATTAAGAACTAAATTAAAAATTAAGAACTAAACTTCCGTAGTTTAGTTCTTAAATTAATATAATTTGTTTCCGATTCGAACCGATTCTGATAAAATTTCTATGGGGACAAGTCTGTAAGTATATCCTTTGACATAAAAAAAATCCAAATCGGTTTACAACTGATGGAATTATAAATTTAACAAACATAAAAAATACAACTAAATAAGGAGCCTCTTTTTTGAAAACTAAAGTGGTCATCGAATAATTCTAATATTCAAAATAGTCTTTAACACTGGCAACTTTCTCGAAGTTTGGTTAACAAATTACTAGAGCGAGTTACGTGAAACGCGCGTCACTTTAATACTTTCTTAAATCCCGCAGCCAGTGATCGAGCACCTGAGGCGCGTAAAAGGAGTGGACTATAAATACGAGATTATATTAAAACTTTTAAGAGGTCCCACTTCCTAAGATCTCTTGTCAAATTTTACGCTTCAATGTTACTGTCTTACATTATATATGATATTTTCACAGCGTGGAGACAGTATATGAAGTCTTATGTGTCACACTATTTGTTACATCGCCATCTTCATAGTTCGTTCATGTAGAAGAAGACTAGAAGAACAAAAATCGAAAGGGAGAAAACTTGAAATAAAATCTTTTAAGAAATAAGGATGATAACCTTACACTAATATTTCCTCTCCTATGGGCATTTCTAACAAACTACAAATGGGAGAAGATTTTCAATTCGGTTCGGTTCTTTATGTTTGTTACCTTATAACTCCATCAGTTAAAAACCGATTTTGAATTTTTTTTTTTTATCTGAAAGGGTACAGAATAGTCTCTTAGAAATTATATTAAAATTGATAGTTTTAGTAGTTTACTTTTTAAACCAAAATAACGAAGTCGATTTATTTGCGAAAAATCTTAAATTATTTATGAATAAGAATAGAATAATAACCCTGTTGCGCTATTTATATTACAGAAGTACCAATGATGCATGATAGGTTAAAATAAAGTTAGTAGTTGGCCCATCATGATAAATCCGACAATTGAATTTTAGGCGAGATTGCGTAATAGTCAAACACATCGTAAAGAAATCTGCCAAACACAATATATCCTGAAAGCACGAATAAAGATGCGTAAACCTTTAATATAATCATAACTAAATAATATCATAAGTAAAAAAAGTAAGTTTCTTTATTACCTGTTAGTGTCTCAACAGCTTAACCGATTACTATAGGGGCGGAAGGGATAGTTAGTAATGCGAACTACCAGTCTCATTACTAGCAATATAGCCTGTCAGGTCGACCTCCACGCGGTCCCCCTGGAAACCATCATTTTAAATTCCGGATGTAATCACGATGGGCTAACTGACCTGCTTTTTCTTACCTATCCTGTCCCTCACTGGTGCCCCGCCAGTGTATACCGTTAGCGCAGGCGGAGTTACCATTCCATTATCGTCCATAAAAAAAAAAGCGATTACTATGAAATTTGATATACACATACTGTATGGGGTGGGGAAGATTACCCCCTAGTGAACATATAACTAATAACGCAACTTTTTAAATATTTGTAGTCTAGTGTTATTTAATTCATTATAATTGTTACATCATTTAAAACTGTATAATTATGTTAAAGTAAATGCTGTGAATACCTTTAATAGGCATGTGCATTAATATTATATTGTATTTAATGTTTGTTATACATATCATATGTGTTATAATGCATTATGCTGTTGGTGTTCCTTTAAATAAATAAACATCTCGGTTACGCGAACAAAGTCGCAAATAGAAGCTAGTAACTAATAAATAATTCATGGGGGGAAAGGGATTGTTAGTAATGGAGACTGAGAATCCCATTGCTAGCAATATACCCAACCAGGTCGACCTCCTCGCGGTTCTCCCTGGAAACTATCATGATTAATTCCTGATGAATTCGTCATGATGGGCTAACTGGCCTATTTTCATTCTCATCTATCACCCTTCACTGGTGCTCCGCCAGCATATCCCGTTAGCGCGGGCGGGGTTACTATAGCATTTTCACCCATCAAAAAAAAAGCTCTCACCTTGCACCTTAGGGCAGTAATTTCTTAAGCAAATAATAGTTTTTGCAACACTAATTTCTCCCAGAAACACCACTCTCACTCCGACCTCATCACTCAACGAGAGGTCTGGATGTGATAAATATTCATAGGGAGTAAACGGGACACACTTCGTCGCTAGGTGAGTCACGTGAATATGACTTTAAGTGCTATATAGACAGACGTGTAACGATGTGCGTGGAGTATAGAGTATGTAGGGATGGGAATAAATACTTAAAATTTAATTTGCAAAAAATGCTTTTTAAATTATACAGCACTATCATACCTACTTGTACGACGATTAGTCCATTACCTTAAGGTTGTCTTGAAAAGATTGCTCCCAGCAATAAGACCGCCTTACTGTACTTATACAATTGTATCGTTGTGTTTGTAAATTGTCTTGCTTATTTCGTATATTGTATAATGCAAATAAAGTATACTCATTCATTCATTCAATCATTAAAATATTCTATTTATTTATTTATGTACTTTTGTATATTAAATTTTAATATAGATATCAAGTTATAATAAAAATATACACAGACGGACTCATATTTTAAAGCGATTAATAAATCAATCAATGTGATAAATTCACAGACCACGCCGATGTCCATAGACCGCTTGGAGGTCGATCCGACAAGATATACAGCTAGCAAAACCCTTCTCCCCTACTACCTTGTATTAGATAGCTTGTCAACTTGATTGCTATTCCAAATTTCACTAAAATTTAGTCATCTTAATTTAAAATTATGTTCTAAAAAAAATAAAACCGGCTTCGTTCGTTTCAAACTCAATTATATTTATTTAAAAATTAAACTACTGAATTCGATTGTGACAATTTTTTTTCTTACCAATTTAAAAGTATATCCTATTAGATAAAAAAAATAATGTTCCAAATTACTTTAAAAATTACAGAGTGATGAGGTAACAAACATAAAAAACAAAAAGACTACGAAATTAAGAAACTCCGTCTTTTTTGAAGTCAATTTGAAAACACAACTGTCTTTCCACTCCTGCAATATTAAACAGGGCAATAGAATAAAAGCTATAAAAAGGGAATATCGAACTAGCTGGTCGGACACGCGACCCTGTTACAAATTAACTTTAGATGCTGAATAGCAATGACATTCCGAATTTTCTGACAGGCTATTTGTCTTGGACTGTTCACTTGAGAAATTGTCGGTTACACACAATAACAAATAACGTTTACACCGCAATAAAAACGACGTCTTATACCGTGACAAAATACAGTGATATGTCTCAAAGAATGAATCTAAAAAGAGGAAGGGGAAGGCCGAGGAATAACTACATGGGACAGATAAAAGAAACCAGAGGGAGACTGTACAAATGTCGTTTGCTTGGGTACTCCTGTTCCATTCGTCTTTCAACCGTGAAGCAGTTGTGTTTGCATGGCTGTGTTTCAGTTTGAAGGGTGGGATATGGCGTGAATTTACTGGGTGCAGAGGAATAACACCTGAGTCCTCAAAAATGGCAACGCATGGGGTGTATCATGGGCGAAACAGTATACTCTGTTATGTCCATGGTACTGCTCATGTCTATTTACGACGGTTACCACTTTCCATCAGGTGGGCCGTCAGCTTGTTTGCCATTCTAAGTTGTATAAAAAAAGGAACACTAGGTGTCATGTCGTATAGGGAGGTCAAGAATATGGCCTGGGATAGAGCTGGCTGGAGGAAGATGCATGAATTAGTTGCACCGACAAGAGGAAACTGTTAAATGAAAAGCGTCTCATAGACACATTAAAATTGAGTCATTACTTAATATTATAAATGTGAAAGTTAATTTGTTTGTTTTGGTTTTTTTTTTTTTTAAATAATCTGATAGTAAGTGATTACTGCCAGCCATAAGCAGCCGCAACCGCAACGATATTTAAGTTGTATTTCCGGTCTTTTAAGAAGAAATATGCTCTTCTCTTGTTAACTGTTAGCACCTTAACAACTTAACCAATCAAAATATATTTATGTAAGCAAGCAAAGCTGCGAGAAAGAGCTAATTTATAATATTAAAGATTTACAACCGTGTGAACAGACAATAAAGAAAGAAAGAAAGAAAATATTGTTACAATTAAAATTTGTACTTCGAATATTGTCGTCTGGATTTTAAAATTTTATTTCCAAAATAAACATCTTTCTTTCAAAATCATTATGAAAGAAAATCATTATTGGTAACTAACTGCTTTACAAAACAAAACAAAAGATAATAATATTAATTTGTAGCAATAATTTACCAACATGGCCAGCACTCAGCATTATGCCATGGCAGTTTATTTACCTGCCATACCACTGTTATTATGTGCAAACCACACAGGGACTTCTCTCACGACTACAGTGTACTTTACAGTGTTAAAACCTAATATATTCTGATGAATTTGATTTCTCAAAAGGCAGACGCGTTTTTATATATCTATTCCTCTCTAACGCATTGGCAATGTCATAAAAACAACGAGCAAGACATTATATGGATTATTTATTTATTTCATTATTTTATCAACTGAGTAAGCTTTACAATTTTCCAATACGTTCTCCAGGAAAATATCAATACAGTAACACATGTATAAATAAATGGAATTATATTAATTAGATTTAAATTACAAGATAACAAAAATAGAAATAACTTCTATATCTCCGAACACAGTCTGTGGTCATTCGACGAAATTTCAGCAAATTAGAGGCAAGCACGTCTAATTGCGGATACCGGATTATGCGTTCCATCCATTCAATTCCAAAAATTTTGGTTAAAACAATAACCAAATACTATGTAAATAACAAAAAGATAGGAAAATATTAATAGGTACAAGTGACATGTGACATATAATGCAGAAACAACTTATTTACATGAAGCCGCAAGCAACAGGTCCGTGCGGTGACCATAATGGAATGGTAGAATTACCCGTGTGACACGCGGAATCGGTCCAATGACACGTAACGAAAGGGACAAATTGGAGGTATCCCGGTTACTGAATGCTCGCGGGACTCGCCAGCAATTTGCAGAGTCGTCGGGTCCCCGTAAATTGATTATCGAGGAGCGGTACATTCTCGTGCCGTTAATCGATTTATGTCACTCTATCTACTTATAGATTTAGAATATGCAAATTATAAAGCGTAGTATAAAGAATATTTAAAAAATTCAATCCAGAAAAAAAAACAAGTGCAAATAAAATATATAAACGTGAGTGCACACAAAAATAAACTTAAAAACAAAGTTTCTACACCTGTCTGTTATCTGCTAAATTGATTTAAAAAAGACAGTCTCAATATATCTTTATTTCATAAGAATTTGTATGATTAATCAAAAGGTGCACAGTTTTATTTCGATTATTCCTCACACAAATGTAAAAAAAAGTGTTAAAAACGCCATCTATCATAAAAAAGTGGAACTACTAAAAAGTAATACTAACTACTAATAAACAATATACGTGTTACAAAACTTATAGTACACTACTTTATACGCGTAGATTTCGGAAATAGGAAAACAAATAAAATAAACTATTTCTACATAGCATATCAAAACATTCACCATGTTTTATATTAGGCCTTCATGAACACAACAGAAAAAACTGCATGCAATTGAGCACACTAGTTTTTACATGATGCCAAAACAAACACAAACAGTCAGACAAAATTTCTAAAAATTATTATTTTGGCATCTATTGAGCTTATTGATATATACAGACATCATCTAGTCGCAATTTTACTATATTGGTAAGATTTCAAAGGAAACTTTATACATGACTAACCTACGTGAATTATTATATAAAATATCCCATGTGCAAGTAAGGGTATAACCTACCCTTATACCAAATTTCATTCAAATCCGTTTAGTACTTTTTACATGAAAGAATTACAAACATTCACATCATTATATTAGCCCTTAATCGTCCACTGCTAAAGCATACTGCATAAGCCTCCACCTTGGGGGATTTACCAGTAGTTGCTATACTTGGCAGGCGAATTGGCAACCACAATTAGGCTTTGGAGAAGTTTTAAGAGGAACACTGCCAATCTCTCGCCGCCTTTTAGTCGTTTCTTACGACATGCACAGGAAAGGAATGGGACTTCTATGCCGGAACAAAACTTTCACATACGCAATATTAATGGGATTAACTTGACTACTACTGATAGTATTACTACTAATAGTATTACTTTTAATAGTGTTACTACTAATAGTATAACTACTAATAGTTTTACTACTATAAGTAGAATAAAGTGATAGTACAAGAAAGCACAATCGGCAGTTTCCACAAACCCACGCTGTCGGTAGTAGTGGCTGCGTGAAATATTTGGTAGCCATGGGCGCGACTCATTTGCATACAATATAATAGAAGGCGAGGCCTTCGCGGGTACTCCACTACGGTATTTTATTGTGATGTCGTTTAGAAACTTAGCAATCGCGGATTAATTAAGCAATCGGGAGGCTACTGGGAGAAAGGATGTTAGTACTAACTTCATTCCTCGTCTGAACATTGTCAAACACGGTACACGTCATCAAGCAGTAGTGTTATTCAATAAATAACCTGTCCAGTTGAAAATTGTACTCTCAATTCTTTTAAAATTAAACTACGATCCCTTTGATTGGAAAAAATGCTGTTACTTCGTTAATGACTTTTGTACTGGTGATTAACGTAAATAATGGAATTAAAAAAAAAATTACGTGGGTATATATAATATTATGGGTGAAGTTGACACGTTTGAATATAATTTTTGAATATTATTTACTTCTACATGTTTAGTAGTTCCACTTTTTTACAATAGATGGCAGTATTTACATTTATTGGTCGAAATAAATTTTTGTAACTTTTCATATATATATATATATATATATATATATATATATATATATATATATATATATATATATATATATATATATATATATATATATATATATATATATATATATATATATATATATATATATATATTAATAATAATATATATATATATATATATATATATATATATATATATATATATATATATATATATATATATATATATATATACTTCGATTAAGGTTTTTAGGAAAAGAGGAATAAATGGAATATGAACAAGGGAACATCTAACGGATCGGACTTGTTTTTAAATATTTAAGGAACCAATGGCTAGCACTGAAAAGGTTCAACTAATGGCACTAAAATAAATTGATCGCTTCTAAAGCGATTCAATTGAAATGTCTCCTTTCGTAATGTCTGTTTGACGGCCATCTTGGGACGTTAATCCAGGATTCGAACCTGATAAACTGTATGTATCGAGGTTTAAAGTAATATTGCGTTGTTATAAGGGTCCTTGAAACAATAATACGATAGATATAACATTGTAATAATATACGTGTAAGAATTCTAGTGTAATCTTTTAAAGGGGAAAATAGTGTTTTTTTTTTTATGTTAAGGGCTTTTACCTACTTCAGATATATCAGTCCTATCGTACCCTGAACTGTTTTCTTAAATAAAGTTTTATCTACTTTCCCTAGACATGGAAAGAGAATAATTAATGCGTATCAATAATTTACTAATAATAGAGAGATGTTCAAAAATTTCTGATTTGAATTCAGCTAAAATACTAGTGTTTATTTCTGGTATAAATTCTTAAGATCGTTCTACTGAAACTTACTAAAATATTACAATGTTTGGACTTATTTGCGAAAATTCAAAAACATTTGAAAAATTTTCAATATTTCTCATTTATTTTATTTAAAATTCTGATAGCGAGTTTAAATGTTATGTGTGTTAGATTAAGTGTTAATACCATTTTCAAAATGTGTAGTGACTATTTTATTTAATTTTGAAAATGAAATTTGGTACACGTAGCCAGAACACATGTTCTTCTCGCGCGGAGTCGTAAAAGACAGTTGGAAAAAATACATAAGTTTTTTTCATTATGGAATTGAATCACGTACAAGGATAACTTGCCATGTGGTCCCGGCATAGAACAAACCACTTTTTTTCTTTCCAGTGGGTGTCGTAAAAGGCGACTAAGGGACGGCGAGGGATGACCAGCAGCGTCCCTCTTAAAACATCTCCAAAGCCTAACTGCGGTTGACAACCTGCCTGCCAAGCGTAATACTTTCTGGCAAAACGTCCGTTATGGGGTAGACCTATGTTCACCAGTGGGCAGTTAACTATATAATAAAAAAATAATAGTAATAAGTCATTTAGTTATTACTACAGGCTTAAACTGGGCATCAATCTTGGTGGCCCCAAATACAAATTGTTATCTCCGAAAGTGAACAAGAAAAATGTCACCGGATCGAATCACGGAGGAAACATTACGCTCCCTTTGTTTCGTCCACGCTCTATCGGCTGACACGAACGATTCGTCTAAATTGTAGCAATGTGCATACGGTACTTCGGAAGGCCGCCTCGTCCCACCCTCCATTGTTGTTCATTGTATGTAAATTATTCTTGAACGCTAAATTGGATATGTTCTACTAAGTATTTCACGCTACGATTCGCTTAGACTAGGTATTTTTGTTATTTATTTTATTAATATGAGAATAAATATGTCGTAAAATGATATTGTAGTCTATTTAGGTAACTCACATTTGGAAAACTTCGTGATATCTTTGTATCAACTTCATGTCAGCAGAAATACGATTTTTATTTATTTATTTAATTCTTTATTGTACATTAGTTATAAGAATATGACAGAGGTAATCAAATGTACGAAGGCGAGCTTAACTCTGATAGAGTTCTCTTCCAGCAACACCCAAAGTGGAAAGGAGCATCAATGTCAGCGGATACAGCAGTGTACAATATTGTGACAATTTTTAAACAGAAAAAAATAAATTAATTACATTATATTTAATCGTACAAGTACATATATACATATAGATATAATATACCTACATATATAGATAAATAAATATATGTTTATAGATATAGAAGATGCTCTTTAAGTCTACTATTAAAAATATTTAAAAATTTTACAATTTGAAATAAAAGAAACATTTTTTTTATACAACTTAGAATGGCAAACAAGCTGACAGCCCACCTGAGGAAAGTGGTAACCGTCGCCTATAGACATGAGCAGTACCATGGACATAACAGAGTATACTGTTTAGCCCATGATACCCCCCATGCGTTGCCAGTCCTGAGGACTCAGGTGTTATTGCTCTGTACCCAGTAAATTCACGCCATATCCCACCCTTCAAACCGAAACACAGCCATGCAAACACAACTGCTTTACGGTTGAAACACGAATGGGACAGAGGTACCCAAGCAATCGACTTTTGTACAAAGTCTCCATACATACAATAATACCATATGTCTCCCGATAAGTTAAAAAATGGTTAAAAAATGTTTATTTAAATAACAATGTTAATTAAATATTTTCTAACTGGATACCTAGCTGTGTGATTTTAGCGATATAAAAAAAATACCATATGTACCTATGACATATAAAAAGGGGGCGAGTGGACCGTGCTCATCTTAGAATTGTCTAGTTATTTTATTATTGCTCTCCCCAGAGTAAGGAACGAAATTTTCAGCCATAAGCGAAGACAAAATCAGAACATAAGCGAAGAATATATATATGTATATGTAATATTTGTCAGATCCGTCAGTATACTATGCAAATAACAAAATTCACAAAAACCACTTGAGCGCTTGAATTGCCAAAATGTAACAAACAAACTCACTTTTACGTTTACAATATTAGTAAGGATTTCAACTAATTCGTTCCACGGGGAAATCATTCTTACGTCCTCGAATCAGAATGATCACGTCCAGTGCACTTTTAAAAGTGTATCTCCCCGCGAAGGGTTGTAAAATGAGTTCCCTGCCAAGGGCCTCCCTAGAGACTACACTTGAAGTTCTTCAGAAGGGACGTAATAAGGGACGTACTGAGGGTTGATAAAGCGAACGTGACATCCCTGGAGTTGCAAACGTCCACAGACTACGGTAACCATATATTATTAAACGAAGGTACCGTGTATTTGCAATCGAAAAAAATTTATTTGGCAGTATATCACACAATTTTTTTTTAACATAGGGGGCAAACGACTATGTTACATGTTACCTATGTATCACAAAATAAATAAGTAAACGAGCATGCAGCTCACCTGATGGTAAGTGACTACCTATGCCCATGATCACCCGCAACACCAGAGACACAGCAGGTGTGCTGCCAGCCTTTAAAAGAGGAATATGCTCTTTTCTTGAAGGTTACGATGTCGTATCGGTTCGGAAATACTGCTGCTGGAAATTGATTCCAAAGAGTGGTTGAGCGTGGAAGAAAATGCCTTGAAAAATGCACGGTGGAGACCGCCACTCGTCTAGATGGTTGGCATGTAACTTTACTTTTGAATTTATATACATACATAGTACTTTTTTTAATAGATGAATAATAAATAGTAAATACATATGGTAATGACGTACAATGGCGTAAATTAGCTCTTAATATAATCGCCATGAATCTCTTATGAAAAAACTTTGAAATTAGTTCTCTATCACCATCACCTTTGACTTCTATTGTTACTTTATTAGTATTGCAATATATTATATGTATGTATATTTATATATATTTTTTATTATGCACCTTATAATGGCAAACATGCTGACGGCCCACCTGATAGAAAGTGGTAACCGTCATCTAAAGACATGAACAGTACCATGGACATAACATGTATGTATGTTTTTATGATATATGCTTGTATATGTAAGTAATAACATATTTAAATTACTTCCTTAATCTTCTAGTGCTTGCGACAGTCATGTGTCATAAACACGACATCTCAGGTACAGAAAGGGTCGTGGCTTTCATTATACGGGTCAACAAATCAATTGATGGGAGTCCCTTTCCCGAAGATGCTCCATCCAGTCTGTCAGATTTTACATACACTCTTTTTAAATAAACTAATTTATAAGTTGTTTATTTATTACATTTTAATTATATATATATATATATATATATATATATATATATATATATATATATATATATATATATATATATATATATATATATATATATAGGTGTGTGTGTGTGTGTATATATATCTGTATTTTGTATTATATTTATTTTTTTTATTATGTTTGTATTTTTAAAGATACAGAATAAATATCTGATATCTACATTTAATACTTTACATTTTATCCCAATTCACGCAAACCAAGCCACAGGTTATAGTTAGTACACTCATAAAAAAAATATATAAGAAATAGGAGAAAACATTTCGTTGCATTTACGATGAAATGCACAATCGATAGCCAATAGTAACCGAAGATTGCATTTTAACTGTGCGCATGCGCAGTCCGCCGGTTCTCTCCAATCAAGCTGTCAAACCGTCCATCGAACACCGTGGGAAGTTGCCAACCCCACTAGAATATGGCTATTTTTTTAGGATCTTTTTGGCCTGATCGCTTTCAACGTCACTCAGAGACTTCAATTGTGAATAATGACGGGAAGTTTTGAAGAACAATTGCGCTTCGTGTTTACCCGACTTTGGAAAACAGGATGTCGGGTTTACATGTCGAAATATGAGAAGCAATATATGAATTAACTTTAAAATATATGCTGATAATGGATTATTATTTCGTCATCATGAGCCATACATATCCCCATAAAATATATTGGCATAGAAAAAAATTAAGTCTCCCATACTAACCTAATAGGTGGACTTCCCGTATTACGAGTAGTATAGGTAGTTCGACATTTTAATTTTTCACCGAATCTTGTTCGTTTGGGAAAAAATGTTTCAGTTTTAACGGTAGAACACTCCTTAGAAGACACTAGTCATTTATATTTCGCCCAGTACAATTGGAGACTTTATACACAAAAATCAGCGAATTCAATTGATAAAATTAATAAATAAAATTTATTTTCGTAAACTCCTGTGATCTCGGCATAGATTGGGCCACCTCTTCCTTTCTCATGGATGTCATAAGAGACTAAGGTAACTTAATAGTCAAGGGATGAGCAGCAGCGTCCATAAAACATCACTAAAGCCTAACTACAATTGCCAACCTGCTTGCCAAGCATGGCAACTAATAGCAATACTCCCTAATGTCAAAAGCAGTCTATAAGTGGACAGTTGATAATGATGATTCTCGTAAACATTATTTATTGCAAAAATAAATAACAAAATCCTTTCAGAAATAATAAATGAATAGGAATTCTCTCTTCTTTTAATAATATTTACAAATATACTATATGTCACTAGATGGCGTTAATCTTATCACAAACCATGTTCTTGCAAGCCTGAAGCCTTGACCAAAAGGGACAAGCAAAAAAACTGATAAACGTGAGCAATTGGGCCAATTAGCAACATTGTAAACTGGGTGTTCTTACACGATAATTTGGGCTGCTCAGACTCCCATTACTATCTGTTTAATGCGGTAATATTAGTAATCATATAATCGGTAATAACTGCAAAATAAGTATGCAGTAAAATATTAAATGCTTCTGCTGAAACATGAGTATGTAAATTGTAGTTTTGTGAACTGTAATACCGAAGAAAATTGGAGGCAATTGGTAGAAATTGGGGCCTATACATCTTTATAAAAATGAAATTGGTAAATGTCAAGCAGAATTATAATCTTTTCGGTTGACTTCAAAAAGATTTGGTTTACTGGCCGAATACCTATGAGGGATGATATGTTAGAGTCAAGTCACTTGACCCATCGTAATGAATCCACCAAAACAAACATGATGGTCTTCAGAGAGACCCTATAGAAGCTAACCTATGGCTGGCAATGAAGTAACTAATTTATTACTAACAATTCATTTGCTGGATATATCTGTGTTAATGGTTATGTAGTTGGTTTTTTTATGTGGTTATTTGAGATAATATTTCCTTCAGGATACAGACTCACCAATCTAGTTATGTCGGATAGCACCAAGGTAAACCACTCCGCTTTAAAAAGGTTACATTTAGGAATACTAATATCTAATTCAATAACATTGTAGACATCTCTGAGGCATATCATCTGCATTTCAATTAATTCGAATGATTACCGTCATTTGTTTATCGCTGAATTTACGACTGTCATATGTATACGCTCTATAGACGCATACCGAATAGCGCTTTAGCCACTCTTTACCCCTTTCTTGAAGAACCCCAAGCTAGTCACTTGGAAAAACCTAAACAGGAAGCTCATTCCATAACCTGAACGTTCTTGATAGGGAACATCTCTAAAACCGCGCTCTTCACGACCATCTAGGGTCTAAGTTATAAGGATGGACTTTCTGTCGATGGCGAGATATTCGCTGGTAAAAAATGGCCTTAACCATCATATTGAACAATTCCTCTGAGCACAATCCGTTGTACAAGCGGCAGAACATGCCACGCAACTGGTACCTTCGCCATAGTCTTTTTAAATAGACGAAAATAGAATGATAGATCCATCGGCGTTATTAGTTTAAATTGATAGGCTAGTAAGGATAAAAGGTGATGATGAAATCAACACAGCTGAACTGACCTAAATTCATTCCATCATATCATCATTTACTGAAATCCCACCAGCGTGAACCAACAGCGCAAGCTAAGTTACCATTTTTCATTCATCCATCAAATAAAGATTAGACAAAATCGATTGATAATTGACAAAAATATCGCATAACATACACTCAAAAAAAGTATTGACAAATTGAGACTTCTACCATTTCGAACTAAATTGAAAGCAAAATTAAAACGTCTCCATAACAACCACTGACATTTGAGTAATCGTGAATCGGAGATGAAAATATGTGATGAGTCATTGCAAACACAATGATTTTATTAACGAATAAGTATTAAAGTACAAATGTGTACAATTTGTACAATTTCTTATCGAGTTACAACGTCACGAATGATTTTCAACCTTCAATCTTTGCTTTTAAAGTCTTACATTGAATACGATCTAAATAAATTGCTATATTATAATCGCTTATGATTGTTAAAATCGATTTTTACGATATTAGTCCATATGGTTTTTAATAGACGGTAGAAAGTCGATTGCACATTTAATGCTTCCGAAATGTACGTAGACTTTTGAATAATTTCGACACTGCAACAATGGAAGACAATAAAAACTGAAAAGTAAAGTGAATTAAGAGAACTGATAGCCAACTCATTATTTTCGGTTAACGTAACTTTTTATTATTCTATTTACGTAATTGTACGTATTATACCGGTAACGGTACTCTATTGGTAACAGTAGCACTCACAAATACTTATATAATTACCAGCTTTTACCCGCGACTTAGTTTACGGGACCGAGATATGTTCACTGGTCGGGATAATTAAAGATTTGTGTTCCCCAAAAAAAACTAACTAGAATTATGGCAAAACGAATTATTTTGATTTAAATTTTATTTAAAAACCAAACTACTAAAGCGATTTTAATAAAATTTCAATGGAACTAACCTGTAAGTATATTCTTTCAGAGAAAAAAATAATTTTCGAAATCGGTTTAGAACTGACGAAGATATGAGGTAACGAAGTTTTGCCAATAATTGTCACGCTTGACAGGCGGGTAGGCAACCGCAGTTAGGCTTTGGTGAGATTTTGAAAGCTACCGCCTATCACTCGACCATTAAATCCCCTTAGTCTTACAACACCCTCAGCAAAGGAAGGGGTGGTCCATTCTATACCGGGACCATACGGTATGGAAGCACATAAAAAACATCAATTGAAAATAAAACTGTTGATTAGAGAGACGATGAAGGAATGCACCACGATTATTTTTTTCGTTACGTGGGTCGTTTACTAATCCTGCAGTAAGGTAAATAAACATGCATTTTCTAAACACATTAGCTAATATAAGCACATATAGAAATAGATTGGTAAGCAATAAACATTATACCAACTAATTGAGGAAGTACGCAAATATCTACTTCACGAAGGCCATTACATGGTCAAATGAACGCAAAAACTATGAGTTCAAGGCACCCTCCACTCCATGAGTCGAGCTGAGAATTTGAGAACATGAACAAAGAATGATAACGTTTTAGAATTTATGTCTATTAAACTTTTGGCTAATACCCGTGTCGGATGTGCGCCATTAGAAGGTCATAACCTCTCATTGTTTCAAATATTTCACTTGTTGTCAGCCGTGAACTTTTGTTTATGAGTAATAAAGTTAAATCTATTGCTGTGAAACTAAGATTACGTTTACATTTTATCATGCATTTAAAATATACGGTACTTGTACTAAATTATCATAAATTAACAGCGTGATTTAGATTAAAAACGTAACGGATTCATTATGTTTAACGAATACTATCTATAAAGATTTGCATGCTATTAAATATAGTGAAACATTTTTTTTATTATTACAGTCATTAACTGTCCACTGCTAGACATAAGCCTTCCCCATAAAGGGAGTTTTGCAAGTACTTGCCACGCTTGGCAGGCAAGTTGACAACCACAATTAGGCTTTTAGAGATGTTTTAAGAGGAACGTTACTGCCCATCCCTCTACCATAAGCTCCCTTAGTCGCCTCTTACGACACCCATGGGAAAGGAAGGGGTGGTCCATTCTATACCGGGAACTACACGGCAATAGCGAAATATACTAATCTTTAAAAAACAAACTGTAACGTCATATTATATAACTATGTTTCTGGCAAATAAATACCAGAGGGAGATTTTGCACAAAAGTCGTTTGCTTGGGTACCTCTGTCTCATTCGTGTTTCTACCGTGAAGCAGTTGTGTTTGCATGACTGTGTTTCGATTTAAAGGGTGGGATATGACGTGAATTTACTGGGTACAGAGGAATAACACCTTAATCCTCAGGAACGGCAACACTTGAGGGGTATCATGGGCGAAATAGTATATTGTGTTATGTCCATAGTACTGCTCATGTATATAGGCGACGATTACCACTTTCCATCAGGTAGGTCGTCAGCCTGTTTGCCATTCTTAGTTGCATAAGAAAAATAAAGATTTGCATGTTATTAAATATGGCGAAACATATGGAACATTAAGAAACAAACTGTAATATCATATTATGTAAGTATTTTTCTGGCAAATAAATTATTATAAATTAAATTAAAATGTATCATAAATTTATTAAGACAGCAACGCCCACATGACACCCCTAGTTTTGCAGGCTTCCATACGCTACAGTGACCGTTCACCATCAGACGGATTGTATGCTTATTGCCACATTCATGGTATAAAAACAAATTAAGGTGTTTAAGTTACCATGTTTAAGGTAGAGCAAACGAACTTTTTGGTAGGGCAGAAGCCATAACAAAGTGGTTTCGAAAAAGCGAATCTGTTTAATTTTCTTGGGGTCCTTCATTTTAAGGTAGGGCAGTAGGGCTTTTTAAGGCACTATCTCTTAATGTCCCCCCCCCCCGCCCCTCCTAGCTACGGCTAAGCGCTCCATTTAAAGACTTTATACTTAACTAAAAACCGCTCCAAATCTTTATGTGTTCAAATAGTACACATAATGGGAGGAAAGGAATCGTTAGTAATGGAGACTGAGAATCCCATTGCTATATACCCAACAATATACCCAACCAGGTCGACTTGCTCGCGGTTCCCCCTGAAAACTATCATGATTCAATTCCTGATGAATTCATCATGATGGGCTAACTGGCCTGTTTTCATTCTCATTCTATCACCCTTCACTGGTGCTCCGCCAGCGTATACCGTTAGCGCAGGCGGGGTTACCATTCCATTTTCACCCATCAAAAAAAAAAAATAGTGCACACAATTACTCTACAAACAATTATTCAATAAATAAAACTCGTATTAAAAACCGAAGCATGGTTTAGAATAAGAAAGTAAGTGAAACAGTGAAACAATGTCTTGTGTTCCATACTATTTAGAGATAATAATAATAATTATGCATAATGAACGGTCCAAAAAAATTACATAATTATTATAACGACTTCATTTTCTACGTCCACTGCAATGGTGTTTATGAAACTGTACAACCTTTCCCATGAGGAATAAGTTAGAAGCTTTTTTTTTATACTACTCAGAATGGCAAACAAGCTGACGGCCCACCTGATAGAAAGTGGTAACCGTCGCTTATAAACATGAGCAGTAGCATGGACATAACAGAGTATACTGTTTCGCCCATGATATCCCCCATGCGTTGCCATTCCTGAGGAGACAGGTGTTATTCCTCTGTACCTTGTAAATTCACGCCATATCGCATCCTTCAAACCGAAACACAGCAATGCAAATACAGCTGCATCACGGTTGAAACACGAATGGAACAGAAGTACCCAAGCAACAAGTACTTATAAATGGCGCATCAAAATAAAATGCCATACACCAAATAATATACATTCATAACCTTCAAAAGAAGAGCATATTCCTTTTTAGAAAGAAAGCCAGCAGAACACCTGTAATGCCTCTGGTGTTGATCACCCGCAGATCATGGGCAGCGGTAGTCACTTACCATCAAGCAAGCCGCATGCTCGTTTGCCCCTTGTGTTATAAAAAAAATTAGGTTAGACCTACAAGAACGTAACTTTGAAAAACACATTCATTTTAGTCAAGTGATTTCTGCGTGATTCCGGAACAAACATACAGACAGGCAGACAAAAGTTCACAGGAAAAATAATATTGCTAAATTACTATCTTCAACCGACTTCAAAAAGAAAGACATTCTCGATTTTTTTTTTTATGTTCGTTACCTTCTAACTCCGTCTATTCCAAACCGATTTGGAAAAATCATTTTTTATCTGAATGCAGATACTTACCTATTTGTCTCATAGAAATTTTACCAAAATCTGTTCAGTACTTTATTTTTTAATATTAAACATTTATTTATTTTTATTTATTTAACACTCTATTGCACCAACATAACATGATTTGTTAAAACAATTTTCAATACGTATAGTGTAGTACAAAAGGCGGTCTTATTGCTAAGCAATCTCTTCCAGACAGCCTTTGGGTAGAATACATTGGTCTGTAAATAGGTAGTTGTGGCGCGTTAAAATATATATATATATATTTTTTTTTTTATTTTTTTTTTTTTTTTTTTTTTTTTTATTATAAAGTTGTAATTCTCCCCTCTCGCCCGTTCCCAGATATATATAATAGATGTTAATAATAAATAAGGTTGTTATAAGGGTCGACACAAGAAGTGTGTCGGCCCTGTCTATGATGTATCTACTCATAAATTCATCAAGTCATATAAAAGATCTTATTATCATTAATCAGACAATTTTAAACTCCCCAGTCGCAAGTCTGCTATAAATTTCAAGGTTAAAATATAAAAAAAAATTCAACAAAAACAATAACATAGATCAGTGATTCTCAACCACTGTGCCGCGGCACTTTTGTGTGCCGCCAAATTTTAAAAGTGTGCCGCCAAATTTTGCAAATATTTAAAATTTTTGTCCATAAACTATTTATGCAGTGTGTGTGTGTGTGTAGTAAGTAAATAATTTTTATCTTTTCCTTTGTGTGCCGCCAAATTTTGAAATCGTTAAATATGTGCCGCAACAAAAAAAAAAGGTTGAGAATCACTGACATAGATAATAGTAAAGATTCCACCGAGCCTTGAATGGAGAGGTTTACTAATTTGATCGTATCTATGTGTCACGTTGGTAGCACGCTCGCTATGTATACCTACAACACGAGAACCACTTAAACTGGATCTCTCCATGATCACACCATTAAAATTTGTATAGCTCAATCTTATTATAGTATTCGAAGGTCAATTCACAAGAAGTTTTGTTAATTTTACTATTAATAGTAACTACATGAGAACAACCCATTAAAATCCCATTGCTGGGCATTGATTATGTTAACAAACTGGTTGGAGACAGTAGTATGGGTTTTGTTTCTAATATTTTATCTTTTGTATTATTTTCTTTGGCGCCTCTAACAACATTTTGGAATGAATACGAGTGATGCTATATGTTATTCTCTACTAGGTATTTCCCGCAGCATTTTCTGTGTTAATCACTACATAAAGTTTTTGTTTTATGCAACTTAGAATGGCAAACAAGCTGACGGCCCACCTGATGGAAAGTAGTAACCGTCGCCTATAGACACGAGCAGTACCATGGACATAACAGAGTTACTGTTTCACCCATGATACCCCCCATGCGTTGCCATTCCTGAGGACTCAGGTGTTATTCCTCTGTACCTTGTAAATTCACGCCATATCCCATCCTTCAAACCGAAACACAGCCATGCAAACACAACTGCTTCACGGTTGAAACACGAATGGGATAGAGGTGCCCAAGCAAACGAATTTTGTACAAAGTGTCCCTCTAATGAAAAATCCTATAAGTAACTTATATGTTAAGATATGACATATCTGTGTACCAAATTTAACAAAATTCATTGAAACTTTTATGATTGAATAACAAAACCTAAATATAGATAGATAGATAGATAATCTTTATTGTTTCTCCTAAAAGATTACAATTTTTTATAAATATAAACAATATATATATATATATATATATATATATATATATATATATATATATATATATATATATATATATATATACACGAGATACATGAGCGGCTTTTTTTTATTTGATACACTTCTTGCACCAGTACCTACCGTCTTTTTGATTTCTCCTCTACCCAAAGGTTGTCTGGATGAGATTGCTAAGCGATAAGGCCGCAAGGCCGCCTTTTGTATCACTTCTCATTAATATTTACTGTATTTATTACATTTTTACTTGGTGCAATAAAGTGTAAAATAAATAAATAAATAAAGGTCACGCTACCCGATTCTCCCACAAACCTATTGTACGAACCGGCTTTAAAGAATTCGCTTTACGTCATTGCGCCACGTGTAAATATTTTAATTGAGGATAGCGGAAGGCAAAAACTGATGCTGATGATCAAGCTTATAGTGTAACCTAACACACGTGCTACGGGGGAAGAGATTGTAAGTAATGGGGAGGTTAGTCCCCATCGCTATCAATAAACCTTATCAAGTCGACCTCCACGCGGTTCCCTCTGAAAACCACCGTGACTAATTTATCGTTGAATTCGTCACGATGGGCTAACTGACCTGCTTCATATTCACCTATCATCCTTCACTGGTGCCCCGCCGGTGTATACCGATAGCGCAGATAGGGTTACCATTCCATTATCATCCATTAAAAACCCCTACCTTATAAGATTGGCATGCTATAATTAGCACCTTAATATTATGAAGCACAGCCTCCTTACGCAAGCCGGTACTGATATATACCTACGCGTAAATATTTGTTGCCATATTTCAAACTGCAGTAATGTATTATTGTCATTACGCAAAAGATACGCTTAATTAAATCTATTCGAAGTGATTTGTCGAATACCATAATTAAATCAAACACATTTAATTACATTTATCGTGTCCATATTTCTTTCCAATACCTGGCAAATTAGATAAATCTAAACAATGGTAATTAACAGCAAGGAACGCTTTTACAGAGCACATTTCAATTCCAACCCCATTCGAACATGATAAGAGTCATTTTGCGTATATAAGACGTAAGTAGTGAAGGCAAATTGTGTATTTAGATCTGCATTCAGGACTACATTTAAATTTCAATTATAAGACTTTGGAATAGAACTCAAAATTGCTTAACATCTTCTGGGACCACATCTAAAAGCTATCAGGCGGTTAGATAAGAAGCCTATGTCAAATTAACATTGTGATACGTCACAGCTGTTAGCAAAACGGGTATTAGATTAGTAATTCGCTTAATGTTTAATACATATTAACATAAGATATGTAGTTACTCAGTAGCGTAACTTACAGGTGAAGGAAGCTGAGTTATCTCGTAAGACGTTATCCACTGAGAAGTTTTTTTTTTTTTATATAATTTAGAATGGCAAACAAGCTGACGGCCCACCTGATGGAAAGTGGTAACCGTCGCCTATAGACAGCAGTATGAGCAGTACCATGGACATAACAGAGTATACTGTTTCGCCCAAGATACCCCCCATGCGTTGCCATTTCTGAGGACTCAGGTATTATTCCTCTGTACCCTGTAAATTCACGAAGTTATATTGAACAACCGACTATAGGAAACCCTGTGAACTATTTAATTTTGACTGTGAACCTTTAATAAAATACCTAGAAGTACGAATATTATTCCAAGAACCTCCTTCTTTTGAGATTTTCTGAGAAATTTATAATAGAATTATTTACTTTCATTATAATATGTACCAGCTTTTGCCCGCTGCTTCGTACGCGTGTACTTCAAAAGTAGAAAAATTAATAAAATACTTTTAAAAGACATATCAAAATAAAACATACACTAATTTTAAAATTACACTTTCAGGAATATAACTGTGAAAACTGTATCCAATTTCGTTTTGTAATTTTTATACAATACCGGAACAAATACATAGACAGAGAGACTAATAGACATTCTAAAAATATTTTTTTTTGCCTTTTACTACATTAAAAAAATATCTAAACTCTTAAAAGACATAGATCTAAGTCTATACAAATCCAGCTAAAGATCCACTGTTAATATATAACCCTATAGATCCTTCTAGAAAGCGGTAATCCAATCGTACTTCGCAGATTGCATGGTCTCACTTGAACCGCGGCGGTGTAAATCTGTCAGCAACCAAATTGCAGCCATGCGAGTCGAGCGCACTCGAGTCACAGATCCACTTTGACGTGTTTAGACATTCATAGTGATAAATTTGCTATAAAGTCTGTACTCTTAGATTGTATAGATAGAATGTCCCCATATAATACTTCGCCAAAAACAGGTAAATTTTTATCCGTGTGTGCGTGAATAGGGTTACCATAATATACAATTATTACTCAGTCAGTTTTTTTTTTTTTATTATAAGGTTAAATCGAAAAATGTAAACGATACAAAATTCTTAAAAATATTTTTTTTTTCATACAACTTTGAATGGCAAACAAGCTGACGGCCCACCTGGTGGAAAGTGATAACCGTCGCCTATAGACATGAGCAGTACCATGGACATAACAGAGCATACTGTTTGTTTCGTTTTAGTATATTTAAAAGAACAAGATAAATAATGGTTCATAAATACGTTTATCTTAATTTTTAACGTTCAAATTTAAGACTATCAAATCTATAGGACCCATCTTTACCTTTAAAATACAAACATAATTTTACAAATCAGTTTATAAATGGCGGAGTTATGAGGTAACAAATATAAAAAATACAATCGTATTGAGACTCTCCTCTCTTTTTTAAAGTAGATTGAAAATAAGCCAATTTTTTTAAGCTTATTTTTCATAACATTATTCTGGACCTATCATTAGATAGCAATATCAGAATATTACAATTTACTTCTGGCAACACTGAAAAATGGTGAACTTTTTAATTAGGCGTTTTTTTTAATGGGTGATAATGGAATGGTAACCCCGCCTGCGCTATCGATATACACCGGCGGGGTACCAGTGAGAAATGGTAGATGAGGATGAAGCAGATCAGTTAGACCAGCATAACGAATTCAACAAGTATTGTTCACGATGGTTTCCCCCTTTAATTACGCGTTAGCTAATCGTTTATTATGACTTTTTTGACACTGACTAAATCTGTTATCAAAATAATTGTATATCCCGCCTTTAATTACAGTTTTTTTTTAATGGATGATAATGAAATGGTAACCCCGCCTGCGCTGTCGGTATACGCTGGCGGGGCACCAGTGAAGGATGATAGGTGAGGATGAATCAGGTCAGCTAGCCCATCGTGATGAATTCAACAAGAATTGTTCACGATGGTTTTCAGGGGGAACCACGTGGAGGTCGACCTAATAAGGCATATTGCTAGCAATGAGGCTGTCAAACTCCATTACTGACAATCCCTTTCCCCCCTAAGGAAAATAATTTAATAATATCAATAGCATACTGCTTTGCAAAGCCTATTTAAATGAAATCGATTCACCGCTACTATAATGGGGACCGCTATTCCGTAATACGGTTTTTGTGAGTAGGCACTGTTCACTCAAGTAAAGGAATCATGGAGATATGCAATGGAAGTTTCCTAGCTGTCAAAGTAAAATAAAGAGAAAAAAATGAACTAGAATATATATGACACAATTATTTTTAATGTTTATATTACTCCATATTTACGTGATATAATCCGAAACGCAGATATCCGTAAAAGAGCCAAAGTCACTGACATAGCCCGAAGGTTAAACAAGCTGAAGTGACAATGAGTTAATCACATAGCTCGAAGAACTGACAACCGATGGAGAAGAAAGCTTCTCGAGTTGCCACTCAACCCCTTACGGGCAAATAGAGTGTAGGACGACTCCCTACTAGATAGAATGACAAACTCAATTGCATTGCAGATGGCTCAGGACCGTTTCTTATAGTATGTCTATAGGCCAATGTTTAACAATGGACAGATAATGGCTGAGATTGTTATGATGATATTACTCCACAATATTTGATTCCTTGGTCCTATCCTATCATGCAATAATATTCTTATAAAGCTGTCAGAGCAAATTTGAATTTATATGCAATTTATTTTTTCAAACATACTTGGAAATGTGAGCATTATTTTGACAATCTTCTTCGAGATAAATTAAAATTGCCGTACTGACCATATACATGCGGGCAGCAGCCGGCAAAAGTTGTATGAAAATCCATATCTGTCGTGTTTTGCGGCCAAATAAATTACTATGTAAACTCATATCTGTCCTGTAATTTAAAAATGGAATGACCTTTTACTTCGATACATGGCTACCAAGGAGGTAACTAATAAAAGGTTTTATTAAAATTTCCAACTGGCTTGCAAATAGAAAGCTGTTTATTGAAAAAAAAAAAACAAAGGAACATTATGGCGCGTTAAAAATTATTAATGTTCGTTATTCGTTATTGAACTTAAAAAGTAAAATTGTTTATTAGATTTCCACGCATTGTTTGAGAAAAGTACTATACGAGCCTTGGCCACAACTAGGCATTGATAGACTCACGTATGTGTGCCTCGGCTACGCCTCGGCCCACATTTGCACGTTCGTCCATTAATGCCTCAGTTATATATTATTATATTTTACATTTTAGTAAAATGTTAAATTGTATTTGGAATTTGTTGGCACACTTCGGTAAGCAAAATTTATAAACGCTCTTAAACCCAATACAACAATACTACTACCTAAATAAACCCTAAGTACATGTAAATATACACATACAGCGGTTGAATTGTCAATACAACTCGTGTTAGTTCGGTGTCATTTGAATAACATCAAGGAACATTGTTCGCAACAAAATGACATTATTTGTCGTTCTTGAATGGCGTTATGAAAGCTGCGTCGAATTTGTGACGACATAATTTATCTTTCATGAGAGGCATAATATTAGCGCAATTATTATTTTTCAAAACTTTTATTCTTTTAGATACCACAGAACAAGTAATCACTACGTTTTAGATACCGTGGATACCCTATGCAGCTTTTTACATAGATACATAACTTTTTATTATTTTAATACTGTCAATCAACTGGCAGTAAAAAAATAAAGCTGTGTTGGCGCGTACATTATTCTCCAACTACGAAAATAATTTACAGTTTAAATGCGGGTTTAAGTATTTACAGATTATTCTATTTTTAAACACGATGATTTGTCTTAATTTACAATGCTGCGTATCTACCATTAATTATTCAATCACTTTAAATTTTCAATCGACTAATGAGCAACATTTGCGATAAGAAAAAATAAATAAATTGTCTATGATAAGTTTATATTGTTTTTAACAAAATAGTATCTATTTATGAGTTATTTTTATGTGTTACTTTAAATATTTTTTAAAATGTTTATGTAAAATGATTTACAAGTATATGAACTAACTATATTCAATTTTAGAATCAATATACTAGAATCAACTCGAACAAAGAATTCGGTTGTAGTTTTTTTGTTTATTACCTCATAACTCCGTCAGTTATAAACCAATTTGAAAATATCTTTTTTTTTATCTAATAGCATCTACTTACAGATTAGAACCATAGAAATTTTATCAAAGTCGGTTCAGTAAATTAATTTTTAAATCGAAATAACTGGTTTTATTACAATTGAAGTTGGCTTTTTTGTGGGACACGATTTAATTATGAAACAAAGAGAACAGTTACGCTATGGAGTCAGAAGTCAGCGCAATGGAAAAAAAGCCGAAAAGAAATTGAAGTCGTTTCGGGAATTCCACTCGATTGCTGTCTCTACTCTTTTGTCCGACGCTGAAACATTAGGTAAATTTTTCACACGTTGGCCAAACGACCGATCCGCCCAGTCGGGGCGTTAGGGTTGCCTAAGATTTTTTCTATATCATTTCATTTCCTTTATTCTCATCTGAATCTCTAATAAGCTTCGGTAAAATTAATTGAGTTATAAAATATGTATATGTATATATATAGACTAGAATTTTTGTATGTTTATTTGTTCATCACTATATAGTATAAAACAAAGTCGCTGTCGCTGTCTGTCCGTCCCTATGTATGCTTAAATCTTTGAAACTATGCAACGGATTTTGAAGCGGTTTTTTCAATAGATAGAATAATTCAAGAGGAAGGTTTATATGTATAATACATGCATAATATTATAGAAAAACACTGATAATTTTAAAGGTTTCTAATATGATGTGATGTAATGTGCACCCGTGCGAAGCCGGGGCGGGTCGCTAGTAATGGTTAAACTTGAAACTACTGGGGGATCACTAACGGATCACTGGTAACAGGTGATACGTGAGGATTTAAGCAGTTCAGTTAGCCCATCGTGATGAATTCCACGAGAATTAACCACGATAATTTCTAAACGAAACCATGTGGGCCTCGACCTAATAAGATATAAATAATGGGGAATAGAGTCCCCATCACTAACAAACCCTTCTCCCTTATCTAAAAATAGTATTAAAAAGCTCACAAAATGATGAAATTGTAAATAACACCGTATGAAGAGGTAATGGTAAAGAAGTTGTGAATCAGGGTCTACCCGGGACGTTTATATCCCGGGACAGTTTCAGGTGTTATGTTGACAACCATACAAGTGGTCCCCCGCGGACGCGTCGGTGACTGATGACCGTTGTCACTGAGGCGTGACGTCAGTCATTTGCCGCCGCTGACAAATTGCACACTGCTGTCTGTCTGCAACAGATGTCGCTTTGAGACGATTTTAATTGATTTAAATTACCAATGCAAAAATCAAGGAAATTAACAATTATTAAAAATCTACTTTTTTTTTACAACACAGGGGGCAAACGAGCATGCAGCTCACCTCATGGTAAGTGACTACCGCCGCCCATGATCACCCACAACACCAATGGCATTGCAGGTATGCTGTCGGCCTTTTAAAAGGGAATATGCTCTTTTCTTGAAGGTTATGATGTCGTATCGGTTCGGAAATACTGCTACTGGCAGTTGATTCCAAAGAGTGGAACTAACTACTACTCAATTATAATGAAAGATTGTGTTTCACAAATTGTAGCAAAACCGGTGTTTTTGATTTAAAAACTAAACTACTGATTTTGATAACATTTCTATGGTATCAATATGTATTATTATTATTAAATTTCACTAAAATTCTCATCTCCCCTCTTAAGGAGAGGAGATGGCAACTAACTCCCGGCAGAAGCACAGTCGGCCGGGGTTCAGAGGGAGAGAAACCGGCGTACAATGCGGGCAGAATCTAAGAGCACCGCTTTCTGCATCTTTCCCGGGAGTGAGCCGCCTCGGAATCCCAACCGTCTGAGATGTTGTTCCAGACTGGTTGGGATAAGACCGTTCACCGACATAACGATTGGGATGATTTCGTTAGATGTCACCCCCCACATTTCGGTCACCTCGTGAGCCAGGTCGAGATATTTTCTCTTCTTCTCGGTTTCGGCTTTCATTATGCGGTATTGACATCCACCAAAAACACCCTCGAGAGTGCCCGATCCATCACCACGATATCAGGTTTGTTCGCAAGAACGGTCCTGTCCGTGATGATGGATCGGTCGTATTATTATTATTATTATTATTGAGAGACGAGTTTTTTTTTCAAGCAAAAGAATCGGTAACACGACCTTTATTATCTTTTGTGCTTGCCCTTTTTAAAGTTCGCTGCTAATTCCTATCGGTGATAGAAACTTTTACCCAATCTGTCAAGTCTGCACTGAAATTTTTTTTATACCATTGAGGTGGCAATCAAGCATACAGCGCACCTGGTGGTAAGTGGTTACCGTAGCCTATGAACGTCTACAATACCAGAGTTATTAAGCGTGCGTTGCTGACCCTGAAGAAATCTCTTTACCCCCTTTTGAAAACCCCATGCTGTAGTTAGCACTTGGGAAAACCTCGGCAGGAAGTTCATTCCATAACCTAAGTGTTCATGGGAAAAAACATCTAATGACTAATCTGTAAATGTATTCTAAAAAATTTTCCAAATTGATTTATAACTGATGGAGTTATGGGATAACATAAAAACATACAACCGAATTAAGAATTCCCTTCTATTTAAAGTCGGTTGCAAAAGAAGGTTATTTTTGCCTTTTCATTCTCACCTATCACCCCTCACTGGTGCCCTGCCAGCGTAAACCAATAGCGCAAGTGAGGCTACCATTCCATGTTCGTCCATTAAAAAAAAAAACATAAACCATCAGACGAGCCGTATACTTATTTGTCGCCATATATAAGTGATCCTTTGTACTCTAAAAACTATTATATCGAAACTCCCTAGACAATAATCGCTGATTTTATATAACACAGCGGGCAAACGAGCATGCGGCTCCGCCGCCCATGATCACCCACAACACCAACAGCATTGCAGGTGTGCTGCCGGCCTTTTAAAAGGAATATGCTCTTTCTATGAAGACTTTTTTTTGATTGGTGAAAATGGTATGGTAACCCCGCCTGCGCTAACGGGATACGCTGGCGGAGCACCAGTGAAGGGTGATAGATGAGAATGAAAACAGGCCAGTTAGCCCATCATGATAAATTCATCAGGAATTAGTTTTCCAGGTTAGGTTTCCAGGGAGTACCGCGAGGAGGTCGACCTTGTTGTGTATATTGCTAGTAATGGGATTCTCAGTCTCCATTACTAACAATCCCTTTCCCCTCTTTCCATGAAGGTTATACACCATCTAAGTGGTATAAAAGAAAACTAATTATAGGAACCAAATTAGGAGCCGCCCCATCGGCCGCGCCATACATACCACACTCGACGGCCGTGAATTCGCCTCTCGAACAGATCAATTCGCCGGATTCCGTTCCACTAATGAATAGGTATTCATAATGAGCGGAACATTCCGTTTTTTGCACGCCGAACGCTGGCTCTTACAAAATCACTGATTTGCTCGTTAATAAATTGCGATTTGTCAATGCGGGCAAAAAGTGGTTGAAACATAAAAGGGTGTATCCACTTGATTCTTTTACTACCAGCACGTTCAAGACTATTATTTTAATCTTTGAATGGGACAGAGGTACCCAAGTAATCGACTTTTGTTCAGTCTCCCTCTGGTAAATTGACAATATTTTTACATTTCAAAAGAACGTGATATCTACAATGCTGCATCTAAAGTTATAATATTTTTCATCAATTCCTAATGATAAATCATTCCAAGTTAACAAAAAATTAATTCTGTAACACCGAAAAGTATATAATTATATTACGCACGCATAGTAAGTACCTACGCCGTGAGACCCATCTAAACGTACAGCGCAGGCGCGTCCGACCAATAGGAGCGCGCCTCTCGCGCTTCGAGAAAGTTCGCGACTAACGAACGAGAGAGTAGTTGGGCGATGAGTGTCCTAGTGATATCATATAATACTGTTTTGTTGTTATATATTGTAATACAATTTTCAATAAATAACGTGTTCACCCGTTACACTTCTATTTTCATTTAAAAATAATTTATGATTGTATTCCACAAAAAAACTTCTTCCTTAGTAACTAAACCATATATTTTGACTTTAAAATTAAACTACAATTTTGATAAAATTTCTTTAAAACCAATCTATAAATACATAAATTCTTTCAGATAAATAAAAAAGAAATTTCCAAATCGGTTTACAACTAACGGAGTTATGAGGTAACAAACATAGAAAAATACAACCGAATTGAGGACGTCGTTCTTTTTTAAATTGGTTAAGAAAAACAATAAATGTGCAGGGAACTTTAGGCATAACTTGATACGGGCAGGTGGCGCAGCGCGGCGGGTTACAACTGCCCGCCGCGACGGCCGTAGCGTGTCAGTTTCGAAACCGCGGGATCGGATCGCCGCGCCGCCGCGCCGCAGTGCAGGCTGCGGTCTCGCGGCGCATCGAAACGCCGATTTGACATTGACAATAAATACTTGTAAATCAAGTTACACTTCACAAACGTGTCATTAAGTAAAATTAAAGCGTTCATTATAACAAATTAAAGCTTTAATTTTTTTTTTAATATTTTTCAACCGATTGCAAGACCTTTTTTTTTATACGACATAGAATGGCAAACAAGCTGACGACCCACCTGATAGAAAGTGGTAACCGCCACCTATAGACATGAGCAGTGCACTGGACATAACAGTACACACACATACTGTTTCGCCCATGATACCCCCCATGCGTTGCCATTCCTGAGGACTTAGGTGTTATTCCTCCGTACCCTGTAAATTTACGCCATATCGCACCCTTCAAACTGAAACACAGCCATGTAAACTTGAAACAGTTCACGGTAGAAACACGAATGGGACAGAGGTACCCAAGCATACTAAATCGACTCTGTTATGTGCATGGTACTGCTCATGTATATAGGTGACGGTTACCACTTTCCATCAGGTGGGCCGTCAGCTTGTTTGCCATTCTAAGTTGTAATAAAAAAAATGAGGAAAGGCTCTCAATTCGGCTGTAGTATATAATTCCGTTTTGGAAAATTACTTTTTTTTATCTAGTTTCAGGTTGATACTTTTTGTCAAAATCGATTCAGTATGTTAGTTTTTAAAACAAATTAAACTAGTTTTGCCACAATTGAAGTTTTTTGAGTGGAAAGAAATATTAAATTACATTTATTGACTTCACATAAGAATAGATTTTCAATTTCGCTGTACTTTTTTGTATTTGTCATGTAATATTTTGCAAATTTTAGACTAACTTTGATGATTCTTTTTTATTAGCAATTTTTCTGCCTACCCTAATGGAAAATAGACGTGAAAGATATATATGCATGTATGTATTTACATCTACATTTATCCCATACAAATAATTAATTAATTATAATATTATTGCTTTTTTTAAATAAAGGAAAATTTAAATTATTTTAGTATTTAAGTGTATAGATAAACGTAATATATAATACTACGTTAAATTCTCTTATATTAAATAAATAAATAAATTAATTCGAGTACTTTGAATTATTTAAAATCTAAAGATATTACTAACTACTACTATATATGGATTGTGCTCAGAGGAATTGTACAATATGATGCCCACAGCCACTTTCTACCATCGTACGGCTCGCCATCGACAGGGAGTTCATCCTCATGTCCTACAGCCTCAATGAGATGTTTCCTCCCACGAACACTCAGGTTGTGGAATGAACTCCCTGCCGAGGATATCCCAAGACACTACAGCATGGGGTTCTTCAAAAGGGGGTCAAAGAGGTTTCTTCAGGGTCGGCAACGCACGCGTAATACCAGGTGTTCATAGGCTACGGTAACCACTTATGTTTGTTTGCCACCTCAGTGGTATAAAAAAAAGTATGTAATTTACCTCAATAAATAAAGAAAAATATTTTTATTATACTGACGAGAAAATATGGCGTGAAACTGATATTACTATATTTACCTTGGACGTTTCAAAAACCACAACCTTCAATAATCAGCCGAAGCATCAAGCTTGAAATAAATTTCTTAAAAATATGTGACATGGCTTTGGCCAAGAGGGCCTTTTTTTATTCAAATTGTAATCGCAAGCTGACAGCTCTTTTGATGGATAATGATAACCAGGGACGCATTTAGAGGAAGAGGGAACAGGTAGGCCGTGACCACCCCAGAATTGCCTGGTGCCCACCCCAGGATGCAAGCGAAACTTTTAGTTATGCGCGGAGATATGTATTTTTTTTAGTGGGTGATAATGGAATGGTAACCCCACCCACGCTGTCTGTATACACCGGCGGAGAACTAGTAAAGGTTGCCGGATAGATGAGGATGAAGCAGATCAGTTAGCCCATCGTGACGAATTCAACAAGAATTGTTCACAACGGTTTCCAGGGGGAACCACGAGGAGGTCGACCTGATAGGGTATATATAGCAATGGAGTTTCCATTGCTAACAATCCCTTTCCCCTCGTAGCAGGTCAGTTAGCCAATAGTAGTAACCATCGGTTAGACATGAACACCACCATGGACATCAAAGATTAGTCTGTGATGCTCATGGTATAAAAAAGAGATTGTTAGTATCGAAGACTAGCAGTCCCATTGCAAGCAATATTAATTGTCAAGTTAATCTCCACATGGTTTCCCCTAGAAACCATTGTAGTCAATTCTTGGTTATCACGATAAGCCAACTAGCCTGACTTCATCCCATGGACGTATTTGAGGGTGGAGGTATGCACACCCCAGAAATGTCTAGTGCCCATCCCAGGTTGTAACCTAGAAGTTCGCTGTGCACAAAGACATGTCTGAGAACATATGTATTCTCAGACATGTTAAGAGTACAGTGGTACCTCGATATACGAGTGCCCTAATATATCCCGAGAGGGAGACTGTACAAAAGTCGTTTGCTTGGGTACCTCTGTCCCATTCGTGTTTCAACCGTAAAGCAGTTGTGTTTGCATGGCTGTGTTTCGGTTTGAAGTGTGGGATATGGCGTGAATTTACAGGGTACAGAGGAATAACACCCGAGTCCTCAGGAATGGCAACGCATGGGGGTATCATGGGCGAAACAATATACTCTGTTATGTCCATGGTACTGCTCATGTCTATAGGCGACGGTTACCACTTTCCATCAGGTGGGCCGTCAGCTTGTTTGCCATTCTAAGTTGTATAAAAAAAATAAGAGTGTTTTAAGATACGAGCTGCCGAACGACAGATGAGCTTTGAGATGAGAACAAGATTTGAGATACAAGGAATCGCACACTACACCGCTGCACACGACCCCAATATGTAGGGTGAATGTTGGTGTCTAACAGTTTCTCCCACCTCAGACTAACACTTAACAAAAAGAACTGAGCTGGTTTTTTTGGAGTACGGATTAATAACATTTCAATTTATTTCAATGGGGAAAATTGTTTTGAGATACGAGCAATTTGACATACGAACGAAGTTACGGAACGAATTAAACTCGTCTGTCGAGATACCACTATATGTAATCTCAGGCAATTCCATTATTACCCTTAAAAATGCTTGAGTGTTGCCATACTCTGAGGTCTATACTTTTCAAATTATTGAACGCAGACAAAGCCACCGCTTAATACTAGTTTTCTATAAAAGAATTCTAGAAATGACGAAAGAATATTGTGAACGAGTGAAATAGTTCCACGAACATTGACATCCGAACAAAAGTTTGAGATCTTTTCACGGAGGTCGTCGACCCGCGTCCGTTCAGGATGTGAGCAGAGACAAAAAGACCGATGCACAATGCCTCGTCTGTGTGAGCCACATACATGTAACTAATGTGAACTATATGAGTGAACGAGCTATAATGTTGCCAGATGCAACTATTTAATTCTCCCTAAACATCAAATGTCATTTTTCCAGAATGATACTTTTACCTAATCGCCAAGTTTCGTCAGTTCTCTACTATATTTTTTTTTATAAAAAAAACGCTAATCTAAGCGATAGAAAGAACATCAACTGTACACTGCCCTTGATATTATTTCACTGCTTTCAAAGATATACAACTATGGTTTACAAATACCGAAACTCTTAAACGAATTACCCAGAATTCACCACGGCGATTTCAATTTGTTTTATAAAAATATCACCATAAGTATTCCATTTCTCTGATAGAATGTTTTACCTATAATTGTGGTAAAATTTCAATCTGGCAACACTGACCAGCGGCAACGCAATGGAACTGTCGAAACCGCAAACTGTCAACGATATGGTGAATGGAGTAGCGAGCCATTCCCAACGGCCTATCGCTTAATTATTTTTTTAAGGTCTCATACTATAATCGTATAAAGAAACCCTTTGTCAACGATTCCGTGAATGATGAAATTACAAGCGAACCGTTCCTAATGACCTACTGCTGATAACTATTTTTCTAGGGTTCCGTACTTATAATCATACAGAGTCCTTACTTAACCTTTTAATGTTTTGCTTAAAGTAATAATTAAAAACTTACTAATTGACCTGACTTTATAGACACTCATTTTTTTTTAATGGGTGATAATGGAATGGTAGCCCCGCCTGCGCTATCGGTATACACCGGCGGGGCACCAGTGAAGGATGATAGGTGAGGATGAAGCAGGTCAGTTAGCTCATTGTGACGAATTCAACAAGAATTGTTCACGATGGTTTCCAGGGGGAACCACGTGGAGGTCGACCTGATAGGGTATATTGTTAGCAATGGGGCTACCAAACTCTATTGGTAACAATCCGTTTCCCCCCGGACACTCATTGTTACACAGTTTCTTTCATACATACACTTACATTACTTGCACTCTAACTTTTATAATTAAAATCCTTTATTGGCTGTATTTATAAGAGACTTAGCATGTAAGTTGTGTTTTTAAGAGCTGTCAATTTTTTTATTAAATAAATAAATAAATGAAACAATTACCAATTACCCTTTGTTTTCCGACGACGGTTATTTGGCATCAGGTGGACAGTCAAATTTGCCATTCCATTGTTAATTTGTTGTTTTTTCTAATTTATCTACCTCCCTGCCGAGGTTTTCCCAAGAGACTACAGCATGGGGTTCTTCAAAAGGGGGGTAGAGGTTTCTTCAGGGTCGGCAACGCGCGCGTAATACCTCTGGTATTGCAGGTGTTCATAGGCTACGGTAACCACTTACCAACAGGTGGGCCGTATACTTGTTTGCCACCTCAGTGGTATAAAAAAATTCATTATTTTATTTATTTATTATTTTGATTTGATTTTATGTATGTTTGTTTGTAATTGGTAAACTCAAAAACTACTCAACTATTCTTTCATTTATAGAAATTTACATTATCAGCGATTATCATAAGCTGTATATTATTGTTTGTATCTGTAATAAGTTTACTATTGTAATCATTTGGAGGAAACAATAAAAAGTATCTATCTATATTTATTTATTTATTCATTAGTACAAATATGTGTACATGGCGGACTTAATGCTAAAAGCATTCTCTCCCGGTCAACCATAGGGAAGTGTCAGAATACTCGAATGCGGTACTACTAATTATTGATATACATACATACTAAAATTACATATATAAACGAATAAATATATATGAATAAAAAATATACTTACACATATATTATATATACTATATTATACACGAATTTGGAAATAATATAAAGCACTTACTGCTCGGATAAAGATAAAAAGTGAGCGTGAACGCTTTTTTTGAAAGACTTTTTTTTCTATATATTATCATAAAAATTAGAAACTCCTACGAATGTCAAAATAAGCAAACTAAAATATCAAAAATTCTCCCATAAAGCTTATTAACGACCGGCCGATGCAAACTCTTTAAACATTATTATAATTTTTTATATACATTTCCTCTTAGAATGTTCTTATTATTTGTAATTTCAATTTTATATTTTTTGACATATATATCATATTGTTCTGTTCCTTGCTTGCTGTTTAATCCGTTTATTTCGCTACTAAATTCCGTGTCTACATCATTTCATCACCTCATCACAGTCCACCGCTCCGTAATAAAGCTAATATAAAATACTAATTTATATTTCCAACTATTTACCCGTGCAAAGCCAGAGCGGATCGTTAGTACATCTGTAATTCAATTGTTAACAAAAATAAATTATAATTAAGTATATTATTAAAAAAAAATAACTCATACACGTTATCGTATAATTTTTTTATGCAATTTAAAACCAACTCTTATGAGAAACATCAAGTAACATACACACAAAAATATACAGTCGTATTAGTACCTCTTATATTTGAAATCGGTTCAATGTACATCCCTCATACAAAGTCGTACATCTTAAACGAAGTTGGCACCCACTATCTGGTAGCAATCATTAAATTTTCATTTTAGTGCATTCTGATACGACCGATTAAAGGGGCATTATGAAGGCAACTAAGATATCGCTAAGTGGCACTTATATTAAGTAAACGGCACTTAGACGCAATTGGGCGCACTTAACATCGAAATTAAAGTGAAACTCCTTGATTCCAGTTAAAACTATTAATTAACTATGATAAATAGCTCGGCATAGTGTGTCGTATATTAATTAATTTAAATTGATAAAGGATTATAATTTAAAGCTATTTTTTTATACAACTTAGAATGGCAAACAAGCTGACAGCCCACCTGATGGAAAGTGATAACCGTCACCTATAGACATGAGCAGTACTAAGAACATAACAGAGTATACTGTTTCGCCCATGATACCCCTATACGTTGCCATTCCTGAGGACTCAGATGTTATTCCTCTGTACCCTGTAAATTCACGCCATATCCCACCCTTCAAACCAAAACACAGCCATGCAAACACAACTGCTTCACAATACGTTATATTTAAGAAAATTGTATGAATATCTCAA
This sequence comes from Galleria mellonella, assembly GCF_026898425.1. NCBI lineage: Eukaryota > Metazoa > Arthropoda > Insecta > Lepidoptera > Pyralidae > Galleria > Galleria mellonella. The sequence goes on along the minus strand of NW_026442037.1, from coordinate 3,147,130 downwards.
TACATTTGGCTACAAACATCACTGGATAGTCAGATAAGAGCGCAAAATATGGTCATAAAGATCCCTTTTTTCAGTGCCATTTTTTATTAACCTCTGAGTATATATCTTATTTTTTTATATGTCAATAGTCTATTCATGACATTTTGTTTTATATATTTATCCTTACCTGCAGTTTATAGTTGATCAAACTTTAGCAGTAACAATTTTACTAAATTTACATAAAATGTTAACTCTGTAATCTTATATCATAGTGGTAAATATGAAAACAATGTTAAATAAAATTTTAAAACTAAATGTCAGTATATATATATATATATATATATATATATATATATATATATATATATATATATATATATATATATATATGTCATAGAGAATTCGGGAATCTATAAATATATAATTATAAAATGTTCAACACTTTTATGCACTGTAAAAGAAGGTTATAAAAATCCCTGCGCTCGTAACGTGATCCAAGTGAGCTTGTATAGCATTCCGTAAATGTTACTACTTTAATTAAAAATACATAAATTGATATAGAAAACTGGCATACCTTAAAGTAGGTGGGACACCGTGGGATTTTTTAACAAGATTGTCTGTAAACCATACGTCTCAGATGATTTTTTTAATGGGTCAAAATGAAATAGTGGCCTGCACTATTTTTTTAATGGATGATAATGGAATGATAACCCTAAGGCTGTGCTAGCGGTTATTTTAGTTAGTTATTAGTTAGTTTTTGCGTGAAACAGTAACAAAATCATTAATGTATCTATCGTTACAAACTTTGGCATTTACAATATTAATAGATTTAAGTTAATAGGATATACGGTTTACTTGATCACGCTCCATACAAGCACAGGGCTCCAACAACTTTTTTACATATTTTTGACAATTTATGATGATCATCATCATGTCCACTGCTGAATATAAGCATCCACCTTTGGAGGTTTTCCCAATAGTTTCAACGCTTGACAGGCGGGTTGACAACCGCAATAAGGCTTTAGAGATGTTTTAAGAGGGACGCTGCTGCCCATCCCTTGCCCTCCTTCAGTCGCCTCTTACGACACGAACGGGGAAGGAAGGGGTGGCCCATTCTATGCCGGGACCACACGGCCAATGACATATATGACGAACATATAAATCAATTGTTGTATTAGTTTATTTAATATTCGAAGGAAGCAAGGTTGACTCGACCAACATATTTTGCAATTTGTTTTGTTGGCCGTATTGTCTATTACCAAAGAGTTTAAAAGAAATTTCAATTTAAAAAAAAAAATTTGAAAGTATACATTCTGTAGAAGCGGTAAAGCAGTATGGACAGTTACTTTTAATAGACAAAATGCTATAAAATGGAATGTCCTCGCCCATAAAGGCCCATTCTCGAATTTTTGAGACTCGTAAAAACATTGATGCCCGCGTATGTTTTGTACTAATAAGATTTTATTGTCTTTTGGACACATCAAACTGATTCTTTTACCATACTTTATTTATTTAAAAGTAATTTATAGCTTAGATTATATAGATAGAGTGTCACCATACAAATACTTCGAGAAAAACGGGTCAACTTTTTCATACAATTTTGCGTGATAAATAGTTATTAATGTTTCCTTTATAACTTCTATTTTGATTTTGTTTTATAATTTTTGCATATTTTTAATGCGTAAATACTCATTTTATTTATTAAATAATTAAATATAGAGTCAATATGTGGGGTAGTATCTATTTTTGATAGAAGTCCTATTCTATGCCGGGACTATACGGCAATATATTCCATTGTTCAATTATTATAGAAAATTGACAGATAATACCAACGTTACCATATTTAAGTAAATTTTAATGAGAACACTTCATTTGGACAATCGAGTCTTTAAAACTTTACCATCTCCACCTGTTTTCTTTACTCCTTCTACCTTTATTTAGAAAACAATATATTCCATTACATAAAAGCTATAGTTATCAATTATTACATAGAAAATCGTAACACAACGTTCATACGATGCATTTCTGATCATGTCTTCTGATACCTTTACCTATTCTAGAAAATATATTTACTACTAACTTTTACCTGCGACTTCATCCATGTGTGATAAGTTCACTAGCCAAGATAAAAATTAGCCTATCTGCTTCTCCAACCTTTATCCATGCGCGTTTACCAATAAAAATTAGCCTGCTTCTCCAACTCATATCCATGCGCATGTACCAATTAAAATATGCCTATTTTCTTCTCCAACCAATATCCATGCGCGTGTGCCAATAAAAATTTGCTTATCTTCTTCTCCAACCTCCACCATATTCATGCACGTGTATCAAATAAAAATTTGCCTATTTTCTTTTCCAACTCATATCCATGCACGTGTATCAAATTTCATAGTGATTGATTAAGCTGTTAAGAAGCTAAGAGGTAACAAACAAACTCACTTTCACATTTATAATATTAGTAAGGATTACACAGGGTGAAGTCGAAGCCATTAGCATGCTTTCTAGTCAGTATTTTGCTATTAAAATTAAACATTTTTTGCAAAGAATCATGTCTCGAAAAAATGCAATTTTTTTTACACCACGAAGGTGGCAAACAAACATCTGTTGGTAAACGATAACTTTTACTTATGTACGCCTGCAATCCTAGGAGTATCACGTACGCGTTGCCAACTCTAAAGAACTTTAATACACAATACCATAAAGTCTTCGTTTTGTTTCCATATTATCTAGATTTTGTATAAATCAGACATCACATTTATATCACCTCATAGAAATATTTAGTGACAAGCCAATGTGCCGCCCGCATACCGTTTTATTGCCTTAATTGCCTATTGGGCGGATGTTTAGACGTTAAATACAGAAACACAGCCTGTTTCGGACATAAATTTAATGTTTGAATAGATTACATTATCTGCGTTTGAGAGTACATTTGCATAACTGCCGACTAGTATAATACAAACAAATACGTTTTAATCCGCAAAAAGCTACATCAATCGTAAAGTTTGTGTGCTCACGACTGAAGTTGTTTTTCAACGGATTTCAAAAAAGAAGGAGATTTTCAATTCAACTTTTTTTTTCATATTTTCACCTTATAACTCCGTCATTTATACATTGATTTGAAATATTGAAAAACCTCCCTTTCATGGAAAACGTTTAAAAATACCAACATTAAATATGACTGGCCCGGCCAGCGGCTCGTGTCTATATAATAGCGCGTCGAAAGCCGTACTTTGCCTTATAGCACTTTATCATGTTTGTATTGTCTAATTACAAAAAAGCTGTAAACGTTATTTATAAGAGCATTCTGTAATAGGTAGATATATTTAGTATCAGCATTGCACCCGTGCGAAGCCGGGGCGGGTCGCTAGTACATAATAATAATAACAGCAACATACCTATTTAATATGAGCACTGCAAAAAAGCGTATGCAGAGTAAGACAAAAAATATTTCTGAGCTTGCTCACACTTCCGTGTTTTGCTGATAATGCTGTCTCGTTCTAATTATTACTGTCAATGCGTGTCGTATTTATTGGGAACGCAAGTACTATCCTAGGTGTATGAGATATGACAAACCAAGGATGAGGCACGAGTTTCACCGATTATTCAAACCCACAAACATCTGTCGCCGATCGTCTATTTGCATGGCTGACGGCTTTGCATAAATCCCAAAGCCCGACAAGGATAATTGTATGCCTTGTATGCCATACAAGCCTATGTTGGCACGCTATTATTTGCATGATCCGTCGCGTTGTTTGTTTTGTAACCTGCAAATGTAGTCGCGAGGAATAATGAACGTTCTTCTCTGTGAAAAAACCGCGACTTTTGTCGTATCAAAAATATTATGAGACAAACAGGGAAGTCAACACAGGAAGAATTATCCAAACACTTTTATCGCCATTTACATCATTGTTGAAAATTGCAACCTTTGTAGTTTATTTTAATAGACATATTCTTTTATTTTATGAGTCACTGTTCTTCTTTTTTTTTTTTTTGTCATTGCATAATTTTCTATCAAATATACGGAAACAATTTACTATTAAAAAACATTTATTTATTATTTACCATAAAAGTGGGAAATCCATTATACTCCCCAACAATCATCAAGCTCAACCGTTATGTTCAATTATAACAAAATTAATATGTTTTCTACCCATGTACTCCAACCAAAATATAGAATCTACTCCCACTAACAATATTTCCGAACAAATACAATATTGAAATTAGAGGTAGGTTATATCGTCATAGTCGTAGAATACTGACGGATCTGACAAAGATTACATATAAAGATCCGTCAGTATTCTACGACTATGACGATACATAGCAATATCTAAATATTTTAATTACAATATCTATAACTAAGAAATACCGAAACAATATACTCTGTTATGTCCATGATACTGCTCATGTCTATAGGCGACGGTTACCACTTACCATCCAGTTTCTTTGCCATTCTAAATTGCATTAAAGAAAGAAAATAAGTATATATTGGCCCAGTATAGATATATTAAATATTCATTACCCAATATATATATATATATGACGATATAGATATTGGAGCTGTATCGATATTAGCCATGCCTAATTGAAATCTTCAAGAAGAGCATACTCCTTCTTAAAAGGCTGGCAACACACATGCAATTTCTCTAATATTGCGAGTGCCTATGGGTGGCGGTAATCTTTATTACCAAAAATTAATTTGTTAATTAATTGTTATTCTTTTTGAAAAAAAAACCAATTAATTTTGCTGGTAATAGGAGCCGCCTCAGCTGTTGCTATATATGTACAGCTCCAGCCAGAAGTAGAATTTACATTTTCAATAAAACCCAAACAAAATTCCTATACTACTATCGATGGAGATAAGAAATTATAACTACATTTTTGTGTAAAGTATACCCTAAATATTGCCTACAAGACTTTCTCCTGATCTTCGCTGAGCTTTCTACTACTCGATTTCACATTTCAGAACGGTTGCAAGTGAAGAACAATGCTGCACTTGTATAGAACGACTATAACGTGCTAACTTTATTAATAAACATGTGTATTTACATGTATGTAAAAGGAAACAAAGACTTCATAGTGTATCTCTAAATAATGGCCAATTAGTGTGCTGTGTTTTTTTTTTTGATGGGTGAAAATGGTATGGTAACCCCGCCTACGCTAACGGGATACGCTGGCGGAGCACCAGTGAAGAGTGATAGATGAGAATGTAAACAGACCAGTTAGCCCATCATGATGAATTCATCAGGAATTAACCATGATAGTTTCCAGGGAGAATCGCGAGGAGGACGACCTGGTTGGATATATTGCTAGCAATGGGATTCTCAGTCTCCATCACTAACAATCCCTTTCCCCCCAGTGTGCTGTGTTTGGTGTGTCTGTATGGTGACGAAGTGAAAAAAGTCTTAAACTTTATGTCTCGAAAATGGTCGCCCTTTATGGCATCTTAGGATAGGATAAAATTCTAAAACCGATAACTAAAGTAGATAGATATAGATAGATGCTCTTTATTGTTTCCTCCAAAAGATTACAACAGTAAACTTATTATAAATATAAACAATTATAAGAAATAATCACAATGAGAAAACAATGGGCGACCTTATCGCTAAAAGCGATCTCTTCCAGGAAACCTTTGGATGGAGAGGAGTAATTATAAACAGTTTGATCGAAGGCACGAAAGTAATGACTTGGTATATGTACATAGAAAAACAGGGATTTCGATTGTGACAAGTATTTTATGACCGTGTGGTCCCAGAATAGAATAGGCCACCCCTTCCTTTCCCGTGGGTGTCGTAAGAGGCGACTAAGGGAGGAAGGCGAGGGATGGGCAGCAGCGTCCCTCTTAAAACAACTCTGAAGCCTAACTGCGGTTTCCAAACGTGGTAATTACTGGCAAAACCCCCCAAGGGGGAGGCTTATGTTCAGTAGTGGACAGTTAAGGGCTGATATGATGATGATGATGATGAAATATTATATGAGATCCGGAAATAAATAGTAAATCATTTTTGAAGTCGATAGAAAAAATTCGTAACGCACAATGATGGTTTACTTTTATGACAATACTAAGTGTTTCCCGTGGCTTTTCCCACGAGCATCAGCATACAAAGTATGTGTTAAATCATAATATAACCTAACTGCGTACCAAATTTCATAAAAATCCGTTATACAGTTTAAATGCGATTGAATAATTTTATAAACATCATTATAAAAATTTCATTATATTAAAAAAGTAAAAAATCTTGGCATTATCTTTGACAGTACTTTATCGTGGTCTCCGCAAATTTCAGAGGTTAGCAAAAAAATTTTTGCTGTTACTAGCGCCTTGAATAGATTACGCAATTTCCTTCCTGTTACCACCAAAATTGCGCTTGCACACTCCTTACTCCTGCCCATTCTTGACTATGCCGACTCCTGTTATTTAGACCTTACTGAAGAGCAATTAAACAAGCTTGAGCGTCTTCAAAATTTATGTATTCGCTTCATATTTGGTCTTCGCAAGTATGATCACATTTCTCAATTTCGTACTCAACTCAAGTGGCTCCCTATCCGTTTTCGTCGTAATTTACATATCCTATCTCTCCTTTACGCGATTCTTTTTAACCCCATTGTTCCTGATTATCTTAAAGACCGATTTGTGTTTCTTAGTGAGGCCAATGGCCAAACTTCACGCAGTGTCAATAATCTCCGTCTCAAATTTCCAACTCACTCCACTTCCTTTTATTCCAATTCCTTTACTGTACAGGCAGTTCGCCTGTGGAACTCACTACCTACCTCTATTCGGTGCGCTCAATCTCTCGCTAGTTTCAAAACCTCTGTTAAAGCCCATTATCTCTCCCTTTAAGTAACTATTTTTTCCCATGTTCTATCTTCATCTTCCAGTGTCACTCTCTCCTGTTGTATGTGTACTTTTAAGTTTGTGTATGTTTATGTATGTATTTGTTTATGTATATATATATGTATATACATGTATATGTATATATCTTTGTATATATTTGTTTATATATAATTAGTACTAATATAATAGTGCGCCACCTACCCTTTATTTTTCTTTGTTTTCTCAATGTTCTCTACCCAAAGGTTGTCTGGAAGTGATTGCTTAGCGATAAGACCGCCTTTTGTATCATTTCTTATTACAGTTAAATGTGTTTACTATTCTATAAATGGTGCAATAAAGTGTACATAAAATAAAATACATAAAATAAATTTTCATATTTTTTTAGCAACTTAAAATGGCAAACAAGCTGACGGCCCACCTGATTAAAAGTGGTAACCGTCACCTATAGATATGAGCAGTACCATAGACGTTTTAGTACTAGATATAACTTGTAGTTTCGCCCGCTTGAATTCTACTCGTATATTTGCAGTTAGGATATAACCTATTCGTGTACCAAATTTGCTTCAGTTATTGAGTAAAAGAATAACAAACATTCATACATACATTCCTATAAACTTTCACGTTTATAACAATAGAAGTGAGCACGAGTCACAAAACATGCGTGGACGAAATAGCAGTCGGAAACTGAGGTCTAAATGGAAAATTATAGAACTTCTGGTAATAATAGTGGTGACCAATCTTCGAGTGTTAACAGTCACAAACATATACTGGTAGAGGAATTAAACAAAACAATACCAAATAAATTCTTGAGATAAACCAAGACACAATTCACCAGAGGGAAACTGTACAAAAGTCGATTGCTTGGGCACCTCTGTCCCATTCATGTTTCTACTATGAAACAGTTATGTTTGCTTATCTGTGTTTCGATTTTAAGGGTGGGATATGGCAGTAAAACAGAGCACAGAGGAATAATACCCGAGTCCTCAGAAATGGCAACGCATAGGGAGTATCATGAGCGAAACAATATACTCTGTTATATCTATGGTACTGCTCATGTCTATAGGCGACGGTTACCACTTTCCATCAGGTGGGCCGACAGCTTGTTTGCCATTCTAAGTTGCATAAAAAAAAATAAACACATAACTAAAACATACAATCTAGCTAGCTAGCTAGCTAGTACCTACACGCAATCAAACATAAATTTAAATATATTACATATTCCAATACAACTGTCATACGATAATTTAAAATTACAAACAATAATTTAAAATTATTATTAGAATTATATGATGTACATAAAATGCACCAAACATACATTCGCCGAGCACTGCACTGCTAGTAAAATTCAAAGTCATGACTGCCGAGAGAAATATGGCAAATAGACATACATTTATGTATGGCACTGAGCACCAATCAACTGGGACGTTTCGATTAAAATCCATTCGAATCATTCATTACTCTATCTGTTATTTATCCGTTATGTATGATATTGAACATAGTTGTTGACTCATTTAAATATGACCCCAATTACTTTGTATCTAGGAATTTATAATAAACAGTAATTTTTTTTTACATAACACATGATTTCTAACTTTATCGGGTTGACTGGAAGAGATCTCTGTCAGAGATAACAGTCCACTCTTGCTTACAATATTTATAAATGCATTAACAATGTAATTTACAAATGGAATAAATATATATAATGATATTCCAACCGCAATTGGATGTATTTGCCTCCAACTTGCTGGAGTTTCGTCGAGTGACCACAGAGTATTTGCATTCAAACGTTTTTTTGTTTCAGTTGAGTATTTTTGTATTATTTTTTGTTTAATATTTTTGTGTAACCTTTTTGTATGTTATTATACTCATGCTTTCCTGGGTGAGCGTATTGGAAGACTGTAAGGCTCACCCAGTGGATGTAATAAATAAATAAATAAATAAATATAATATAATATACTAGCGGCCCGTCCCGGCTTCGCACGGGTGGACATTTTTACAACATTTTAAAAAGTGGTTATTGTGACATAACAATAATTGGGCATAGTATCACTAAGTTTTTTGTAGTTATTGATATTTTCTTCAATATTGTAGAGCATACTTTTGTTCTATAAAATATATAAATAAATTAAATATTAAAATAATTAAATTATTTATTAATTAATTAAAATATTAAAATAACTAAATAAAATAAAGCAAATATATATTTCATTTCATTTCATTTCATTTCTATCACCAATAGTTTCAGTAGCGCACACGACGAAAGATATTTTATAGCATTTTTTTACATCTTGAGTTACTTTACTAAAGTTTCAGTAAGGATCCCTAATCTTTTCTAGCAATAAATATAGCCACCATAGAAAGCTATATTCACCCTAAGCTTTCTAATGGTGGAAGAATTTTTGAAATCGACAAAGTAGTTTTTGAGTTTATTCATTACAAACATGCATACACACAAAATACAAATCTTTCCTCTTTATAATTTATATATATATATATATATATATATATATATATATATATATCTATATATATATATATATATAACATTGTGACTTTAATATAATTTTTTTTTTATCTACAGAAAAAGACTTCAATATTTATATAATTAGTGTAAGGCCAATACGATAGTGAAAACGGTCAATTAAGAAAGAATCATTGAATTCTATTCAGAATTGATGGAAATTACGTGGTACGGGAAGCAAAATAATACAGTTGAGTAGACAAGACTCTTTTTTTCAATCGGTTAAAATCAATATTACAGCTACTAGACTTACTATAAATCAACAGCTATCAGATTGAGTACCTGTAAATATAAAAAAACGTTAATTATTATTTTTTGTCTATAATGCAATAAAGAGTTAAATTAATTAATTAAAATTAATAAATTATTGAAAGCACATCTTTATTATACGTTATCGTGAAATAAATTATTTACATTTATATTATATTTAAATTAATTATAAAATATGCATTCATTTAATATTTATTATTATATATGAAGCTGAAACTACAGACATGCTTTTAAAATAGTGTTCTATCAGTGAAAATAAATATTTTCACAAAAAAAAACATAGACCGTGCTAGTATGAGAAACTAATTGTATTTGTTTTTATGTTTGTTACTTCTTAACTCTATATATTTTATTATATTTACAGATTAATCCCATAGAAAATTTTATCAAAACCGTTTTGATAGTTCAGTTTTTAAATAAAAATAACTGGGTTTGGTGCAACTGTTGTCGGTATTTTCATGGAACACAATCTTAAGTTATTTGTCGTCTTTCGACCTATGTGAGTACCCTTAGTTCCTTATACGAACAAAGCCGCGGGCACAGCTAGTCGAGAATAATACTTATGTCAATCCAACAATAATTATATGCGAAGTGTTCGAGCGCCATTTTCGGAAATTCCAATTATGGGGGCCAGTCGAAAGTCGATTTCACAACACGCCATTGGGCATTGTTCGCGCCGGCTGATGTATGGTCTCCCAGAGCATTTACTATTTCTCACATTATAAATCTCTGTACCAACTAATCGTTGCTAGTAATTGCTGGGTCCAACCGAACAATTACAGTTTTCACAGAAAGAAAGAAAAATTAATAGATATGATTTCAACATTTCTTTGCTTCTTTATCTGCCTATATTAAACTATAAAATGACAAAGGGTCTTAAAAACTATTAATTAAAATTAACAAAAAAAAAAACGAAATAAATAAAAAACAACATATTACAATTTAATATTTAAAAATATAGTTACTCTTAATAAAATCTGATGAATCCCCTATTTTAATTGAACAAAAGTTATTTTGAATATCTATTTTGATTTATCTCACTTTATGATTAATTTATTTTTAATTCAAAATATTATAAAAAGAAAAAAAAAAACAAAATATAAACCATCTTTTGTTAAATAGACTTGCTTACTTTTTTGCTGCCGTTTATTAAGAAATTCCTATATGATGTGTTTGAAAATCTTTAACAATATACCTACGGATATAAAGGAACTTCCATTAAATAAATTTAAAATTGTGTTACGTAAATGGTTACTTAGCAAAAGCTTTCACTCTGTTGACGAATTTTTCAAGAAAGAATAGATAAATATCTAATATAGTTGTCGATGCATAAATTAAATTAATCAATTCCTATCAAAATGGGACATTTGCATGCTATTCTGTAATGGCTAAATAGGCACGAAACTTTATGTAATACAAGACCACTGATACCTACCCCATTTAAAGCAAATAAATTTATTATTATTACAAGCACTTTTAAATCGTCACTTTTTATGCTTAGGCTATCTTTTTTTGTTTCGGTATGAACTGTGGAATATAGCGTGAATTTACAGGGTACAGAGGAATAACACCTGAGTCCTCAGAAATTACAACGCATGGGGGGTAATATCAGCTGGACTAATAGTCGCCGATGGACGGGTAACCACCCCTGAAATATAGTAATTGGTTTAGTAAATATATAATTTCTTTTTCAAATATAATCCATATTGTGTTGGTACAAAATTTAAAAATTGAAACTAAAACTTATATATTAGTAGGGACAAAATAATTTCCTTTGTGTCATCTAATCGAAGGTTCCTTTTATACATAACAAGGTGAATCCAAACTCTTAGTATTATCATCTTACGGAGAAAACGATCCAGTGACGATGTCATCCGTCGGTGAGTTGCCTTTACATTGGACAGGTAATGCAGAGTTTACAATGCCCGATTTTCTAACGTCAACCGACTTCAAAAGAGAAGGCGGTTGTCAATGCGCTTGTATTTTTTACGAGTATATTTGTTACCATAACCGCCATATCAGCCGTTCATTGTACATTTCTTCGCATAGGCTGATGGGCCTCATCCTTGGAGAATTTTGCCAGTAGTTGCCATGCTTGGCAGGCGGATTAGCAACCGCAGTTAAGCTTTGGTGTCATTTTAAGAAGGACGCCGCTGCCCATCCCTGAACCATTAAATTACCTTAGTCGCCTCTTACGATACCCACGGGAAAGAAAGAGGTGGTCCATTCTATGGGAGTTACACGGCTACAAACATGTTTGTTACTTCATAACTCCTTCATTTATTAAACACTGATTTGGAGAATTCTTAAACAAAAATAATTCAAGATTATATCCCACAAAAACGACTTCAATTGTTGACAAAACCAGTTATTTTGATCTCAAAACTAAAATACTAAACTGATTTTGATAAAACTTCTATAGGACCAATCTATAAATGTAACCTTTCAGATAAAAAAAGAATTTTCCAAATCGATTTACAACTGACGGAGTTATGAGGTAACTAACATAAAAAAAAGTACAACCAATTTAAAAACTTGCTTGTTTTTGGAGTCGCTTGCAATTGTAACTACGTATTATGTTCTTCTTTTAATTTAAGAGTTTCCTCTTGTCGGTGCAACTAATTCATGCATCTTCCTCCAGCCAGCTCTATCCCAGGCCATATCCTTTATCTCCCTATACGACATAACGCCTAGTGTTTCCTTTATCTGTCCCATGTAGTTAATCCTCGGTCTTCTTCTTCCTCTTTTGCCCTCTATTTTTCCTTCTACTATGCTCTTAAACGTATTATGTATGTAATACAAATAATGAAATAACTCACACATTCACACGACAGAAATCGACCCGTGTACTATCCCCTTAATATTGTTTAGAAGCCCGTCAATTTACAAGCACCATTGAAGTACATTTACCGAGATAGTGAAGCCGTACCCTTAAAAGGTCCTCGATGCGACGCAATTTGACATTTATGAACACCATAAACAGTTGTTTTTGCAATAACATAAAACCATTTTGGGCAAACATGCGCGTGCACTCACGTTTGCTGAATGAATTACGATTATGACGTGCGTAAATAGATTGTTTGTTATTGGACTTAAAGCGGGTTTTTCTGCAAATAAAAAAGTTAAAGGTAAAGAACAACTATACTTTCCATGTTAAAATATAAGAATAAACATGTTCTGGAGGGGTAAAATGGATTGTTAGCAGTGGAGTTTGACAGCCCCATTGCTAGCAATATATCAGGTCGACCTCGACGCGGTTCCCCCTGGAAACTACCGTGGTTAATTCCTGATGAATTCATCATGATGTGCTAACTGGCCTGTTTTCATTCTCATCTATCACCCTTCACTGGTGCTCCGCCAGCATATCCCGTTAGCGCAAGCGGGGTCACCATACCATTTTCACCCATCAAAAAAAAATAGTAGTGCAAGTGATCCCACTTATGAAGTAGAATTCTAAATTACCAGAGGGAGATTTTGTACAAAAGTAGATTGCTTGGGTACCTCTGTCCCATTCGTGTTTCAACCGTAAAGCAGTTGTGTTTGCATAGCTGTGTTTCGATTTGAAAGGTGGGATATAGCGTGAATATACTGGGCACAGAGGAATAACATCTGAGTCCTCAGGAATGGCAACGCATGGGGTGTATCATGGGCTAAACAGTATACTCTGTTATGTCCATGGTACTGCTCATGTTTATAGGCGATGGTTACCACTTTCCATGAGGTGGGCCGTTAGCTTGCTTGCCATTCTAAGTTATATAAAAAAAAAAGTGCCAGCGAACACCAGTATCAACAGAAACACCTAATTACGCATTTTTTTTAATGGTTGATAATGGAGTGGTAACCCCGCCCGCGCTAACGATATACACTGGCGGAGCACCAGTGACGGATGATAGATGAGAAAGAAAAAGGCAGGTTAGTTAGCCCATCTTGATTAATACATAATGAATAGTGATTAACACTTGGAACTCAGCACAATGGTTTCCAGGGGGGAGGGCACGGGGAGGTCGACCTGGTTCGGTATATTGCTAGCAATGGGATTCTTAGTCTTCATTACTAATAATCCCTCCCCCCCCCCTAATTATGCATTAGTTACATTGTAGTCACCTAATCTGCTTAAAGAGCTTATAAAACTTAGTTCCTCCCACAGTACCTACCTACGTACAGTCCACCACATATTTCACTACACGGGATCGTTATTCTAAACTTTCCAACATTGCTCAACTTGCCTGACATTTCTGTGCTTAAAGTTATTTAAGTTAGTTCACTTACAATAAGTATACCTCTGCAGGTAAAATTATTGTTCGTAACTTTGTTTTCATAATCAAGCTAATCCTTCCTTATTAGGGGGGGAGGAGGGATTCTTAATAATGGGGTCGCTAGTCCCCATTGCTAATATTATACCTGTCAAATTAACCTGTGGAGTGTACTCTCTCTAAAAACTTCTATAAAGTAATTTCCAGTGTGGGCCAATAGACCTGCCTGGTTTAATAGCAATTGCTAGTAATATACCCTATCAGGCCGACCTCCACGCGGTTCCCCCTGGAAACCATAGTGGTTAATTCTTGTTCAACTGTTCACTATGAGCCAACGGACCTACCTTCGTCCTTATTTGTTATCTATCACAGGTGCCCCGTCAGCATATACCGATAGCGCAGGTGGGGTTACCATTCCATCTTCACCCATTAATAAAAACATACCTGCCTGGGGTAGAACCGATTGTTAGTATACCATTCCATTTAGGTGAGGATGAAAAACATAGCGACAGAAAACAAAGTTATAAAAAAAGAAATAGCTCCATTAGGGGGAAAGGCATTGATAGTAATGGGGTCTAATAGCCCCATTACTATCAATGCCTTTCGACCTGACAGGGTATATTGACAGCAGTGGGGACTAACCTCCCCATTACTAACAATCCCTTCCCCCTAAGCCGAATGGTTAATACTAAGCTTCGAGTTTTTTTAACCCATTAATAAGTTTGTTAACCAACTACTATGAAATTTAGTATGTTATATGTACTGTATGGAATGGAGATGACTCATACAAAAAAATGGCTGACGGACGACATATTACATTTTAATTATTATTTTTATTATTTTAATTAATGTATATTATTTTTAAATTAATTATTTTTGTGTGCCCAAACATCAGAACAATGGTATTAGTTGATACTATTGTCACGTTGTGCGTGGGATTGATTAATGGTTACTCTAGCTAGCTGACTAGTTATTTAGGGTTCCGTATCAAATTACAAAATGGATTTATTTATAAAAGCTATGTAGGCGACTGTATAGAGGGAGACTTTGTACAAAAGTCGATTGCTTGGGTACCCCTGTCCCATTCGTGTTTCTACCGTGAAGCAGTTGTGTTTGCATGGCTGTGTTTCGGTTTGAAGGGTGGGATATGGCAGTGAATTTATAGGGTACAGAGGAATAACACCTGAGTCCTCAGGAATGGTAATGCATGGAGGGTATCATGGGCGAAACAGTATACTCTGTTATGTTTTTTTTATACTACTTAGAATGGCAAACAAGCTGACGATTCACCTGATGGAAAGTGGTAACTCTGTTATGTCCACGGTACTGCTCATGCCTATAGGCGACGGTTACCACTTTCCATCAGGTGGACCGTCAGCTTGTTTGCCATTCTAAGTTGTATAAAAAAAAAACTTGAAGTGTTAATGTGCTTTCTATCAATACCACTGGATTGAATTCCATACATTTAATAGCAAATTTCGAGTTATCATCACAATAAAGAATGATTACTAATAACAACGCCTTCGATTGTCGATAGACGGTCCTGTTAGATCCGAAATGATGATTGCCCGTGACGAATCTTTGATAAAAATGATTCGACAAGATATCTGAATGCAATATAAGACAAAAACAAATCGTGAATAGTTGATTTTGTAATTAAATCTATTTTACACGCCAATTATGTAATTTCTATTTATATTTTTAATTCGAGTAACGTTATATCTTCAAACTCCTAAAAGATCAAATTAATTGGTGATCCATAGAAAAACTGGCTGAAAACGAAGCCCGTCCGTTTCGTAAAATTTTTTCAATGACACAATCTCTATCAAATTATAATTTTGTTTCTACATTCAATTATAGTGTAAGCTGCTAGACAGAGTCTAGAATAGTCTAGAATTTCCTCCAAAATTATACCAAAATGGCGCTGGAATGAGCTCCCTGCAGAGGTTTTCCAAAAAGACTACAGCATGGGGTTCTTCAAAAGGGGGGTAAAGAGGTTTTTTCAGGGTCGGCAACGCATGCGTAATACCTCTGGTATTGCAGGTGTTCGTAGGCTACGGTAACCACTTACCATCAGGTGGGCCGTATGCTTGTTTGCCACCTCAGTGGTATAAAAAAAAATACCTCCAAAACTGAAATAAAGAGTTTTGATAGTTGAGTTGCTTATACATATGTATAATATTTATTCTATGTTTATATATATTTTGTTACATTTATCTATGTACATATGTACATATATATAATTTTATATATCTATACTTTGTTAGTAACTATATAGCTACTAATAATTTATTACTTATCGAATTTTTTTTGAACCATATATGTTATGCTTTATATAAAAACCCCATAGACACTTTCTCCTTTCGGGTTCTGAAGGTCGACTGGAAGAAATACATTTAAGAGATAAATCCGCCTGTGTACATTTTTGCTATAACCTAATATCTATACTATAAGAGAGTGTACAAAAGCGTAAAGTAAAATATTTTTAACATAATATAAAATCAGTTATTATTAACCTATTTGGATGTTCTACACAATTTTTTATGCAACATAGAATGGCAAACAAGCTGACGGCCCACCTGATGGAAATGGAACCGTCGCCTATAGACATGAGCAGTACCATGGACATAACAGAGTATACTGTTTCGCCCATGATACCCCCCATGCGTTACCATTCCAGAGGACTCATATTGCTACATGTACCCTGTAAATTCACTGCCATATCCCATGTTCAAACCGAAACACAGCCATCAAACACAACTGCTTCACGGTAGAAACACGAATGGGACAGAGGTGTCCAAGCAAACGACTTTTGTACAAAATCTCCCTCTTTATAATACAAATACAAAATAATTACTGTACACTATTATCGATGTAATCAATGTTCGAGGTTCATCACAACCGGTTTTATTATTAGAAAATATTATTATTAACTTAAAAAACATCCATTATGCGAACAAACAAGATTTTATCTTAAACTTTCAACGCAAATCGCCTATTAAAGGGCCCAAGATACATCCTTGGGGTACGCCGTCATAAATGTCAATTTGTGAGTCCGTACGTGTCTCGCCGAGATCGTTATAGTCGTATCTATTATAATTTATCTACAATGCACGTTCTTTATAATAGTATAATTGGGTTTGCTTATACAAAATTGTTATGACAACGTTTCATATGAAATCGACCATATTTATGGTACATAGCGGATTCGCTCACATACTTACGATGTAAAAAATTACATAACCAATGAGCGGCCAGTCACCGTTCTTCTTTTATGAAACTTGGAATGACACAGGATGCAGCTAACAGAATATAAGAATAGTGTTTATAAACAAACTAGCTTTTAACCTGCGACTTCGTCCACGTGTTCGGGTTAAGCTGATTGCCCAGAAAAATGCCTATTGATTTCTGCATCACAAATACTATGTCTATATAAAATTTCATGACCTTTGTTTTTTCCCATAGAAATATAAACTTGGTAAATTGTTTAAAAAAGGGTACTAAGAAGAAAATGATACGAGAAATAGGTGAAGCTATCTGGATTATCTGTCAAGCTTTTTTAAACTTTAGTTTTTTTTTTATAAAACAAGGAGCAAATGAGTACGCAATTCATCTGAAAACAAGGTGCAAATGAGTACGCAATTCATCTGATGGTAAATGACCACCGCTGCCCATGATCACACGCAACACTAGAGGCATCGCAAGTATACTGTCGGCGTTTCAAAAAGAAATATGTTCTTTTCTTGAAGGTTACGATGTAGTATCGGTTCGGAAATACTGCTGCTCGAAGTTGATTCCAAAAAGTGGTTGTGCGGGGAAGAAAGTGTCATTAGTGGCATTACCCCAAAATTAGGGTATTTTGCCAAAAACAAAACGGACAAACTACAGTAATAATAAAAACACCCGAATCTTAAGCGAATTTAGAAAGGATAAGGATTAGGTCCAGGATATTTAAAGGATATATAGGATAGAACATGTACATATAAGAATATACTTATAGATATTTAAGAGAAGCAATATTTATAGGTATGTTCTCATACGTACATTTTTTTTAGGAATTGCGTTCATGAATTTTTTTTATACAACTTAGAATGGCATACAAGCTGACGGCCCACTTGATGGAAAGTGGTAACCGTCGCCTTTAGATATGAGCAGTACCATGGACATAACAGGAGTTTGGCCCATGATACTATGCGTTGCCATTCCTGAGGACTCAGAGAGATTCAGAATGAAAACCGAAACACAGCCATGCAAACACAACTGCTTCACGGTAGAAACACGAATCGGACAGAGGTGCTCAAGCAATCGACTTTTGTACAAAGTCTCCCTCTGGTAAATGGATTTGTGACCATGCCAATAAAATTACTTATTTTCACCAGATTTTTTCATTTCGTTTTAATATTTCGAGTTTAGATTCGAGTCTAATAGTTTAATTACTTATTATTATTTAAATAATGTAACAGTAAAAGGTTCCATTTTGTGATTTTGGAATAAAAAAATTGCAATTGGTTGAACCGTTATGGTGACAATCGAAATGCAATAAAGGCTGTTCCGTAGTAAAAAAAAAACAGTATCTAATGCCTGCACGCGCAGTAGTTAGTTACGAGTAAACACGTTTGAAATCAATTAGTTTCACAAAACAATGTGTACATACACAGAGCGTGTCAGTGAACTCTTAACTAGCCGAGTTACAGTTAATAAATTAATAAAAACAACGGTAGATATTCTGTGGCGGGCACGCGATGTGTTCGGCTATCACAAAAGATACGCGTTACACCAAACGGCGAAAGTATAATACATGTCGAATGCCTCTGGACATTGGTGACGGAAATTCAATTCAATTCAATCATTTATTACTATATCATGTTTTTTTTTGATAAGTGAAAATGGTATGGTAATGGTACCTCGCCTGCGCTAACGGGATACGCTGGCGGAGCACCAGTGAAGGGTGATAGATGAGAATGAAAACAGGCCAATTAGCCCATCATGATGAATTCATCAGGAATTAAACATGATAGTTTCCAGTGGGAACCACGAGGTCGATCTGGTTGGGTATATTGCTAGCAATGAGATTCTCAGTTCCCATTACTAACAATCCCTTTCCCCTTGCTATTTCATGTTGTAACAATATAGGTCTTAAGCTATTAAAAGTAAAGAATCAACATGAACCCTGGAAGGGCGCAGCAATCACATTATTATATATTCTTTATTGCACTAAAACATACAGTAACAACAATAAGTTAAGAACAATGTTAGCAAAGGCGAACTTATCTCTAAAAGATATTTCTTTCAGTCAACCTAACGCAGTGGCATAGGAAGTAGTGAGTGAAGTAGTTAATAAATATTTCATATATATATATATATATATATATATATATATATATATATATATATATATATATATATATATATATATATATATATATCGTCGATTAACATAAAATAAATAAAACATTATTTTAACACAAACAAAGAGGTTACTTCCATATCGCCAATATCAGCCATAATATTTTCGAAATAATTTATTTCGAAAGAATGTCTTTATTTCAATATTTTTTTTATACAACTTAGAATAGCAAACAAGCTAACGGCCCACCTGATGGAAAGTGGTAACCGTCGCCTAAAGACATGAGCAGTACCATGGACATAACAGAGTTAATAAATATTCTGTCACTATTATATATTGGATATATATTCAATGTATTCGTTATGGGATCGATTTATGCATATTTAACCACCATATATAGAGTTCGCCGTGATTGTTTTCTATGGATGATAATGGAATGACCACCTGTCATCCCTTGCTGGTGGGAGACCAGTAAGAGATGATAGGTGAGAATGAGAAGGCAGGTCAATTAGTTACGTGGTGAATACACTTCAGATTCAACATGATGATTTCCAGAAGGGACCACGTGGAGGTCGACCTGGCAATAGGACTGGTAGTCTGCATTTCTAACAGTCCCTTCATCTTCACTTATCATCTATCACTGGTGCCCCGCCAGTGTATACTGATAGCGCAGGCGGGGTTAACATTCCATTATTTTTTTTATTTATTAATTCATTAGTACACATATCGTCATAGTCGTAGAATACTGACGGATCTTTCTATGTAATATTCGTCAGATCTGTCAGTATTCTACGACTATGACGATATGTGTACATACGAACTTAATGCTGAAAGCATTCTCTCCCAGTCAACCATAGGGTAGTGTCAGGATACTCGAATGCGGTACTAGTATTTATTGATATACATACATACTAAAATTACATATACAAACGAATAAATACATATAAATAACAAATATCATCATCACTCATCATCTATTAAAAAAAAACTATGTGTATGATATGTGACGCATTTCCATGTAAAAAAAATATATTTCGCTTTATAAACACTTGATCCTCGCCGCTCTTGAAAACCCGAGTCAGATGTCTAGTGTTGATTCTGGACTCAAATTCTGTATTGAACACATTTAGACTTTGTGATTGCGAACTACACCTTCACAGATCGTTCACACGGCGCGCAAACAACTCTATTTGCACTACGATCAAAGCAAACTTCGTTACGCATACCCAGGGTTGTCAACAATGACAACATTTTCCTCAGAACAAAAAAAACAACTTTAATAGTGACATAACATATCGACTAACGTTATTAAACAAATATTTTCTACCGAATTTATCACGGAGAGTGTTCTGAAGAACTGTTCGGATTGATACCTGCTGCTGATTTTCACCACCGTACTACCCGCCACAAACTAAAGTTTCATCCCAATCATCTGGACGAGTGGCGCTCTTCCACCGTGCGTTTTTCAAGGCACTTTCTTCCACGCACAACCATTCTTTGGAATTAACTTCCAACAGCAGTATTTCCGAACCGATACGACAACATAACCTTCAAGAAAAGAGTATTTTCCTTTTTAAAAGGCCGGCAGCACACCTGCAATGACGCTGGTATTGTGGGTGATCATGGGCGGCGGTAGTCACTTACCATCAGGTAAGCCACATGCTCGTTTGCCCCCTGTGTTGTAAAAAAAAGACCCGCCCCGGTTTTACACGTTTTTTTTATAAAATATATGTAGCCTATATTACACGCTGATAATGTAGCTTTCTATATGTGAAATGATTTTTTAAAATTAGTTGAATATTTTTTAAATTCATCCACTACGAACAAAATATCAAATGTTGCATTTAAATACTATTACATTAAGAACACAGAACAGTGTGTCTGTAAGAATTTGTTTCGCAATGCGCAGGATGTTGATCCAGAAAAAAATCAATAGCTTCAATTGTCACAAAATACGATCCTAAAAAATTTATAACTATTGAGTTTAAATGCAAAAATTCGAAATCCTGGACAGGTTTGCTTACATTATTGCTTACATACATAGCCACAACAATTATAAACGAATCGAAAACATTCTCTTTCTAACCGACTTCAAAAAATAGGAGCCTCTGTATTTTATTTTTATTGTATTTATATCGTATTTTTTTATGTTTGTTACCTCATAACTGCGTCAGTTGTAAACTAACGGATTGATCAAATAGAAATTTTATTAAAATTGATTTTGTAGTTTAAATTTTAAATCCATTTAACTGGTTTTGTCAGAATTGAAGTTAGTTTTTTTTCTGTTGTAGAACAAAATCTTATTGAAAATTGCTTAAAAATATAATGAAACCATAATTGTTAAAATTACCTTACAAAATCCTATTTCGTATATCCTACACGCACTTACTTCATCACCTACATCCTTTGATTATTTTGATTTTTAGACTAATCGAGTATGCATACAGGTCCTGTGTAAAAAACGTGCCAATAACGCATTTATTGTAAGAGTGACAACCCTACGTACGAGACTAGTTTTTGCTACACATAAGATAGTGGATAAAAACTGTGAAATATCAACTTGGCCGTTTCAGATGCGACATTTGAGCTAAAAGATACGTACACGACGAAATTGGCAATGATGCGAGCCACAAATGGAAAAACATGGTAAGCGACAAGTAGTGATTTTAATGTAAGTGACGTTCCGTGTCACGCATTATTCTCGCTATCCTTTCAACTCTGTATAGTAGTAATAGCATACATACAATGCATAATTTCGTTGAATGCTCTCTACTTATTTCCAGTGTCGATTGTACAATGAAGTCTCTGATAAACATATTGGCTATGTTAAGCTATTAAAATACTAATTCCCATATTCATAAAAACCAAAACTATCTACAAATCTATTTTAATTAGTACACTGTTTTGTCACTTACTTTCATATTAGAAATTTAACCAAAAGAAAGAGACAAAACAGTTCACTAGCTAAAATAGTTTTATGAGATTTGACGTTTTTTTTTTTTAATAAAGAGGTAATAGGTAACAAATAAACAACACGCTTTTATACTTCATAAGTGTAATATATGTTTATCTTTATATTATTAAGTTTTTTTTTATGCAACTTAGAATTTCAAACAAGCTGACGGCCCACCTGATGGAAGTGGTAACCGTCGCCTATAGACATGTACAGTACCATGGACATAACAAAGTATACTGTTTCGCTCATGATACCCCCCATGCGTTGCCATTCCTGAGGACTCAGGTGTTATTCCTCAATACTCTGTAAATTCACTCCCTCCAAACGAAAACAGCCATGCAAATACAACTGCTTTATGGTAGAAACACGAATGGCACAAAGGTGCCCAAGCAAACGACTTTTGTACAGTCTCTCTCTGGTAAGGTATTTTTAAGTGATGCAATAAAAAGAAAATAAATAAACAAACTTACTTTACATTTATAATATTAATAAGAATTTTATTTATTTATTTATTCATTAGTACATATATGTATGTGTACATGGCGGACTTAATGCTAAAAGCATTCTCTCCCAGTCATCCATAGGCAAGTGTCAGAATACTCGAATGCGATACTACTAATTATTGATATACATACATACTAAAATTACATATATAAACGAATAAATAAATATGAATAACAAATATACTTACACGTATATGACATATACTATATTATACACGAAATAAAGAATGTATATAAATAAATACAAAGTACTTATAAGTTATTTTATCTTGAGAAATATAAAGCCTTTTTCACGCAAATGAATTCACATAAAACAGTCTTTAATAAAAAGAACTATTAAATTCATTGATGGAGGACAGAACTTGAGAATGCAACTGTAGCTTTGCCATCTTTATTCATAGCTCCAAGTACGTGCTCCAGCATAGACTTGCATTTTGATACCTATAGGATTAATTCGACGGCGCATAAGTGGTGAACCATGCAACCGTAGATATATGCTTGGATGAATCTTCAAACTGTATAAAAAAACCGCTGTTCGAATCTGCCGATTGCTTCGATTATTTTTTCTAAACCGTTCAATGGCGAGTCCGTATACAGACTTCATTATATATATACGATGAAGGTCCCTAATTTCAGAAATCTCTCTTAGAGATAAGTTCGCCTTTGCTAACATTGTTATTAACTTCTTGTCGTTACTGTATGTTTTAGTGCATATATATATATATATATATATATATATATATATATATATATATATATATATATATATATATATTATGCAAAGCGCCGTACAGCCCCTAAGAAGACTTCCGGATATAGTCGAAAATCGCAAACATAATAAGTACATAAATTTCCCTTTGTACATGAACATACACAAAATTCGAATGATTGCAAGAAATACAAACTAGATCACGTGGAAAAGCTAAAATTATTACCTAGAAGCAATGAGAGCGGCGTTTCGTAAACGCATTATGGTACAAACGTGATAGGTTGAGATGGCAGTGGGCGTATGTATATACATATAAAATTGAAAGTAGACAATGTCTGTACGTAGTAGGTATTTAAGAAAAATTAACATTATTTTGGGAAGAAAGGTTCTTGAGTGGCGACCGCGTACGGGTAAACGCAGTGTAGGACGACTCCCCTACATTATATTAGATGGAGTGACGACCTGAAATGCATTGCAGGGAGTCAGTGGATGCAGGTAGCTCAGGACCGTTCTTTATGGCAGTATATGGTCCCCCATATAGCAATATGCCCTATTAGGTCGACCTCCCTTGGTTCCCCCTGGGAACCATCGTGAACAATTCTTGTTGGATTTGTCACGATGGGCTAACTGACTTGCTTCATCCTCACCTATCATCCCTCACTAGTACCCAGCCGGTGTATACTCGATAGTACAGGTGGGGTTCCATTCCATTATCACCCATTAAGAAAAACCCTCTAGATAAGTGGCAAGCGCATTCATCGATGGAATCGACAACGCTGGCGAGTCCGTGAGATAGAATGAGATAGCAACGTCGTATGTCTCATTCCAACTCATGGACTAGCTTTCGATAACGATTCCATAGAAGGATCCGCTTACCACTTGTCTAGGAGGGCTGATGGTCTAACATGAACTCTAGCGTATATTTTATCTTGAATCCCATTTACAAGTTGTATAAATAATTGGTTTTCCTACTTCTAAAAATCCACGCGTACGATGTCACGGGCAAAACCTAGTTTAAGTATAAATTGTTAGATTCTGTCTACCTTGCCTCCGGTCACGGTCTTTATGACTTTAAAATTAGTAATTATTATAATAAAATTATGTAAATTAGTATATTTATTACTCCAAAATCTATTATTATCCTAAGCTATTGCGTTTTATTAACCAGCTTTAAAAAAAAGGTATTAAATTCGTCTATATTTCGTCGTTTACTAGATTTTGCCCCGCGACTTCTTCCGTTATACTATGATTGACCAGGGTAAAAAGAATGTTTTCCACAGGAAATTTCAAGGCGTTTAGTTAAGTTGTTAAGGCGACAAAGCTAACAGACATACAAACACAATTTGACATTTATTTAAATATAATAAGGATTATGTCGCCGTGAAAAAGTATTTTATGATATAATTTGAAGATCGGTCCAAACCCTTGGTGAGATACCAACTACTTGGTGAGGCACTTCCATTATTACGTATTAACAAAACTGAACTAATTGTAACTCTAAACACGTGTATATTATTTATTTAACGGGCTCACCTATCCAAACCAAATGTTTAGGCTTTGTTCGGACTATTTAGTAGATGGTTTATGTGAAGTTTGCACAAAATCGGTCGAGCGGTCGACCGATTTTGTCATCATGTTCATTTATCACATTTTTTGTAACAAATGAATTCAATAAATGGCGGATCATTTAGATAATGGGGATTTTTATGTCAAATTCAAACTTTTGTAAGATGGGGATTGTGCTGTCAAATTGAAACTTTTTTCAGTGTTGACAGTACAAGCATGTTGTTATGTCATTCATGCGGTCATTTCATTTTGGACGTTCTTCGATTAAAGCAAATTGTCGGCGATAATTATTGCTTTGTGTTTATATTTTTAAACTTTAATATACTTTTTAATTTATTTTATTATTTCACTTTATACGTAGCGAAACACGTACCGGGCCGCTAGTTTTCTATAAATCAAAGCACGATACAGCACTCGAAGACAAAGAAAATTGTGCTTTTAAATATGAACAAGCGGATACGAATTAGAAATACCTAGTTCACTACTATAAAAAGGACAATGATAAACTGAACTTTCAGATCTTTTGTTTTGTTAACGATCCATCCGACTCGGGGCTGTCTACAACACTACATTCAGGGCTGCCAACCATTTAGATTTACTTTTGCACATTCCAAATAGATATAGAACACCGAATACAGTTCAAAGTATTTTTCTTATGCAAGTTAGAATGGTGCGAGGGATGGACAGCAGTGTCCCTCTTAGAAGATCCCTAAAGCCTGACTGCGGTTGTCAATCCGCCTGCCAAGCGTGGCAACTACCGGCAAAACCTCCAAAGAAGAGGCTTATGTTCAGCAATGGACAGTTAAAGGCTAAAATTATGATATTATACTGTGGCATTCCTGGGTGAGGGTAATAGGAGACTGTAAAACTCAGTTGATAAAATAAATAAATGAATGATAAAAAAATAAGTGACAACCCTGACACATAATCAGTCACAACGGGTGAAAGAATAACAATAGGTGTCACAGCGCTCATTACGCGCGAGCGTGAGGTCCCTAATGAGAGGCGATGGTATCGCATCCGCGCGCCTTCTATTCAATGTGCACTTTCACTTCTGAGGGCGGTCAGTGATCAGCTATGATCAGACAGGACTGTTTATGTTATAGCTGCCCAGTGTGTTATCATTATTACATACACATACAAACAAACAAACTCACTTTCACATTAGTAACAATAAATATTAATGTAAAAGTGAATTAATTAGTTCGTTTGTTTAGCGGCTTAATCGATCACTGTGTAATCTGGTACATACATGCATATTTGTCACGCCTGTCTCCAATTAGGGTAGGCAGGAACAATGGAACGCCAAATACTTCGATTTAAACAAACCTCTTTCGCTTCTTCCACATTCATCAATCTTTTCACACACGCTCGCCGGTTACGGGTACTTTTAATTTGGCCCTTCTTCAGCGCGTCGCCTATTTGGTCAACATACGTCCGTCTAGGGCGGCCCCTAGCGACATCTCCATTCATTCTTGCTCGATAAATCTCTTTCGTAATTCTTCTTTCATCCATCCTCTCCAAATGGCCAAACCAAGGCAACACTCCCTTTTCTATTTCCGTCACTGCATCGTCTTTCAGTGCACACTTCTCTCTAGTCACACTGTTTCTTACTCTATCTTTTAATTTGGTATACACGTACTATAGTGGATGGAGGATTTAGAGTTTAGAGTTTTTTCTCGGTCAATGAACATATACCAGTCACAAAAACAAAGTCGCGGGTAAAAGCTAGTACTTATATAACTTATATATAATATAAAGAAGCTTATATTATATAAGAAGTAACTTCCGTTTCACAACAAAAACACCTACTTCAATCGTGACAAACCAGTTATTTGCATTTCTAAATAACGATTATAAAAAAATTCGTTTGTACTAGGAAGACTTTTTTTAATGGGTGATAATGAAATGGTTACCCCACCTGGGCTACCGGTATACATTGGCGGGGCACCAGTGAACGATGATATGTAAGGATGAAGCAGATCAGTAAGCCCATCGGGACGAATTCAACGATAAATTAGTCACGATAGTTTCCAGAGGGAACCGCGTGAATATGGGATATGGCGTGAATTTACAGGGTACAGAGGAATAACACCTGAGTACTCAGGAATGGCAACGCATGGGCGTAACAGTGTACTCTGTTATGTCCATGGTACTGCTCATGTCTATAGGCGACGGTTACCACTTTCCATCAAGTGGGCCGTCAGCTTGTTTGCCATTCTAAGTTGCATAAAAAAAACAGTATCCCATTCACGCGAACAAAGTGAAAAAATCTAGATATTTTAAATAGTCATTAACACTAGAATGTGTCTGCAAAACACAATTCTATGTTCAAATAAGCGGATCGTGCATCACACCTTACCATATTTCAGCGCGTGGCCCGATATGTATGCGGTTTTCCAAATCAAGCAGATTCCCGCCATTTTAGCCGCTTCGCTGTTTGTTTTCGATATTAGACTGGCTGTTTATCTTGGTTTGACCTGAATGAACTCGCCAATTCGTGGGAAAACGTAGCTATATATGTATGTATCTAGAAAAAAATGCTTGGCTTATGAAAGAAGAAAACTGTGAAATGTAGGAATTTAAAAGTTTTTAAAAATAAAAATAGGCCACCTATTATTGCCTCCTTAGATAGATAGATAGATAATTTATTTGCATTACTTACAGCACACAAATTACAACATATATTGATATACATAAAAAGCGAGATAACGTAAATGATTAAAAAAAAACATAAAGCTTAACACAATTTTTCGTTTGTGCGTGCGCCATAATAATAATATAATATAATAATGCCTCTTGGTCTTGCTTTTATGTAATTTAATTTATGTAATTAATTATTCATTTTATTTGTGTATACATTATTTTAATTCTTATAATCTGTATCATTCTTCGAAGTAATAAAGAGCTTTCATTCATTCATTCACAATTACACACCTCCTCTTCTTTACTATGATTTCCTTATATTTCCTGATGGAAAGTGGTAACCGTCGCGTACAGACATGAGCAGTACCATGGACATAACAGAGTATACTGTTTCGCCCATGATACCCCCCGTGCGTTACCATTCCTGAGGACTCAGGTGTTATTCCTCTGTACCCTGTAAATTCACGAATGCTTGCATGAAAAACAAAAAAAAACGCTATTGCTGTCTCATTTTATCTCGTTCACAAGAGAGACTTTTACCATATCTACCTCACCTAGTATCTGTTTTATAAACACCTCTTTTCGTGTTAGTAATTAATAGATTAATAAAGGCACGCGGAACGACGTGAGTAAAACTCTGCTTTACAAAAGGTTTATATACAAGTCTATTTGAATAAAGAATGTTTCTGTCCTGTCCTGTCCTGCACTATTCTGCCCTACCCTACCCTGTTCTGACCTGTCCTCCTCTACCCTGCCCCACCCTGCCCTGTTCTGACCTGTCCTCCTCTACCCTGCCCTACCCTGCCCTGTTCTGCACTATCCTGCCCTATCCTGTCCTGTTTTGTCCTATCCTGTCCTTTTGTGTTCTATTCTATATGTATACCAAATATAATTGAAATTTATTCAGCCATTTAATCTTGATTTAGTAACAGACATCCAAACATCTTCACAGACTTTTACATTTATAATATTTACAGGATTATTTTACGAGTATATCCGACTAAACAATAAAACGATATAATTTGTTACTTCTTCGTAAAAATTGAGGACAGAAAACAATTTCTGAGAATACTTCGATACAACACAATTCTCAACTAAACGAAATATTATCGTAAAACGGACCCGACTGTTTATTTACCGGAAAGCACTGATATGACAAAACCATATTTATCAACTGATTTCAAAAAGTTTCAATTAAATGTATGTTATTTTTATATTTGTTACCTTCTAACTCCGTTAATTATGAACGATTTGGAAAATTCTTTCTTTATCTGCAAGGCTATACTTACAGATTTATCTCATGGAAATTTTATCAATGTCGGTTCAGTATTTTAGTTTTTAAATCAAAATAACTAATTTTGCCATAATTGAAATTGGTTTACTTTTTGTGGAACACCCCTCCCCCTTGGGGAGTTTTGCCAGTAGTTGCCACGCTTGGCAAGCGGATTGGCAACCGCAGTTAGGCTTTAGAGATGTTTAAGAGGGACACTGCTCTCACCCTCTCTTAGTCGACTCTTACAATACCCACGGGAAAGAAAGCGGTGGCCTATTCTATGCTGGGACCACACGACCAATTATTAATCTATTTACTACTATTCATTTCCACAGAAACATACCTTTTATCATCAAATAAAACACGTTGAAAGTCATCTGTGTACGTGATGGGCTGTCACCCGTTCCGATTTCCAGGAAATAACAATTTCAAATGTTGTGTCACTTCTGAGAAATACCAATTACGGGAAAATACGGAAACGGCGGGTGTATTTGGAAAACTGTGATTGCTATAAATAAATTTGTTATTGTAGCCATTATATGTAATGTTTACGTTGACAAGACAACCTAAAATAACAATGGAAACGTCACTTTACATTTTTACCTAAGAACAAGGAATTATATAGAAAGAATGAAAAAATAAAAACTGTAAATTATATGGTTGCCTTTTTTCTTCTTATGCAAATGCAATTTGTAAAAAGAGGACGAAAGATACACCATCAGTTGCTATTTTCCTCAATTCATAGCAGGCTAGTGTATATAAAATGTTTGATATGTCAATTATTTGTCAATAACAAATTTTACATTACTAGATTATATATTCGACACAGTTTGTGTAGAAAGTATACAAGCAGGTTGTATCTAAATTTGGTAGGGTTATACGGCCGTATAACATTTTCTATACACTGGCCTGCAATAAATTGACAATTTTATCACTCCTTCTTTGTAATTCCTTCTTCTTAGATAAAGGATAGTAACTACCAGGGCATTCTCTTTATACGTAACGCTTATTGCGTTTCTATAGCATTCTCTTTGTACTCTCAGAAAAGAATAGTTAAATCATAGATTAAGGATAGTTATAAAGTAGATAAGTTAAATAGTTCAAGCGTAGAAAAAATAAAATATTTTGTCTACCTACAGTTATAATTATGCTGTGTAGGTAATATATAGTAAAGTATTCAGAATACGGGTTCTATATTCTGTACATAAAATATATTAACAGAAATTATTCAAAATGATTTCATAAGGTTTTCAATTCGATTGTAGTTGTTTAATTGTATTTGTGTGTGTGCGTTACCTAATATCTTTGCCAGAGGGGCAGGTTATTAGTAATGTGTACTTGTCCCTTTGCTAACAATATATCCTGTCAAGTCGACCTCCACGTTGTCCCTCTTGGAAACCATCGCGCTGAATTCCAGGTATATTCATCACGATATGCTAACTGACCTGCCTTTTCATTCTTACCTATTATCCCTCGCTGGTGCCCTGCCAGCGTATACCGTTAACGCAGGTAGAGTTATTCCATTAAAAAATATATCTTTGCCAATTATAAATCGATTCCAATGATTCTTTTTGATCGCGAGGGTTATCTTGACAATATTACTAGGTACGCATATAGAAATTATATTTTTACCCACGGGATAGGAAGGAATGGCCTATTTTATGCCGGGACCACACGGCCTTAACAGAATACAATGCATGATCATAATTTAAGCTACGCACGATATTGTGATACTTTTGAGAATAATGTTAAAATCGACATCAAATCACCCATAACTTTAACAACCATTTTGAGTTACAGTCACAATGGTGATCTGCACGACTGACACCCCTATTTCGCCATATAAAGACGCCATAAAGTAGCCACGGATTTCCGACGTCGCAAGAAATAAAGACACTCGTGCGCCATCGCTCAAGATCGGCATTTCCTGCGAATGCGTGCGAAATACGAGTAGGTAGGTAACTAGGTAAAAGGTGAGTGCTCTCAGTATCTTTATTCTATATCAAAGATTATCTAAAACAACAGAAGGTATAGTATATAACTAGAAATTAATATTAAGGTATTAGTTATTACTATAGAGGATAAATACTTAAATACAGAATGGATAATTAACATCAACAGAGATGATTCTTTGTCTCAGAGAGGACACGTGCTAGAATAATGATATAATAAATATACAAAGATATTCACTGACTCTAATACCTTACTGATTTTTTTACTCAAAATTAAGTCTAATTTTAGTCTATTATGTTAAAGTGAATGCTGTGAATACCTATAATAGGCATATGCATTGATATTGTATTATATTAAATGTTTGTTATATATGTTATAACACAATATGCTGTTGGTGTTCCTTTAAATAAATAAATAAATAAGTCTAAATCTAATTTAGATTAAAAATAATCGCTCACACAAACTCATGAACTCCCTTATTACCACTGTCCATCTCTGATAAATATCAGTAGGTAAAATAATGATAGTTTACGAACAAACTTCTCTACATAATAATTTATCTTAGCTATTTCAGTTTCACAACATCCAACTTAGTAACATTAAAAATCATTTTAAAGTTGGTTATAATATAGTAATTAACGAAAGCCTCATCTCTAAATTATTACTAAAACTTCACATCCGACCCGTCTTCCTGTTTAAATGTAAGATTTCAACGAAATTATTGTGTAGGTAAAAAAGGTATTAAGGTTCCTGTCTATTCATATTTTTATATTCACTGCCTGTACTTAGTTTTGTAGCTCGAGGCTTTCTATTAAGTGGAAACTTTTACAATTAGAAATGAATTTACATATTTATATCATTATTGTAGTTGTTCGAGGTAAATAATTATGGAAATAACTAGTTTTGTATATGAACATATAATACAAAAAATATTTATGATAAAAAAATAAACAGAAAGAAAATTAAGAAGCAACGAGTGTGAAAGTTGAGCAATCGTGATAGAGAGAATGACAGGAAATTGTATGCAAGAAGAAAAATCGCTGTGATGTCTGTGTGACCAGTCTGAAAGAATAGGTGCAATATCTGTGTACAACTTAATTAACCTACTTGATGGAAAAGAGGGAGGGAGACTTTGTACAAAAGTCGATTGCTTGGGTACCTCTGTCCTATTCGTGTTTCAACCGTAAAGCAGCTGTGTTTGCATGGCTGTGTTTCGGTTTGAAGGGTGGGATATGGCGTGAATTTACTGGATACAGAGGAATAACACGCTTGATTGCCATTCTAAGTTGTATAAAAAAAAAGAATTAATGATGTTTTCTAAATAGGCCTCCCCTATAAGGGGGGTTTTACGGGAAAAGTAAGGGGCGGCCTATTGTATGCCGGCCCACACAGCGACACAGCACATATATAATAT
Organism: Galleria mellonella; assembly: GCF_026898425.1. Classification (NCBI taxonomy): domain Eukaryota; kingdom Metazoa; phylum Arthropoda; class Insecta; order Lepidoptera; family Pyralidae; genus Galleria; species Galleria mellonella. The sequence continues at coordinate 3,114,908 of NW_026442037.1, read as the reverse complement.
ATACCTGCATACCCAGTGCCAATGCCATATGCCGCCCTTCAAAGCGAGACACAGCTGTGTAAACATGGCGTATCCGTGCAGACCACTTTTAAACAATATCTATCGGTCTACCCTCTAGGAAAATGATTGATTATTGAAATAAAAAAAATATCAACCATAGAGTAAAATGATCGATGGCATCTCGTCCAGTAGGGAATTATATGTTGCGTATATTCTCACGCAACACCGTGAAATTACTATTTACTTGCCAATAATTATCTTGTCATAGAATAATTTTACAGACAATGAATTTCACTTGAATGTTATTAACAGATGAACGCAGGCAACAATTATTTCGACATATAATGGTATTTGCACATCTGTTATTATATATTAAGTTATTCTTTGACACTCGATTTTTGGTCATGTTATTATTACTCGATAAATATTTGTAACATTACATCATATGAGCCACAGTTATTGAACTTATTAAATTATTACAAAATATTAACGCCTAACTTCATCGTCAGGGAGGAAAGGATTGTTAGTAATGCGGACTATCAATCCCATTGCTTCCAGCATCATCATGAATGATGCTGATTTTTTCTAATGGATAATAATGGAGCCATGAACCATATTTCTTGCAAATAAATATTCATTCATTCATACATTCATTCACTCATTCATTCATCAATGGAATGGTATCCCCGCCCGCGCTAACGGTGTACGCTAGCGGGACACCAGTGAGAGATGATAGGTGAGAATTAAAAGGCAGGTTAGTTAGCCTATCGTGATAAATAAACGTGGAATTCAGCACGATGATGCTGGAAGGGTTCTCGTGTGGTCCCGGCATAGAATAGGCCACCCCTTCCTTTCCCGAGGGTGTCGTAAGAAGCGACTAAAAGAGAGCGAAGGATGGGCAGCGACGTCCCTCTTAAAGCATTTCCAAAGCCTAACTGCGGTTTCCAATCCGCCTGCCAAGCGAAAGAACTAACAAACCTATGGTCTATGGCCTGTCGCCTATGTTCAACAGTGGACAGTTAAAGGCTGATATGATGACAGACGTATTTATTATTTCTTAATAGAAACATCTATAATGTTTCCTCCTATTATTGTACGCATACTGCCCGCTAGTAATTAACGCTCCTTTCCACTCAGGGTTTGCTGGAAGAGAACTCTTACAGAGTTAAGCTCGCCTGTTGTACATCTTTATTTAATATATATGTATGTAATTTTTTGTATACAATAAAGAATAAATAAATAAATTGATTAGAGAAAGAGGATATAATATAAATATTTATAATATAATATCTTATATATAAAATTCTCGTGTCACGGTGTTTGTTACCAAACTCCTCCGAAACGGCTTTACCGATTTTCATGAAATTTTGTATGCATATTGAGTAGGTCTGAGAATCGGCCAACATCTATTTTTCATACCCCTCAATGATAAGGGTGACCCTCCCAAAAAAATTTTTTTTATTTTTTTAACCAATTTTTTTATTTTTATTTCATTATGATTTAGCATTGAAAAATACACACAACTTTAAATTTTCATCGTTTTACGATCAACCCCTGTCTTTTAATAGCGATTTTTATATTTCGCAATAAGTGGTAAAACAACGTTTACGGGGTCAGCTAGTAAATATATATAAGTACTTTGAATTTTTGCAATTGAATGCAATAATAATTCTATTAAAAAGTCTATTAAAATCACACTTTATAAATAACCCTATCAAAACCGTTTGCAGAAAATTGTCGTTTCATATAACATTAAATAAAATGAAACGCAATAGCCTTTTAATTTTCCGTTTATGAAATTTATAAATTTAATAAGAGTAGAGCCAGTCGTTTTATCTCGAATTAATATATAAACCCAAACCTCGCCGCCATTCTCGTAAATGGACGAACCCCGTCAATTACTTCCGTGTATTAAACTTGCTAAAACTTAAGGGGATTTAAAACGACTTTCAAAATGAGAATGTTCAGAATTCATTTGGTTTTTGTGACTATTTATCGATTCAATTTTGAATCGATTTTGTTTAAGTTATTTTCACAATCGATAACAATCGCCATCTGGACGAGTGGCGGTCCTCCACCGTGCGTTTTTCAAGGCACTTTCTTCCATGCACAACCTCTCTTTGGAATCAACTTCCAGTGGCAGTATTTCCGAACCGATGTGACAACGTAACCTTCAAGAAAAGAGTATATTCCTTTTTAAAAGGCCGGCAGCACACCTGCAATGCCGTAGGTGTTGTGGGTGACCATGGGCGGCGGTAGTCAGTTACCATCAGGTGAGCCGCATGCTCGTTTGTCCCCTGTGTTGTAAAAAAAAACGTATGGGCTACTATAGTATTATATTATCTGCGGTATGGGGTTCTACAAAAAAGGCTAGTAAGGTTTCAGGGTGGCAACGCGCTCGTAACACCCCTGGTGTTGCAGGCGTCCATAGGCTACAGTGACCGTTCACCATCAGACAGGCAATTTTCTTTATTATGTTTATTTATAATTACACAACTAAACTATAAAATTTCTATATTAATCTGAAATCATATCCTTTAAGATAAATAAAAAAAATGAAAATCTTCTATTTTGAAATTAACGAAATACAAACTAAAAGAGTCTTCTCCTTCTGGGAGCAATTCCGCCAATATTATCCGCTGCATTACGCAAACATTGATCCGGCGCGGTCAATGGCAACACTACATAAATGGCATCATCCACTAACTCATTAGGCGTTAAATTATTCGATCCGTTGACACGGCAGGTGCGCCGGCGCAGCGTGCTATATACAGTCGTATAGACAAGTCATTACTGTGTTTACGTCCTACTAATGGAATAAACCCTGCTCAGCGTGTAGTCGTCGTATGACTAGTTGGAAAGAGTTCTTTAATATGTGGTTCAATCTCTAATAATAATAATAGCCTTTATTAATAACCTTACAATATTAATAAAATACAAACCGTACGTGAAGATTGTCTTGTTGTCCAGCATAGGCCTCCCCTAAAGTTCGCCACTGTATGCGATTTTGCGCTTGTCTTTTCCAGGTGTGTCCCGCTATTTTTTTTATATCGTCTTCCCATCTACGACGCTATCTCCCTTTTTTTCTCTTATATTGTCTCGGACACCACTACTGACGAGTAAATCCGAAGTTTCAGATTCGAGTTTCATTAAGTTAGTAAGTTAGTAGTGAAGTTAAAAAATTTTAAAAAATATATAAAACTCTATTCATATTAAATATTTTCTATTGAATAACCGTCATTTAATATATTCGTTATTAGACCAATATATAGATATTGTGGAGTAAAGTATATATATATATATATATATATATATATATATATATATATATATATATATATATATATATATATATATATATATATATATATATATATATATATATATATATATATATATATATATATATATAGCTCCACAATATCAAATATATTGGTCTAATAACAAATATATTAAATGACGGTTAAATGACGGAGAGAACACAGGAAAATAGTACTAAAGGGAAAGGTAGTAAGATTTAACAGAGGTTTTGAAGCTAGTAAGAGTTTGTTGCATAGAATTTAAGAGTTTTGCAATTGGTTGTACACGTAAAGAAAAATAAAACTGCCGCCCGCCCGCCGTCTATACCCCACCGTTTAAATAAAAACGTAGTAAATAGGAAATAATGCGGCTACTAATAAAGAGGTTTCGTATCTGTGTTTTTATTTTTATTTACGGCATTATAAGCACTTTTCAAGCTTTTTTCTTCTATACATTGGAGTAATTAGAATTATTTTTCAAATAGGGGGGGGGGGGGGGACAGAAACCCCTTAAAAAAAACGCGATATCTTAGTTTTGTTTTTTGCTAATTTTCTCTCGCATCTTAGGACACCGGGCAATTTTGGGGTCGTTAAGGCGCTGAGAAGTAACAAACAAACAAACTCATGTTCATATTTATAATATTAGTAAGGACATACTAAGGATTTGTTTCTTTAAATAAATTTCAAAATAGGTATACCCGTTTCAAAATAGGCCATTCTACCACAGATGAAAATATCAAATAAGAATTTATTTATATAAATAAATTTTAACTGATACTTATTTTAATGTACCTAGTCTATTTTACCATAGATTAAAATAAGAATTAAATAAAGGCTTATTTCCATATATAAATTTCAACTTTTACTTATTTCAAAGTAGTTTATTCTAGCCACAGATAAAAATAACAATTAAGTGAGGATTTATTTCTATAAATGAATTTCATCTTGCACTCATTTCAAAGTAGTTTATTCTACCACAGATAAAAATAACAATTAAGTGAGGATTTATTTCTATAAATGAATTTCATCTTGCACTCATTTCAACGTAGTTTATTCTATCACAGATAAAAATAACAATTAAGTAAGGATTTATTTCTATAAATGAATTTCATCTTGCACTCATTTCAAAGTTGTTTATTCTATCACAGATAAAAATAACAATTAAGTGAGGATTTATTTCTATAAATGAATTTCATCTTGCACTCATTTCAACGTAGTTTATTCTATCACAGATAAAAATAACAATTAAGTGAGGATTTATTTCTATAAATGAATTTCATCTTGCACTCATTTCAAAGTAGTCGCATGAAAATTATAATTACTAAGCTATTTCCCATTAACTTAATTACTTAGTTTAAATTTACGCATTAAGTTTATAGAACCCTAACCATGTCTAAATATTACAACATAATTGCCGGGGGGTGTGTAGAATAAATTATACAGCGTACTTGATACTTTGTACAGGATTCCTGAGCGGCGTGCGGTCGAGAAGCTCGCGCCCTAATGAATCGGATAATGATAAGCAATTTACTGGTTGCATGTTGTAGTAACACTGCAGGCTGAAATGAAATAGTACACAGCACAAAATTATTATTATTATATCAGCCGTTTACTGTCCACTGTTGAACATAAGCCTTCGCCATAAGGGGAGTTTTGCCAGTAGTTAACACGCTGGCAGGTGATTTGGCAACTATAGTTAGGCTTTTAGAGATGTCTTAAGAGGGACGCTTCTGCTCATACTTCGCCCTCCCTTAGTCGCCTCTCACAGCACAAAATAATTTCCATTAAAGAATAATTAATGTTTAACCACAAAGATTCGGAATGGCAATATCTTTAATTACTATGTTTTTGTATCAATAATTCCCTTTATGAAAATAGACTAATAAGATATTATGTATTATTTATTTATGTATTAATGTTTTTAAAACGTGAGGTATTTTTTTTAATTGGGGTATGATGAGGCTGACATATCCTTATAGGATAAAAGCCTCTAAATAAAAAAGATAAAACAAAACACACAGATTGTTATAATAGAAAGAACTGACAACTTATAGGGAAGGAAGATTCTCGAGTGGTGATCTCATACAGACAAACAGTCTATGTACCTTCAATGCAAAAATAACAGAAAGGTAAAAATTTAACCTAATCTAATCCACAGAATCAGAGGGCAAAGGAATTGTTAGAATGGGTTCTGATTTCTAATATCAACCGATAACTCTCAACTGCTGAACACAAACCTCCTCTTGATTGGATTGGCGACCGCAGTTAAATGGGATTGGTAGTAATGGGGCTTAACAGACCCATTACTAGCAATATACCCTATCAATTCGACCTCTATGTGCTTCCCCCTGGAAACCATCGTGGTTAATTCTTGTCGGATTCTTCACGATGGGCCAACTGACCTGTCTTCATCCTCACCTATCATCTATCACTGTTACCTCACTAGTGTATACCGATAGCACAGGCAGAATCACCATTTCATTTACACTCATTAAAAAAACAATAAATCTGTATATGATGCTATAAAAGAAAATTTGTCCTCAACCAAAATACGACAAAATTCTCGTGTCAAGCCAATAATTTCTGACGAAATACTATGTCTAATTCAACGACAGAGCCATTGAAAAATATAATTATATATGTATATTGTTACCGATAGTGCAGAAGGGGTTACCATTCCATTTACACCCATTCAAAAACATACACAATCAAAGTGCTATAAAGGAGAATTTGGCCACAGCCAAAATGTGACAAATGTCTCGTGTCAAGCCAAATATTTCTGACGAAAAACTAAGTCTAGTCCATCAGAGCCATAGAAAAAATTTAAGTTCTCTATAATAGGGGCATTTACCACTCAGTTGTCTATGCTTATTCCATAGAGAATGTACCGAGAATGTAGACGAATGGTGAATAAAGCTGCTATTATTACGCGGACTAGTCGATGCGCTGAGATAGCGTGATCATTGCACATCCACCTGAATAAATTGCCAACATCAAAGGAAATCATGCACGTACGCCGACCATTAGAAACAATAATGTTTGACTTACTTCCTCGTCGTTAATGCTTCATATCTTTAAACTGAAACTGTCTACATTTTGAGAAATTATCTCTATTATATTAGATTAAAATATATAACTTTCTGAAAGCAGTTATCATGACCGAATATTTTTGTCATTTATTTTATTTTTGTAAAAATGTGGATAAACAATTACACGTACGTATTCATATTGAATAGTCATGTGGTCCCGGCATAGAATAGGCCACCCCTTCATTTTCCGTGGGTATCGTAAGAAACTACTAAAGGAATTTTATAGTCGAAGGATGGCAGCAGCGTCACTTTTTGAAAGAAATCGGAAACCGCAACTGGCAACGCTGGTGAAAAAACGGCACATTTTTTTGATGGGTGAAAATGGAATAATAACTCAGTCTCCATTACTAACAATCCCTTTCCCCCAAAAATGGCACAACTTGCATTTATAGTAATGTCGATGTTAATAAATTTATGTGTGTATTTATATGTGTATGTTAATAAATAATAAATTTACAATTTATTATTTGATAAATACACACACAATTAGCAACAGCAAAACAAACGTTACAAAACAGCCGAAGCATGCGCAAACATAACCTAAAGGCATCCCATATGCGCGTGCGCAAGACTCGTTCACAATCCATATTGTTCAAACATTGCTCAACGTGTGGAGGCGCAAACACCCAATGTACCTTCGTGAATAGAGGATTTGCTGAGACAACCATACTCTAATAGCTTACGAAAACCATAATTGAAGAATTTTGAGCACTTTAAATGAATAGATAGGTACACAGCTTGTCCAAAAAGTAAGTTTGTTAGTTTAAAATGCGGGTTATGTTATGTGACATTTTTAGCAATTTTAAAAAGATTTTTATCATTATTTTTGCAACTTTATACAGTTTACATACGTGTTGATATATTAATTATCTATATTAAATGCGTCATATAGTTATTGTCGATTAAATATGATAAAGAATTACATCTGAATCTCAAAAATGAATCCAGTAACTAAACGGGTAATGATAAATGTGCTGGCAATGTAAAATGATAATAATAAAATTTAACGCTTTAAAAGTATGTTTTGTTTAAAATTGTTTCTATCGTAATGCAGTTGTGTTTGTTCGGTTTGAAGGGTGGGATATGGCAGTGCATTTACAGGGTACAGAGGAATAACACTTGAGTCCTAAGGAATGGCAACGCATGGGGATATCATGGGCAAAACATTATACTCTGTTACGTCCATGCTACTGCTCATGTTTATAGGCGACGGTTATCATGTTCCATCAAGTGGGCCATCAGCTTGTTTGCCATTCTAAGTTGCATAAAAAAAAATCTATTAATTCACCTTCACGTTCGATATATTTTTGAAAATAAATTAATTTTTACTTTTTCACGGATATTAATAGCATAAAACGTATTTCTCACTCTACCAATATTTGAACAAAAAACCTACTTTAAAAATTACAATAAATTTATTATAGGCCAACTACGCATCGAAAAAGACTAAGTAGTTTATCCATTATTTAAAAAGAGTCTCAAATATATTGAATAGATAGTTTGGGTACAAAAAAAGTAATAGCCAAAAAAGCATTAGTTTTAACCAACTTAAAAAAGAATGAAATTCTATTTTCATAACATACATACATACATATCTGTCACGCCTGTCTCCCATTAGGGTAGGCAGAAACAATGGAACGCCAAATGCTTCGATTCGAACAAACCTCCTTCGCTTCTTCCACATTCATCAATCTTTTCATACACGCTCGCCGGTTATTCTATTTTCAACTATATATTTTTTGTGAATGAATGAATGAATGAGTATACTTTATTTGCATTATACAATATAGGAAATAAGCAAAACAATTTACAAACACAACGATACAATTGTATAAGTACAGTAAGGCGGTCTTATTGCTGAGAGCAATCAAATTTTATCTATACACAATAAAACTAACTGTAATAGCTACTTCGTGATTATTAATTTTATAAAATACTGTATATATTAAGTACTTTATAATTTTAGTCTATCAATATTAAACACTAACTTTTCAGCTTCGTATCCGATCAGTTGAAACCGGAATTCTTACAGTTAATAATATGTTTTATTGCTAAAGTTGAAGAGCTAGCCGGCTTTTGTATTTACATTATAGGAAGTCACTGGCTACGTCTCGACTTAATGAAGTTGTCCAACTATACAGATCTTGATGCCTCTCTTCACGTTGCACTATTTGCACTTTAGTGTCACTCATCTCTTTAATACGACTATATTAAAACGTCTTCACAAGGAAATCTTATATCCGTAGTAATTCTTAAATTACTTCTAAACATTGACTGCTAAAATTCTAACATTGTTACTGAAAAATTTATTGAAAAAAAATCTGAAATAAAAGTATTATTATTATTATAATATAAAAAAATATATTATTTTTTACACATGTCATCAATTCTGGACAAACTTTGATCGTTAATTCTTTTACCGAACAATAAGGTTTACTATTGTAGTTTAGTCAAGGCATAGAATGGGTCACCCCTTCCTTTCCCGTCGTTATCGTAAGAAGTGATTAAGGGAGCATAATGGCCGAGGAATAGACAGCAGCATCCCTCTTAAAAAGTTACCAAAATCTAACTGTGATTGCCAACCCGCCTGCCAAGCGTGCCGACTATTGGCAAAACCTCCCCTTATGGGAAGGCCTATCTCCACCAGTGGACAGTTAATCGCTGATACGATACGATATAACGAGTTTATTTATTTATTCTTTATTGTACACAAAAAATTACAACATATAATATATATAAAACAAAAATGTACAACAGGCGAGCTTAACTCTGTAAGAGTTCTCTTCCAGCAAACCCTGAGTGGAAAGGAGCATTAATTACCAGCGGGCAGTATGCATACAATAATAGGGGGAAACATTATAGATGTTTCTATTAGTTTACTCCTCTGTTAGACCCATATATATTTGGTATCGATAGAAGCCACCATTTTTCTTAATAGAACAAAAACATTGCTTGTTGCAAAATTTACAAACCAAGTACCTACCCCAACTACCAAGACGACGTACCTACTTAGATATTTCTCACTTATAATCTCTGTTCATGATTACATTTGAGTAATAAATTCATATACCGAATCCTCCTTACAAAGCCAAAGTAATTTCCGGCGACGCGCCCTTAAAAAATTATATAAAAAAATATATTTTACACATCCGGTAATGTAAACTGGGTAAAGAAAAGAATGGGCCAATTAAAATCAGCGATTCACATAGTTTATTGAGGTTTACCGAGCTACATGCAAATTTATGGCAAACCTTTCTGAGTTATTTTTTATGGCGACTTGAAGAGCAACGCTATAAATATTACAAGTTATATTGCTCTGCCCATAACTTATATACATTACTATTCTAAGAACTACGAGCTCCCTATGTTATAGCGAATGCCAATTCATTATGTATATAATTATAAATTACAAAAAAACCTAACTACCAGAGGGAGACTGTACAAAAGTCGATTGCTTAAGTACCTCTGTCCCATTCGTGTTTCAACCGTGAAGCAGTTGTGTTTGCATGGCTGTGTTTCGGTTTGAAGGGTGGGATATGGCGTGAATTTACTGGGTACAGAGGAATAACACCGGAGTCCTCAGTAATGGCAACGCATGGGGGGTATCATGGGTGAAACAGTATACTCTATTATGTCCATGGTACTGCTCATGTCTATAGGCGACGGTTACCACTTTCCATCAGGTGGGCCGTCAGCTTGTTTGCCATTCTAAGTTGTATAATTTTTTTTTTTAAATACGTGTACTGTGTTATGTCTATGGTACTATTCATGTATAATGGCGTCAGTTACCGTTAACTTATTTCCTATTCTAAGTTAGATAAAAATAAAATAAGTAAAGTGTAAAAGTCACCGTTTACGGAGTACTATAATTTTTATAAGTACTCCTTATTTGTAACGTGTGACAAACTACAAAAGCAAAACTGAATTTAAAAGGCAAATCACAACGAAGACAAATTGTTTTTTAATGCTTCACGAGTTATTGCCGTTGCGATTCGACATCAAGTAATGTTCGATATTTACTTCTTGCCAACCTGAATGTGCCTCTGACAAAAACATGGCAAAACACTCCCACGCAGTTCGCGGTAGGCTGGTGTTTACGCACTATCGAATCTGTGTATTCACGTTTGATTCATAATTGTATTGACAAGGTTTTAATGTCCCTTACATTATCACCTTGCACACAATTTTTTTTAGTACAATTTTTATTGTATTATTTTTGTATGTATACAAGTAGCTATTGATTTTTTTTTTACATGTACTGATCAGTTCAAATAATAATTTAAAATTGTGTTCGCCAAAAAACAACCGATTTCAATTGTAACAATTTTAGTTAATTTGTTTTATAAACTAAACCACTGAACAGATTTTGTGAAAATTTCCATGGGTCCTAATCTGTAAGTGCTATATTATACTTTCAGATAATAAAGGAATTTTCCAAAACGGTTTACAATTGAAGCAGTTATGAAGTAACAAACGTAAAAAAATACAAGCCAATTGAGAACTTTCCTATTGATGTGGGTTAAACAAAAAGTTTATTTATTTATTTATTTTTATACTCTATTTTACACAAAAAATAAACAATCATATAATTTATCTATACTTATAATAAATCCGTAGAGAGGTCAATTCTGTACATGAAATATATTTCCAAAATAACTATCAGGGGGTGATTAGTGATCGATACTGATGCCAAAAATGCAATCAGTAAAATTTTTGTCTGTCTGTCTGTATGTTCGTTATAGAAACAAAAACTACCCGACGGATTTTAACGAAACTTGGTACAATTATTCTTCATACTCCTGGGCAAGTTATAGTATACTTTTCATCACGCTACGATCAATAGGAGCAGAGCAGTGAAGGGAAATGTTGGGAAAACGGGAGAAGTTACTCCATTTTTACACTTTTTAAAATGTAAAAATGTCCACCCGTGCGACGCTGGGACAGGCCGCTAGTATTAAATAAAGATGTACAACGGGCGAGTTTAACTTAGCTTATTTCACTCTTTATCTTAAATTATTATGTGTGTATTTCATTCAACAATATTTTACGACAATTGGTTGATCCGTTAAGGCGCTACCTAAGAATAACATGCCAACTTACACGTCTTATCTAATATAACAGAGTTATAACTGGACGATGTCTGTCCATAGTAGATATTTAAAAAAAAAAATATGAGGGGTTTTAATAAGATCAATAAATGCCAAAAGAATAATTATAAAAATTGTTTTCTTTCTCTCTGTCTGTATGTTAATTCTGGCATCATAAAAAAACCACTTCTAGGTCGGCAGCACACCTGCAATGCCTCTGGTGTTGTGGGTGATCATGGGCAACGGTAGTCATTTACCATCAGGTGAGACGCATGGATGTAGATTCCACGGTTACGTCACTGAAGATCTAACTTAAAGCCTTGTGTATATTTTATTTTAATTATTTATTAGTACAAATATGTGTACATGGCGGACTGAATGCTAAAAACATTCTCTCCCAGTCAGAATACTCGAATGCGGTACTACTAATTATTGATATACATACATACTAAAATTACATATATAAACGAATAAATATATATGAATAACAAATATACTTACACACATATGACATATACTATATTATACACGAAATTGAGAATAATATAAAGCACTTTTATCTTGATACAACTGATCTATTTAATTGAATTTTCTACTACTGTAATCCACGTGTACTTCAAAATACTCGCGTACATAACCAAATAGGTATACAAGACGTATATAGACAAATGCTTGTATAATATATTCTACATTTTATAGAAGACCGTGCAGTATTTAAGACAATTATGTCTTATATATATATAGATGTATTTTGCATTATAAAAAGGCAATAGTGCATTTCGATTTGCGAGCATTTGTTGTACTTAAATTCCTACACGTTGAGTTCGCGAGACGATCGACAAGACGAACCGATGTCAAGCCATCGGGTTCAATGCACTGGGTACCTCTACATAGAATATGGAACAAACAACAGACGGATTAGGGTTGTCGATCCATATATCCTATTCTAGTAATATTTTTTTTTACATATACTATTTTTAATACTAAAATTTGTGGTAATAGGTGTTTTTTTACACTTTGATGAAAAAACTATTAAATGGATTTGAATTAAATTGGCCTCTGAATAATCTCTTAGCGTTCTAATATGTCACCTCTCAGCTCTTTAATAACCAATCAAACGTCATGAAATTTAATAAACATGTACCTTTAGGACACTTTCTTCAACACACTACCACATTTTGGAATCAACACTCAGAAGTGATATTTCCGAACCGATACGACACATCATAGAGTTCAAGAAAAGAGCATATTTCTTTTTAAAAGGCCGACAGCACACCTGCATTTCCTCCGGTGTTACGGATGCTTATGGGCAGCGTTAGTCACTTATTATATTACAAAAAAATTCTAGTATTTAATAGAAAAATATATATTTTTTATCCTGGTCGATAAACGTATTCCGGGTACTCAAATGAACTTGTAGATAGAAACTGATTACCTAGTCTATACTAATATATAAAACGGAAAAGTTTGTTTGTTTGAACGCGCTAATCTCCAAGACTACCAGTCGGATTTGAAATTTGTTTTCGCTTTTAATAGTTCATTTATTGAGGAGGATTACTCATAAATCCACAGGATATAACTAGTTCTATTTCTAAATCTATGCTACTGTTTTAATATGAAAATGTGTTTTCCAAAATGGGACATAAAATGTGTTTGTAAATAAATTAGATAGTCCTCTCGTGAAAATGCTTGTCGAGAGGACTAAATCATTATTAGTGATTATATATTAACGTAGTTTTAAAGTACACTTACTAACAAAAATGGATCCCTGGGGGGAAAAGGATTGTTAGTAATGGAGACTAAGAATCCCATTGCTAGCAATATACCTAACCAGGTCGAACTCCTCGTGGTTCCCCCTGGAAACTATCATGATTAATTCCAGATGAATTCATCATGATGATCAGCTAACTGGCCTGTTTTCATTTTCATGGATCACCCTTCACTGGTGCCCCGCCAGCGTATCCCGTTAGCGCAGGCGGGGTTACCATTCCATTTTCATAGAATAAAAAAAAATGGATCCAAGTTGTTAAATAAATTAATTAAAAATAGAAAAATTATAAAGGTATCATATAAATAGGTGACAACCCTACTATTATTAGCTCGGTTTGTGTGCAAATGTGACTATCAGTTAATTCATCAGAACAGATCAGAACAACTAATAGAGCGGGAATGCGATGCTGACATTGGGAATGCAATTACTCAATTATCTCATACGATTGCGATATCAATGTCGGAAGAAAATTTGTATAAAAAAAATATAACAAGTATATTGCGGTTAACGAAAAAAAAAACTACTTGAAATAAACACTCGTGAACGACTTTCTCGTAAATACCTGTTTCATGACAATCATGTCATTGAATCATCAGTATTACTATCATTTAATCATTCATAAATATGGAAAAAAGTCTTAAACCAAGATATTATCCATACATACATATATATCTGTCACGCCGGTCTCCCATTAAGGTAGGCAGAAATAATGGAACGCCAAATTCTTCGATTCGGGGCGGGGGGAAGGGATTGTTAGTAATGCGGACTACCAGTCCCATTACTAGCAGCACACCCTGTCAGGTCGACCTCCAAGTTGTCCCTCCTGGAAACTATCGTGCTGAATTCCAGATGTATTCATCACGATGGACTAACTGACCTGTCTTTTCATTCTCACCTATCCTATCCCTCACTGGTGCCCCGCCAGTGTATACCGTTAGCGCAGGCGGGATACAATTCCATTATCATCTATTAAAAAAAAAGTGCTTCGATTCAAACAAACCTCTTTCGTTTCTTCCACACTCATCAATCTTTTCATACACGCTCGCCGGTTACGGGTACTTTTAATTTGGCCCTTCTTCAGCACGTCGCCTACTTGGTCAACATACGTCCGTCTAGGGCGGCCCCTACCAACATTATCCACATTCGCCGAAATATGTTAATTGGTCAGGACTTAATTATATCATTAAATTTAATTGTCATGAAATTTAACATATGTAATATGTATTGAATAGGCCACCCCTTCCTTTCCCGTGGGTGTCGTAAGAGACGACTAAAGGAGGGCAAGCGTTGGACAAGAGCGTCCTTCTTAAAACATCTCTAAAGCCTGACTGCGGTTGCCAATCCGTCTGCCAAATGTGGCAACTACTGGCAAAACCCCCCAAGGGGAGGCTTATGTCCAGCAGTGGATATTTAAGGGCTGATATGATAATGATGAATATGTATTTAAAACAAAAAGAAAGAAAATAAAGGCTTCGTATCAAAACTGGCTTTAAAATTTATATTAACTTACGATCATTAAGAATTTACGATACATTTTTTATATTTTTTATACATAAATAACATATAATCAATTTTTTTTATGCAACTTACAATGGCAAACAAGCTGACGGTCCACCTGATGGAAAGTGGTAACCGTCGCCTATAGACATGAGCAGTACCATGGACATAATAGAGTATACTGTTTCACCCATGATACCCCCCATGTTTATGTTTATGTTCATCAATATCATATATAATAACAATAATCATCTGCTCACGATTATTTGGTTTGGTTTATTGTGGAAACTTCACTGATTTATGTCATGATTGTGTATACTATTTTATATGTTTTAGTTGTTGTATGTTTCCCTTTCAAAGTAAAATAAAAATAAAATAAAAAATGCGTTGCCATTCCTGAGGACTCAGATGTTATTCATTGCAATGCCATGCAAACACAACTGCTTTACGGTTGAAACACCCAAGCAAACGACTTTTGTACAAAGTCTCCGTCTAATAAAATTCTCTGGTAAGGTTTTGATGTCCAATAATTGGTACAAACATCCTTTAGCATAAAAAATTTAGAAGCATTGGAGTACCTACTACTAATAATGCTTAAAAAATTAAATTTGTAAAAATATACGGTCGAGTTGCGAATGTCTTCCTTTATTAAATCTCTCGAAGACATTTAATTTCTCGTCGTGACGACAGACGTTCGTTAGCAGTATTACGAGAAATGTCCATAGACAAAGAATAATAGATAGATAGTATAATTCAATATAATTTAATGAAATGGTAACCAAATTTGCTTTAAATTATTACAGAAACGCTCTCAAATGAAATTAGTAACAAATAAAACATTCGATCATTAAATAAATTTTACTGGACATTAGTAGACTGTCTTCTAGTCGACATAATTTTCATTTATTTAATTTTTTATTTACTGCTATTGAAACAAATAACAAGTATATATGACATACATGGCCGTAGCTAGGGGAAGGGCATTGAGGGATCTTAAAATGAAAGACTCCAAGAAAATAAGATATTTTCGAAATCACTTATTTATGTCTTCTGCCCTCCCAAAAAGTTCTTTCGTCCTACCTTAAACTTCAGTCTTGCTAGCGGCCTTGTTATTATTATTTTTTATACAACCTAAAATGTCAAACAAGCTGACGGCCCACCTGATGGAAAGTGGTAACCGTCGCCTATAGACATGAGCAGTACCATGGACATAACAGACTATACTGTTTCGCCCATGATACCCCCCATGCGTTGCCACTCCTGAGGACTCAGGTGTTATTCCTCTATACCCAGTAAATTCACTCCATATCCCACCCTTCAAACCGAAACACAGCCATGCAAACACAACTGCTTCACGGTTGAAACACGAATGGGACAGAGGTACCCAAGCAATCGATTTTTGTACAAAGTCTCCCTCTGTTAGCATGCTCTCACAAGTCCAATAGTGCGTATTACTCCGTCACTCACGCACTTGTCCGAGAAAAAGTAAGAAAAAGTTCACGCCACACGCCCAATCCTATTAGAGCGACGTGGAGACCAGTTTCTACTCATACAGTTATCAGACGATACGCGACGCTGTTAGAAGGTCGCGGGAACTCGGGCGGATCTAATCTGGAATTCATTCCGCAAGTGACCGCTTGCTATTCGATAGTGCTGCGGTAGTCGTTATTCGTTTTTTTTTTTACAACACAGAGGGCAAACGAGCAAGCGACTCACCTGATGGTAAGTGACTACCGCCGCCCATAATCACCCACAACACCAGAGGCATTGCAGATGTGCTGTCGGCCTTTTAAAAAGGTATGTGCTCTTTTCTTGAAGTGTATGATGTCGTATCATTTGATTCTGGGTTGCTACTGTAGACTTGAACAACTTATTAATGTCCGAAGAAGGCATTGTTGCATCCACTGCTTCTCATAAACCTTGCCATATCAACCTTCAAGCGGTCAACTCAGGAGATCATTGTGAATAAATGAGTATACTTTATTTGCATTGTATAATATAGGAAATAAGCAAGACAATTTACAAACATAACGATACAATTGTATAAGTACAGTAAGGCGGTCTTATTGCTGAGAGCAATCTTTTCAAGACAACCTTAAGGTAATGGACTAATTGTTGTACAAGTAGGTATGATAGTACTGTGTAATTAAAAAAGTAACTTTATCAAATTTAAAAAATAAAATTATTAACTTACAGCAAATTCGTTACGATGAGTCAACTAATCTGACTTTATCCTTATTGTTTCATCCTCCATTGGTGCCCCGCTGTGTGGTCGTATCGTGTGATCCCAGCATAGAATGGACCACCCCATCCTTTCCCGTGGGTGTTGTAAGAGACAACTAAGGGAACTTACTGATCGAAGGATAGGCAACTGCTTCCCTCTTTGACATCACAGCCTAACTACGGTCGCCGGGGGGAAAGGGATTGTTAGTAATGGAGACTGAGAATCCCATTGCTAGCAATATACCCAACCAGGTTGACATCCTCGCGGTTCTCCCTGGAAACTATCATGGTTTTTTTTTGATGGGTGAAAATGGTATGGTAACCTCGCCTGCGCTAACGGGATACGCTGGCGAAGTACCAGTGAAGGGTGATAGATGAGAATGAAAACAGGCCAGTTAGCCCATCATGATGAATTCATCAAGAATTAACCATGATAGTTTCCAGGGGGAACCGCGAGGAGGTCGACCTGTTTGGGTATATTGCTAGCAATAGGATTCTCAGTCTACATTACTAACAATCCCTTCCCCCCTAACTATCATGGTTAATTCCTAATGAATTCATCGTGATGGGCTAATTGGCCTCTTTTCATTCTCACCTATCACCCGTCACTGGTACCCCGCCAGCGTATCCCGATAGCGCAGGCGAAGTTTACAATTCCATTATCACCAAAAAGAAATTGCGGTTGTCAACCCACCTACCAAGCGTGACAACTACTAGTAAAACCCCCCAATAATATAGGCCATATTCAGCAGTGGACAGTTAACGGCCTATATGTTGATAATACCTCGCCATATCATATTCATTCATAAAAACAAATATATAATAATATATTGTTAGTATATAATAATAAAGGCTATCGAGAACATAAGTAGTCGAACAATTCCGAATTTTAAAACGTAAGTAATGCCGGCATAAATAATTGCAATAATATTGGGGGGAAAGGGATTGTTAGTAATGGCGACTGAGAATCCCATTGCTAGCAATATACCCCACCAGGTCGACCTCATCGCGGTTCCCCCTGGAAACTATCATGGTTAATTCCTGATGAATTCATCATGATGGGCTAACTGACCTGTTTTCATTCTCATCTATCACCCTTCACTGGTGCTCCGCCAGCGTATCCCGTTAGCGCAGGCGGGGTTACCATACCATTTTCACCCATCAAAAAAAAAAAAAAAATTGCAATAATATAACGTCCCACTGTTGGACACAGGCCTCTATTCAGAAGAGGATAACCTATTTCATCTCTCATCAAGTCTACATCAGCTTTTAAGTTTTATATAAAAAAAAAATAAGAAACAGTGTGATTAGAGAGAAGTTTGGACTGAAAGACGATGTAGTGACAAAAATCGAAAAAGGAATGTTGCGTTGGTTTGGTCATTTGGAGAGGATGGATGAAAGAAGAATTACGAAAGAGATTTATGGAGCAAGAATGAATGGAGATGTCGGTAGGGGCCGCCCTAGACGGACGTATGTTGACCAAATAGGCGACGTGCTGAAGAAGGGCCAAATTAAAAGTATCCGTAACCGGCGAGCGTGTATGAAAAGATTGATGAATGTGGAAGAAGCGAAAGAGGTTTGTTTGAATCGAAGCATTTGGCATTCCATTGTTTCTGCCTACCCTAATGGGAGACAGGCGTGACAGATATGTATGTATGTATGTAAAAAAAAAACAAACATGGGAATGAAATGGCTGATGGGAACAGGTAATGAGGTAATCGTCGCGTAAATATCCTATGGTATATTTAGAAAAGTCGTTTACTTACTGTAAACCATTTAACCATGACTCTAACTTAGCAAGTTTATCGTTTAGGTAGTCTTACAGTGTTTATAATCAATACTATCTCACTGGATGTCAATCCTTAACTGCGGTCGTGAGGCGATAATCTATGGAAACGTTCGATACATACGAAGGGACTCTACAGCTTCACGGTTCTCACGAAACTAGTCGAAAGATAAAGCGAAGGAATAGTCTGTTTGGAGTACCACTCTGTAGAAAATTCAACATTAGCCATTGAAGGAAGTCATTATTACGCCTTCTTTCAATGGCTGATGATTTTTTTAATGCAATGTTTGAAGTGTGAGGTATGGCTTGAATTTACAGGGTACAGAGGAATAACATCTGAGTCCTCAGGAATGGCAACGCATGGGGGGTATCATGCGCGAAACAGTATACTCTGTTATGTCCATGGTATTGCTCATGTCTATAGGCGCCGGTTACCACTTTCCATCAGGTGGGCCGTCAGCTTGTTTGCCATTCTAAGTTGTATAAAAAAAACTTAGAATGGTAAACAACAAACATTCCCGTTGTACGTGTGTGTATAAGCAAGCTTTAGCTTTACAAAAAAGCGATCAATTGTCATCAAAATAATATAAACCTAACGCGGAAGTAAACCCTGTCGATTACAAAAAGAATTATCAAAATCGGATCCGAATTGGCGACGTTACCGCGGAATATATAGACAAAAAAAAATACAGACAAATTGAGGAGCTCCTTTTTTGTAATCACTTAAAAAAACATTGAATGCAAAGTGGATTTATTACATAATTCCAAAAAGGAACTGATTATGTTAATCCGCCTCGTTTTGTTTTTTCAAACTATACTTTTTTTGT
Organism: Galleria mellonella; assembly: GCF_026898425.1. NCBI lineage: Eukaryota > Metazoa > Arthropoda > Insecta > Lepidoptera > Pyralidae > Galleria > Galleria mellonella. The sequence goes on along the minus strand of NW_026442037.1, from coordinate 3,095,329 downwards.
TTCGACCTTGACCCCCTCTGGCCTTTTTTGGCGTAGTTATGCATACATTTCGCACGCGTATGGTTATTTTTGTGTTATTTATGAATACAAAATCGGAATTTATTTCATCATTCATGTTAATCTTATCAAGTTGTGTAACAATATGGCGTATCTATGAATCGGACGGGATCAATTTGTAAATTACTAGTTTTTACCCGCGACTTCGTCCTCGTGACTGGAATTTTACTGATCAATGTATACTGATCGGAATAAAAAGTAGCCTATATAAAAAAGGCATAGGAGTGCTGAAGGTCCATCCCATATAGTAATATGCGATAGAGAATATACTCGTATATTGAAATTTCATATATTATATATAAATTTGTGTATATAAATTTTTTTTCAATGGATAATAATGGTATGGTAACCCCGCCTGCACTAACGGAAAACGCTAACGGAGCACCAGTGAAGGGTGATAGATAAGAATGAAAACAGGCCAGTTAGCCCATCATGATGAATTCATCAGGAATTAACCATGATAGTTTCCAGAGGGAACCGCGAGGAGGTCGACCGGGTTGGGTATATATAAGCAATGGGATTCTCAGTCTCCATTACTAACAATCCCTTTCCCCCCTTTTGTGTATATATTAATTTCAACACTCAAGCAAGCAAAAAAAGTATAACAAACAAACAATCAAACTCACTTTCACATTTATAATATTAGTAAGGATTAACAACGTCAGAGGTCCAACGATTTGACACATGGCTTTGGTCTGAGTATTTTTTATGTATATATTTACAATTTATAAAAAAACATTAAATGTTTGTGTCAAAAATCCAGTATATATAGTACAAATTTTACAAATAGTACAAATAATAAAAGTACAAAATAGTACAAATACTAGATGGCGCTACGGATCCAGTGGTATTTATTTATTAAAAAAAAGTAATTATAAACTAAAAATTAAAGACATAACACGTAAAACTTCGTTTAAACTTCAACAACTGTGGCAGGTGCAAGGTTCGTTTGAATAAAACTGTTTCAATGAACGAATCATGAATGTACTAACGGGGAAACGGAACGCGAACGATGACAAAACAAATGTGGAACGTAGTACTTAGGAGTAAAATGAAACGCCGGTATGAAATAATCCCGGCTACCATTATAAACCACCAGAGGGAGATTTTGTACAAAAGTCGTTTGCTAGGGCACCTCTGTCCCATTCGTGTTTCTACCGTGAAGCAGTTGTGTTTGCATAGCTGTGTTTCGGTTTGAAGGGTGGGATATGGCGTGAATTTACTAGGTACAGAGGAATAACACCTAAGTCCTCAGGAGTGGCAACGCATAGGGGGTATCATGGGCGAAACAGTATACTCTGTTATATCCATGGTACTGCTCATGTCTATAGGCGACGGTTACCACTTTCCATCAGGTAGGCCGTCAGCTTGTTTGCCATTCAAGTTGTATAAAAAAAAAACATACCAATGTACAAGAAAATCAAATCTCTTAACATATATACAGAGTAGAGTCTCAGCTACAGATATTATAATATAATAATCTCTGCCTATCCCTTAAGTATCTGGCGTGAAGATAACTGCTTACAATCACACTTTTATATCAAATATCCCACTATACAAATAGGTATAAAGTCGCAAGTTTAGATAAATTTTAGTACACTATTTGTGCTGCATTAGTATGCAAATGTATACTAAACGAGAGCCAAGTCTCTTGTTTTATGGTCATTTAAAAAAAATGTTTTTTTTATTACCATCGTTTCTGGCCATTAGGCTACGTTTGCTACAAGGAAGTTTATAAAAACACGCGTGTCTTATCTATATGATTAATGTTATAACTTTGTGCATTGTACATAGTTTACGATCTAAAAAAAACTATGAACATATGTAAGCTTAGGTAGGATAATGTAGAGGCGGGGGGAGGAAGGGATTGTCAGTAATGGAGACAGAGAATCCCATAGCTAGCAATATACCTAACCAGGTCGACCTCCTCGCGGTTCCCCCTGGAAACTATCATGGTTAATTCCTGATGAATTCATCATGATGGGCTAACTGGCTTGTTATCATTCTCATCTACCACCCTTCACTGGTGCTCCGCCAGTGTATCCCGTTAGCGCAGGCGGGGTTACTATTTCATTATCACCTATAAAAAAAAACCATTTTGATATCACCTTTATCGATTGGAAAATATATAAAAATTCTGTTACCCAATATTCCTTTTTAGATAACCGACTTTTAAAATATTTATTATCGAACCAATATATAGATATTACAACTAAAATATATATATAATATTACCCACCGCTACATTTTTTTTAATGGGTGAAAATGGTATGGTAACCCCGCCTGCGCTAACGGGATACGCTGGCGGAGCACCAGTGAAGGGTGGTAGATGAGAATGAAAACAGGCCAGTTAGCCCATTATGATGAATTCATCAGGAATTAACCATGATAGTTTCCAGGGGGAACCGCGAGGAGGTCGACCTGGTTGGGATTCTCAGTCTCCATTACTAACAATCCCTTTCCCCCATACAATAATGTATTCTATATATCTACACTTCTCTTATGAATTTTATGGCCCGTTTTATAGTTTTAGAGAGTTATGTTTCTGAATTGTAGACACATATTGTAATACTCACATGTTTTTAACCGACTTTAAAGAGAATAGTCTCAATGCGGTTGAATTCTTTTTATGTTTGGTTTACAACTGACGGAGTTATAAAGTAATAACTTTATAACTCCGTCAGTTGTAAACCAATTTGGAAAATCATTTTTGCATTTCCTCAAAATGTATTATATAAAAGGATGTATTATGTTAATAAATTATTATTGGTAATTCTTTTTTTTTTATACAACTTAGAATGGCAAATAAGCAGACGGCCCACCTGATGGAAAGTGGTAACCGTCGCCTATAGACAGGAGCAGTACCACGGACATAACAGAGTATACTGTTTCGCCCATGATACCCCCCTATGCGTCGGAGTGGCCACTCCTGAGGACTTAGGTGTTATTCCTCTGTACCTAGTAAATTCACGCCATATCCCACCCTTTAAACCGAAACACAGCCATGCAAACACAATTGCTTCACGGTTGAAACACGAATGGGACAGAAGTGTCCAAGCAATCGACTTTTGTACAAAGTCTCCCTCCTTCAATAAATACATAGTGTTTATTACAAATATATGATTGATGAAGAAGAAATGGAATATCACTACATAGTATAAAACAAACTCGCTTCCCGTCTGTCTATCTCTATGTATCCTTAAATCTTTAAAACTACGCAACGGATTTTAATACGGTTCCCTTTAATAGATAGAGTGAGGAAGAGGAAGGTTTTTATGTTTACATGCATAATATAGTAGAGAAACACTAATAATTTTAGAGGTGTCTAATGTGTTGTAATGTAACGTGTACCCGTGCAAAGCCGGGGCGGGTCGCTAGTTAATCATGTGAAGACGTTAGCCAAAATTGAAGAAAAGAAGGAAGGCTGCCGCGCGCACGATTCACGTAGGGCCAAATTCAAAATTTTTTTTTTCATGTTCGACATAATTTGCCTGTGTTCTGACTGACTTTCAAATACGTGTCTTCAGTATTTTGATCTTTATTTTCTAAATCATCACTCAAGTCCATGATTAAGTTAATGTTTTCTATACAACATCGGTTGTTCTCAAAAGTAGGCAATTACGCAATTTTAGTAACTTTTTGGAAGGTTTAGAATAAATTATAAAATTTCAGGTAAACTTGAATGGAAGGCTTTTTTAAAACATTTTGAGCTTGAGCTTGAGAAATTTAAATTTTACACATACAAGGAAATATTAAATGGGCAACAATTAAAATAAATTTCGAGGTAACCTTAAAGAAATCTTTCACGTTTAATTTTTTGAAGTTTTTCTTTTCTCTGAAACATTTTAAGTACCTACTCAAATAGATTTTAAATACAAAAAATATATATATAGCTTATCTTTACATATTCAGAGAAGCTTCTGTTTGTGTTCTTATCAACAAGTACTAACCTAATTTGCTTAAGTTTAGTACTTTATTTACTGCAGCTTCATAAAACCATAGATAAACCTAACGTGTTGGATGTACTAATATTTAAAAGTCTAATATTAAAAAAAAAAGTGTTTTATTTCAAATAACACAATTTCAATTCCTATTGTGCCTAACTTCCGTGACGTTTTTACGTCACGGAAGTTAGGCACAATTAGAGTAATGGATATGTTCAGTGCTCCGCCATAATAGAAAGAGAATTCACCGGAAAAATACTGTCAAATTATTATTAACTATTATTTATTTATTCTTCTACCAAATAAATTGGTGTAGATAGTTTAGTGGTAAAAAGTTTCAGTGTACGATATAATAAAGAATAATAATAACACTTCTGGATGAAACAACAGTATACATAATCGGTATTAGACAATAGATATACCTACTTAGAGACTACCTACTACCTGCATTACCAATGGCAAATACAAGTATGTATTTCCATTAATACAAATACGGGCCTCAAACCCGTAACGGTAAGCTACTAAAATTAATAAATATTAAAATGCATAAACATAAATTTAATTCGAATAAAAATTACTTCTATTAATTTGTTTCTTTTTTTACACACTAAAAAAATTGCATAGGTAACTATTTAATATATTTTCTATGCAAATTTCTTTATAAACAAAAAATACTCGTATCATTCTAAGAATAATAATTAAGTAGCTTGTATTTTTTGTGTAAATTCACTCATTTATATTTTTTCTATTCTTAATCTCTATTTTATTATCTATGTAAATAAAAACTATTTTTTTTTTAAACAAAACCGCAGACCTAATTTAAACACCTGACACTATCTTACCTGCTTGGTGCAATTAGTTCAAATATCCGCAACATCCACTTCACCACATTCATCCAACACAAACCAACACCGATTCGTTAATTAACATTATCTTTAATCGCATCAAGTCCAAAATGACTGATTGATATCACAAACACAACGTCGAGCACACAATAGACAGAGAAAAAAAACACACACACAAAAAGCACTGACCATGGAACGTAATATAAACACGTTATTTGCCTCACTAATTCAATATTAATCATAGACTTGGTGCGTTTTTTCACTTTTTCATTGCGCGCGAAAATCGTAAGCGGCCAAGGCAAATGCGCGAGCGACGCACGTGCTCCGCCGACTTATACCGACAGCTGACTGAATGGCAATTCAAAACAACACCAGAATTGCCTTCAATTTTTCGCTAATGACCTTTGTTGTGACTTACGTTAGTCGGCCTCCGGCAGATCATGCGGTGATCACCGTCTCATCTTTTAAACAAGACACGGACAACGATATTTTGATAGATTTTGTGGTTTACGCATACTGTTCCCATAAATGTTACGTTATACTATGTCGTCCCCATAGGTTATAAAATATAAAGATTTTCATGAAGTACCTCAACCTAGCCAACCTTAACCGGGGGAAAGGGATTGTTACTAATAAGGTCTAATAGCCCCAATGCTAGTAATATACCATCTCAGGTCGACCTCCACGTGGTTCCCCTTACAAACCATCATGGTTAATTTTTGTCGAATTCATCATAGTGGATCAACTGACCTGCATTCATTCTCACCTATCACCTTCCACTGGTGCCTCGTCGGTGTATACCGAGAGCGCGGGCGGGGTTACCATTCCATTTTCATCCATTAAAAAAAATGGTGTACGCTGGCGGGGCACCAGTGAGGAATGATAAATGTGAACATATAAAACATATAATATATAACATTAAATTACAAATATATAATTACAATATAATTACAAATTGTAAACATATATTAACATTAAATTTAACTCCTGAAACACAGGTTTCTCCATACCTACCTCGGGAGTTAGGGACTTCAAACTATATTGTAACAAAGAGTGAAATAAAGTTTTATTATTAAATGTTACAACAAGATACCGATGCATATTTTGGACACTAAATGATTACATGAATGACAAATATGCGTAGTGTTAGTCGATCATGCACGGGTTTCTAACGACCATGCAATTTTATACATAGTACATTTAAATAAATACACATAATGTCAACAGAGATTTAAAAGAGTAACTGTTGAATTTTTTGGGAGCTCTTATCAACAGATAACAACTTTCAGAACCCTGTATTCATAAAAAAAAATTGCAATTTAAAAATTCTCTTACTCAAGTCTATTGGAATAAAGATGACTAAAAATGAGGCCAGGTGGTAGGCCGTTGTGACTAATCCATCAGCTATTAACCACGGTACCATGGAGGTTGACCTAGCAGTGAAAATTAGCAGAAGGCCATCACACAACAAATCTCACAGCACCATAAGCGTACTTAGAGAAGAGGGGTGGAGAGAGGGTAGGCCTACCCCTGAATTGTCAAGCATCCACCTCAAGAAGTGAGAGCTTTCAGCTATGTATAAAAACATAGAGTACGTATGGGACTTTTTAAAAAGCAGTCTTTCCTCCTCCGCCTCTCCGGGGGGAACGGATTGTTGGTAATGCGGAATACCAGTCTCATTATTAGCAATATACCACGATGAGCTAACTGACCTGCCTTTTCATTCTCACCTATTACTCCTCAGTGCTACTCCACCAGCGTATACCGTTAGCGCAGGCGGGGTTACCATTCCATTATCATCCATTGAAAAAAACCCTCAAGGATAATTATTTTAATAACAACAATGCACCGCAGTTTTTTTTAATGGATGAAAATGAAATAGTGACCCCTCTGCTCTATCGCTACTGCTGAGAGAAAGAGATTATAGGAGAAGATGAAACCAGATCGGTTAAACAATCTTGACAAATTCAACAATTAACCACGACAGCATCTAGAGGGAACCGCGTGAAGGTCGACCTGTTAGGGTACACTGCTAGCAATAGGATAGTTAGACTTCATTACTAACAATTCCTTTCTCCCCTGCACCGCAAAGTTACTATCTTAAAATGATACAAAGTTTTAGCATCGGCCAAAATGCCAAATTCGAAATGACGACCTTTGGATTTTGTAAGTCGACAATATACCACTAGGCCACGATACTTTCAATGATGGGATCTCTATACCTATAATCAATATAACATCAATGTTTTATGGTGGTCTAGAAACACTTCCTGCGCGCAGTGCGCGGGCGCAGCGCGGATGTGGCGTCGCAATTAGTGATGCGCCGAGTCAAACTGACTCGAATACCTGTTGAATATATATATATATATATATATATATATATATATATATATATATATATATATATATATATATATATATATATATATATATATATATATATATATATATCACACAAGTATATGACTATTAGAAGATATTTGAGTTACAGGATAAACGTTTTGAGTGCTTGCAATGTTTGATTACTACTCTCCTTGTTATAGTAAATTTTATATTTCTGTTTTATAGTCTAATTTTTTTTATTATTAAACTACCGATTCGGCCGAGATTCGCACACGGCGATACATTTTTCGAAAATAATATATTATCCTATGTTACTCTCTGGTAATGTAGCTTTCTATAAGTGAAAGAAAATTCAAAATCGCTCGAGTAGTTTTTGAGTTTATCCATTACTAGCATATAAACAAACAAACGAATCCTTCTTCTTCAATAATATTATTATAGTAATTAGCTATAGTATTACAATATAGACGCAATTAATACTCTTATACCAGTATAGATATAGATAGATAATTATTAATTGTCTGAACATATATCGTCTTCATTAAAAGCTTCAAAAATCGCTTGAAACATTACTTCTGTCTAATGAAGTACTCGAATATCTATTCGAGTTCTCGTATTCGAGTTCTTGTTAGATTAGATTCGATTTTTGTACCAAATACTCGAATACCAAAAAAGGTAGACTACGCACATCACTAGTGGCTATGCATAATAAATCGTCTAGATTTACTTCCAGCGCAACTAGATGTGATTTATGCGCAATACTGTGTCGAATTAACAATTACCGGCTTTATGTACGGCGTAACTGTTTATTGTGCACCTACGCGCTATATGACAAAGATGAATGACTTACGCCGTTTTGTATGGAGACAATTTTGATGTATTACCACTGTATGTATACGATGCGTATACTACTAACTTACTAATATTACTTACTAGTATATAAATCATCTTCCAATCCTTAATTCCCAATTATATAAATTTTAGAGTCGGCGTAGTGTAGAGGGAGATTTTGTACAAAAGTCGATTGCTTGCGTACCTCTGTCCCATTAGTGTTTCTACCGTAAAGCAGTTGTGTTTACATGGCTATGTTTCGGTTTGAAGGATAGGATATGGCGTGAATTTACAAGGTACAGAGGAATAACAGTCCCGAGTCCTCAGGAATGGCAACGCATGGGGGTATCATGGGCGAAACAGTATAGGTACTCTGTTATGTCCATGGTACTGCTCATGTCTATAGGCAACGGTTACCACTTTCCATCAGGTGAGCCGTTAGCTTATTTGCCGTTCTAAGTTGTATAAAAAAAATATTTCAATCAATAATTTTACAAGATACAACAGCTATACTAGTGTAAGTATTTCTGTCCCACTAGATTCTTTACCGTAGAACACTTGTAATTGCCAATACAGTGTACCTTAGATTAAAAGAAAGCAATTCACGCAAGCAAAGCCGCAGGTTATGGCTAGTAAAAATTAAAACACAGAACGCATTGGAAGAGCCGGGGATGTTTATTACAGTAAACTAACATTATACAAGATCTATTTCTAGAACATAGTGATCAGTTTATATATATATATATATATATATACAGAAAATAGAAAATATCAAGTCCCTATGCGCATTATAGTCAACAACTATGAAACTCGTCAATAATATACTTCATCATCATCATCATCACATCATCCGTTAACTGTCCACTGCAGAACAGGTTGCCTGGAAAAGATTACTTACTTACAGATAAGAACAAGGGACTTACAGATGAGGACAAGGGACTTATAGATAAGGTCGCCCACTGTTTTCCCACTGTGATTATTTCTTGTAATTGTTTATATTTATAATAAGTTTACTATTGTAATCTTTTGGAGGAAACAATAAAGAGTATCTATTTATCTCCCACATAGACTGTCATTGGGATGTTTTACGAATAGTTGCCACGCCTAGCAAGCGAGCTGACAAGAGCAGTTAGACTTTGGTTTTTTTTTACAACACAGGGAACAAACGAGCATTCGGTTCACCTGATTTATTTTTGACCTGTTCACCTGAGTATTTCCGAACCGATACGACAACATAACCTTCAAGAAAAGAGTATATACCTTTTTAAAAGGCCGGCAACACACCTGCATTGCCGCTGGTGTTGTAGATGATCATGGGCGGCGATAGTTACTTACCACCAGGTGAGCGGCATACTCGTTTGCCCCCTGTGTTGTAAAAAAAAAACTGTCTCTTTCCGTTTTTTGGAACCTACCTTAAAAAAAAACGACACAACATACAAATATACATGCGTAAATATATATGTCAATATACATATCCTAATCCCAGTACAAATTCTTCCCGGCATAGAATGGACCACACCTTTTCCCGTGGATGTCATAAGAGGCGTCTAAGGCAACTTAATGGTAGAGGGTGGGTAGCAGGGCCTTTCTTAAAACATCACTAAAAACCTAACTGCAGTTGCCAACCTACGTGCCAAGCGTAGCATCTACTGGCAAAAAATTCCTTATGGGGAAAACTTACATTATATTATGGCAGTGGACAGTTAGAAATGCAATGTAACGGACAAACTGTGAAGTAAATATTTACAGATAAATCTTCATGTTGATTTCGATATAATGCTTATTATAATGCGCATAGAGTCTAAATCTATTTGCCACGCGTTGTTACGCTAAGCATCAGTCTTATAAAATAATACACGAGGCAATATTCTGGAATGCTAAATCAGTGCCAGGAACGCTGTGCGATACCAACACCTTGTGCCACATCAATCGAATGTGTTGCCTCAACTTTACAAGCAATGGGCTCGATTCTCAGGCTTATTTCTCTAAACTTGCCTCTTAACCTAACATTTTGGGGGGAAAGGGATTGTTAGTAATGGAGACTAAAAATCCCATTGCTAGGGTCGACCTCCTCGCGGTTCCCCCTGGAAAATCATGTTTGATGAATTCATCATGATAATGAATTCTCTAACACTGGTGCTCCGCCAGCTATCCATTACTAACATTTTAGGGGGAAAAGGTTATTAGTAATGGATTCTAACAGCTCCATTATACCCATCATCACGATGGGCTCGACTTCATCATCGCGGTTCTCCGGGGCTACCATACCATTTTCATCCACCAAAAAAAAAAAAAACCTAACATTTTAGGGGGAAAAGGTTATTAGTAATATTATGATTAATTCCTGATGAATTCATCATGATGGGCTAACTGGCCTGTTTTCATCCTCATCGATCACCTTTCACTGGTGCCCCGCCAGCGTATACCGTTAGCGCATAAAAAAACCTAACATTTTAAATTTCGAATATTTATTGTTCTATGGACCATAAACTAGACGTATAACAATTTTGACTTAAACCTATTAGGAATTCAATTCATATTGGTCCTTAAAATAGGCATTAGTAATATCGACACCGCACCATACATATTGAGTTCCTCACGAAATTGATGACGGAAAAATGGTCTCTTTTTATACCACTGAGGTGGCAAACAAGCATACGGCCCACCTGATGGTAAGCGGTTACCGTAGCCTATGAACGCCTGCAATACCAGAGGTTTTACGCGCGCGTTGCCGACCCAAAAGAAACCTCTTTAACCCCTTTTTAAGAACCCCATGCTGTAGTCTCTTGGGAAAACCTCGGCAGGGAGCTCATTCCATGACCTGAATGTTCGTGGGAGGATTCAGAGGTTTCAGAGATGTTTTCTCCCACGAGTGTTCATGGGAGATACCATCTCTGAAACCGCGTTGTACGCGACCATTTAGGCTGTAAGGTATGAGGGTGAACTTCCTGTGGATGGCGAGCCGTACGATGCTAGAAAGTGGCCGCAGATCATTATCTATTTTGAAATCTCACATATCTATATTCATTTCAATTAGGTTCTTAATTTCGATAATAAACAATTATTAGATAACAGATATTTTACATATTCGTTATTGGGCCAATATTGTAATCAAACATATAGATATTATTTATTTATATTACCACCTCTACCTTAAAATTAAGACGTCGCTGTGATATCAAATTTTAATTTAAGAGGCAAGTTTAGAGAAATGATGCCGCAGTATCGACCCCAATGAGAAACACTCGGTACAACTGTCCACGCTAGATGGCGTTGTATAAAGAATAGTAAAATTCTAAATTCAAAAAAGTATCTTCGATACATATAAGTAGTCACAATTGAGTACTAAATTGTATACTTGTAATTCTGTATTACTATAAAACACAAACAGCAATACAATCACTACGTTTAAAAGTCGACACTGCCCTTATAAAGACAAAACAGGAAAATAAATCTGTGCAACGACCTAGAAGTATCACAATAAAATAAATAAATATTATTAATATCCTAAATATCGATATCAATAAGTATCATAAAAGACCTAACTAATGTATAATGTAAAACTTTCCAATTAAATTATTTGGTTGCATAGATTTTATACAAAAGTTTTTTGTTCGAAGTGACGCGGCCCTGACTGAGCTGTTGACTACTCCGCCATTTTATTTTTTTATATCTGACCACTTTAGCCTTATGGTATAGTATGCTTTGAGAATACTCACTCTATAATACAAGATGAACTACTAAGCATTCTTTTAAGGTAGATACAAGGATAACAAAAATTATCAAGTCTCCTATACTAATATGCGTCCAGCTGCATTTTTATTAAGGATGTCCACACACACGCACAAAGGGAATTTTACGAACTTACTATGGTCGCTTTCGACAATTGTTTCAACTTCGTTCGGAAGTCTACCTCGGGTTGCGTATGGCAGCTTTGCGTCACAACATATCATAAGCAAAAAATAATGTTTTATTTAACGCCATCCACATACACTAGTGGTTTTAAAAATGCATTAATCTGCCAAAAACATATTATTAAGTATGCATAACCTCCCAAAAAAATTTTTTTATCTGGAACCACGTAATCGAAAACGATCTGGGCCTCTAGACATATAACAAACGAATTCGTCGATGGAATCGACATCGCAAGTCCATGAGACAGAATGAGATAGCAACGCCGGATGACTCATTCCAACTTACGGACTCGCTAGCGATGTCGATTCCATCGACGAAATCGCTTGTCGCTTGTCTAGAGGGCCAGGAATGCGTGATGACGTAACATGGAAGTAAAAATGTCCGTCATTGATGTTCCTTTGCGTTCATAATAGCAATGCGCGAACCCGAATGATTTCATTATTTGAATAATTAGTAATTAATACGTAGTTGGTTTTACCAGAGGAACTGAACATTTTTTCTAAAGAAAGATGGGTGGGGGAGTGACGAATGAAATTGGGTACCCAGTACTAACTCGACGCGATGTAGCTGTCAAGGACTGAAGAACTATTACAAGGTTTTTATTGTTTGTAGTTCCAACCGTTCTTTAGAGATAAAAAAAAATAACATGCCAAGTGTGAGTCGAACTCGTGCTCTGAGGGTGTTGTACGAATTATAATTGTAAAAAAAAATATTTTGCAAAAAATATTTTTTTATATAACTACAAATTCCCTCTGTGTTCTAATTTAACAGTTCTAGGTCTAAACGGGAAGTACCCTATAGATTTTGATTCCTTTCAAATGTCAAAATATACGCTATAAACAGCCATATCTTTTGATTGCGTTGACCTAAAAGTTTAATTTTATTACAGATTCAAGAAATTGCAGACTTGAGTATTTTATATTAATTTTAGCTTGATACCTCCACGCATATCTGAGAAAAAAATTTCTTTAAACAGATGGGCAAATAAAGTGACCCTAAAAGGTTCCATTATTCCTTTTGAGGTATAGAACCCGAGTCCTCAAGAATGGCAACCTAATGGGGGAATTATAAGCGAGACAGTATACTTTGTTATGTCCATGGTACCACTCATGTGTATAGACGACGGTTACCACTTTCTATCAAGTGGGCCGTCAGTTCGTTTGCCATTTTAAGTTGCATAAAAAAAAAATAGAACCCTAAAAATGTTCAAATTCGCTAATAAAACACTCCCTTAAAAGAATGCCAAGATAGTAGTTCTGACTTCAACACGTTTACACCAATATTATGGTACATATTTCACATAGACTTCACAATAAATTACAGTATTACAGTAGAGGCACTGGCTTTGAGATAGAAATATATATATATATATATATATATATATATATATATATATATATATATATATATATATATATATATATATATTATATATATAGTTAGTTACAAATGATTATACAATACTAAAAATATTTAATTAAAGATACAATTGTTACCACGTTTAAAATTAAAATTAACGGGATTTAAAGCGACGCCGTTACCGGTTAACAGTTATCCAGGTAACTCATTTTAGAGGTTAAAATAAATACAAATAAAATATGTGTAAAATAAACGCGATAATTTAAAATATAATTAAATATAACTAACGACATGCTTTCCAAATACGGTTGACTGGAAGAGATGTCAAACAGAGATAAGTCCACCCTTGCTGACAACATTCATAAATGCATTAACAATGTAATTTACAAATATATACAATATAAGTAACATTATGTGGTAGTTCGAGTCATATTTTTTTATTTATTTCTTTTTTTTTTTAAAAAAAAATATGAATACATGGTATCAACCTGGTTGTCGCAATGCCAAACGCCTATATCAGTGGGTAAAGATGAGCCCGATGAATTAACAAGACAAATCTAACATACAGACATTCCCTATGAGGCTGGCATAGTCACCCAGATGTGTTTACTGACGCCTCAGCAAAAATTAGATTAAAAAAATAAGTACTTTGTAAAACACTAGCTTTTACCTGCTACTTCGTCTGTGTGACTGGGATACGTTATTGACCGAGATAAAAAGTAGCCTATGTTCTGCTCCATCCCATATAGTATGTGTGTACCAAATTTAATACAATGATTTTAAGTAGTTAAGGCGATATCAGGTGACAAACAAACTCACTTTTACATTTATAATATTAGTAAAGATTCTAACCTATATTTAAAAAAAAAATAAAGATATTATAACTCAAATTAACACATAATGTTCCTTATAACACGAAATTTAGTAAGCCAATGTGAATACGAATGTGTTTAGACTTATTATTGTGTATCCTGAGTAAATCTCTAGATCCTAAAAAAAATCTGCCAAATTACAGGTTCATAGATAAATTCTGTTATGTTAATGGAAACTTAAATAAACGGACGGTATGCAGTCAGCTACAGTTAGCTTCATAATACAAATACGAAACAAATATTTAACAGGCAATAGGTGTCACGAAAGAAAATCATTGTGACAAAAAAAGAACATCATAATCAATTCAAAATTGGAAATTAAAAAAAAACACACACACACATAAGAAAAAAATACAGATGTTAAAATTCAAATTGAGAATGTCATAAAATATATTATTAAAATTCAAATAAAGAACAATTTAATTTTTTTTTTCACTGCAGAAGCAACTGTACCTTTACAGAGTAAGTTACCAAATCAACAATTAATTAAAAAAACTTATGACTAATTAACATTCATGCCTGTCACACAGTAATTACTTGTACACGTGCCAACATTGACAACACCGTTAATCCTATAAGTGGCTACACAATCTTTGCTGTTTCTCCTCCTCACTATCTCGTCTATACATTCCAAGAGATGCTCGAAGAAATTGGGGAAACTATCGTAACTGGGGAACACGTTTATATCTATGACCGCATGGTGACCAGTTTGATTGTCTATGACCACATCGAAACCGGCCAATAGGAGACCGATCTCTTTTCTTAAAACTCTGATTATGGTTTTAATGACATCTTCGTTTATGGACATTGTGACGTCGGCTTTGTCGTGCGGATCTAATATTGAGAGTGTGGACTGACTATCGGCTTTGCACACTTCACCAGTACTGTAGAATATTGGTTCCAATTCCTCTGAGGCGTAGAAGTTCTTGAGACTCGGTCGTTTGCAAATGTGGTATCTGGAAAACGAAAGAACACGGTACAGAGGCATAACATTGTCATCATCATTTTTTTATACAACTTAGAATGGCAAACAAGCTGACGGCCCACCTGATGGAAAGTGGCAATCGTCATCTATAGACATGAGCAGTACCATGGACATAATAGAGCACACCGTTTCGCCCATGATACCCCCCATGCATTGTCTTTCCTGAGGACTCAGGTGTTATTCTTGTGTACCCTGTAAATTCACGCCATATATCGCCCTTCAAACCGAAACACAGCCATGCAAACAACTGCTTCACGATTGAAACACAAATGGGTCAGAGGTGCCCAAGCAAACCACTTGTACAAAGTCACCACAGGGTGACAAAAAATACATAATATACATAAAAAACACCCAAACCGATACAAGCAGATATATTCATGAATACAAATGTTTATATTACGAGGGGATCGAACCCGGGACCGTCAAGGAAAGTGAAGCGAAGCGTTAAACCACTAAACGCCCAAGGTCAAAGCGAAACAACAAAGCCAACAATCAACCCAAGGTGCTATTCAAATCATTAAATGGAAATAATTACGAAGCAAAAATTGCTGTTTAATACTGATTTGCGTAAATAGGCTTTAAGTTGTACTTAGATTTTTTGCACTAAAAGAAACACCGTCTTCAATTGTGGCAAAAACCAGTTATTTCTGATGGAAAGTGGTAACCGTCGCCTATAGACATGAGACCATGGACCTAACAGAGTATACTGTTTCGCGCATGATACCCCCCATGCGTTGCCATTCCTGAGGACTCGGGTGTTATTCCTCTGTACCCAATAAATTCACACCATATCCCAACCTTCAAATCGAAACACAGCCATGCAAACACAACTGTTTCACGGTTGAAACACGAATGGGGCAGAGGTACCCAAGCAATCGACTTTTGTACAAAGTCTCCCTCTGGTCTAGCTGATATGATGACAATGATGAAATAAATAAAGAAATTATGGTACACACCTGTTGCCTATTAAGAACACTTTATGCAACACTGCATTGTGGTTGACAAAGGTCTGAACAACACACGGCGGCTTGCTCGCCGACAGGCCTTTCTCGTTAAATATGACAACCATCTCGTGGGCCGACTTGGAGCCGTGTGCAATCGTCGGCTTACATATAACGGGGAACTTCACGCCCCTCGACTTCATGATTTCAATATTTACTTCTACATCGTTCGTTGTAAACTCCGCAAATGTTGGTGTGAATATGCCTTGATTTTGGAATGTCGCCTCGTTTTGCAGTATGGAGTAATAGCAGTATCTGAAATGGTAGAGCATTAATTTGTTTGATGTCATCTCGTGAACGCTAATCCGTCATACTCGTGAACGGGTGCTACTTGTAGGAAGTGATTTGTACTGTGATAAACACTATAATTAATTTTAGTCTTAATAATATGCAATTTCGGGGGAAAGGGATTGTTAGCAATGGAGTTTGACAGCCCCATTGCTAGCAATATGCCCTATTAGGTCGACCTCCACGCGGTTCACCTGGAAACCATCTTGAACAATTCTTGTTGAATTCGTCACGATGGGCTAACTGACCTGCTTCATCCTCACCTATCATCCTTCACTGGTGCCCCGCAGATGTATTATATACCAATAGCGTGGGTGTGTTTACCATTCCATTATCACCCATTAAAAAAATATGCAATTTCAAATAATCATTCTTTATTCTTTATCGTATACAAAAATTAATTGTATCTGAAAAACAACCATAATAGCGCACAAAGGCGAGCTTATCTCTTAAAAAGATTTCTTGCAGCAAACCCAATATAAGCTGACAGATTATTGTATTCAAGGTCACGTTATCAAATTTTTTATAACTTGTAAAACCGTTCTATTCCCAAATTTTGGCTATTTTAGTTATTTTGATAGACATTATCGCATCGAAACAGCTTTAGAATTAAAAATTTAAACTGTATAAAAACTTACCTATTCAATAACATTCTGACATTATCTAAGGGATCGATAACAGCTATGTTTGGGTGATTCGACAGGTACTGCTCCACGTGGCCGATAATGGTTGATGCCTGTAGGACAATATAAATGAGTACAAAGTAAATGAATATAAAATAACTGAGTACAAACTAAGTAAGTATAAAGAAAATAAGTACAAAGTAAATGAGTATAAAATAACTGAGTAAAAACTAAGTAAGTATAAAGAAAATAAGTACAAAGTAAATGAGTATAAAATAACTGAGTAAAAACTAAGTAAGTATAAAGAAAATAAGTACAAAGTAAATGAGTACAAAGTAAATAAGTATAAAATAACTGAATAGAATAGAATAGAAAATCATTTATTCAAATAAACTTACATTGAAGCACTTTTGAATAGTCATTACATTTTTTTTAATCTGAGTGAAAACTAAGTAAGTATAAAGAAAATAAGTACAAAGTAAAGAAGTACAAAGTAAATAAGTATAAAATAACTGAGTAAAAACTAAGTAAGTACAAAGTAAATGAGAATAAAATAAATAAAGAACATAAAACACATTGCCATCCATTTTCAAACGTAAATAACGAAAGACAGCAGAACGTGTATATAAATTATGTATAATTATCATAATCGATTCAGAAGTAACGATCGCTTACAAAAATATAAACATCAAAATCGGTTAAAGAATTGATGACGTAATTGTATAACATAGTCACACAAAAAATACAAGATGTGTTGAATAATTTATTTTGGAATTGTCTTAAGTTTTATAAAGATAAAACGAAATGCAACAAATTGAGCGTGGGGTCATAGAGTCGTATGCATTATGCCATTATCGCTTACCTTCGGGTCGCCTTGGTCAGCCGCCGCGATGATATCGGTCAACTTGTGAAGGAACACATCGATACGGGCCTGTTCCTCGAGTGGTCTTTCCAGATCTAACTGTAAAAAGATATTCCTTACACTCCACTAAAAGTGAAAAAACAATATAGGAATTATAAATAACTAGCTTTTATCCGCGACTTCGTCCGCGTGATCAAAATAATTGAAAAATATTTTCTTTCCTAGAAGGTCCAATAGAAAATCTGAGTTCCTTTCACCTCCTAACCTCATCTCTAAAATCTGTGAGGTAAAAAAACTTTAATAATAACAGTTTATAAAGCTATATGTGAATATTACAGGAAAAATAAAAACATATTTCTAACTACTGTACAGAGGAATAACATCCGAGTCCTCAGGAATGGCAACGCATAGGGCGTATCATAGGTAAAACAGTATACTCTGTTATATCCATGGTACTGCTTATATCTATAGGTGACGGTTATCACTTTCCATCAGGTGAGCCGTCAGCTTGTTTGCCATTCTAAGTTTCATAGCACCGTTTTTGAGGGATTATCAAAAAACCCTCCAAAAACAAACTCAATTATGTGGTCCAGTTTTTAACCACAATTACGGCCCAAAATAAGAAATCACGAATTGTAGTAACCACAATAGTAACTATCAAGTGTCTATTTCGTATGAGAAATGCAATTAAAGGTCATTTTTCTCATATTTAAGTATTTATGCATACATTCAGTGTGTGATTCAAATTGCACCTGACCAGTTTATTTCTTTTATTATAATATCATTCAACCAATGAGAAAGGAAGAGTGGCGACCCTGTACGGGCAAATGCAGTGTAGGACGATCCCGCACTAGATGGAGTGACAACCTCAAATGCATTGCAGTAAGTCAGTGGATGCAGGTGGCTCAGGACCGTTCCTTATGGTAGTCTATGGGGGAGGCCTATGTCCAGCAGTGGACAGATAATGGCTGAGACGATAATGATAAATATCATTAACATTATCACTGTAACAGGAGTCTTAAATAGTTTTTTTTAGTATCGATGGAACACTTGATGTGCAACTGTGATTCGTTAGCGAGCATGCGCATGAGGCTACTGGGAACGGCTTATCCAAAGCCAGAGGACTACAGAGATCTTAAACCGCGGGATATCGTTAAGGTAACACAAAGGATCTATGAAATTATGGTATAAGGCAGGGGGAAGTACAAAAGATCCCGATGGGTCGACATGCAACAGCTTAGCTGACCCCATATGCGAATATAAGATAAGGGACAGTGAGGGATGGGCAGTAGCGTCCCTCTTAAAACATCTCTAAAGTTTAAATGCGGTTTTGGTAACCGAATTTAGGCTTGCCTGCCAAGCATGACAACTACTAGCAAAATCTTCTAATGGGGAGACTTCTGTTCAGCAGTAAAAAATTAAAAGCTAATATGATGGTGTACACATGATGTTAGAGGAGGCCTATGTTCAACACTAAACAATTGGGGGGAAAGGGATTGTTAGTGATGGAGACTGAGAATCCCATTGCTAGCAATATACCCAACCAGGTCGACCTCCTTGCAGTTCCCCCTGGAAACTATCATGGTTGATTCCTGATGAATTCATCATGATGGGCTAACTGACCTGTTTTCATTCTCATCTATCATCCTTCACTGGTGCTCTGCCAGCGTATCCCGTTAGCGCAGGCAAGGCTACCATACCATTTTCACCCATCAAAAAAAAAAAAACGATTAACTATTAAAATAATGATAATTTAGCAAAAACACATCCATTATCTAAAATGAAACATTGTTGTTTGTAGGCACTCTGTATGCTTTTACAAATTAAAATTCATAATTGCTACATTAGTCTTGAAAGTTAATTATAACTACATACCTATGACTTGCACAAGAAAATCCATTTACTGATTATATCCAAATATAAATAATAATGAGTGATAGGCAACATGTTAAAGATAACACTGCATAAAAATATGTCAATATTTTTTATGTTATACAAGTATTTGCCTGCAACTTTGTATGTGGATTTTGGAAGTAGATAAACATTCTATATGATATGTAAAGACAAAACATACATCAGATTTTTAAGTCAGACCTTTACGAGCAGAACTATTGCTTGTATATATGTACAGTAGCTTCTGAGCGGAACTAGGTTGGCTGTACTAGCCACGACTCATACGTACAATGGCTCAAATGATAGGCTAAGCACGGAAAATAGAGACCTACTATACACATTACATATGTATAGTATTAATAATAATATATAAATAATTCTTTATGTAACATTATTACCAGGACCCACTTTATATTATAATTATAGTTAGGTTCTTTCAACATGCAAAGCAACACAATAGTTCATGTAGAAAGAATGCAGCCTATTTGCTAACATGGCCAGAATGCAGTTGGGGCTAGCCCGCACTCTGCAGAGCAATGATGCAATCATTTACAAATAATAATGTACATACAATCCACATGCATTTTTGCAAACATTCACTACTACTACACTAGTACTGCAAACATGAGTAAGAAAGCCTCTGTTTTCCGCACTTAGCTTCTCATTTGGGCCGTTGTGCATTGCAAACGTGAGTAAGAAAGACTCTGTTTTCCGCACTTAGCCTCTCATTTGGGCCGTTGTGCGTTGCAAACGTGAGTGTAGTGCAGTACTTTGTAGCTTTCCAAAACAAGTTCACCCTCACACTACCTACAGCCTAAATGGTTGCGTACAACGGAGTTTCAGAGATGTTTTCTCCCACGAACACTCAGGTTATGGAATGAGCTCCCTGCCGAGGTTTTCCCAAGAGACTACAGCATGGAGTTCTTCAAAGGGGGGTACAGAGGTTTCTTCAGGGTCGGCAACGCACAGGTAATACCTCTGGTATTGCAGGCGTTCATAGGCTATGGTAACCGCTTACAATCAGGTGGGCCGTATGCTTGTTTGCCACCTCAGTGGTATAAAAAAAAAACAAACATACAGACAGACAAATAAAAAATAATAAAATTGTAGTTTTAGCTACTATTTCTCTCATTGAGACTACTCAAATATTTTTTTCTTAAATATATCCCATGTACAACCATTGTTCAGTTACAATTTTATTATATTAATAAATTGAGATGCACTGGCTAATTGCTATGCAATTATATTTATAAGAAGCATTAAGTACAAAGTGTTATCTATAAATAAAATAATGAAATTTGTAAAGTGATGGTGATCATCCTAATCCTACCATAATGGCATATAACATTGTGTTGATATCTGTTATCTCATATTCTTCCATAATTTTTTTTTTTAAACAACTTAAATAGCAAATAGCAAACATTTAAGAGAGTTGACTGGCTGGCTGGCTTAACTGGTTTGCCTTAACAGGAGGGAACAACAAGCTCCTCCCATAAAGCCCATTTGGAGAGAGAGGTTACTAATGAGACCTGTGTTATAATATTCATTTCATTAATTTAAAAAAATACAAATTTTATTTTTAAGGAAACCTCATTTTTTTTCCATTCTATGTTTGACTTATGCATTTAAAAACAAAAAAAATAGGTAAATCAACATCTAATATTTAATTATTACCACATTTTTTTAATTATGAAAGTTTATAAAGATCTTTGGATATTTGAATGTTTATTGCTCAAAGAAATATGAAAATTTATACAAAGACATAAGACAAATTTTATATATTTTAACATAAATTCAAACAAACAAAACCGAAAAGGAAATAGCTTCTTTCTTAATAATATTAGCTTAATAAATAGGTTCTTCTTCTTCTTCTTCTTTTTTAAAATATGGCTTCCACCGTAGAAGCAACGGTGATTTTTAATAAATAGGTTTTTATATTTATATTAGTTAGTCACATTGTTTGAAAAATAAAATACAAAAACATTGCCTTACCTTAACAAGATTGTATCCATGTGAAGCGCATGTGTTAATTAATTCTTTCCAATTAAGTTTCTGACTTTTTTTATCCGACATCCAAATGCCAATAGTTTTACAAAGTCCGTCGTTCATTGTAAAATCTGTTGATTAGGCTGTTATTAGTATTAGTAGTCTCAAGAACGACTTCTCGAGCCGCGATCACACACAGAATGGCATTGGCTGTGAGTATATAGTGATTCATTTAATATTAGAATACAGAATATTGAACAATGGAATTCTTTAGACTGCGACTGGATACCTGCTTTAAAAAAGACTAATTAACGATAAGTTAAAAAGCTGCACTTGTAAGTAATTATTTAAATCACTTCACTTCATGTATACAGTGTTGTTTTAAAGGTATTCTTGTCAACACTTTGAAATCAAGAAACTCAACAGTCAAAAGTATTTACTTGACGGCATAGATAGACTACTCAGTGATCTATCCACAAACTACAGAAGTATTATATTTTCTATCTTACGCATTACCAATTTATATACTTAGTCTATGACACTAACCTAACAAAGAGGCCTCTTGCCTTCATAGGCGGTATCTATATACATTTTAAAATAATTATATTATTTCTTCGTTTTGTTTATTATTTACAAACGAATAGTGTAATCCTTTTTTTACAGAAATTATAATTAATTACTGAGATGTCGGACGATACTTTGATACATATCAAAAGCAGAATTTTGGAATTGTTTTCCGAATTGGACGAAGGCGAAATGGATTACATTGATAAATGGATTTCTAGTCATTCTTACAAAAAAGGTAAATATGGAAAACATTTTTTTAGGTTAAGAATAACTACTAATAATGTTTTGTCTTCTACAATTATAAATACTTATCTCACTTATAATTATGATAAATACAGCACCTACAACAAGAAAATAAGTAGTAACATTACTAACAATAGAATAAAATTAAAAATTGCTCCAAAAATATATTCATTCATTTCAGCCATTATCTGTCCACTGCTGGACATTAACTTCCATAAAGAACTTCTTTCCCATCGGTTGTAGGTTCTTCAAACTATGTGACCACTTCAGCTTGCTTATCCTTCTTCAGGCTATGTCAGTTATTTTAGTTCTTTTGCGGATATCCACTTTTCAGATTCTGTCATGCAAAGAAACTCTGAACCTCTCCATATACCAAAATACATATATTTAATAAAAATAATACTTTATTTAAATTATTTTTTTAACATTAACAATCATGTACACAATTCTTTATTCATAATATTGGACATTATTTACTTTTATGTTCTAATTTTAAATTAATATAATTTAATTATATATACACTTATTTTATAGATTTGCAAAATAAAGTAACACTTGATAGTGCTGAGAAATGTTTAATTAAAATTGCAAAGACTATTAAAAAATTAGTGCCTTTCGAAGCTGAAATGCCATCAGAGAATATTGTACCACCCACTGTTGGGAACCAGGCCGACTGTACAAAAGAATCCACCTGCCATATTGATGAGTTTCTTTATGACCATAAAGATCTAGAAGATCTCACTAAACAAGGGAAAATTAAAAGACATTATTGTTTGGATTGTAACTCACGTAATATTCAGGTATTTATAATGAAAATACTATTAGAATCTGTTTCAGTAGAACTTTAAAAAAGGGATTTGTTATCAGTCGTTAACTCTCTACTCCAGAACATAGACCTACTCCATAAGGGAGGTTTTGCCAGTAGTTGCCACGTTCGGCAAGCAGGTTGTCAACCACAGTTAGGCTTTGTTGATGTTTTAAAAGGAGCATTGCTTTTTCTCTCTCTCGACTATTGTTTCCTTAGTCATCTCTAATGACACCATCGGGAAAGGAAAAGCTGCCTAATTTTATGCCAGAAACACATGGCACAGAAAAGTATACAAACAAATAATTGACTTGATTAAAAGACAGTCTGATGTCCAATTGGAGTACAAACAAAAAATAATTTACTTAAGATAAAGAACATAGGCTACATTTTATATCAAACATGCTGATAAAGTCATAGGTAAAAAGGAGTGTGTATATATATACTTAATAAAATATTAAAATGTTTATCTGTTATCCTCAATTCAAACTCTGTTTAGTCATAGATAATGTAAAATACTGTATTAGAAGATAGATGGCGCTGTGTTATACTTATTATGACAAAATCTACAACTATTAAATATTAATAATTTATATATATTTTTTGTATTTATTTCAGGAATTAACTTTAATATCACATTCATTGTCTAGACAGACTTTATTGTATATTTTCAAATTTCTTCTGCCAAAAGACTTGGAAAACAAACAAATTCTGGATTTGGGGTCTAGACTAGGTGCAGTACTTTATGGGGTAAGTGTATTAATTTTTGTATCTTTTATAAGCACAGAATAGTAATTTCTATATCATCATCATCATATTAGCCTTGGGGGGGGGGGGTGCCAGTAGTTGTCACGCTTGTCTGTTTGTATGTACATTTGTACTAGTACCAGTAGCATGCAATAACTATTGCTCCAAATTGGATGTGGTTTACACAGTTATTCATGAAGTTAAATTTTGGTATATGTTTAATCTTGATACATCTTCTAAGGTTATATTTATTTACTTCCAAAATCTATGCATATAAAATTGTGGCAAAAAGCTAATTCCATTAAATAAGTAAACATATTACCTACTTAATTATAATTATTCTTTTGTTTCAGGCTTACTACTTTTCTAATGTGGGAAACATTGTGGGAGTTGAAATAAATAAAGAATGTTGTGATCTGCAAGAAACTATTATTGGCCAATATGCAATGGATACTGACAGGATAAAAGTTATCCACACAGACATTCTAGATAGAAGTGATGTAGTACAGAATTCCGACATCATAGTGGTCAACTGTCTAGATCATTTTGTGGATGTAGATAAACATAAACAAATATGGTATTTCCTTAAGAAACACATTAAAAAAGGAAGTTACTTGATCACAGTCAGAAGTATGGCTGATACATTGATTGCTCTGGATATGTTTGAAGAGCTGTCCAATTGGCTTAACATTTGTAAACCAAATCAATTGGAAAATGAAATATTTTTTGATATTGAAGATTGTAATGAAATATATTTATATACTGTGAATTAAATAATAAACCAGATTTTGTACTGTTCTGAATGTTTAATTCGAATGTAACAAAGCAACATAGTAGCTATATTTAGTAAATTTTTTATTAACTAAAAACTATGTTGAAACAGTTTTAAATGTGTGAGAATGAAATAATAATCTCTCCTATACTATTGATATACTCTGGTATTACAGGTGTTCATAGGCTACAGTAACCACTTACCATCAGGTGGGCCGTATGCTTGTTTGCCACCTCAGTAGTATAAAAAAAAATACCTGGCGAGGCACCATTGGGATATGACGGATGTGAATAAAAAACATGTCAGTTAGCCTGTCATGACGAATTGCACAATAAATAACAACACGTAGAGGTCGACTTGATATATTATGTTGCTAGCAATCGGTTTATTAGACCTCGTTACTAACCATAGATTGAGTATAACATATAAGTTACTAATAATCTCTTTCCTCCGCGTTCATGATATATAGTAATTTATGCTGCAATTATCATTTATATACTTTTTATAAACTACATGCCCGTAGCTAGGAGAGCGGGGGGAGGCATTGAGGGGCAATGCCTTAAAGGGTCCAATGCCCTACCTTAAAATGAAAAGCCTCAGGAAAATTAATAAGTTTCGCTTTTTCGAATTCAGTTATGGCTTCTGCTCTACCAAAACGTTCTTTTGCTCTATCTTAAATATGGGTCTAGCTACGGCCTGATCAACTACCATACATTCATACATACACATTGGATATAAGTGAGAACAGCACATGGCGCTAACATTTTGCAAACCATTACTTATTATTAAAAAAATAATATTACGTATTACGATCGCTTGTTAATCGCTAAATGTGTTTAATTATTTTTCTGCGATAGACAACACTATTTAGTATAATTTTACGATCAAAAGCTAAAACATGGAATTAATTCATTATACTAATTTTAATTCCTAAATCGTTCTGCAAAGGCAACAATATTGCCGTAGCAGTGTTCGTTCAATTATTAATAAATTTTATATGTATCTATATAATATAATAAGTACTTATTTTGAGTTACCTACAATCTACCTCGTACCTTAGGGTACGCGATTAGGGTATGCGCGAAATACATTTGTAAGGAAAGTAAAAGTACAGTAAGGAACGTAGACTTAGTATAAATACAAACATTTTTAAATCGTCATTTTTTTGTGAATGTAGGATTCGGAAAGTTGTTGTCTATCGAGAAGAGACCGCAAGTTACTCTTTTAAACCTTTGTTAACATTATGTATATTTATTTAAATGTACTATGTCTAAAATTATATCGTCATAGTCGTAGAATACTGACGGTTCTATATATGTAATATTTGTCAAATCCGTCAGTATTCTACGACTATGACGATATGGTCGTTAAAAGTCTGAGCATGATCGATTAACACCATGTACATTTGTAATTCAAGTAATCGTTTAGTGTGTAATAGTCTTTGTTCAATAAGTGTTATTTAATAAGAGTTTTAAATTAAAAGGCAGATCCAAAATATGCTTCGGTATCTTATTGTAACATTTAATGTCCATTCCCATAAAATATCTATGAACATTTTCTAAACGAGATTTATATATTGCGAACTGTGATTGCGAAATAAGTATTAGATACTTGACCGTCTACGAATCATTAACTACGCAACTGTAGTTATTCTAATCTTTAATTTATCTAACAATCGTCGTGTTGCCAACCTAAATAATTTTGGTTAGTATTTAGCTTTTTTTTATTTCGTCCAGTATTGCAAACTAAATAGTAGCATTACGCATTTTAATAACATTTAGTCCCCAATCTTACAATTTATTAGTATATATTGCTAATATATACTGATACATTTCATATATTCTCCTTGAAGAGCATCTTGATTAATTTTCAATGAATTAGCTACGATGGGCCAACTCACTTGTTATAATCAATATACAATTAACACATAAAAACAAAATAATGTTAAATTCATAATAAATTTGTGCCCTTTTTTATGAATATAAGAACGTCTATATTCATAAGAAATGGCACAAAAGACTTCGCTATTATTTAATAAATTATATTTCTTAGTTTTATTATAAATTATTGCTATTTGGAAAATTTTTTCACGTAAATATACATTAACGGTTCTGCATTTTATTTAATTAATAAGAGACAGCAATTTAATTTTTTTTTTTATTCTTAGACAAAGCTCTCTAAAATTCAATTTAGCCTGAAAGTTTGGTATTGAGTTGGCAATACCTCCATAGTCTTTTAATTTTATTCTTTCATTTAATTGTAATTTTGAGTTATTCTCATTTGTTTGTTAATTTTATCGGAAATCTTTTTAAATAAATGCGTAAAGAAAAGAATGTGAACGTTATTATTTGTTATTGATTTATCCAGTTTCTATTAAAAAGATGTGGCATGAAGCAAGAAAACAAGAGAGAATGATACGCGGTATGATAGTGGACTATCGACGTAGGGCCGAGCGTCGAAAGGATTTCTATGAAAGAATTGTAAGCACTAATTAAATAAATCGTTTTATATCTCATAAGCTATATTGCTGATTATTTGATTGATACAATATTGCTCAATTCTATTTGTGTTTCAGAAAACCGAGCCCACGCAGTTCTTGCAGTTACACGGGCGACCATGTAGAATTCACCTGGACCCTGCTATCGCCGCAGCTGGCGAAGGCCCTGCTATAATGTTAGTTTTAATTTATTTCATTCTAAGCAATTGATTATAAACAATAAGATCGATTCTAAAGTGCCGTTTCTCTAAACTTCTAAAAACACCAGATGGAGACTACAAAAGTCGTTTGCTTGGGCACCTCTGTCCCATTCGTTTTTCTAATGCGAAACTTTTTTGTTTGTATGGCTGTGTTTCCGTTTGAAAGGTTAGATATGGCAGTGAATTTATATGGTACAGAGGAATAACACCCTAATCCTCAGGAATTGCAATGCATGGGTGGTATTATGAGTGAAACAGTATACTCTGTTATGTGCATGTTACTGCTTATCTTTATAAACTACGGTTACCACTTTCCATCAAGTAAGCCGTCAGCTTGTTTACCATTCTAAGCTTTATAAAAAAAACTTGTCTTTAAAATATTCAAATAGACATCACAGCAGAATCTGTCTTGTAAGGCACAAATTGAACAAAATATTAAGTCAAAATTATTATAATTTTATGTTTATAGTGATCCATAAAACAGTAATTTTGTGAAATTTATAAATTAGATTATAATATTAAGGAATAAGTAAATGATTATTTGATTTACTAAGATAATTTTTTTTTTATATGCAACTTAGAATGCCAAACAAGCTGACGGCCCACCTGATGGAAAGTAATAACCGTCGCCTATAGACATGAGCAGTACCAGGGACATAACAGAGTATACTGTTTCACCCATGATACCCCCCATGTGTTGCCATTCCTGAGGACTCAGATGTTATTCCTCTGTACCCAGTAAATTCACACCATATCCCACCCTTCAAACCGAAACACAGTCATGCAAACACAACTGCTTCACAGTTGAAACACGAATGGGACAGAGGTACCCAAACAATCGATTACCATTTATGTCTGTGACTGCTAACATTTAAATATTGACCAACACTATTACTACCAGAGGCTCCAAAACTATCCATATTAGCCATCAACCTCAGACTGCTAATTTATGAAATATTACAGTTTGGATGTCAAATGATTAACATTGCACTTTGAGCAGCGATCTATTAATTCGTCTGAAGATGTCTCATATAGAGGTATAACATATTTTGCAAAACATACATGAACAAAATTGCAGTCGGAGATAGATAGCTAGAAGCTGGCCATCTCCGACTAGCTAGAAGGTTGTGGAACTTCTAGTAGTAATAGGGGTGATCAGTTTTCAAGTGTTGACATTCTAATGGTAGTAGAAGTAAATAAAATAATTCTAATCATATAACTATTGATATGGACTTCTGCAAGATAATATCTAATTCAGTAAAATCTTTGAAGAAATTAAACCTCAGAATTGCTCCAACATCTTTGGAAAAATTATATACCTACCATTAATATATGTACTTGCGTATTAGTAATATTTTATTAACAGAAGCACTTAAGTAAAATGTCTGACACCATATTAGACTTTAGGTGAAGCAGTGAAAGCATAGAGTATAAAACCATAAGACTCATAGTCCTCAGGAATGACAATACATGAGGTGTATTATGAGTATCACATATGTTCTGTGATGTCTGTTTGTTTACACTTACAATTTTCTAAGTTTCTAAGTTTATTTTATTTTCTAGTCATGTAAAAGAAGCTTAATATTAAAATAAAATATTTTTTATTTTCAATTAAACCTCATTATAGTCTTGATTACATTTTTATAAATAAAAAATCTATTTAAATAAAAGAATATCATCTAAACTAATATTATAAAGATTAAAAAAAAAACTAATATTATAAAAATATGTGATTTTTTGTTTCTTTAAAAATGTCTAAATGATTTTAAAAATAGAAAGTTACATTTTCAGCCAGTAACATTAGCTTTGTTTTATTACAAAAGAAAACCTACCTATTTACCCATGTGAAGCAGGGCTAAGTTATTAACTATAACCAGTCTGTTTTAAAATTAATGTTTGTTTAATTAATAATATTATAGGATGCAGTGGCAAGGTGACCCCAGCAATTTGATAGATCGTTTTGACGTGCGAGCACACTTAGACTACATCCCGGATGTGAAGAATCCAGATATACCACTAGAAGAGCTCAGCCCTGAAGAAAGGCAGTGTAACTATGAGAGGTATAGAATACTGGCACAAAATGCGTTTCTAGGAATAGGTGAGTTGCAACAAAATAATTATAATTTAATTATAATATTTGGAAGGATATTGGAGGAGACTCCAGACAGTTGTTGGATGCAAATGGTGCAAGATCATACTTTGTAGCGTAATATGGGACAAGGAGACACTAGATGGCTTGAAATAAATAAATGAATTTGGTATAATTCTACAATGTTAAGAAGAATAAAATAATTTTGTCATAGACAATATCAGAGGAAGATTTTGTACAAAATCATCTTTATGGATTCCTCTATTTCAAACCTGATGGGAAGTGGTAACCGTCGCCTATATACATGAACAGATCCTTAACTACTTGCGAAACTTAAAAAAGCTGTGCTTGTATGAAGAGTCATCTCGATTGATACACTTGCCTGTTTTGTTCCCAGGTGAAGACAAATTCCTCCAACAGCTGGCAATAGAAGAGCAATTTGGAGTAACAATCGAAGAGAAGGAAATGCAGAAGGAGAAGCTAAATGAAAAGAAAGGCACTGGTGCCGCGATAGGCTACAATTATAACGATCCAGGCGCGCAACCCTCTAGCTCTAACGGTAGATTCAGCATTACTGTTAAACTGCAAGTGATTGAAGGATAGTCGGGGTTATGGGGTAGTTTATGGGGACAATGGTTGGATAATTTCATGGCACTGAGTATTCAATTACAGGCCCGGAAGTTAAGAAAGTGGAGCAACAAAAAGATTCAGATGATGATTCCGATTTCGAAATCATTGATGTGGATTTAAGTATTGATGTCAACAAGATGGAGGCTTCACAGGTCAGTTTCAGTCTTTCTATTTGTTTTTTTTTGTTTGTTATTTTTTGTTAAGATTTTAATACACCTGGGTGATTATGCTAGTCTCATAGGAGACGTCTGCACATAAGGTGCTATTTAATTATAAACCAATATTCCTGATCTTTAATGTAGTCATACATCATCAGTAACACATAAGTTGTCAATTTATTATCTTAGATTCAATAAATAATCTCTTCATTATCTCAGCATTCTCAGCCTTTTTTTTACATTTTGGGGGGAAAGGAAAAGGAAATATACCCAACCAGGTCGACCTCCTCGCGGTTCCCCCTGGAAACTATCATGGTTAATTCCTGATGAATTCATCATGACGGGCTGACTGACCTGTTTTCATTCTCATCGATCACCCTTCACTGGTGCTCCGCCAGCGTATCCCGTTAGCGCAGGCGGGGTTACCATACCATTTTCACCCATAAAAAAAATACCGCATCAAGGTTGACCTAAACATGATTACATAAATCATGAGGGCAGAAGGGATTAGACCCATAAAAAAAGCCCTTATTTACAGATATAAAAAAATAAAGACATTTTATAGTTATAAAAATATAGTCTTTAACATTAAGTTTCTGAAGCGCTATTTCTCTAAACCAATCTCTTAACTTATAATTTTATTTTTCATAGTTTCACGAAATCACTATTTTACGAACCACCATATGTTTATAATAATCTTGACTTAAATTTGTTAGAAATTTAGTTCATATTGGTTCTTAGAATAAAGAATTAAATATCAAATTGATATTTTAATTTACAAATATTTTACCATATTATGTCCACCATGAACACAGAAGAACTAAAGTAACTAATTCAATTTCGATTTCAAAGCCAAATATTTGTTAACCAGAAATTATAAATAAACTATTACTAGTTACGTTGCACACCAGTCACTGGGTCAACATATCCTTTCTACATAAAGGCCTCCTCCAGCGTCTTTCATATTTTTCTATGTCTTACTTTTTTTTTATATTAATGGATAATAATGGAATACTAACTAACCCCACCCGCGCTATCGGTATACACCGGCGGGGCACCAGTGAAGGATGATAGATGAGGATGAAGCAGGTCAGTTAGCCCATCGTGATGTATTCAACAAGAATTGTTCACGATGGTTTCCAAAGGGAACCACGTGGAGGTCGACCTAATAAGGTATATTGCTAGCAATGGGGCTGTCAAACTCCATTGCTAACAATCCTTTTTCCCCCTCTATCTCTTACTGTCCTCAGCCATAATGTACTCGCAACACTTGATCTCATCCGATCATCAAGTCAAGTCAATCATTTATTTGCATAAACGTAGGTCACAAATTACATGATATTATATATAGAAACAGTTAAGATTGCTATGTTCCGTTATTGGGCATACAAATATAAATCCTTTACCATCTTTTATATTGGCGGCGTCTTTTCCTTTTAATTCTGTAACGAGGAATCCATTCTTTTACAGTATTAGTAAATTTTTTTTTATACAACTTAGAATGGCAAACAAGCTGACGGCCCACCTGATGGAAAGTGGTAACCGTCGCCATGCAAACACAACTGCTTCACGGTTGAAACACGAATGGGACAGAGGTACCCAAGCAAACGACTTTTGTACAGTCTTCCTCTTAATATATGACCTACCTATCTCAGCTTCAGTCTTTTGATTTTAGTTGTGGCCTCTTTTCATCTTGTTCTAGATCTTAGCTCTATAGCTCTTTTTTTTGTCTATTCTTGTGTAACTTAATATGCTCTTTTCAATGCTCCTTTGGCATGTTAAAAGTTTTTGAATATTTTCGAATGGTCAAGCATGTTTGACTGCCAATGTTAGTAACTAATAGGGGTGGGTAATTAATTAATAAATAGCAATATCAGATATATATTTTAGTTACAATATTTATATACTAATCCAATAAATTGAAAGTCTTATCTGAAAAAAATATTGGATAACAGACTTTTAACATATTCGAAAATAGATACCCGACCTATATGGGCGATATCAAAATGGGTAACCTTTTACCTGCTACTAATATCCAGAGAAAAGAGGATAGGTACCTATCCATATCACCCATATCTAATAACTAAAGTGGTATAGTCTAAAGCAGGGGTTACCAAACTTATTTTGTCTACTGCCCACTTTGAGAATAAATTATTTTTTAGCGCCCACATTTTTTCACCTACTTAAAAACCACTGTTACTTCAAAATCAACAAATCACCCCTCAAGCCTCTACACAATGCCCCCATTTTTTTTCTGGGTCCTTACCATTTAGGCCTGCAGCGCCCACATCGTCCTTCACTGACGTCAGCTATCATAAATCAGTGCAGGGTTAATTTTATATGGGAAATAATGAAATGCTGGTGGAACACCAGTGATGAATTCTGGTGAATTGGCCTTCGTGATGATTAACAATAATTAAGATTGTTTTCCACAAAAAAAAAATCGACTTCGAACTTGGCAAAACCCTCTATTTTTATATAAAACTAAAACTGAACCGATTTTAATAAAATTTCTATGGGACCAATTTAAAAGTACATACTTTCAGTTAAAAAAAAAAGAATTTTCCAAATCAGTTTGTAAATGGCGGAATTATGAGGTAACAACAGAATTGAGAACCTCCTTTTTTGATGTCGGTTGAAAATCAACCATATGATTTTTAGGGGATGTACATACCGATGGATTGTTATGTGGCCCCGATATAGAATGAGCCGCCCATTGCTTTTTTTTTTGGGATCGTAACAGGCGACTAACGTCGAGGGACAGGCAGGAGCGACCCTCTTAAAACATCATCGAGGCCTAACTGTGGTTGCTAATTCGTCTGCCAAGCGTGGCAACTACTGGCAAAATTTTTCTTTTGGATATCCTTGTGTCCAGCAGTGGACAGTTAACGGCTGATATAATGATTGTGATGAGAAAGAATACATATATTGAAGTAAACCTGATTTTTAACTGGTAACAATGAGGCTGCTAGATCCTTGTAGCAGCATCTCCTCCCCTCCTCCGCTAACGAGGTTATCATTCCATTATTTATTATTCATTAAACGAATGGTAGTAACATGTAAATAAGTACAGGCGCACGAGCTGAACGCGGTGGGCCCTCAATTCGGCATGGCGGGCTGCGACCTGTTCTCATTTCTGACCGGCGACGCGGACGACGCCGAGCACCAGAAGCAGTTGCTGCGCGAGGAGAAGGAGAAGGCAATGTTCTCTGGACGGAAGAGTAGGAGGGAGAGGCGAGCTCATCGGTGAGTGTACAGTTGTATGAGATTAGAGTTTTTTTTAATACTACTATGATGGCAAATAAGCATACGGCCCGTCTGATTGTAAACGGGGATACCCTAGCCTCTAGACGTCTGTAACCACCAGGAGTGTTATGCATGTGTTGGCGACCCTAAAGAGAACTTAATACGCCCTTTTTGAAGAACTCCATATTGTAATCAGAGTTCCACTCTGAGTTTGTTACACGCGTCCGTGTAGCCTAACTTCAGGCTGTAGCTGAAAATCAGTGCTTTGCTGTTAAGCAAAATTATCACTGAGCTATCAAAGTCGATGGCTTGGGTACCTCTGTCCCATTCGTGTTTCAACCGTGAAGCAGTTGTGTTTGCATGACTGTGTTTCGGTTTAAAGGGTGGGATATGGCGTGAATTTACTGGGTACAGAGGAATAACACCTGAGTCCTCAGGAATGGCAACGCATGGGGGGTATCATGGGTGAAACAGTATACTCTGTTATGTCCATGGTACTGCTCATGTCTATAGGCGACGGTCACCACTTTCCATAAGGTGGGCCGTCAGCTTGTTTGCCATTCTAAGTTGTAATAAAAAGTCAAATAGATGGGCCCAAAGAGTAGAAAACGATAAAGTATATATCACATTAAAATCAATACGATTGTCACTCTAAAATAAAGGAATACATTATAGAAGCTTGATTTTAAACGTTTTTTCATCTGTAAAGCTGTTAGTTGCCATGCGTATCCGGCATAAAATGGGCCACTTCTTCCTTTCCGGTAGGTGTCGAAAGAGGCGACTAAGGCTATTTAATAGTAGAGGGATGGTCAGTAGCGTTTCTCTTAAAACATCACCAAAATCTAACTGCGGTTACCAACTCACTTGCCAAACGTGGCAACTACTGGTAAAACCCCTCTTATTGAGAAGGCTTTTAGGCCCAATTATTAATAATCCCTTCATCCTTAGCGACAAGAAGTTAGCGACCCGCGTGGCTAGTCCGCCTCACTACGCGGCGCCGGGCGGCAGCGTGACGGGCGTGGCGAGCGTGGCGAGTGTGGCACACGGCGCTCGCAGCCGCAGCGCCAGCAGCGGCTCCCCAGAGCCACCCGGGGACATACAGTTCATCACCTCCTTCGGTGGAGATGATGAAGAAACCAAGCCAGGTGATAAACAACCCTTTGATAACATTGTATTTAGTGATTATAACAACCGTATTAATGTAGCGGTTTATAGCACCACATGTTACAAAGGTCGCAGGTTCGATTCCCATTTGTATTTGTGATTGTCTTTTATATATACATATATTCCTTATTGCACTAGAACAAAAGATACAGTGATTAGTTTAACAGTTTGTTAGCAAGGGTGGGTTATTATTATTTTTTTATGGATGACAAGAGAACGGTAACCCCGCCCGCATTAACGGTATACGCCGGCAGGGCACCAGTGAAGGGTAATAGATGAGAATGAAAACAGGCCAGTTAGCCCATCATGATGAATTCATCAGGAATTAACCATGATAGTTTCCAGGGGGAACCGCGAGGCGGTCGACCTGGTTGGGTATATTGCTAGCAATGGGATTCTCAGTCTCCAATACTAACAATCCCTTTATATGTACATTGGCGTATTTAATGATCTTATGGTTAATTAATAAAGGCGTCATATGTACTCTTAAGACATGTCTTTGGGAAGTTTCGCTTGTATCCTATAATCCAGTTGTGGGCACCAGACAATTCTAAGGTGGGCACGACCTATTCGGCCCCCATTTACATACACTATGATCGTAACTCTTGACAGCGATGTTGTAATTAAAAAAAAAAAAAGTGTATTGTGCTTTTTTTTCTACATAATCAAACAACTTCAAAAAGTAGCAGGTTTTGAAATCGGTTGTATTCTTTATTATGTTTGTTATCCAATAGTTCCATCAATTGTAAACTGATGGAAAAACAAATCTTTTTATATATGATATAACTGCTTTATATTATTCTCAATTTCGTGTATAATATAGTATATATCATATATGTGTAAGTATATTTGTTATTCATATATATTTATTCGTTTATATATGTAATTTTAGTATGTATGTATATCAATAATTAGTAGTGCCGCATTCGAGTATTCTGACACTTCCCTACGGTTGACTGGGAGAGAATGCTTTTAGCATTAAGTCCGCTATGTACATATACATGTACTAATGAATAAATAATAAATAATAATAATATTTTTAAGGATATAATATAAGATTGGTCTAATAGAAATTTTATCAAAATAAGCGATTTTGAGTAGTTTAGTTTTTAAAATAAAATAACTGGTGTGGCCACAATTTAAGTCGGTTTTTGTTTGTTCAATACAATTATAATATGACAAATACATAATATTATTAATACATTTATATGAACATTTTGATAGTTTTTTATATTTTTTCTTTTTGTCTTTATAGTCGCGCCACCAAAACCGCTGTACGCCGATAAATTGAAGCAAAATTTGAAGAAAGAAATGCTGTACTCTGAAGTTGCTCGGAGATCAAAACCGAGGTAAATACATATAATTATTACTAATATTTTTCCTTTCCTATTAATTCATATGTGTGTTAGCTTTCATTATCATCATCATCATCATCATATCAGCCTTTAACTGTCCTCTGCTGAGTATCAGCCTCTCCATTGGGGAGTTTTGCTAATAATTGCCACACTTTTTTATACAACTTAGAATGGCAAACAAGCTGACGGCCCACCTGATAGAAAGTGGTAACCGTAGCCTATAGACATGAGCAGTACCATGGACGTAACAGAGTATACTGTTTCGCCCATGATACCCCCCATGCGTTGCCATTCCTGAGGACTCGGGTGTTATTCCTATGCACCCTGTAAATTCACGCCATATCCCACCCTTCAAACCGAAACAGCCATGTAAACACAACTGCTTTGGCAGATGGATTGGCAAATGCAGTTAGGCTTTGGAGATATTTTAGGAGGCATGTTGCTGCCCATCCCTCGCTCTCCCTTAGTCACCTCTTACAATACCCACAAGAAAGGAAGGGATGGCCTATTCTATGCCGGAACCACACGGGGAAGCAATGCAAAGTGGCAACAAGACAAAGTGTAAACTATAATAAAGGAAAAAAAACAAATAAAATAGATATTTTATAAAAATTACACCAAATTTTAAATTAAAACTTAAGGAACACAACTGTAAATATGTAGCTATAGTAGTTTCTGGGACAAATATATAATAGATAAATGGAAAAATAACATTTCAAAAAAATATTGAATGTCTCAGAGAAAATGATTGTTGACCCCTTAAAGAAAGATAAAAATATGTACAGGAAGAAATCAGAAATCTTGTAATTGTGAATAATTAATTCAGCATAACAGACATCTGCCCGTTACTGAACATAGAACTCCTACAAATTGTTTTTTTTTTTTTTTTAATGGATGGTAATGGTAACTCCGCCTGCGCTAACGAGCATACATAAAGTATATGCTGGCGAGGCACCCGGTAGGAATGATAGGTGAGAATAAAAATCAAATCAAATCATATTTATTCGCTTGCTAAATGGTACAATAATAAGTTACATATACAGGTACATAACATGCAGCACCCCCCAGAGGTATGCAAATGTTAAACTGTATTTAGTCTACATTATATTACAATTATAAAAGTCCAAACATTTTCCAAATTACAATATTCTTTATGTCAGATTCTCATATAAAATTATGGTTTATATTTTAAGACAGATTAGTTAGCCCGTCGTGATGAATACACTTGGAATTCAGCACCAATTTCAAGGGGGACCATGCGAAGGTCGACCTGACTGAGTATATTGCTAGAATGGGACTAGTAGTCCGCATTACTAACAATCCCTTCCCCCCATATAATGTTAGATTAAGAGAAGTTTAGAGAAATAGCGTCTCAGAATCGGCCTCAAAATATGTAGATAATACCGTTCTATCTATAATAAATATATGGATTGATATGTATTGGTGTATGTAGGCAATCATCGTACGAAGAGAGATTCCAAGTTCGGCCGCAAATGGGACCGCACGGGCCGCCGGCGCGGTCGCGGTCACGCTCGAACACGCGCCTGCGATCGCGTTCTCGATCGCTGTCGCGTTCGCGGAGAAGGTCCCGTTCGCGCTCGCGGTCCCGGGCCATGTCGAGATCACGATCGCGGTCGTACACTCCGTACCGGTCGATGTCGAGGTCGAGATCAAGGTCAAGGTCGCGGACGACGTCAAGCTCAAGGTCACACAATCACAGGGACAAACGGTCTCGCAGCCCGCAAAAGTTTGTATTTTCAAATTAATAAAGGCTTAGAGAAAATGGCAATTTGCTCATTTCTAAAACGTTTCAAAATCTATAATAGTCTGTGAAATAATTTCTTTCAAAAGTGTATTTTAGAAATAATTTATTAAAAAACACAATTAAAAGTAACAACTATTTATTCTAATTATGACCTTGACACTTTTATTACATGCAATTTTTTTTATACAAAAATGTGTATTCTAAAAATTGTTGTGTCAGCCGTTGATTTTTTTTTTTTAATCTCGAAGTAAGCATACTCGTTATTACGAGTCATATCATATATTTATGATTTTCATATTTTAATATTTCAACCCCAATATTTTATTTTGACTTTTTTGAGTCATGATTTTTTATTAAAACGAAAATTGCTTATATATATTGAGTTTCTCTGGACATTAGTGCCGGAAAAAAGGAAATCACCCTTTTCGATATCGCCAATATCGGTCGGTTATCTATTTTCGAATATGTAAAAAGATTTTTAACATATTTGTTGTTGGACCAGCATGTTTTTTTTATTTTTTTACAACTTAGAATGGCAAACAAGCTGACGGCCCACCTGATGGAAAGTGGTAACCGTCGCCTATAGACATGAGCACTAGCATGGACATAACAGCGTATACTGTTTCGCCCATGATACCCCCCATGCGTTGCCATTACTGAGGACTCAGGATAGATATTGTAACTAAAATATAAAGATATTGCTATATATATATCTCACCCTTAATACATAAAACTTAAATATCTCTTTCTATAAATTATATTTATTATATTGAATTTTTTATTGTATTACAAGTGCTTAGTAAGTAACCCTGCGGAGTGAGACCCTGGTGACCTGTAATACAGGTATTCCTATACCTATCTCAGGCACCGGTCTCTCACAATTATATTTATAATTTGTTTAATACGAGGTTTGTCCGGAAAGTACGTATAAAAGTTTTTTAAAAATTTTATTTTACAATTATTCAGGTAAATCAATTTTATCCCCTTCAAAGTACTCCCCCTGTGACATAATGCACTTGTGCCAACGCCGTTTCCACTGTGAGAAGGCTCCTTGAAAGTCCTCTGGTTGTAGGTTTCTCAGCTGCCCCGTCGTAGCTTTTTTTATCTCATTTATGTCCCCCAAATGCCGCCCCCGAAGTACCAATTTGGTTTTTGGGAACAAGAAGAAGTCACACGGGGCCAAATCCGGCGAATAGGGGGGTGTTCGGTCACCGTAATGGAATTTTTACTCAAAAACTCACGGACAACAAGAGAGGTGTGGGCAGGGGCATTGTCGTGGTGAAGAATCCAACGCCCCTCTCGCGCCAATTCTGGACGAACTCGTGCCACACGAGCTTTGAGGCGTCTGAGCACATCGACGTAGAATTTTCCATCAACTGTCTGGCCTGGAGGGACGAATTCTTGATGGACAATCCCCCGAACATCGAAAAAAACAATCAACATTGTCTTGACATTTGAGCGGGATTTTCTTGATTTTTTTGTTCGTGGTTCCCCGGATGTCTTATCGAATTAGATCGGCAAAAATTTCACGGCCATTCTTGCCGAGTTTCGAGAGAAACTTGATTACGACGCGCTGCTCTTCGACGGAAGCGGGCTCCATGCCGACGGGGTTTCGTTAAGAGGTAACTTCACAGATGGCGTGACAAGCCAGTTCGCACCGCACGGCGGTCAGACCAGAACTGAAGCATTGTTAGGGACATAAGGAAGGGGTCCTGCGCTTACCTGGCCTCCCCACTCCTCTTTCTCGCATTCCAGAACACTTTTATACGAACTTTCCGGACAGACCTCGTATAAGCATTGTATTTCACTGTAATGAATTGTGAAGAGAAATAAATCTGTTTATTATTATTATTATTATTATTATACATAACTAATAATATTGTATTTGCTATTTGCAGCCAAGCCAGTGGCTATAACAACCGTAATTACTCCAGATCGATGTCATTCGAAAGGTAAGCCGTTTGGCCAGTTTTATATGGGAGCTAGCTGACCCGGCAAACGTTGGTTTTGCTCCCTACTGCCACCTACCGGGTCGATTCTTTTTTATCGGGATAAAATTATCCTCTCTCTTGAGAGACTGCACTCTCTCTGTCTTGAGACAGTGCACATTTACAAAATTTTAATTGAAATCGGTCGAGCGATTTCGAAGATTAACGTGATTTACCTAATATGTATATATATATATATATATATACATACATTATAAATTTTTATAAATATTTTTATTTCTGGACACTTGGCTATGTTTTTTTTTTATATTTTCAACCAACTTCAAAAAGAAAGTTCTCAGTTTGTTTGTATATTTTTTTATGTTTGTTACCTCATAATTCTGTCAGTTGTCTGTCGATTTAAAAACTTTTTTTTTGTCTAAAAGGATAGACTTACTGATTTGTTCAATCAAAACAATTAAAGTTGGATTTTTTTTGTGGAACACCATCTCATTAAGTATATGTATGTATATAATATATTCCATTTTGTATACTTTTGTTTTTACTTTATCTATACGGTTTTAATATATGATTTATCAAAACAACGAGTTTAATTTTAACAAACGAAATTTTTGGCGAATTTAAGTTTAATTGCATAAAAGTGAGTGTATACAATGATCTCGTGTAAATCCATTGCTTGTTTATGTGTACAGCGGTGTTGGTGGCGGGGGTGGTGACCGCAGCGAACAGCGGGCGGCGGTGCCGCGCTACTACGGCCGCAGGAAGGAGGACCAGTCATCCAGCGAGCTGTCCGAGTCCGACTCCAGCGGCTCGCCCGCTGACGACAAAGACAGGTAGTGGCATCTGTCTTATACTAAATGTCATTAATACAGGCCAAGGTTAAGGTCAAGGTCACACAACCACATGAACATATTGTACCAGTGTAGTAACGGAAGCAATTCCAAACCAACAAGTGTAAACCAGTAAATATACTGTGTTGGGGAGGGGAGCGGGAGGGGCGAGGGGGGAAGATAGTAATGGATCTATGTTGTTTTATATTGCGGGGCATTATATATATATATATATATATATATATATATATATATATATATATATATATATATATATATATATATATATATATATACATATATATATATATATATATACATATATACACCTATCCCCCGATTTACACGGTAGATACGTTCCTGAGAAAAACGTGTAAATCGAAAATAAAAATTTTCAAGTTAAAACCGTGTAAATCGAAAAGCTTGCAGAAAATGCATAATTTTGCTATTTAACAGTTGTGATTTTTTTCAATATTTTTATTGTAGGTGATTTTTTTCAATATTTTTATTGTAATAGTTCTTATTGTAGCTTCGTTCATGTTACATGATTTTGCAACATCTACTACTCTATCTCCCTTTCGTAAGCGATCCAAAATTTCGATTTTAGTTTCTAAAGAAATAACTTTTCTTTTAACTTCTTTCGACATTATAAGCCTATAATTTTTTTTTATTTATGTTTATTTATAAAAATCTTAATTATGCACTCACTTGTAATTTACGAATATGAAAAATTAAATCTTTCTGACACTGTGAAACTTTCACTCAAATACAATTTTCCGTAGATAAAACTTTAATTTTATACGAAGAAATACAGACACATGTGCAGCAAGTCAGCACATAAGCTCGGGATTCCCCGTGAGATGTGTACACAGCGCACGTGTTCAAACACAGTAGCATTTAGTAGAGTGCGATAAAAACAAAAAAAAAAAAACTTATTTGGAAAACCGTGTAAAAGCGAAAACGTCTAAAACAAGTACCGTGTAAATCGGGGGATAGGTGTATATATACACAATGCTCCACTAGTGTATACCTATAAGGCAAGGCGAAGTTACCATTCCATTTTCATCCATTAAAAAAATACTACTCTTTTCCAAGTCCCAAACCACAGTTCGATAGGCAGTTTCAGCTGAGAAGAACGGACAAGTAACACAGCTGTAGTTTTTTTTTTTCTCAAATATAAGTTTACAAGAAAAAAATATGAATGGATAAAATAAATATGTTATATTATGACGATGAACTTTAGATCAAATCCACCTGCCTAGAATCCTTAGAATCCAGCATAAGTAGAGTACGAGCGACACGAACTCAAGTACCGCCAGTATAAGTAGTATATTTGTTCGTTTGATATTTAAACACACATGTCGCCGGTCGGCGCGAAAATTTGAATTAGATTTATTATTAAGTTAATGGGGATATATTATTACTAATATAATAATTTATCAAAAAAAAAATGATTTTTTAATAATATTCCAGAAAATATTATAAATATAAAGACACTGAGACAATTTAAGAGCACATTGTACAAATGACTTTTGGACAAGTGTCATTACTCAATTAAGGACTTGTTGGATTAGAAAATAATTCCACTTTATAAGCACATATTTTGTCATTACTTTAAAAAAAATTACCATAAATATTAAAATTGTGCATGCCATTGTTTTGGCAAAACACGCCTGTTCCTAACATATTATTACTTTTTAGGTGGAATGGGATTGTTAGTAATGGAGACTGAGAATCCCATTGCTAGCAATATACCCAACCAGGTCGACCTCCTCGCGGTTCTCCCTGGAAACTATCATGGTTAATTCCTGATGAATTCATCATGATGGGCTAACTTTCCTGTTTTCATTCTCATCTATCACCCTTCACTGGTGCTCCGTCAGCGTATCCCGTTAGCGCAGGCGGGGTTATTATACCATTTTCACCCATCAAAAAAAAAAAACATATTATTACTACCATCTGTATACTGTGTTTTTCAGCAAATAAATTATATTTTTATATTATAATGGATAAAGAATTTTTTTTTAATCCCACCCGTGCTATTGGTATACACCGGCGGGGCACCAGTGGAGGATGATAGGTGAGGATGAAGTAGGTCAGTCAGCCCATCGTGACTAATTGTTCACAACAAGAATTGTTCACAATGGTTTCCAGGGGGAACCACGTGGAGGTCGACCTAATAAGGTATATTGCTAGCAATGGGGCTGTCAAACTCCATTGCTAACAATCCTTTTCCCCCCGAATAAAGAAATTAGGAGAAGAAGTCAGAACTCACTATAACAAACATTGTATTTATTTAATTTTATTTTAATTTAATTTACAGTATTAATTTGGATATTGTTTCTCGCATTTCAGATCGGGGGTTGGCAATAAATGCAACACAAACCAGAATCAGTTACGATTGTGTGGACCCAGCTCCAAAGTCAGTAAGAATCATTTGTTTACACACTGTATGCTTACGTTTTAGCACTTTTTTGCAAGTAGTTGGTCCGTAACGGCAGCGACCGCCCGCCGCTTACTTTACAATGTTGGTATTGTTTGCCATTCTAATATATATATATATAAAAAAGAAAAACTATACTATACTAGAGATCCGACCAGAATTTGCACGAATAGACAGAAATTTCGAACATCAATACAATGAAAAAAAAAAAAAAAGATTTCAGCCAATTTAACTGATCGGTTATTTATGAGGTTCTATGAGGCTATCAACACAAACAAGGCTTCCTGATTAGTTCGTATCAATTCGCAAATTCAGGTTCCAACAGTCATAGTTGATTAAAAATTTTTGGACACTACATCTGTATTCTTGATATTGGAATTTAATCACTAAGATTGTTTATTTAAAATTGAATTTAGTAAAATCCTTAATTTGTCTTTGAAAAACAAATTTATATACATTTATATACCATATTGAAGTACAATGGAGTTACAAATAATTAGTTTTAATTATAAATTACAATAATACAACTGAGATTATATTATTTATTGTATTTATTTCATTTCTTATTTGTAAATTAATGTATTAGTGAATAATGGTAATTATAAAGTTTAATTTTTAAATGTTTCATAAGCACACGTTATATTTTAATGTAACAACTACTAGTTTAACTTATGTGTAATTAG
Source organism: Galleria mellonella (assembly GCF_026898425.1). NCBI lineage: Eukaryota > Metazoa > Arthropoda > Insecta > Lepidoptera > Pyralidae > Galleria > Galleria mellonella. Next base: position 3,051,382 of record NW_026442037.1, on the reverse strand, counting down.
ATCGATAAGGCTCGACTAGTTTCGGGATTAATTCGTGATACTTAGTCATGGGTAGCTGTAACGCGAGCGCGAGTCTGACTATGTCGAGCTTTCTCGATCCAATTACACGTATGTTAAACCGATAGTTATTATTTTAATAATTATTATATTAAAATATAATTATTAAAATTGTCTTTCTGATATTTTTTTTTAAATTCTTTTAAATTATTCCTAGTACTTATTAAAATATAGATAAATTATATTTTTTTTTTATAAAATTCATTTTAATAAGACATTTAAGTAATCAGTAATAAATATTATCGAATATATCCCTTATCAAATTTAGTTAAAGTAACCCACCATATGATTAAGTTTACACTTCTACAATATTACACTTTCCAAATACAAATTTAATTATCTATATGTTTTAATATATGTTATATACATATATAATATTGTATTATATGTCTGTATTTGATCATAACCACAAGTATACAGGGCCGCACTCGGTAGAATGGGCTCTATAAGTGATATGGGTTATAAACTTGACATATTTCGACAGGGCCCTTCGCGTGAGACGCTGACGCTGAAAGAGAAACTGAAGAGGAAAATGCAGGCACAGTTGACAAAGCAGTGTGAGTTGTATAAATTGCTTTTAAACTATCTTTATATTTGCTCGTTACTTGGTCATCAGACTATCAGTGTTTTGCTCTTTTGAGAGCAAAGCAATAAACTGAGTTGTGACCATTTTGTGTTACTGTGACACATGCATGAAGGAAATAAAAGGAAATTGTTGTTTTATATATTTTGCTTTTTTTTTATTTTCATTCTTTTATCTCTTTTACTGTGTATTATGTGTATGTTTGTATTTTTTTTAATGGATGATAATGGAATGGTAACCCCACCCGCGCTATCGGTATACACCGGCGGTGCACCAGTGAGGGATGATAGATGAGGATGAAGCAGGTCAGTTAGCCCATCGTGACGAATTCAACAAGAATTAGGTAATTAGTTAGACCTTTAGGAACACAGCTGTGAAAGTCGCGTCCAATTTGGTGCAGTAGTTTTTGCTTGATGTTAGAACAAACACACAGATAGACAAAACTTCTAAAAGTTGTTTTAGTTTCTTTTTTTTTATTGTAGTAAAATTGTTTACGTCAATATTTTAAATCTCTTATATATATATAAATGTTGTCAAATTACGATTGTATTATTATATTTGAGAACCGTCATAACGTTAGTTTGATGCAGTGTGGCAACTTTGCAATTCATTGTCAATTTTCCTAAATAATTTAATATTTTTTTAACATTTCTAATTAATTATATAAAATGTTCTCTGCTAGAGATTTATGAAACGTTAATTTATGTAAGATAGTATTTCTATTAAGTTGTAGCTAAAACTTGGGATTTTGCGCGTGAAAGAGCGGTAGACAAATTCCAAAGCAAAATCTAAAGTGGGTGCAAAGTTTTTAGTGGTAGGTTTATATGTAATGATGGGGGGTAAAGTTTTAGTTCGGTGGCTGTGCACTGTTTGCGTTTTTTTTTTATACAACTTAGAATGGCAAACAAGCTGACGGTCCACCTGATGGAAAGTGGTAATCGTCGCCTATAGACATGAGCAGTACCATGGACATAACAGAGTATACTGTTTCGCCCACGATACCCCCCATGCGTTGCCATTCCTGAGGACTCAGGTGTTATTCCTCTATACCTTGTAAAATCACGCCATATCGCCCCATATACCCTTCAAACCGAAACAGCCATGCAAACACAACTGCTTCGCGATAGAAACACGAATGGGACAGAGGTGGCCAAGCAATCGATTTTTATACAAAGTGTTCCTCTGGTAAAACGTGTGTATGTCGTGATGTTACAGTGCGGCGCGACCAGCGCGCGGCGGCAGCGCGCGCAGGCCGCGAGGCGCGGCGGCGGGCGGCGCGCGACCGCGACATGCGCCAGCTGGCCATCAAGCTGCGGCGCCGGTACGTAACACTCTTACTGCTCCTCACTCACTCCCTCTCACTCCCCTCTCTCTTTTTCTCTCTCTTCTCTCCGCCCTCCCGTCATTCCATCTCTTTCTTCTTCCCTCTCTTACTCTTCCCCTTCTCGTACACTCCCTCCTCTGTCTCCTCTCCCTCTCTTCCCCGCTCTAACAACCTTTCTCTCCCTATCTCCCCCCCTCTCTTTATCAACTGTAGGCGACGCACTACGATTTTAGTTTATTTTATTATTATTTGTACTTTTTTACTTGTATACCAATATAAATGTACCCACTTATTTAATACAGTCCATTATAAATAAAAATTTAAAATACTGAGGGTACACACTATACTTATAAAACTAGAGTAACCTTTTCCTTGCTTAGTGCGTGCTCTGTCAGTGCATAGGCAGCATCTGAAAATCGGTTTTTTTATTTTGCATCCTTTATAATCAGCATTTCTTTTTCCCCTCCATATCTCTCTCCTTTCGCACCCTCTTCATTCAACTATCTAATCTTTCCATTTCTCTAAAATAAAATAATCTTGAAATGTATAATACAATTCTATAACTAAATTTTAATTCCATTGTCTACTTGAAGGAACCCACAAGAAACTACAGACTACTCAAGGAAATTGACGAAATAAATTTTAATTTTATTCAAATACAGTAATGATAATTGATATACAAGTGAAAGCAAAATTGTTTATGTTCTTTTAATACAATGTTCAGTCCAATGAAACTGAACATCTCATGTCAATATTTTAGTATAGAAAACACTAAGTTTATATCGTTATTTGATCCATACTTCTTTAGGAATAATATTTAATTACACTGGTGAAGCACTACCTTAGAAAGATTACATTTATATTTCACCCTGGTGAAGTCTACCAAAATTATTACACATATATATAAAAGGTTTCTAACTTGTAGCCTAACTTCAGGCTGCAGCCGGAAATCAGTGCTTTGCTGTTAAGCAAAACTATCACTGAGCTGTAGCCTATTCGGGTCACTGCAACACACTTGGCGAAAACATATTTTCGTATTTTATCTTTTGTTTTATATTTAAAAATGTGTATTTAATTTGATTGTATGAACTCATCTGTTGATTTACGTGTGTCATAAATGGCTCAAATATAGTGTTTATCTATCTATCTATTCTATATAATAATCACTACATAGTATAAAACAAAGTCGCTGTCGCTGTCTGTCCGTCCCTATATAATTCAAATGAAAATTTCCGAAGATATTACAGATTTAAAATGCAGGGACATAGCGTTTTGGCGGTACCAGCCCGGCCGGCGGCGCGTGCCGCACTTTGCCCTATAGAACTTTATCTTGTTTATATTGTCTAATGATAAAAAAGCTGTAAACGTTGTTTATAAGGACATTCTGTAGTAGGTAGGTATATTTAGTATCAGCATTGCACCCGTGCGAAGCCGGGGCGGGTCGCTAGTAAATAAATAAATACTAACAATATCCTTCACTAGACGATTTAATTAGATATCATTCCGTTTCATCGTGTTTTAGAGAGCTTTCTCCACGAAATATGTACTATGTAGTCAATCAGCAGTTTGTACCAATTCAGATTATTTGTAACTCTGTTGCAGACAACGCGAGATGAGGCACCAGCAGAATAGGAGGTCGAGCGACGAGTTATCGGACCGCAGTCGCAGTAGGTCGTCGTCAAGGTACTTGTATACACCACAAATCTTTTTGTAACACGGGGGGCAAACAAGCATGCGGCTCACCTGATGATAAGTGACTACCGCCTCCCGTGATCACCCACAATACCAGAGGCATTGCAGGTGTGCTGCCGGCGTTTTATAAAATAATATGCTTCTTTTCTTGATTGTTTTTTTTTTTATTTTTTTTTTATACAACTTAGAATGGCGAACAAGCTAACGGCCAACCTGATGGAAAGTGGTAACCGTCGCCTATAGACATGAGTAGTACCATGAACATAGCAGAGTATACTGTTTCGCCCATGATACCCCCCATGCATTCCCATTCCTGAGGACTCAGGTGTTATTCCTCTGTACCCAGTAAATTCACACCATATCCCACCTTTCAAATCGAAACACAGCCATGCAAACACAACTGCTTCACGGATGAAACATTAATGGAACAGAGGTAGCCAAGCAATCGACTTTTGTACAAAGTCTCCCTCTGGTGAGGGAGAAAGGTTATGAGGTCGTATATAACGTATATAAGGGGAAACCATAGGCGTATTTAGAGGGGGGTTAGGCTTATCCAATCCGAAATCGTCAGATGTCTACTCCAGAATGCGAGACTTCATAAAGTTATATCTTATATGACATATTGCACCTTCTTAAACGGTTTTTTTTTTAATGGATGATAATGAAATGGTGGTCCCGCCTGCGCTATCGATAAACACTGGCGGGGCACCAGTGAGGGATGATAGATGAGTATGAAAACAGGTCAGTTAGCCCATCGTGATGAATGCAAAAAGTATTAATCACAATGGTTTCCAGGGGGAACTGCGTGGAGGTTAATCTAACACATTACTGACAATCTCTTTCCCCCCTCTTAAAGGGATAAGGCTTATACTTCTAAAAATAGTCTATGTTTACTCTACTTCAATGCCCATACATTTACTTTCAGAGAATCTCTTCACACAGAGAAGAAGAGAGAAAATCGTAGCAGATCAAAGAGTCAGTCGCCAGAGAAACGGATACCGGTTTGGGAGAATAACAAGGAATTCGCTTCGGTACCGTACCGACCTAGGGGCGAAACTGGTGAAAATTCGTACCAGAAACCCAAAAGACGGGACTTCAGACCGTATCAACAGCCTGGGGACTATAGAGATGAGAGGAAGGATGAGGAAAGGCAGAATTACTACCCGAATAGATTTGATAGGTACCCCAACAGAGAGTATGCGGGCCGACAGGAAGACAACTACAATCGGCCGGATTATAACAGGTGGGAGCAGGACAAAACATATCCGGCGGGAAGAAGACGGCCGTACGGGTACAGAGGAGGGTACAGGGGAGACCATAGGGGTGATTACAGGAGTGAATATAGAGATGACTATAGGGGTGAATTCAGGGGTGACAGAAGTCAAAGTTTTGGCGATGGACCCTCAGGATCGTACTCCAAAAACGAGGATGTTGTTGGTACCCCTGAAAGTTTTCCGAAAAAAGTTAAACTTGTAGATTATTAAGTGTAATTAGATGTTTACATGCCAAATTAAAAAGAAATGTATAATATCGGTTAAACAAACATTGGTGAGGAGTGCGTGACTAGAACTTGACAATTCGGATTTGTATTTGATAAATATATATAAAATTAATTTATGAACAAGTCACGTCATTATGTAAATTCATCATAGACTTTCATAATTTACAGATAAAAATTAAATATTCAATTGTATACTTAATATGATATATATGTATAAATCAAAACATGGATGTGATGTTACAATTGGTAACGGAAATTTTAAATTCACTTGTGATACTGAAATGCAGAATATTCACAACAAAATAGTATTATTTTGTCTTGTTCACGATATCATGCGATGTACATTTTTAGAGATTACTGGTGTCTTCTAAAAAAAGTATAGATAAGAAGTAAAAATATTTATCTTTTCTATATCCTTTGCGGGTAGAGAGAGAGAGGAAAGAGAGAGAGCTAAGTTTCAAAGACCTTTAGTTTTACATTTTGCTTCGTCTACTATCATCAAATATAGCTTACTTATTCACATCTATGCACCGATAAAAATAAAAGAGGTACATGTAAGTACTACTTCTAATCATGTGAGGATGGTCACCCTCTAGTTTGGAAAGCTTCTACGGTACTGTCAATATACACAAAGACTTCTGACGTTGCTTACCTGAAGACTGCTTTACTTCCCTCCGGAGCCTCCTTTCCTTTTGGAGCTTAGAGCATGACAATTTTAAAATTATCCAAACGTCAAATATTCCGGGGTTTAGACTGGGATTTGATTTTAGACTAAAGTCATGTCCAACTGAGCTATCACTGTTTTATGTAAATAAAATAAAATCTTACATTTATGTGTCATACAGAACAAAGAACTAGTTCATAGTATAGCAGTTTTATTATTCCCTAACCTCTAACGTTTAATAAAAAAAAAAGAACAAAGTTGGCATTCACATGTTTACTACCATAGATATGGTACAACAATATGCTTTATAGATAGCAATAATAAAAGGTTTAAAACCCAGTAAATAAAGACTGTAGATAATTGTTGGTAAACCGTTGTATTTCTATACCTAGTCTGGCGATAGAGTGGGAAATTTGAAGAATAGTATTTTTTTTTTTTAATAATTATAGTGCATTATAGATATTATAGTGATTATAATATATAGAATAGTTGAGCCACTACTTTTTTTTTTAATAGATTGCTTCTTCTGTAAGTTTAAAATACATTTTTATTTTACTATCACTTTGTTCTCGTATTGTAACGATTAATTTCTGTTGAATTAATCATGAGCCAATTAATTTCTGACTCCATTCTTACCTATCGTTTACTGGTAACCTGTCAAAGTATAATGTATTTTTTTAATGGATGATAATGGAATGGTAACCACCCGCGCCATCGGTATACACCGGCGGGGCACCAGTGAAGGATGATAAGTGAGGATGAAGTAGGTCAGTCAGCCCATCGTGATGAATTCAACAAGAATTGTTCACGATGGTTTATAGGGGGAGCCACGTGGACGTCGACCTAATAGGGCATATTGCTAGCAATGGCGCTGTCAAACTCCATTGCTAACAATCCTTTTCCCTCCAGTATAATGTATTAATTAATGCACACGCAAGGTTACCATTCCATTTTCATCCCATTAAAAAGTTATAAATTTGAAATGATAGGTGGTAGTGAAAGTTACAATAGTTAAAGGGAGTGGGGGGGGGGAGGGTAAGGTCAGGTGTATATATTGCTAGCACTAGGTCTTTGTTTCTAACAATCCCTTGTCTCCTAACAAACATGTTTTAGTGTAATATATTTAAACTACGTTACACAAAATAGTGTAAATATTATGAATTTACTTTAGACACTTATATAAACGCAGCTTGTATTTGTATATTGCTTTATTATGTTACATCAGTCTTAAATAAATAAGTATATAATATAAAAAATATTGTTTTATTTGTTTAAAATCCAGGAAAGGATTTTTTTGTCTTAAATAAATAAGTGCTAAATATATGAAAAATATAGTTTTATTTGTTTAAAATTTAGGAAAGAATTTTTTTAGTTATTTGAGTTCACAATTAGCATTATTCATGTACCGAAGTCGGATAGAACGGATTACTTCTTCCTTTCCCGTGGATGTTGTAAGAGGTGACTATGGGAACTTAATGGTCGAAAGATGGACAACAGCGTTCTTCTTAAAATATTACAAAAACCTAACTACAGTTACCAAAAAAAAAAAATTATTTGAAAATAAGCCACAATAAGTAGTATGACGCAAAATGTAGATTTTTAAAGAAATGTCAAATTTGAAAAACTGCAGATTCGTAAATTTGCCATAGAGGTAACGATATATCAATGTTTCTATTTTCTAATATATGTACACAGATATTGTCTAAAATTTCTTTATTATTATTAAGATATTCATTGATTTATCGGTAGCTAGCTTTAATCCTGTGACTTTGTCCGCGTGATCGGTTTATGCTTACTGTCCATAATAAGAAGTACCTACCTTACCTATGTCCTTCTCCATCTCATATATAAGTGTATACCAAATTTCACAGTCATTAGTTAAATGGTTAAGACGCTATAAGGTAAACAAACTCATTTTCATATAACATTCGTAAAGATAAAGAATAAATAATTCCATATCTAAGTAAATAACCTTACACATAGTTAATTTTACACTTTCACGTTGTTTACACATATTTTAAATACACAATCGGCACTTAACGCGATATAAAAGTTTACAGGTAAATAGGTACCTAAATACCTGCTTCTTTATTGCTGACGTTTCAAAGAAGTAAGTATGTAGGTACTTTTTCTTTTAATTTAAAAGTTTCCTCTTGTCGGTGCAACTAATTCATGCATCTTCTTCCAGCCAGCTCTATCCCAGGCCATATCCTTGACCTCCCTATACGACATGACACCTAGTATTTCCTTTATCTGTCCCATGTAGTTATTCCTCGGTCATCCCCTTTCTCTTTTGCCTTCTACTATATTCTTTAAAAAGTCGTATGTTGTATAAGAAGACCCAGCATTTTGTCTCTTCCATTCTCTATTGTTTTTATTAATGTTCTTTTCTCCTTCACCCTTTTTAAGACTTCCTCATTCGTTACTTTTTCTGTCCAACTTATCCTTGTAAGTAGGAACAATTTACATGTAAAAGATTTTACATCGCGTTAAATCTCGATTGTGTATTTAAAACCTTATACATATTTATTGTTTTCTCATTGTGATTATTTCTTGTAATTGTTTATATTTATAATAAGTTTACTATTGTAATCTCTTGGAGGAAACAATAAATAGTATCTATCTATCTATCTATCTATAATTACAGAGCACCTATATTAGTAGATACAAGCAAGTATCTAATTGGTACGATGTCAGTCAGTAAGCGTAATTATTTGTACGTATTTTAATAATATATATGGCACACAAATGATCTATTTATACGTGTAAATTCATCAACAATCCTCATTAAACCAGCATACCTCCTAACTTGACTTTTCTATTTTTTTTTTTAATTAATGATAAAATGGAATAATAACCCCGACTGTGATATTTTTTTTAATGGATGACAGTGGAGTGGTAACCCTGCCTGCGTTAACGATATATCGTTCGTCACCTATCATCATTCACTGATGCTAGCGGAGAATGATGACAGGTGAGATGAAAAGGCAGGTCAATAAGCCCATCGTGATGAATACACCAGGAATTCAGCACGATAGTTTCCAGGGGGGAGGGGGGGGGCACGTGGAAGTCGACCTGACAGGACTTGCTAGCAAGGACCATTAGTCCCCATAGTAATGGGCTTATCTATGCTGGGGGCAAGGGATATTTTACTAAATATCCCTTAGATAAGTACACCATATCATCTTTCATAAAAAAGAATGCCGGTAACAGGAAAACGTGAAAAGGCACCAACTGCGTTATATCCGAGAGGCTAAGTTAGGCTAGACCGAAATAGTTCGTAGTCAGTCGCTGAGCGTGTCCACGTCTATGTCCTCGTTGTCGTCGGTCTCGAGGTCGGCCCCGGGGGGGCGCGGCGGGGGCGGCGCGGCGCCTCTTCCCTCCTTCGTGTGCCTCCACTTCATGCGGCGATTTTGGAACCATACCTTCACCTGGTGAAGAAATATTATTTGGTTTATGTATTGTATGTATATATGGTATTGTAACGTCTATCCTAAGCTTCAAGCTATCTACCAAGAGTGCCTACTAAGGGCGGGGGGAGGCATTATTAATAATATAGTCAGACTCCCTATTATACTAGCTTCTTAATAGCTAGTGAAGTGGGGAAAGGGATTGTTAGTAATAGAGTTTGACAGTATTTGGAGTTAGGTCGACCTCCACATGGTTTCCCCTGGAAACCAGCGTGAACAATTCTTGTTGAATTCGTCACGATGGGCCAACTGACCTGTTTCATCCTCACCTATCACCCTTCACTGGTGCCCCGCCGGTGTATAACTATAATCCATCCAGGGGAATCACTGAACCTATTAGACCCATTACTAACAATATATTTTTCTTGCCCCATTGCTAGGCCACGCAGGCCGCTCCGAAAAATATCGATATTTTTTTTTATTTATCACAATGACTTAACCGACCGACTTTAGGGAGGGAGGGATTGTTAGTAATGGGGAGGTTAGTCCCCATTGCTATCAATATACGCTATCAGGTCGACCTCCACGCGGTTCCGCCTGGAAACTATTGTGACTAATTTATCGAATAATATTTATGAATTCGTCACGATGGGCTAACTGACTTGCCTTTTCATTCTTACCTATCACCTTTTACTGGTACCCAGCCAGTGTATACCGATAGCGCAGGCGGGGTTTCATTTTCGCCCATTAAAAAAACCGACCGACTTTTATGCTACCATCTCTTACTGGTACTTGGCCAACATATACCGATAGCGAAGGCGGGGTTCTCGTTTCATTATAATCCGTATCGCCTTAACTGCCTCATTGCTAGCAATATACTGTCATGTCGACTTTCTCGCGGTTCTTCCAGGGAACTATTATGATTCATAGTAAGTCTGTCACGATTGCCTAACTGATCTGAGAGCTGATTTTTTATTAAATCGAATAAACATTTATTTATTTATTTATAAAAGACACACCAACAATATGCTCACAGCAATTAAGCAGACAATATACAATATTATAAGTAAGTAAAAGAGAAAAACTACTAAAAAAAATGCTTAAATCTAAGTTTACTTGAACAAAAAGATCTCACTCCTCTCTACCAAGCTTAAGGCCATATGAACACATCAATTAAAGGTGTATACAGCTCTCACAGATAAACGTCAATGTATACTAAGTAACAATTTCAATTTATCATCATAATAACATCAAATATAAGGTAAAATAACCTTTTGATTTCATGATTATTCGATTCGATCCCGATTCGATGGCTTCATTCTCATCTGCCATCCTTTACCGGTAATATGGATCTAGATGAAGACTATGTATGAAAAGTTACATATACCTGCTATGCAACGTTGTGCCTCTGTTCCATCCTAATCTTGGGGGTCTACCATAAAATGAAATTCCGAATTTTAGGACTCGACTTCGTGTTTTCATGCATACCGAAATTGGCTCCTGGCGTAAAATGAGCCACCCCTTAATTTTTCATGGGTCTCGTAAGAGGCCTAAGGGAATTTATTGGTCAAGGGATGGGCAGCAGCGACCCTCTTAAAACATCTCTAAAGCCTAATCACGGTTGCCAATTTACCTGTCAAGCGTGGCAACTACTGGCAAAACCCTCCAATAAGGGGAGGCAGCAATGCATAGCTAATGGCTGATATTAATTCTGCCAATAACTGTCCACTGCTGATAATTTGATACCAATTTTTTTATGTCGAGGTGACGGTTGCTTTACCTCCTCATATAAAAAAGTCTAAGCTGTATAACCTGAGCATCAGTGAGTCCTAAGGTAGCGGCGAGCTGCCGCCGGTCCGGCTTCGTTATATACTTCTGTATTTGGAAGCGCCTCTCGAGGCCTTTCCTCTGCAGGTTACTGAACACCGCCCGGGACCAGGAGCGCTTCCTCTTGCCGCTGGAGGAGACGTCACACCGCGGCGCCGGCTGCTGCTGAGGTGGCGGCGACGATATAGGAAGGCGGTACACTGGAAATTTGTAGAGATCAAATTTTGCCATGGGTGTATTTAAGGGGCAGCTGAGTGGGCTGTGCCCACCCCATAATTGTCTAGTTCCTACCCCAGAATGCAGGCAGAGCTTTTCGTTATATGCAAAGTTCTGTCTGAGACTTAATAATGGAAGTTTTGAAGGACTGGTCGTCTTTGAAAATAATCTTAAATACATCAATGGATTGCAAGAATAAAACGCTGGATAAGAGCATTATGGTCCACATTAGTTTATACATCTCAAAGGTCTCGAGTTTGAATCTAGTCTACACTAGTTTTACCAGAGGGAGACTTTGTACAAAAGTCGTTTGCTTGGCCACCTCTGTCCCATTCGTATTTCTACCGTGAAGCAGTTGTTTTTTTTATACAACTTAGAATGGCAAACAAGCTGACGGCCCATCTGATGAAAAGTGGTAACCGTCGCCTATAGACATGAGGAGTACCATGGACATAACAGAGTATACTGTTTCGCCCTGATACCCCCATGTGTTGCCATTCCTGAGGACTCAGGTGTTATTCCTCTGTACCCAGTAAATTCACTGCTATATCCCACCCATCAAAACGAAACACATCCATGTAAATATAATTGCTTTACGTTAGAAACATGAATAAGACAGAGGTGCCCAAGCAAACGACTTTTGTACAAAGTCTCCCTCTAGTATAGGCATACGGTATATGTATAGGTATATTGGGTTCCTCTGGACGCTAATGGTGGAATAATACAGGTTAATGTAAGTGCGAGTATATAATTGTAAATATTATAATCATTGCCGTGTGGTCCCGGCATAGAATAAGCCACCCCTTCCTTTCCTGTAAGTGTCATAAGAGGCGATTAAGAAAATTTAATGGTCGAGAAATGGGCAGCAGTGTCCTTTTAAAAACATTACCAAAGCCTAAGTGCAGTTGCCAACTCGCCTACCAAACGTGGCAACTACCGGCAAACCCAAATGGGGGAGGGTTACGTTCAAATATTAAAAGGTTAGTAGGTATATATATATATATATATATATATATATATATATATATATATATATATATATATATATATATATATATATATATATATATATATATATATATATATATATATAGGCGGTGTATTATTAAATTGTAGGAATATAATAGTACATTACTGCAGCGGCCAGCAACTGAGGCATTGGTGGACGAAAGTGCAAATGTGGGCCGAGGCGTAGCCGAGGCACACATACGTGAGTCTATCAATGCCAAGTTGTGGCCAAGGCTTGTATAGTACTTTTCTCAAACAATGCGCGGAAATCAAAAACACAATTTTACTTTTTAAGTTCAATGACGAATAACGAACAATAATAATTTTTCTCGCGCCATAATGTTCCTTTGTTTTTTTTTTTCAATAAACAGTTTTCTATTTACAAGCCAGTTCAAAATTTAAATAAAACCTTTTATTAGATACCTCCTTGGTAGCCATGTTTCGAAGTACAAGGTCATTCCATTTTTAAATTACAGGACAGATATGAGTTTACATAGTAATTTATCTGGCCGCAAAACACGACAGATATGGATTTTCATACAATTTTTGCCGTCCGCTGCCCGCATGTATCTGGCCAGTACGGCAATTTTTATTTATCTCGAAGAAGATTGTCAAAATAATGCTCACATTTCCAAGCATGTTGGAGAAAAAAATCATACTTAATATATTTTTATATTATAAACATATAATTAGACAAACAACAGACAAAAAACAGAAGTCGGTTAAACTTAGGGGGGATTTTTTTTAATGGGTTAAAATGGTATGGTAACCCCGCCTGCGCTAACGAGATACGCTGGCGGAGCACCAGTGAAGGGTGATTGATGAGAATGAAAACAGGCCAGTTAGCCCATCATGATGGATTCATCAGGAATTAACCATGATAGTTTCCAGTGGGAACCGCGAGGAGGTCGACCTGGTTGGGTATATTACTAGCAATAGGATTCTCAGTCTCCATTACTAACAATCCCTTTTCCCCCAACTTAAGTGGGATTGAGTGGATCTTAATAGCTGTGTAGAGATTTACACCCAGTGGGTGACTACTGATGAACAGTGTCGCCGAGGCCGGCCCGGGACATACAGGTACATGGTAAGATTGCCTCTAACATGAATTTATTTTTCTTGTCCATACACAAGTAATTAAATTTTAAAACTGAGTTATGCAAGTGGCTGGTCGATAAATGTTCGTATTCTTTGGGAGAACTCGAAAATATTATGTGACACTCACATAATAATAATAATTATAAGCTAGTAAGTTAGGTATATAGGTAGATACCTAGGTATAGTAAGTAAGTAGTAATATAGGATTTGAAAGATTATTATTAAGATGGGCGTTCCACAAGGGTCAATCTTAGGCCCCTTTCTCTTTTTAATTTACATAAATGACCTTCCCTTTATGGTAGAGAAAATTGCAGATATAGTGCTGTTTGCGGATGATACTTCGTTAGTGTTTAAAATTGGACGTCAAAGTAATCAATTAGACGATGTAAATTGTGCTATGTCTGCAATATTAAATTGGTTTACATGTAATAACCTATTATTAAATTCCAGCAAAACAAAGTGTATAAAATTTACACTTCCTAATGTAAGACTAATAAATACACAGTTATTGCTTAATGACGAAATAGTAAATTTTGTTAATGATACAGTTTTTTTAGGTATAACAGTGGACTCGAAATTACAATGGGGGTCCCATATTTCAAAATTGGCCAGTAGACTCAGTTCTGCTGCATATGCAATTAGAAGAATTAGGCAATTAACAGACGTGGCGACGGCTAAACTTGTATATTTTAGTTATTTCCATAGCATAATGTCTTATGGCATACTGCTGTGGGGTAAAGCAGCCGATATAAATACTATATTTGTTTTACAAAAGAGAGCCATACGTTCTATTTATGGTATGGGTTCAAGAGAGTCATTACGTCAGTGCTTTAAAGACTCAAATATCCTCACAGTTACTTCACAATACATTTATGAAAATATTATGTATACACGGAAGAACTTAGCGAGTTTTAAAAAACTCAAAGACTGTACAAGTAGAAACTTACGCAATATAAATAAGCTTATTTTACCTAAATGCCGTCTGCACAAAATCAGTAATTCATTCTATGGTAATTGCATAAGATTTTATAATAAACTGCCGGAATCTGCATTAAATCTGACAGAGAGGCAATTCAAATCTTATATTAAACAATTTTTATGTAAGAAAGCCTATTACAGGATAGACGAATTCATAGATGACAACATATCAAGTAAATAATTAGTTTATTAGCATACAACGTTATAATTTTATTTTCTCATTGCTTTCTTGATTTAATTGATTAATTTTAGAAATATGAAAGCGTAGCGGTTTTTTGTATTAATTGCCGCATGCATTCTTATGTAAAATGTGAATACTATAACTATCAGATGGCAATTGTGAGTAGCTTTGACGTGGTCTAGTGTTTTGAGTAGTCATGCTCACTAAAATGTCCAGACTTGTGGCGGCGTGGTGGGCCGGGTCATTGGGCTCCCTAAAATATGGTCGAGCGCAGTGATGGCTGGCTCATCCGTCATACTCGTGAACGGGTGCTGCTTGTAGGGACTGGTCTGCTCTAATCACTATGACTGATTTCCTCTTATTAATTGTTTAACCAGTTGGTTATGTATTCAATTTTTTTTTTTTTTTTGAGTATTTAATTGAATTAGTGCTAATTGGTGGTTTGTATTCACACAATTAAACTTAAAAATGTAAAATAATAATAAAATTATTTAAAAGAGCATCACGCAAGTTTCTTGCTCGTTCTTCTTGTGATGAGACAGCTTTCCGAACGAGCGGTAAATTAAAAAAAATGTAATGACTTTTCAAAAGTGCTTCAATGTAAGTTTATTTGAATAAATGATTTCTATTCTATTCTATATTCTATTCTGAAAGAAAGTATGACTATTTACTTTCTTATTCGAAAAGTGTTAGTGATAGAAACGTCTTGCGTTTAAATGTAACAAATGAAGCAGTACAATAAATACAGTAAATTTAACGATTGTTAAACGTTTGGGTTTAATCTGTTTTTCTTCAAATAAGAGTGGCTTCAATCGTTACAAAATTAATATGGGATTTAACTTAAATAAATTGGTCTTATTCAATCTATATTAGCTGAACCTAAACTAGAAATTTTTGAACATTTCTGTAAATTATTGATGCACATTAATTCCTCTCTTTCCGTGTCTAGGGAAAGTAGATAAGGCTTTATTAGAAAAATCTCAGGGTACGATAGGGCTGATATACCTGAAGAAGGTAAAAGCCCTTAAAAATATTTTAAAAAAAGCAAAAAATGGGACTAAAGTAACTTATGGCGATTGCAAATAAAATGTGAAAATGGATTTACAATCAACGATATTATCGCGTAATACAAGTAACAAATTGTGGATCTTCACGTTTAAAAAATAACATGCCATACGTTTGTAGACTGTCTATTTGTTTTCTTCTTGCCGCATTCACAGAGATCAGCTTTCTTATAATTTGTCACAATTTTTATCGTAAGCGGGTATCTTTTCAACATAGACTCGCCCACTTGGACATTCGAGAATCATTTGGATTTTGGAGCCCTAACCTTAGACCTGATATCTACGTAAGAATTTATTTTATTTTGACTGCATTTAATACATTAAATATATACATTTCATTTCGTACAGGTAATAAAAGAATACAAAAATTATTTTATATACCGATTTGTAACAATATATCACAATATATAAAATGCAGAAAATATAACAATGTATGCAAGGACCTTGATATCTTCCATTGCAATGTTACATTAAGGCTGCCAATTTGTTACTTTAAATTTATAGCCGTCATTCTTTTAATGTATATAGTATCGAATGTTATGCAGAGCAGTTATTGGAGTGCAAATTTAATGTCGTTTCATGTAATATTTATTTTATAAATGTATTAATTTGTAATCTGTTGCCTTGCTATAAATAAATAAATAAATAAATAAATAAATACATATATATAAAATGAGAAATATAGAAAATATAATTAAAAATATGTCCCACAAAAAACTACTTTAATTGTGATAAAACCAGTTATTTTGATCTGAAAATTAAACTACTATACTCGTTTTGATAATATTTGTTTGGAACCAATCCTTAATAAGTATAATTCTTTTTTTTTTATATCCTTTTAGATATAAAAAAAGAATTTTTCAAATTAGTTTATAACTGACGGAGTTATGAGGCAATAAATATAAAAAAAAAAACCGAATAGAAAACATCCTTCTTTTTTAAAGCCGTTTAATAAAATTACAAATAATGAATAAATGAGTATACTTTATTTGCATTATACAATATAGGAAATAAGCAAGACAATTTACAAACACAACGATACAATTGTATAAGTACAGTAAGGCGGTCTTATTGCTGAGAGCAATCTTTTCAAGACAACCTTAAGAATGGCAATGAAAATCGTGGTTCTGTTGTAAAGCAACTGTGTAATAGATGTACTTCAGTTTAAAGGATCATCATCATTACCCTATCAGCCATTAATTGTTCGCTGCTGAACATAAGGCTCTCTATTGGGGGGTTTTGCCAGTAGTTGCCACGCTTGGCAGTTAGATCTTGGAAATGTTTAAGAAGGACGCTGCTGCCCATCCCTCGACTATTAAGTTCCCTTAGTCGCTTCTTAAGACACCCACAGGAATGGAAGGGGTTGCCTAATTTATGTCGGAATCACACGGCAGGAAGGGTAGAATACAGCAGTGAAATAATAGGGTACGAAGACATAATACTATAGTCCTCAGTGTAACGTATGAGGGGCACCATAGTCGTTATAGAGTACTCTGTTATGTCCATGGTGCCGTTCATGTCTACAGACGAGGGTTACCACTTTCCATAAGGTCAAACATCCGATTATTTACCATTCTCAGTGTTATAAAAAAATGAATGAATGAAATCATTTGTATATATGTATTTGTTTAAGAAGAAAATATAAAAAAAGATATGTATGTATGTAGGTATTCCTTCATGTCGTGGATCTGATAATGGGATTTTACTGTTTCCTTTCAAGCGATCTTATGATCACCAAATTATTTTGGTAATTTTCATAGATGACTATGAATATTTATATCAATTATTGCTTTTCGAAATTTAATTAGCCCGTCTTGGTACAGCATCACAGGTAGTTACAATTCTTAAACAATATTTTGTAATAAAACCGTATTGTATTGTAAAAAATTTATTGTGCATAATTTACATTATAGATACATAAATAAGATCTAGTATACAATGGCGGACTTATCTCATAAAAGGATCTTTTAAGTAATACTTTTGTTGACATATTAATGTATTTACCTGTATAATAAAGTCGATTTACCATACAAATGCGAGTAAGACATTTTATTACATTTGTTCTCTCTTTGCTCATTCATCCCCTAAATAAGTGTTTTGTTTATCTGAGTATTGATTAGTAAGCATGAGTAGTATGGATATAGATTCGATATTTTTTTTTATACAACTTAGAATGGCAAACAAGCTGACGGCACACCTGATGGAAAGTGGTAACCGTCGCCTATAGACATGAGCAGTACCATGGACATAACAGAGTATACTGTTTCGCCCATGATACCCCCAATGCGTTGCCATTCATGAGGACTCAGGTGTTATTCCTCTGTACCCTGTAAATTTACGCCATACCTATCCCACCCTTCAAACCGAAACACAGCCATGCAAACACAACTGCTTCACGCTTGAAACACGAATGGGACAGAGGTACCCAAGCAAACGACTTTTGTACAAAGTCTCCCTCTGGTATAGGTATATTGGGTTCCTCTGGACGCTGATGGTGGAGAAAGGTCATCACCCATTTCGATAACGTCCATATCGGTCGGATATTTATTTTCAAATACGTTAAAAGTCTGTTATCCAATATTTTTTTTTTTAATTTCAGTTCATGGAATTCCATAATGTTTTTGCTAACGGATTACAAAAACAGTCTGAAACTGAGTTCTATGGAGTGGTAGCCCTGAATGTGTCGTTGGCTGAACTGGTTTTTATTGCCGACGTTATTATGTTATCCAATATAATTTTTCATATAACACACTTTTAATATAATCGTTATTGCACCAATATATACACATTGTAACTAAAAATATATAGATATTGCTATATCCTATTACCCACCCCAATAGGTAGGTACATACCAGTTGTAGGCCTTAGTGCTGGATGTAAATGTGTGTATGATAGAGGCAGAGGCAGCTGCAGTATAGGTGGTTCATCCCTACAGCACCTATATAGAGCTGCTACACAGCCCGCGCACGGGGGCTCCTGTCGGGGCGGTTCGACCACTGACGCACTTCTGTTCTCATTGCTCAATATACTCTCCACACTGAACTTCAACTTAGTCGAATTGACTTCACCACTCAATGACGTCATCGCACAAACAGGACCTCCTCCGACGAGAGTGTTTGAGTAACTGACTAGGACCGCGCGCGCACCCGTCGCAGGCGCTGCCTGTGGGCGTGTCTCAATAAATACGGCCCTCTGATTGGCCGATTGGCATTGGGCGTTGCTTAATGTTGCGTATGCGCACCGTTAATGGAGTCAGCCAGCATGGACTGGTAGAAGTACAGTGCTTGTTTACAATAAATTGTCAGTTTCATGTTTTATACGAATTCGTGTGTTGGATACAGTTTTATTACATCACCTCGTTAAGGGTTAAGAACGGTTGCCATACTTTGGTTACAGTCAATGATTTTTTTTGTGTGTGGCTCCCCCTTAGTAGCACGCTTTTTCCCGGATATTAAGTTCCAGGTTATGCATCTATTACTTTTAATTATTTAGCTAGTTTCCTTAGTTTTCTTCCTTTCCATCCATTCTTTCATTCCGTTTATACTTTATTTCCTGTCAGTTCTATTTATTTCTTAGTGGAGTTCCTTATTCCTTTGTTCATAGGTTTTCCGGTAGTCGTTGGATCACAATCCTTTGGCGTTGATGTTTATACGTCCCCCATCCCACTGTCTGTGCATCAGTTTGTTTTTGGTTTTGTCATGTTTTACAATCAATGAGAGAGGAGGAATTGTCTTTGAACATACGTATTTAATTTTGGCCGAGAGATTAACCGACGAATCCAACTTAGGTGGGCAGGGGGGAAAGGGATTGTTAGTAATGGATAGTTAGTAAATTTCTATTAGTTAATTATTTCCATCCGAAATATCAAAATTTCTAAATTGGACCCTATGTATTTGCGTTTTGTTTCAGATCCTGATTTTAAATATGGATGCAAGCAAATCAATTCACTATATGTATAATGTAGTATAGGTATATGTATAATATATCACTATAAGTATTATGAGATATTATGCTATTGTGACCTGAGACAGGTGATATCACTTACTAGAAGGTCCCCACAACGATCTTTGTATTGTACTAATTTTAATTTAATTTTAATTTAATAAATACCGCTTTAACTTACGTGTAATTAGATCGAAAAAGCTCCACTAGTTTCGTTATCAATTCGTGATCCTTAGTCACGAGTAACTGTGACGTCAGGACGAGTCTGACTGCGTGCCTCGGCCCAAACCAATTTTGTTATGAAAATAAATATTTTACATTTTCATTTTTCAAGTAGTAGCTATGCCGGGTCTAAATTAAGCTTTGGGTATTTTAGTTGATTCGAAGAATAACATAAAATATTCAGTCTTCGCATGAGTTGAATTGTGATACAAGAGACACCTTCCTATATCTATTTCTATGGTTTTGGCGACAGATCTTTCACCAGAGAGAGACTTTGTACAAAAGTCGTTTGCTTAGGTACCTCTGTTCCATTCGTGTTTCAACCGTGAAGCAGTTGTGTTTGCATGGCTGTGTTTAGGTTTGAAGGGTGGGATATGGCGTGAATTTACTGAGTACAGAGGAATAACATCTGAGTCCTCAGAAATGGCAACGCATGGGGGCGAAACATGGATCATGGACGAAACAGTATACTCTGTTACGTCCTTGGTACTGCTCATGTCTATAGGCGACGGTTACCACTTTCCATTTAGGTGGACCGTCAGCTTGTTTGCCATTCGAAGTTGTATAAAAAAAAGATACCGAGTGCGCAGTAGGTATATACTTTATTACGTGGATGGTATTACTCATGCCTATACACGTTGGTTACCTACCATTCACCATCAGGTGGGCCGTCAGTTTGTTTGCCATACCGTATAATAAAAAGCACACTTTAAAGAAAAAACTCACTCAAAAATAACTAAAACCAACTAATATATTCGGCGTCCGTGTTACTAAACACTACAACAAAATGTTTACGCAGCAAGCGTTTATCGATTCGTTAGTTCGTATGTAAAGTGGTCGGCTATTAATCGACGAACAACTGTTGGCTTTAAAACACCTAAATCGATTACTGTTCAGTTTATTTTGCCTGTCAGAGAGCACCTGTGCTGTATCAGCGCCACCAAATATAGATCCAGTGATTGGCCGAGCACAATGTTGCCATATGCAAGTTTTTATTCCTACCCAAATTTCATATTTTCTTTCAAGTTGATACGACTTCCTTCATGTTTGTGATCAACCGTCGAGAGTAGAATATTCTCTTTGCGATCAACTCACATTCATGGTCCGTATTGTACCTGTTTTACCTCAGGATGGTGTGGGCCACATATTAAATTATTGTAAAAAAAGTAAATTTAAACTACTCAAAAACTTATACATTTTTATTTAGATTTATTTATTTAAATTATATTTAATGCACAGTAAAATTCTTTGTATATTTGGCTAAGTTAACACCGGACGGTATTCTCTACCAGTCAACCATTGGGTAAACTGAGAAATATTTATTTATTATTTATTTATGTACACTTTATTGCACCATTTATAGAATAGTAAACACATTTAACTGTAATAAGAAATGATACAAAAGGCGGTCTTATCGCTAAGTAATCTCTTCCAGACAACCTTTGGGTAGAGAACATTGAGAAAACAAAGAAAAATAAAGGGTAGGTGGCGCACTATTATATTAGTACATATAAATTATAAATTAGTATATATAAACAAATATATACAAAGATATATACATATACATGTATATACATATACATACATAAACAAATACATACATAAACATACACAAACTTAAAAGTACACATACAACAGGAGAGAGTGACACTGGAAGATGAAGATAGAACATGGGAAAAAATAGTTACTTAAAGGGAGAGATAATGGGCTTTAACAGAGGTTTTGAAACTAGCGAGAGATTGAGCGCACAATAGAGGTAGGTAGTGAAAATACGTTACCATACGATTTTGTCCGGAAAGTTTATAAAAGTTTTTTAAAAATTTTATTTAAATTATTCAGGTAAATCAATTTTATCCCCTTCAAAGTACTCCCCCTGTGACATAATGCACTTGTGCCAACGCCGTTTCCACTGTGAGAAGGCTCCTTGAAAGTCCTCTGGTTGTAGGTTTCTCAGCTGCCCCGTCGTAACTTTTTTTATCTCATTTATGTCCCCCAAATGCCGCCCCCGAAGTACCAATTTGGTTTTTGGGAACAAGAAGAAGTCACACGGGAAATCCGGCGAATTACCAATGGAATTTTTACTCAAAAACTCACGGACAACAAGAGAGGTGTGGGCAATTGTCGTGGTGAAGAATCCATTCGTGCCACACGAGCTTTGAGGCGTCTGAGCACATCGACGTAGAATTTTCCATCAACTGTCTGGCCTGGAGGGACGAAATGGACAATCCCCCGAACATCGAACTCTTTCTCGGCCCTCTCTGAATCTTTTTAGCAACTTGTGGACGGTTGGTTCCTTCACAGCATCATCCCCATAAACTGTTCTGAGATCGGCAAAAATTTCATTCTTGCCGAGTTTCGAGAGAAACTTGATTACGACGCGCTGCTCTTCAACGGAAGCGGGCTCCATGCCGACGGGGTTTCGTTAAGAGGTAACTTCACAGATGGCGTGACAAGCCATTCGCACCGCATGAAGCATTGTTAGGGACATAAGGAAGGGATCCTGCGCTTACCTGGCCTCCCCACTCCTCTTTCTCGCATTCCAGAACACTTTTATACGAACTTTCCGGACAGACCTCGTATAGCAAAAAAATTACCATATAATTACTACGCAAACAACGAAAAAGAAATTCCTTTCTCAACGGCGACTTTTCTCATATTACTACCTTCATTGGTATAATATTTATATATCTATCTAATTTAAAATACACAAATTTCTCAAAACATTTATTTTGCTCCATAAATTTCTACAACAATATCTATAATATCTCCAGAATCTTACATACAACACACAAACATTTTTACCGAAAATTGTGGAAAAAAATCGTAATCTGGCAACACTAGTCGAGTACCAATCATTAGGTTTACTTATATCTGGTAGCGTTGATTACGGATATACGGATGAATAGACAAAAGATATTTTACATCAATCCTACGCAGAATTAATTAGGTAGATACCTACATATAAAAAGTTTTTTTTACGTAAATTCGATGGAGAATTACATGTCTGACTGATTTGTTTGGGAAAATTTTTAGACGAAAAACATATAATTTTAACAGCTTCATGCAACCAAACTAGAGTAGATAGAAAAATTAAAGATTGTCCCACAATAAAAAATGACTTCAATTCTGATAAAAACCAGTTATTTTTAATCGACTTTAAAAATAAGGAGATCCTTAATTCGATTCTTTCTCCCCATTTATTTGGGTAATCGAATAATGACAAAAAAGGAATAATAGAAAAAAAAACAAACATTAATAAAGGAAAATAATGGGTAAAGTTGTCATCAACACCGTTTACCATAGTTTCGTTTCAAACATTATATAAATAATACAAACATTGAAAAAACAGTGAAACTTATGAAAGTCTTTCAGAGATTAGTTTTTTAAAAGTTCTGGGGCGTTCATTAATAATATCAACGTCATTAAAAAAAAGAGGTATATGTTTATTACCTCATAACTTCGTCAATTCTAAACCGATTTGGAAAACTCTTTTTTTTATCTGAAAGTCACGAATTAGTCCTGTAGAAACGTCAAAATCAGTGTAGTATTTTAATTCAAAATAACTGTTTTTGTCACAACTGATATCGGTTTTTTGTGAGATACAAAAAAAAAAAGAATAAAGTTAAATAATAAAAAACAAAAAAAGGAAAATAAAAATAAAAAAAACTGTTTAACTTTACTCTTATTGATTATTAAATCTTTCATTCATTATTAAAACAGTGTTTTTTTTTAATTAAACTTTAAATCAAACCGTAATTGTTAAAATATGATTTTGAATTGTCAAAAGAACGTTTCAAATTAAAGATTCCTATACATATCTATATTATAATATATATTAATATTTTCACGCCAGATGCTAACAGAGTAGACAGAGATAACTGAGTACCAAAGCCCTGAATAACTATTATAAAAAAAGACATGCCTACATTTCGCTCATTAACACTCGAAAAGGTGTCGTAAATCACGACCAATAACGTCGAATCCCCGCCATAATTCACGCGGCGGTATTATACGACTTTCAACCACATACCGTCGTGAGTAGTTATTATAAATATTACTAGTATTTACCCGCGGACTCGGCCGTGTACAGACTAAATAATATTTCTCACGACAATTAGATTCGTCATCGTCATCATATCAGATTTTACTGTCGACTGATGAACATAAGCCTCTCCCTTGGGGTGTTTTGCCAATAGTTTCCACGCTTAGCAGGCGGATTGGCAACCGCAGTTAGGCTTTGGAGATGTTTTAAGAAGGATGCGCCCATCCCTCCACCATAAGCTCCTTTAGTCGCCTCTTATGAAACCCACGGGATAGGAAGGGGTGGCCTATTCTATGTCAGGACTTACACGGTTTAGACAAGAATACTATTTATAAATATACCCTGTCAGGTCGACCTCCACGTGGTCCTCCCTGGAAACCAACGTGCCGATTTTCAGATGTACTCATCACGATTGGCTAATTGACTTCTTTTTATTCTCGCCTATCATCCCTCACTGGTAACCCCGCCAGCGTATACCGTTAACGCAGACGGGGTTACCATTCCATATAACCCATTGAAAAATGACATAAAAACAGACAGACAGACATTCAATTGATTTTTATTAACAACGATAAACTATAGATAAATGTCGAATAAATTTAAATCGTTACAAATTGTGACCAGCATTACTATGATGCAAATCTCATGAGGTGAGGAACGATGAAAGAGGGTCGCTTTACTACAGAGCCTGCACACTACACGAAGCACCTTTTATCAATACGAATAAAATTATTAAAAAAATAAAAAAAATATTTATTTACATTAGTACATACATATATTTGTACAAGGCAGACTTAATGCTAAAAGCATTCTCTCCCAGTCGACCTTAGGGAAGTTTCGGAACACACGTAGGAAACACTAGGTGGTATGTCGTACAGGGAGGTCAAGGATATAGCCTGGGATAGAGCTGGCTGGAAGAAGATGCATGAATTAGTTGCACCGACAAGAGGAAACTTTTAAATGAAAAAAAAAATACTCTTGACAATTATTCGTTTATTTATTTATTTATTTTATTTATTCTTTATTGTACACAAATAATTACAACATATAATATATATAAAATAAAGATGTACAACAGGCGAGCTTAACTCTGTAAGAGTTCTCTTCAACCCTGCAAGCAAACCCTGAGTGGAAAGGAGCATTAATTATTTACATTTCCACTAAATCCTATTGAGACAAACTATATAGGTATGTAATTCCTGTCCGGTCTCCATTTTTCTCACACATGCGTTATACCAACAAAATTAAATGTATAATGGATTATAACATTTATTATTATATGCGTATTACCACCGCCACATGTTAACCATCAGCCAGAGTCGACTCTAAATCATGGCGCGATATATTTTGCGCTCCCCTTATAGATACTTCATATTGCTTTGCAATTTGTTAATAGCATTCAAAATTTCAAACGTATGTTTCTTTAATGATTTATTTTATATTTCATGTATGTATATATATGTCGATGAACAATTTTAAAAGTAACAAAGGTAGTAATGTAACTTTTATAAAATATAATATATATATATAAAATAAATAAATATATATATATATATATATAT
The DNA here is from genome assembly GCF_026898425.1 of Galleria mellonella. Taxonomy (NCBI): domain Eukaryota; kingdom Metazoa; phylum Arthropoda; class Insecta; order Lepidoptera; family Pyralidae; genus Galleria; species Galleria mellonella. The sequence continues at coordinate 3,026,011 of NW_026442037.1, read as the reverse complement.
ATATATATATATATATATATATATATATATATATATATATATATATATATATATATATATATATATATATATGGGGGGAAAGGGATTGTTAGCAATGGAGTTTAACAGCCCCATTGCTAGCAATATGCCTTATTTGGTCGACCTCCACGTGGTTCCCCCTGGAAACCATCGTGAACAATTCTTGTTGAATTCGCCACGATGGGCTAACTGACCTACTTCATCCTCATCTATCATACTTCAAATGTAACCCCGCCGGTGTATACCGATAGCGCAGGTGGAGTTACCATTCCAATATCATCCATTAATATATATATATATATATATATATATATATATATATATATATATATATATATATATATATATATATATATATATATATATATATACCTACGCCATTATGTAGTTGGAAATATACCTAATTTTTGCAGTGAGCCAAGAGATTCTTAGTATAGGTTTTTACAGCCCCATTGCTAGCAATATGTCAGAGCGACTTCAGCGCGGTTCTCCCTGAAAACCATCGTGGTTAACTTTTGGCTTTATAAACGGTTCGATCGATTCTTATAAAATTTTTACGTATATTTGGTAGGTATGAGAATAGGTCGTTAAATATATTTCACTAGGTGATTTTTTTTAATGCGTGAAAATGGAATGGTAACTCCGCCCGCGCTATCGCTATACACCGACGAGGCACCAGTGAAAGATGATAGGTGAGAATGAATGCAGATCAGTTGGCCCACCATGATGAATTAGACAAGAATTAAACATGATGGTTTCCAGGGGGAACGGCGAGGAGGTCGATCTTGTAGGGTATATTGCTAGCAATGGGACTCTTAGTCTCCATTACTAACAATCCCTTTCCCCCACCGATAGGTGATTAGGGTGTCCCTATTCCTAATTTAGATGCCAAAACAACTTTTGCCGTGTCAGCTAGTATTTTATTTTATAGTATTTATATAGATTGGTATTAATCACACTTAGAACGTGATAAAAAAGAATATATGAACAAATTTTTGGTTAAAAAATATAATATGCTGATACTTGTTATCTGGATCTTACGGAAGACCAAACAAACTTAAAACCAGTAGTTGCCACGTTCGACAGGCAGTTTGGCAACTGCTTTTAGAAATGTTTTAAGAGGAACGCTGCTGCCCATCCCTCGCTCTCCCTTAGTCGCCTCTTCCGACACCCACAGAAAAGGTAGGGGCAACCCATTCTATGCCGGGACCACACGGCGATTTTTCTGTGCTATTCTATTATTATAATGTATATATAAGTAAATAATTTACATAGTGTTTTTATTTTATACAACTTAGAATGGCAAACAAGCTGACGGCCCACCTGATAGAAAGTGGTAACCGTCGCCTATAGACATGAGCAGTACCGTGGACATAACAGAGTATACTGTTTCGCCCATGATATCCCTCATGTGTTGCCATTCCTGAGGACTGAGGTGTTATTTCTCTGTACCCAGTAAATTCACGCCATATCCCACCCTTCAAACCGAAACACAGCCATGCAAACACAACTGCTTCACGGTTGAAACACGAATGGGACAGAGGTAGCCAAGCGATCGACTTTTGTACAAAGTCTCCCACTTGGTATAAACTAAAACTAAACTTGGTTTCAACTAAAAGATATATTTTTCAAATCTCTTCAGAGCTAATCGACATTTTAATTTAAGACACAATAAAACTGAAGCTAATTTATCGTATTGTAATCAAACGGACGGGTGTTCCCAACGACTTCCTTACTCGGCTCGATTCGTACGCATTTCAGGAAATCAACTATTCGGGAGATTTATTGACTGCGTCTGTTTGTTTTACAGTGAAGTGGCTGTAAACGTGCCGTCCGTACCACCGCGTTACGCTGCCCGCCATCTGAACGTTATATAAGTAGCATTAATCGGATAAACAACATCTCTTCAGGCCATTTAATGACCGCACCAGACAAATTTTAATTTGCGATGAAAGAGACGAAAAACATTTCGATTTCATGACCAGTCTTATTTGACTTGGCTAAATCGAAGTTTAAAAACATTTTTTTTGCAAATAGGTTCGAATTCATTTTTTTTATACCACTGAAGTGGCAAAAAAGCATACGGCCCACCTGATGGTAAGTGGTTACCGTAGCCTATGAACACCTGCAACACCAAAGGTATTACGCGCGCGTTGCCATCCCAGAAGAAACCTCTTTACCCCCCTTTTGAAGAACCCCATGCTGTAGGTAAACATACTTATATATTTAAAAATTAAAAATTATTAAAAGATAAAAAAATTCTTTGAGATCACTGCCAGCTGGTAGGGTACCTAGGATACTTGCTGCATTTCCACGCTGAATAGCAATGGAAATGCGTAATAATATATAATATATTTTTCTAAAAATGAAAATGTATAGAAAAAGTAATGCATGTATAGAGACAAATGTACCTGACAAGGGGTTTGATGTAAAGATTCAAAAAGAAACATAGATAGATAAGTACAAATTAATATTTAATTTTAGAAAAAAAGTAATCTCGTATAAAATATTATAGGACGATAAGGTGGACACTTTGTAAATAAAAAAAAAAAAAAATCACCAAAATCAATTTAGAAACAGCAAAGATATCTCGTGGCTTACTGATTTTTCTATCAGCTTGGTCGATTTTTAGAAATTATTTTAAAAATAATAAGTGGAGAAATTAAATAAATTAAGGCAATTTAATATCTGCAATTTGGTAAGTATGGTATGGTAGTTGATGATAAGTAATAATCATCGACTATAGACATCTACCACCGTGCACATCGTAGAATACACTGTGATACCCATTGACACTATGAATTCCTGAGAATTGTAGTACGGTGTCCCTATCACAGAGTAAAGATTTTCAATGATATTAAAAAATTTAAGTGAAATACAGCAGCATAAAGTACAGTCAAAATATAGACTTACCTAAAAGTATAAAAGGCAGTTTTATAATATAATAATCAAGTGTATTTATATTTAATTGATTAAAAACGTGAATTTTTATAAATAACGATGAAAGTATTTTAATAAACAGTATCCTTATGCTAAAAGGAAGTTGCTACCGCGTACTTTGACCATCTGATCGGAATAAAGTCATGTAAACAGAATAACATGATATCGGGGCGACGGCCCTTCGACCGGCGTTTGTACTGCAGGCCTTTTTAGTAATAAGGTAAACAAAAACATAAACAATAACGTTTCATTAGAAGAAAAAATAAATATCTCTTTTAAAAGAAGATCAAGAATAACGAATGAATTTATTATTATGGTATAAATAATAGTAAAGTATTTTATCTGCTAAAGCAGACAGAGAGAGAGAGGTAATAAATTACCTCAATATTTTCTTGTTTTTGCTTAAAGAGGTGATGATTTTTTTATGATAATATATATAATTAGTTTCGTATTTGTATTATAATACGTATGAGTAATAGTAAATACAGTATTAATATATTTTTTATAAATTTAAGTTAATAGCTTTACGTCCTTATTTATAAAAACGATAAACTTATTATTTACTTATTGAAATGTTTTGTCTTTTTTTTTTTTTTGCGCAAATTGCTCGATTAAAAAGATAGTGACTATATTCAAAAAATTCAAAATTCAAAAATCATTTATTCATGTAGGACATTTTAGCCGCTTATGAACGTCAAATTTAAACATTATAAAATATACTTTCATAGTTGAATTAGGTCTCTGGGGTGTTAAAGTTTTAATGAATAAGGGGTACTTTAACACAAGATTTTTCATACACTGATTAATGCAGGCAAAGCCGGAAGAAACAGTATTAAATGTCTCCCATGTACTCTTACTCTCTCTGCAATCGTACACTCTTGACAGAGCAGTCGTGGTTTTCATGATTATAGTGGATTGTCGATGAAGCTGTTCTTCACGATTGCAGTCTTCGCAATGTATTTCCATCTATCTTCCTTATGTACCTTACCTTTTTATTATATTAACATTTATCCTTTCACATGTTATTTGCAGTAAGCTATTTATATACACACATGATGTACCATTTTCCATCGCCCGAAATATCACCGGAATACCAGTAGCTTAAAAAAGTTATTTCAATATGCACGCACAGGTGTTAGAAATCAAATTGTCCATCTTAACAATTCTATCGGATCTTTTGATTATGGAAGATTAAAGAAATGTTAGAGTAACAGTGTCCGTGCACGCTGCGTGTCCATCAATCGTCACTTTTTAATTTTTCTTTTGAACATTACTTAGGCAGAATATGCGAACATTATATGAAGAATTGAGATGCATTACAATTGGTAGCTAATTGTACAAGTGGCAAATAAATCTAACACGTCACACATCTAAGAAAGAACAAGATGAATGACATTCCTGTCTTGTACATTTAGATAGATATGTTTGACACTCGTTTATTGGTCTGATTATTATTATTGTTTTAATTTTCATAAAATTCATATCTTCCCTCTTAGGGAGAGGAAATGGCAAACTAACCCCTGGTAAAGTACAATTGGTCGAGGTTCAAAGCACCAAAAAGAGAAACCAGTGTACTATGCGGGCAGTATCTAAGAGCACTACTTTCTGCATCTTTCCCGGGAATGAGCTTTCTCGGAATCTCAACCATCTGAGGTTCCAAACTGATTGGGATAAGACCGTTGACCGACAGAACGACTGGGATGATTTCAGTAATATTAACTCCCCACATTTCGGTCATCTCGTGATCTAAGTCAAGATAATTCCTCTTCTTCTCGGTTTTGGCTTTCAGGAGGTTCTCGTCATGCGATATGGTGACATTTGCCAAAATCACTTTCGAAAGTGTCTGATTCCACGATATCAGGTTTGTTCGCAGAGTTTGTCTTGTCCGTGATAAAGAATCGGCCCCAATAGAGCCTGATGCTGTCGCTTTATTATTATAGCTTTATTTTCCATAATTTACAATTTTTTTTATAATATTTGGTGTATTTTGATGTAAGACTCCCCCCCTCCCCCAAAGGTAAAAGACTTCAAGATCATATCCCATTCATCTCTATCTGAAGTAACATCCACAGAACTTTTAGCTGCTATTTTTATAATTTCATCAATTTATCTTTTTCTCTGTCTTCCAACACATATTTTACCTTTAAGGCTCAGTGTCAGTCTGAGTGTTTGAGTGTCTGACACTAGACACCAGACACACAGACACTAGTTACTCAGACACTAGACACTAGACACTCAGACACTAGACACTCAGATACTAAAAATTCAGACACTAGACACTCAGATACTAGACACTCAGACACTAGACACTCAGACACTCAGACACTAGACACTCAGATACTAGACACTAGACACTAGACACTAGACACTCAGATACTAGACACTCAGACTATAGACACTTAGACACTGGACACACAGACACTCAGACATTCAGATACTCAGACACTCAGACACTAGACACTCAGACACTCAGACACTCAGACACTCAGACACTCAGACACTCAGACACTCAGACACTCAGACACTCAGACACTCAGACACTCAGACACTAGACACTCAGACACTCAGACACTCAGACACTCAGACACTCAGACACTCAGACACTCAGACACTCATACACTAGACACTCAGACACTCAGACACTCAGACACTCAGACACTCAGACACTAGACACTAGACACTCAGACACTCAGACACTCAGACACTAGACACTAGACACTCAGACACTCAGACACTCAGACACTCATACACTAGACACTCAGACACTCAGACACTCAGACACTCAGACACTCAGACACTCAGACACTCAGACACTCAGACACTCAGACACTCAGACACTCAGACACTCAGACACTCAGACACTAGACACTCAGACACTCAGACACTCAGACACTCAGACACTCAGACACTCAGACACTCAGACACTAGACACTCAGATACTAGACACTCAGACTCTAGACACTCAGACATTGGACACTCAGACACTCAGACACTCAGACACTCATACACTAGACACTCAGACACTCAGACACTCAGACATTGGACACTCAGACACTCAGACACTCAGACACTCAGACACTCAGACACTCAGACACTCAGACACTAGACACTCAGACACTCAGACACTAGACACTCAGACACTCAGACACTCAGACACTAGACACTCAGACACTCAGACACTCAGACACTCAGACACTCAGACACTCAGACACTCAGACACTCAGACACTCAGACACTCAGACACTCAGACACTCAGACACTCAGACACTCAGACACTCAGACACTCAGACACTCAGACACTCAGACACTCAGACACTCAGACACTCAGACACTCAGACACTCAGACACTCAGACACTCAGACACTCAGACACTCAGACACTCAGACACTCAGACACTCAGACACTCAGACACTCAGACACTCAGACACTCAGACACTCAGACACTCAGACACTCAGACACTCAGACACTCAGACACTCAGACACTCAGACACTCAGACACTCAGACACTCAGACACTAGACACTCAGATACTAGACACTCAGACTCTAGACACTCAGACATTGGACACTCAGACACTCAGACACTCAGACACTCATACACTAGACACTCAGACACTCAGACACTCAGACATTGGACACTCAGACACTCAGACACTCAGACACTCAGACACTAGACACTCAGACACTCAGACACTCAGACACTCAGACACTCAGACACTCAGACACTCAGACACTAGACACTCAGACACTCAGACACTAGACACTCAGACACTCAGACACTCAGACACTAGACACTCAGACACTCAGACACTCAGACACTCAGACACTCAGACACTCAGACACTCAGACACTCAGACACTAGACACTCAGACACTCAGACACTCAGACACTCAGACACTCAGACACTCAGACACTCAGACACTCAGACACTCAGACACTCAGACACTCAGACACTCAGACACTCAGACACTCAGACACTCAGACACTCAGACACTCAGACACTCAGACACTCAGACACTCAGACACTCAGACACTCAGACACTCAGACACTCAGACACTCAGACACTCAAACACTAGACACACAGACACTCAGACACTAGACACTCAGACACTCAGACACTAGACACTCAGATACTAAAAATTCAGACACTAGACACTCAGATACTAGACACTCAGACACTAGACACTCAGACACTCAGACACTAGACACTCAGATACTAGACACTAGACACTAGACACTAGACACTCAGATACTAGACACTCAGACTATAGACACTTAGACACTGGACACACAGACACTCAGACATTCAGATACTCAGACACTAGACACTAGACACTCAGACACTCAGACACTCAGACACTCAGACACTCAGACACTCAGACACTCAGACACTCAGACACTCAGACACTAGACACTCAGACACTCAGACACTCAGACACTCAGACACTAGACACTCAGACACTCAGACACTCAGACACTCAGACACTCAGACACTCAGACACTCAGACACTCAGACACTCAGACACTGGACACTGGACACTAGACACTAGACACTAGACACTAGACACTAGACACTAGACACTAGACACTAGACACTAGACACTAGACACTAGACACTAGACACTAGACACTAGACACTCAGACACTAGACACTAGACACTCAGACACTAGACACTAGACACTCAGACACTCAGACACTCAGACACTCAGACACTCAGACACTCAAACACTCAGACACTCAGACACTCAGACACTCAGACACTCAGACACTCAGACACTCAGACACACAGACACTCAGACACTCATACACTAGACACTCAGACACTCAGACACTGGACACTGGACACTAGACACTAGACACTGGACACTAGACACTAGACACTAGACACTAGACACTCAGACACTAGACACTCAGACACTAGACACTAGACACTCAGACACTCAGACACTCAGACACTGGACACTGGACACTAGACACTAGACACTAGACACTAGACACTAGACACTAGACACTAGACACTCAGACACTAGACACTCAGACACTAGACACTCAGACACTCAGACACTCAGACACTCAGACACTAGACACTCAGACACTCAGACACTCAGACACTCAGACACTCAGACACTCAGACACTCAGACACTCATACACTAGACACTCAGACACTCAGACACTCAGACACTCAGACACTCAGACACTAGACACTCAGACACTCAGACACTCAGACACTCAGACACTCAGACACTCAGACACTCAGACACTCAGACACTCAGACACTCAGACACTCAGACACTCAGACACTCAGACACTCAGACACTCAGACACTCAGACACTCAGACACTCAGACACTCAGACACTCAGACACTCAGACACTAGACACTCAGACACTCAGACACTAGACACTAGACACTCAGACACTCAGACACTCAGACACTCAGACACTCAGACACTCAGACACTCAGACACTCAGACACTCAGACACTAGACACTCAGACACTCAGACACTAGACACTAGACACTCAGACACTCAGACACTCAGACACTCAGACACTCAGACACTCAGACACTCAGACACTAGACACTCAGACACTCAGACACTCAGACACTCAGACACTCAGACACTCAGACACTGACACTGACACTGGACACTAGACACTAGACACTAGACACTAGACACTAGACACTAGACACTAGACACTCAGACACTAGACACTCAGACACTAGACACTCAGACACTCAGACACTCAGACACTCAGACACTAGACACTCAGACACTCAGACACTCAGACACTCAGACACTCAGACACTCAGACACTCAGACACTCATACACTAGACACTCAGACAATAGACTCTCAGACGCTCAGACACTCAGACACTAGACACTCAGACACTCAGACACTCAGACACTCAGACACTCAGACACTCAGACACTCAGACACACAGACACTCAGACACTCAGACACTCAGACACTCAGACACTCAGACACTCAGACACTCAGACACTCAGACACTCAGACACTCAGACACTCAGACACTCAGACACTCAGACACTCAGACACTCAGACACTCAGACACTCAGACACTCAGACACTCAGACACTCAGACACTCAGACACTCAGACACTCAGACACTCAGACACTCAGACACTCAGACACTAGACACTCAGACACTCAGACACTAGACACTAGACACTCAGACACTCAGACACTCAGACACTCAGACACTAGACACTCAGACACTAGACACTCAGACACTAGACACTCAGATACTAGACACTCAGACTCTAGACACTCAGACATTGGACACTCAGACACTCAGACACTCAGACACTCAGACACTCAGACACTCAGACACTCAGACACTCAGACACTCAGACACTCAGACACTCAGACACTCAGACACTCAGACACTCAGACACTCAGACACTCAGACACTCAGACACTCAGACACTAGACACTCAGACACTCAGACACTAGACACTAGACACTCAGACACTCAGACACTCAGACACTCAGACACTCAGACACTCAGACACTCAGACACTCAGACACTCAGACACTAGACACTCAGACACTCAGACACTAGACACTAGACACTCAGACACTCAGACACTCAGACACTCAGACACTCAGACACTAGACACTCAGACACTCAGACACTCAGACACTCAGACACTCAGACACTCAGACACTCAGACACTCAGACACTCAGACACTAGACACTCAGACACTCAGACACTCAGACACTCAGACACTCAGACACTCAGACACTCAGACACTCATACACTAGACACTCAGACACTCAGACACTCAGACACTCAGACACTCAGAAACTCAGAGACTCAGTAACTCAGACAAGTGACAATCAGACACTCAGAAAATCACACAATCACACAATCAGACACTCAGACACTCAGACACTCAGACACTCAGACACTCAGTAACTCAGACACTCAGACACTCAGACACTCAGACACTCAGACACTCAGACACTCAGACACTCAGACACTCAGACACTCAGACACTCAGACACTAGACACTCAGACACTCAGACACTAGACACTAGACACTCAGACACTCAGACACTCAGACACTCAGACACTCAGACACTCAGACACTCAGACACTCAGACACTAGACACTCAGACACTCAGACACTAGACACTAGACACTCAGACACTCAGACACTCAGACACTCAGACACTAGACACTCAGACACTAGACACTCAGACACTAGACACTCAGATACTAGACACTCAGACTATAGACACTTAGACACTGGACACACAGACACTCAGACATTCAGATACTCAGACACTCAGACACTAGACACTCAGACACTCAGACACTCAGACACTCAGACACTCAGACACTCAGACACTCAGACACTCAGACACTCAGACACTCAGACACTCAGACACTCAGACACTCAGACACTCAGACACTCAGACACTCAGACACTCAGACACTCAGACACTCAGACACTCAGACACTCAGACACTCAGACACTCAGACACTCAGACACTAGACACTCAGACACTCAGACACTAGACACTAGACACTCAGACACTCAGACACTCAGACATTGGACACTCAGACACTCAGACACTCAGACACTCAGACACTCATACACTAGACACTCAGACACTCAGACACTCAGACACTCAGACACTCAGACACTCAGACACTCAGACACTCAGACACTCAGACACTCAGACACTCAGACACTCAGACACTCAGACACTCAGACACTAGACACTCAGACACTCAGACACTCAGACACTCAGACACTCAGACACTCAGACACTCAGACACTAGACACTCAGATACTAGACACTCAGACTCTAGACACTCAGACATTGGACACTCAGACACTCAGACACTCAGACACTCATACACTAGACACTCAGACACTCAGACACTCAGACATTGGACACTCAGACACTCAGACACTCAGACACTCAGACACTCAGACACTCAGACACTCAGACACTAGACACTCAGACACTCAGACACTAGACACTCAGACACTCAGACACTCAGACACTAGACACTCAGACACTCAGACACTCAGACACTCAGACACTCAGACACTCAGACACTCAGACACTCAGACACTCAGACACTCAGACACTCAGACACTCAGACACTCAGACACTCAGACACTCAGACACTCAGACACTCAGACACTCAGACACTCAGACACTCAGACACTCAGACACTCAGACACTCAGACACTCAGACACTCAGACACTCAGACACTCAGACACTCAGACACTCAGACACTCAGACACTCAGACACTCAGACACTCAGACACTCAGACACTCAGACACTCAGACACTCAGACACTCAGACACTCAGACACTCAGACACTCAGACACTCAGACACTCAGACACTCAGACACTCAGACACTCAGACACTCAGACACTCAGACACTCAGACACTCAGACACTAGACACTCAGATACTAGACACTCAGACATTGGACACTCAGACACTCAGACACTCAGACACTCATACACTAGACACTCAGACACTCAGACACTCAGACATTGGACACTCAGACACTCAGACACTCAGACACTCAGACTCTAAGAGACTCAGACACTCAGACACTCAGACACTCAGACACTCAGACACTCAGACACTCAGACACTAGACACTCAGACACTCAGACACTAGACACGAGACACTCAGACACTCAGACACTCAGACACTCAGACACTCAGACACTCAGACACTCAGACACTCAGACACTCAGACACTCAGACACTCAGACACTCAGACACTCAGACACTCAGACACTCAGACACTCAGACACTCAGACACTCAGACACTCAGACACTCAGACACTCAGACACTCAGACACTCAGACACTCAGACACTCAGACACTCAGACACTCAGACACTCAGACACTCAGACACTCAGACACTCAGACACTCAGACACTCAGACACTCAGACACTCAGACACTAGACACACACACAGACACTCAGACACTAGACACTCAGACACTCAGACTCTAGACACTAAGATACTAAAAATTCAGACACTAGACACTCAGATACTAGACACTCAGACACTAGACACTCAGACACTCAGACACTAGACACTCAGATACTAGACACTAGACACTAGACACTAGACACTCAGATACTAGACACTCAGACTATAGACACTTAGACACTGGACACACAGACACTCAGACATTCAGATACTCAGACACTCAGACACTAGACACTCAGACACTCAGACACTCAGACACTCAGACACTCAGACACTCAGACACTCAGACACTCAGACACTCAGACACTAGACACTCAGACACTCAGACACTCAGACACTCAGACACTAGACACTCAGACACTCAGACACTCAGACACTCAGACACTCAGACACTCAGACACTCAGACACTCAGACACTCAGACACTGGACACTGGACACTAGACACTAGACACTAGACACTAGACACTAGACACTAGACACTAGACACTAGACACTAGACACTAGACACTAGACACTAGACACTAGACACTAGACACTCAGACACTAGACACTAGACACTCAGACACTAGACACTAGACACTCAGACACTCAGACACTCAGACACTCAGACACTCAGACACTCAAACACTCAGACACTCAGACACTCAGACACTAGACACTCAGACACTCAGACACTCAGACACTCAGACATTCAGACACTCAGACACTCAGACACTCATACACTAGACACTCAGACACTCAGACACTGGACACTGGACACTAGACACTAGACACTAGACACTAGACACTCAGACACTCAGACACTCAGACACTCAGACACTCAGACACTAGACACTCAGACACTAGACACTCAGACACTCAGACACTCAGACACTCAGACACTGGACACTGGACACTAGACACAAGACACTAGACACTAGACACTAGACACTAGACACTAGACACTCAGACACTAGACACTCAGACACTAGACACTCAGACACTCAGACACTCAGACACTCAGACACTAGACACTCAGACACTCAGACACTCAGACACTCAGACACTCAGACACTCAGACACTCAGACACTCATACACTAGACACTCAGACACTCAGACACTCAGACACTCAGACACTCAGACACTAGACACTCAGACACTCAGACACTCAGACACTCAGACACTCAGACACTCAGACACTCAGACACTCAGACACTCAGACACTCAGACACTCAGACACTCAGACACTCAGACACTCAGACACTCAGACACTCAGACACTCAGACACTCAGACACTCAGACACTCAGACACTAGACACTCAGACACTCAGACACTAGACACTAGACACTCAGACACTCAGACACTCAGACACTCAGACACTCAGACACTCAGACACTCAGACACTCAGACACTCAGACACTAGACACTCAGACACTCAGACACTAGACACTAGACACTCAGACACTCAGACACTCAGACACTCAGACACTCAGACACTCAGACACTCAGACACTAGACACTCAGACACTCAGACACTCAGACACTCAGACACTCAGACACTCAGACACTGGACACTGGACACTAGACACTAGACACTAGACACTAGACACTAGACACTAGACACTAGACACTCAGACACTAGACACTCAGACACTAGACACTCAGACACTCAGACACTCAGACACTCAGACACTAGACACTCAGACACTCAGACACTCAGACACTCAGACACTCAGACACTCAGACACTCAGACACTCATACACTAGACACTCAGACACTCAGACACTCAGACACTCAGACACTCAGACACTCAGACACTCAGACACTCAGACACTCAGACACTCACACTCAGACACTCAGACACACAGACACTCAGACACTCAGACACTCAGACACTCAGACACTCAGACACTCAGACACTCAGACACTCAGACACTCAGACACTCAGACACTCAGACACTCAGACACTCAGACACTCAGACACTCAGACACTCAGACACTCAGACACTCAGACACTCAGACACTCAGACACTCAGACACTCAGACACTCAGACACTCAGACACTCAGACACTCAGACACTCAGACACTAGACACTCAGACACTCAGACACTAGACACTAGACACTCAGACACTCAGACACTCAGACACTCAGACACTAGACACTCAGACACTAGACACTCAGACACTAGACACTCAGATACTAGACACTCAGACTCTAGACACTCAGACATGGACACTCAGACACTCAGACACTCAGACACTCAGACACTCAGACACTCAGACACTCAGACACTCAGACACTCAGACACTCAGACACTCAGACACTCAGACACTCAGACACTCAGACACTCAGACACTCAGACACTCAGACACTCAGACACTAGACACTCAGACACTCAGACACTAGACACTAGACACTCAGACACTCAGACACTCAGACACTCAGACACTCAGACACTCAGACACTCAGACACTCAGACACTCAGACACTAGACACTCAGACACTCAGACACTAGACTCTAGACACTCAGACACTCAGACACTCAGACACTCAGACACTCAGACACTAGACACTCAGACACTCAGACACTCAGACACTCAGACACTCAGACACTCAGACACTCAGACACTCAGACACTCAGACACTAGACACTCAGACACTCAGACACTCAGACACTCAGACACTCAGACACTCAGACACTCAGACACTCAGACACTCAGACACTCAGACACTCAGACACTCAGACACTCAGACACTAGACACTCAGACACTCAGACACTCAGACACTCAGACACTCAGACACTCAGACACTCAGACACTCAGACACTCAGACACTCAGACACTCAGACACTCAGACACTCAGACACTCAGACACTCAGACACTCAGACACTCAGACACTCAGACACTCAGACACTCAGACACTCAGACACTCAGACACTAGACACTCAGACACTCAGACACTAGACACTAGACACTCAGACACTAGACACTCAGACACTCAGACACTCAGACACTCAGACACTCAGACACTCAGACACTAGACACTCAGACACTCAGACACTAGACACTAGACACTCAGACACTCAGACACTCAGACACTCAGACACTAGACACTCAGACACTAGACACTCAGACACTAGACACTCAGATACTAGACACTCAGACTCTAGACACTCAGACATTGGACACTCAGACACTCAGACACTCAGACACTCAGACACTCAGACACTCATACACTAGACACTCAGACTCTCAGACACTCAGATACTCAGACACTCAGACACTCAGACACTCAGACACTAGACACTCAGACACTCAGTCACTCAGACACTCAGACACTCAGACACTCAGACACTCAGACACTCAGACACTCAGACACTCAGACACTAGACACTCAGACACTCAGACACTCAGACACTAGACACTCAGACACTCAGACACTAGACACTAGACACTCAGACACTCAGACACTCAGACACTCAGACACTAGACACTCAGACACTCAGACACTCAGACACTCAGACACTCAGACACTCAGACACTGGACACTGGACACTAGACACTAGACACTAGACACTAGACACTAGACACTAGACACTAGACACTAGACACTAGACACTAGACACTAGACACTAGACACTAGACACTAGACACTAGACACTAGACACTAGACACTAGACACTAGACACTAGACACTAGACACTAGACACTCAGACACTCAGACACTCAGACACTCAGACACTAGACACTAGACACTCAGACACTCAGACACTGGACACTGGACACTAGACACTAGACACTAGACACTAGACACTAGACACTAGACACTAGACACTAGACACTAGACACTAGACACTAGACACTAGACACTAGACACTCAGACACTCAGACACTCAGACACTAGACACTCAGACACTCAGACACTCAGACACTCAGACACTCAGACACTAGACACTAGACACTCAGACACTCAGACACTCAGACACTCAGACACTCAGACACTCAGACACTCAGACACTCAGACACTCAGACACTCAGACACTCAGACACTCAGACACTCAGACACTCAGACACTAGACACTCAGACACTCAGACACTAGACACTAGACACTCAGACACTCAGACACTCAGACACTCAGACACTCAGACACTCAGACACTCAGACACTCAGACACTCAGACACTAGACACTCAGACACTCAGACACTAGACACTAGACACTCAGACACTCAGACACTCAGACACTCAGACACTCAGACACTCAGACACTAGACACTCAGACACTCAGACACTCAGACACTCAGACACTCAGACACTCAGACACTGGACACTGGACACTAGACACTAGACACTAGACACTAGACACTAGACACTAGACACTCAGACACTAGACACTCAGACACTAGACACTCAGACACTCAGACACTCAGACACTCAGACACTAGACACTCAGACACTCAGACAATCAGACTCTCAGACACTCAGACACTCAGACACTCAGACACTCATACACTAGACACTCAGACACTCAGACACTCAGACACTCAGACACTCAGACACTAGACACTCAGACACTCAGACACTCAGACACTCAGACACTCAGACACTCAGACACTAGACACTCAGACACTCAGACACTCAGACACTCAGACACTCAGACACTCAGACACTCAGACACTCAGACACTCAGACACTCAGACACTCAGACACTCAGACACTCAGACACTCAGACACTCAGACACTAGACACTCAGACACTCAGACACTAGACACTAGACACTCAGACACTCAGACACTCAGACACTCAGACACTCAGACACTCAGACACTCAGACACTCAGACACTCAGACACTAGACACTCAGACACTCAGACACTAGACACTAGACACTCAGACACTCAGACACTCAGACACTCAGACACTAGACACTCAGACACTCAGACACTCAGACACTCAGACACTCAGACACTCAGACACTGGACACTGGACACTAGACACTAGACACTAGACACTAGACACTAGACACTAGACACTAGACACTAGACACTAGACACTAGACACTAGACACTAGACACTCAGACACTAGACACTCAGACACTAGACACTCAGACACTCAGACACTCAGACACTCAGACACTCGGACACTAGACACTCAGACACTCAGACACTCAGACACTCAGACACTCAGACACTCAGACACTCAGACACTCAGACACTCATACACTAGACACTCAGACACTCAGACACTCAGACACTCAGACACTCAGACACTCAGACACTCAGACACTCAGACACTGGACACTGGACACTAGACACTAGACACTAGACACTCAGACACTAGACACTCAGACACTAGACACTAGACACTCAGACACTCAGACACTCAGACACTCAGACACTAGACACTCATACACTAGACACTCAGACACTAGACACTCAGACACTCAGACACTAGACACTCAGACACTCAGACACTCAGACACTCAGACACTCAGACACTCAGACACTCAGACACTCAGACACTCAGACACTAGACACTCAGACACTCAGACACTCAGACACTCAGACACTCAGACACTCAGACACTCAGACACTCAGACACTCAGACACTCATACACTAGACACTCAGACACTCAGACACTAGACACTCAGACACTCAGACACTCAGACACTCAGACACTCAGACACTCATACACTAGACACTCAGACACTCAGACACTCATACACTAGACTCTCAGACACTCAGACACTGGGCACTGGACACTAGACACTAGACACTAGACACTGACGCGAGAGTGGATTCTTCTTCGTCTTCTTCCGACCATTTTACACTCAGTGGATCTGGTAACGGACGTGGTGGTGATTGAGGGCTATACCCTACTTGTATCTCATCCAGCTGTGGCGAAGGATTGCGACTGAGTTCTACCTCCGACGGCGGCGTTAAGAAGCGGCTGTAATAAAATGCAATTTTCCTCGTCACAGAGACAGTCAAAAACTGGAATGTACAATGCACACATTTTTATTTTGCTCGTGATATCGCTTACGACTGAATGGTTGCAACCAAGCTTACTTTATATACACATTTTTTGATGGGTGAAAATGGAATGGTAACCCCGCTTGCGCTAACGGCGCTGGCGAAGCACCAGGGTGCAGGGTGAAGGGTGACTGATGAGAATGAAAACAGGCCAGTTAGCCCATCATGATGAATTCATCAGGAATTAACCATGATAGTTTCCAGGGGGAATTGCGAGGAGGTCGACCTGGTTGGGTATATTGCTAGCAATGGGATTCTCAGTCTCCATTACTAACAATCCCTTTCTCCCATAGGGCGGAGCGAAGTAGGTGGCATTAGTCGTTACGTTCAAAGAAATACTTTTTGCAGTCGTTTTTTTCTGAAATATCTTTTGTGATATTGTAAACGATGTCTCGGGTACTTTGTAAATATTTATATTTTTCTGATTGCACGTAATATTTAATACGGATATCAGCGTATTTCCAGTAGTCATTGCTTGGTATATCTTTCAGTTTTTTCATGTCGTATATTTCGATTCTGATTAGATGACGACAACATAAAGACCTTCAAGAAAAGAGTATATTCCTTTTCAAAAGGCCGGCAGCACACCTGCAATGCCGCTGGTGTTGTGGGTGATCATGAGCGGCGGTAGTCACTTACCATCAGGTGAGCCGCATACTCGTTTGCCTCTGGTGTTGTAAAAAAAATGGCTCGCTTGGTTTTCTACACATGTGGATATATATATCGATCAGAATCAGAGTGGAGCGTGGAGTAGACGTTCTATTCTGATTCGATTGACTTAACGACGATCTGAGAACTGCCTTCTTTTTTTCTTCGACTTTTTAAAGAAATGCTCAATACTGTTGTTAGCCTGCTTCAGTGAAGAATTTTTCTTGCTTTTCAACAGAGTATTATCTTGCCGCTCGTCATCACTTATGTTGGGATAATAATAATTTTTCAATATATAATCCACTGTGTCTTCGTTTATAGAAAGCTGAAACAAATGCGAATAGATGAACACACAACACAAAACGTTATTGAATGATATAATTATTGCAGAGTGAGAACAAATTAGACTTCATTATAAGACAATGCTTGATTATTTAGCAACTAAAATTGAATTGATCTAAGTTACAAAACATCGCAACTTTAGGCTTTTAAACATGAACTTAATATGTGATGACTAAATTTATATAAAAACAATTTATGTCTATATTCAACAACCTACCTCCATTATTTTTCAGAGTTAACGTAACACACGAGAACCACACCACTCAATAGAGGAATTCTTATTCTTGTGATACATTTAAAATTGTGAAACGGCTTTTATAGAGTCGGCTGGACGAACAAGTTGAAACATGAATGTGGTCGGTTTTTATTTTTATGTGAAAATTAACATTCCTTATTGACATATCCCTTTTTTTCGGAGTGATATTAGTCGTTAGAAATTGCAACGATTGGGTTAGAAAAAATGGTGAAACGGCTTTTATAGAGTCGGCTGGACGAACAAGTTGAAACACGAATATGGCGGTTTTTATTTCTATGTGAAAATTTTTGACATATCCCTTTTTTTTGTTTTTTAGAGATAAAGTGGTTTTAAGCGTATTTAATGTAGAACACCATCTGAAAATATCTGTGAGATGCAAACGAGTCTTATGAAGTCCGGCTGGGGTGGCCAAACGCCACCCCTAAGGCGCAACATGGTGCACATATAAAAGTTGAAGATTAACTTAACCAACTAGGAACGAGACTTATCAAATGAGCTTTTTTTGGGAGGCCGCCGCCGAGTGAGCCAGAATCTGCGCAAACCAACTACTCTCCGTATTCTAATAGAATTCACCTTCAATTGGAACAAGTCTTGTCGAATGAGCTTTTTTTGGAAGGCCTCCGCCGAGTGAGCCAGAATCCGCGCAAACCAACTACTCTCCGTATTCCAATACAATTCGCCTTCAATTGGAACAAGTCTTGTCAAATGAGCTTTTTTTGAGAGGCCGCCGCCGAGTGAGCCAGAATCCGCGCAAACCAACTACTCTCCGTATTCCAATACAATTCGCCTTCAATTGGAACAAGTCTTGTCGAATGAGCTTTTTTGGGTGTCAGCCGTAGTCTAACAGTTACTCATTTAATTCTTTATTAACATTATGTGTATTTATTTAAATGTACTATGTCTAAAAGTACATGGTCGTTAAAAGTCCGTGCGTGATCGACTAACACTGCTGCTCATTTGTCATTCAAGTAATCGTTTAGCTTAATGGGCTTTGTTCAATAAGTGTTTTTTAATAACAATTTGAAACTTATTAAAAGATAGATCCAAAATATCCTTTTCTATCTTGTTGTAACATTTAATATCCATTCCAACAAAGAAAAACCAAGTAACTTTTTCTAAACGATACTTCAAAACGGCAAGTTTTTTTATATCACTGAAATTACAAACAAGCATTCGGCTCGCCCCCTATAGGCAATAGGCTTCGGTAACCCCCGCAATACCAAGGCTATTACGCGCGCTTTGTCGACCCTTAAGCGACCTCTTTACCCGCCTTTTGAAGAACCCGATGCTGTAGTCTCTTGGAAAAACCTCGACAGAGAGCTCATTCCATAACCTGAATCTCTAAAATCGCGTTGTCCGCGACCATCTAAGCTGTAAGATATGAGAGTAAACCTCCCGTCGATGATAAGCCATTTCGTCGTCGAGATGACGACAATTCTTGTAGCTCGTCGTTGCACTAAGTTTGTATTTGTATCTAGTGTTAAGATTATTGAGGTCGCTGTTTTTAAGAAACAATTGGAGATTCCTGCGTAAAACTACGGTGAAAATATTTGCTTCTTTAAAAGACTACTACTAGTTGTTTACTACATTATAAGAATAAAAAAAAAAAAAAATTAACGCCACCAAACAACACCATCCATAACCTTTAAACGATTAACAATTAAGCCCGAAAAATATGTGAACAAGTAAATCACTTAAAATGACCACAATCGATAAACGAGTATCGTTACAAAACGATTATTTATACAATCGCTCTCTCATATTGGATGTCCGTGTCGCAATAAATATTAAATATCGATGCTTCGGAGCCGTTAAAATATCCGCTTACAGTTTATGAGAGCGACCGGCGCGGAGATGTTTACGCACGGGGGCTGGCCATCAATTCAGTTTTTTTCTTGTCCCCTTGTCTCACGTCGCGCATACAAATCGATATCCTAAATATTCATATACATACCTAAATAGGTACATATTTATATACAATCTTACTTCTTATAATAAAATTAAAATAAGACATTGTTGCAAAACGTTTACAGTTTCAGTTAGTCTGTAATAAATTTTATGACACGTGTTAGATACATAGGCCTACAATAGATTTAGCATTCGACTAAGCATTTCTTTTTGTACCACTGAGGTGGCAAATAAGTATACGGTCCACTTGATGGTAAGCGGTTACCGTAGCCTATGAACGCCTGTAATACCAGGGATATTACGCTCGCTTTTGTCGACCTTGAAGAAACCTCTTTACTCCTTGTTTTGAAGAACTACATGCTGTAGTATTTTAAAGAAACCTCGACATTCCATAATCGAGCGTTCGTAGGAAGAAATATCTCTGAAACCGCGCTGTACGCGACCATCTAGGCTCTAAGGTATGACGGTGAACTCCCTGTCGATGGCGAGCTATACAAATTTTAACAATTCCTCTAAGCGCAGTCAAAGACTTATTAAAAGCATGAATTTGTTAGTGGGTTTTAGAAATATTTTCACAAAGATTTATTCAGGCTGCTTCTTCCATAATAAACATAAACTATTATGTTTAAATTACAGTATGATTATAAAAATAAGGTACTATTCTTGTATCTTTAATACACCTATTTAAATATAAACAAGAAATAAATAGTAAGTTGACACTTGTATGATGAGTGTGTATAAACTTAAAAAGGTCGTCGTTTGCGTAAAACAAATAAATAAAAAATATAAAAGTATGGAATGCTAACTGATCATTACCGGAGAATTATTTTACTTTCCCGTCAAACAATATATAAAGGTAATCGATTACGCAATCAAGTATCTATTAACGCACTTGCATCCCTCGATACAACATCAATATTGTTGGTTGGTTCACAGGGCGTTAAAGAGCGAAATAAATCCGGCCAGCGACGCCCACCACCTCTCGAACGCATTAATATTTAATTGTAGGTGCGATATCATCACGGTGAACATAACTAACTGTTAATAAAGTGTATTGTTGACGTGAATTATCCTCATAAGTTGGATGAACGAGCTCCGCGGGCCCGCGGCCCCGCGCTGAGATATGGGCTCGTATTCTCGACTGCACGCTAACACCGTCGATATTTTTACAAGGAAATATTTATTACATCTGTATTACTGTCTAAGGACATATTAGGTAACACACAGAGCAAATAAGGTTTTACAATACAGCAATAAATAAAAAAATACTATCACATTGAAATTTTCATATTAAATACATAATACAAAATCACTTCAGAATCTTTCGAAACATTGCAAGCCTGTTGAATGTCTATTTAATGGTAAATGACAGAATAAACTGTGGATCTAATGCTGGCGAATTTTTTATGAAATACATATAATTCTCATTTCCGAAAAAAACTGAAAAATTAAGCAGCTAGTTTTTGCCAGTATCATTTTTAACACAAAATTTTGAGCTTTCCTCAGGAGTATGCTATTTGTAAGGATTGCGGTAACGCATGAGTCTATTTACTGTGATTTGATTACTACTGTTCACGAGATTGGTCGTTAGTATGTGTCAATAAAAAATATCGTGTAAGTTTAAAGATAGGGTGCCGGGGTCGGGTCACGTGATGTCGCCTCGGGAAATGCTTTATATCGGCGCACACGCCGCCGCGCCGCGCCACGCCAAGCGTTGTGCTCTTAGGGATGCCAAGTGAAAAAAATCAGAAAAATAAATAAAAAAAAAAACTTTAAATATCACGTAACAGTTTAGCGTAAAATTTGACTAACAAGGCCAAAAATTTTAATATTTACTATGGAAATTTAAAAACTGTATCAGCATAATCTAAAGAACTCTTTTGTACCATTCGTCTATGTATATGTGTAGATAAAGCAATTCGTCCCGAATTGTGACGTAATCATTCATGGACATGTCATAGAAAAATTTAACCACTGTATTGCAATAAAAATAAAAGCCTAATAAACACAGATTGACTAGACAATTGATTGGACGAAGTTGAAAAAGGATAATCATGTCCGGTTTTATCCGGACGCCTGGCAAGACTGGCAACACTATGTGCGCCCGCGCAGACCCAATAAACACCGTAAATAATACAGATCGTGTGAGGCGCGCCACGCTTGTATACGAGCTGTATCTGTTTGTCTGTCCATACAATGAACATAAAAAAAAATATATTAGAAATATAATTGTTCGATTTGTGGTTCAGTAGTGAATACAACATTTTTTTATTTTTTTTTAAAAAGAGCAACGTGACTTTATTTATTAATTGCCAAGATACAGCAATTGTTTTAGTTAATTTGTATTCGATGTAATAAAGGGTTGTGACGGGGACTAGCAGCCCTATTGCTAGCAACATACCCCATGAGGCAGTGTACCATTTTACCAGAGGGAGACTGCACAAAAGTCGATTGCTTGGGTACCTCTGTCCCATTCGTGTTTCAACCGTGAAGCAGTTGTGTTTGCATGGCTGTGTTTCGGTTTGAAGGGTGGGATATGGCGTGAATTTACAGGGTACAGAGGAATAACACCTGAATCCTCAGGAATGGCAACGCATGGGGGGTATCATGGACGAAACAGTATACTCTGTTATGTCCATGGTACTGCTCATGTCAATAGGCGACGGTTACCACTTTCCATCAGGTGGACCGTCAGCTTGTTTGCCATTCTAAAAAAAAACTTGCATGCCCACTATGTGTAAGAACCTTTATTAAAAAGATTGGTCCTGTAAGCCACATCAGAGCACAACAACGACAGCAACAATTTATTTATTTTATTTTTATTTATTTATTTTAGATTACTTGGGTCCGTATTTGTTAGAATAGAATAGAATAGAAAACATTTATTGCTAGTAAACATACAATCACAATATAAAATATAGAAAATACATATACAAGAAGTCCCATACCAGGCAAAAGGAACCGGCTCAGCTGATGTTACTCTCTTAACAGCTGCATATATATATATATATATATATATATATATATATATATATATATATATATATATATATATGTATATATATGTATTGTAATTGCTTCTTACAAGAATTATTTCTTAAACTAAATAAAACTGGTTCCTGAGGACTCGGGTGTTATTCTCTGTACTCTGTAAATTCACTGCCATATCTCACCCTTCAAACAGAAACACAGCCATGCAAATAACTGCTTCACGGTTGCAACACGAATGGGACAGAGGTGCCCAAGCAAGCAATTATTCTAAGCAAGGTTCGCGTCGAGCAGAGCGGATCTCTAAAATATAAATCTGCATCGATAACCGTATATCAAGTATATTAGTTTCGATAAATAACATGAATATTTTCGATTTGATCGATTCTAATGCGTTATTATATTTATTGTAATTAGTCGAGCCGAGGTGGCCGGCTCGTCTCGAACCCTCCACTCTAGTGGCTTGTTCCGTTTACGACCTATTTACTCAATTTTTTTTTGATAGATGAAAATGGAATGGTAACCCCGCCTGCGCTAACGGGATGCGCTGGCGGAGCACCAGTGAAGGGTGATAGATGAGAATGAAAACAGGCCAGTTAGCCCATCATGATGAATTCATCAGGAATGATAGTTTAGTGATAGTTTCCAGGGGGAACCACCATGATAGTTTCCAGGGGGAACCACGAGGAGGTCGACCTGGTTGGGTATTTTTTTTTTTTTTTTACAACACAGGGGGCAAACGAGCATGCGGCTCACCTGATGGTAAGTGACTACCGCCGCCCATGGTCATATGGGCAATTTTTAGTGTCCATTACTAACAATCCCTTTCCCCCAACCCCTCCACTCTAGTGGCTTGTTCCGTTTACGACCTATTTACACTATTAATTCATCGTATTAGTAAATTCAAATTGAATTTCAACAAATACATAGTTGAAAACATTATTTATTTTGACATTTTTATTATTTCAATAATTAGTACTTTTTTTTTAATATAAAAAATAAGTCATTAATTATTTTTTAATTTTTTTTTTCCTACAAAACAGGAGGCTAACGAGCATGCGGCTCACCTGATGGTAAGTGACTACCGCCGCCCATGATCACCCATAACACCAGAGGCATTGCAGGTGTGCTGCCGGCCTTTTAAAAAGGAATATGCTCTTTTCTTGAAGGTTACGTTGTCGTATCGGTTCGGAAATACTGCTGCTGGAAGCTGATTCCAAAGAGTGGTTGTGTTGTTCAAATTGTTTTTACTATTACTTCTACTGTTACTTCTCTCTTGTTTTGTCCCATATTGAGATGGGCATACGTTCAAAATTTCAGTGGCTAATTTTTACAGAATGAAAATTGAAAATTAGCCTACGCAAAACTAGTTTGTCCTAAAATCAGGTTTGGCTGGTTACATATACATAATCTGTACTAGTATTATAACGAGGATGGACTTTGTTTTTAAAGAATTAACTCAAAAACTACTCAATCGATTTTAAAAAATCTTTCACCAATAAGAAGCTACGTTATCAATCAGCAATAAAAGCATATATTAGTTTTAAAAAAATAGAAATCTCTACGTAAATTACATTAATATAACCTAAAGTATTAAAAATTTGCCTATCAAAGCTAATATCATGTCAGCCATTAAGTGTCCACTGCTGAACGTATGTAGTAGACTTATTAATATATTGAAGTATAAGAAGAAGTAAAAATCACACTCTTCAAAGCATACTGCCAAACATTCTACACGAGCAGTCTGTGGGTTAACTGTCAGCCACGAATCCAGTACAATAATAGTTTTAGAGTCCACTGCTTTCGTAGCGCTTCTAGCATGTTTGCTCAATCTCGCGTAGATGACTACTACGCTGTAAGGAGAAAGAGGACTGCATCATTGCTAAACAGGGTTAGGACAAGCACCAACAGCATTCTAAAAGTAATAGGCGAGAAATATAACTCGCCTATAATTGGGCATTTCATTCAGATGCTGATCTAGTCGGCCGGGTCACATCTGGGTGAAATGCTTAATTAAATCAATTTGTTTTTCTTTTTTTTTACTAACATAGTTTGTAAGAAAATTGTTACTAACAAAATTGGACCGCATTGTAGTCTGCATAATAAAGTATTATTATTATTATTATAGGTCTTCTTCTATTGAGTGTTTTTGCCAGTAGTTGCCACGCTTGGCAGGCGAGTTGCTAACCACAATTAGGCCTTGGAGATGTTTTAAGATGGACGTTGTCGTCCATTAAGTTTCCTTAGTCGCTTCTTATGACACCCATGAGAAAGGAAAGGGAGTTATTTTTAATGAATGATAATGTAATAGTAACCCTCCCTGCGCTATCAGTTTAAGCTGGCAGGACACCAGTGAGGGATGATAGGTGTGGATGAAAGCAGGCAAATTGGGCCATAGTGATTTACCTATTTATAAAAAATAATCAAGATAGTTTCCACGGGGAACCGCGTGGAGGTCGACCTGATAGGGTATATTGTTAGCAATGGGGCCTCTAGTTCTATTACTAACATTCCTTTTCCCCCGGAAACGAAGAGGTAGCCTATTCTATGCCAGGAGCGCACGACAATTCGAGCTAATATGGAATACTAATTAAAATTCCTATTTACTATACATATGAGCGTAAATCTGGTCAATAAATGAGCGTTGAAAGAAACCGCCCGATGAGTGATGAATTAAACAAGGTAAAGAAAGAAAGAAAGAAATAATTTAATCACAAGAAGCATGCGGCCCACACAGTGACAAAACAAGAACAAAAAGAAATGAAAATAATAATTATATACAAATAGATAGCAATTAAATTATAATGTAAAGTGCGCGCGTGTGTGTCGCAGGAAAAATATAGTGCTGGGAGTTTTTTCGTAGGTGGGACGAATATAGTGTGGAACAAATCACTAAGCCATCGCTCGCAGCGCGCCTCCGTCGCGCCACACGCTTCACCAAACTGTAAACTGTTTATTAATATCTAATTATATTTGCATAATCGTATTTTAAAACATTAGTTCAAATGAAATTCAATCTTAATCGTCCATTAATAATTTGAATTAGCTCCATATTAAATATATCTACATGGTTTTTTTTTTGTTCAAATATTAGACGGTAATAAAACTACACGAATATGTGAATTAAATCAATGAAATATTAATTAATTACTATAATGTTCCTGTTTATAGTCTTTTGTATGGGTTTTTTTTATTGTGAAATTGAAAAATTTTGTGTTTATGGTAATATGAGAAATTGGACTAACATGTAGATGTGATTGTGAATGATGATTAAATCTATATTTTATTAAATTAATTTTCGACGTTTATTTCCTGTTGGTTGTATCTAAATATTATTAAAGTATGCCTTTGGAGAATGTCTATAATGTATTAAAATATTAATAGGTATAGAAAATTTTATATGAATAAACTTGATTTAAGTATTTTTAAATTGTCGCTTTGTAGGCAATTATAAATAAGTAGATAGATAGATAGATAGATAATTTATTTGCATTACTTACAGCACACAAATAATAATACAAACATACACATGATACAGACGCACACAGTAAAAGAGATAAAAAAATGAAAAACAAAAAAAAAACAAACGGTAAAATATATAAAACATCAATTTCCTTCTTACATGCGTGTGTCATAGATAGTATTATATTATCTGTGGTCATAGTAACACAAAATGGTCACAACTCAATTTATTGCTTTGCTCTCAAAAGAGCAAAACACTGATATTCAGTTGTGGCTAATGTACTTACGATCTGTACTACTAAAAAATGTATTGTCTACAATTTAGCTTTCAATACTGAAAGAATATGAAGACTGATTATCATTTACTATTTACCAGAGGGAGACTTTGTACTAAAATCATTTGCTTGGATACCTCTGTACCATTCGTGTTTTAACCGTGAAGCAGTTGTGTTTGCATGGCTGTGTTTCCGTTTGAAGGGTGAGATATGACGTGAATTTATAGGGTACAGAGAAATAACACCTGAGTCCTCAGGAATGGAAACGCATGGGAGGTATCATGGGCGAAACAGTATACTCTGTTATGTCCACGGTACTGCTCGTGTCTATGGGCGACGGTTGCCACTTTCCATCAGGTGGGCCGTCAGCTTGTTTGTCATTCTAAATTGTATAAAAAAGACATACCATATTAGCCGTTAATTGTCCATCGCTGAACATAGACCTCCCTTTATTTTTGGTTGCCGATAGTTACCACGTTTGGCAGGCGGGTTGGCAATCGCAGTTAGATTTTGGTGATACCTTCATAAGTAAAAAGTGCCCAACAGGATTCATAATTGAAATTAAAATGTTATCTACTAATCACATTGTGGAATGCGATAAGTAATAAATAAACAAATGACCGAAATTTCGTGAGTTAATTCCACAAAAAACCGATTTCAGTTGTGATGAAACCAGTTATTTCGATTTAAAAACTAAAATACTAAACCAATCTTGATAAAATCTCAATGGGATCAATCTGTAAGCATATCCTTTCAGATAAAAAAAGAATTCTCCACATCAGTTTACAACTGACGGAGTTATGAGGTGATAAACATAAAAAATATATATATAACTAAAATGAGAACCCCCCAGAACTTTCTCTGAGAAGAAAAATTAAAAAAACTACATTAATTTTTTGACTCCCAATAGATACATGCAACTAACAGAAAGTAACAGCAATGTTAGTATAGACTCAAAATTTCTCGACCTGTGTTTTTTTGATTTTTTTTTTATACCACTGAAGTAGCAAACAAGCATATGCCTACCTGATGGTAAGCGGTTACTAACACCTACAATACCAGGAGCATTGCGCATGCGATTGATAAATAAATTCAAAACATTGATAAAACCTCTATATCCCGATTTTTTGAAGAAGTTAGACAATATTAAATATACATTGTAAATAAACTTTGCTAGTAGAACGCTATCTGTAAAATGATTTCTTTTTGTCCTAATTGATTTTGTTTTTCAATTTACAATGTCAAACAATCTGACGGCCCAGTTGATGAAAAATGGTAACCATCACCTATAGACATGAACAGTACCATGTATATAATTGAGCATACTGTGTTGTTAATATGCGTAACGTGTGCGTGCCTCTGTAACCTGTAACTTCATTGCCACATCCCAGCCTTTTTTTATACATCTTAGAATGGCAAACAAGCTGAGGGCCCACCTGATGGAAAGTGGTAACCGTCGCCTATAGACATGAGCAGTACCATGGACATAACAGAGTATACTGTTTCGCTCATGACACCCCCTATGCGTTGCCATTCCTGAGGACTCAGGTGTTATTTCTCTGTACCCAGTAAATTCACGCCACATCCCACCCTTCAAACCGAAACACATGCAGATATAACTGCTCCACAACGGGGGTAAGGGATTGTCAGCGATGGAGTCTTACAACCCCATCGCTAACAATGTTACTAATCAGGTCAAACTCCACGTGGTTCCCTCTGGAAACCATCGTGGTTACTTCTCTTGGAATTCTTTACGATGGGCTAACTGACTTGTTTTCATCCTCATCTATCATCTCTCACTGGTGCCCCGTCAGCGTATACCGTAAGCGCGGGAAAACAAATGATTAAAAATGATGCTAACGATTTTGATTTGAATTCTCAGGTTATGGAATGAGCTCCCTGCCGAGGTTTTCTCAAGAGACTACAGCATGGGGTTCTTCAAAAGGGGGGTAAAGAGGTTTCTTCAGGGTCGGCAACGCGCGCGTAATACCTCTGGTATTGCAGGCGTTCATAGGCTACGGTAACCGCTTACCATCAGGTGGCCGTATGCTTGTTTGCCACCTCAGTGGTATAAAAAAAAATTAACATATTTAATTCTAACTTTATTAACTTAATTTTTAACTATAATATTTGAATGTGTGATATACATGTATATGCGTGTGAATTGCGTATGTAAGTGTATACAGAATGAGACAAATAATAAATAAAATAATAGTACAATAAGTGTAAGTTAACCATTAGTTAACTGAAGATTGTAGATTGCCCTTACATTATAAGTAACTAGTTGTATTGAGTCGCATTGTGTTTTATAATTTTTGTAAAATGAAGGTAGTTTCACATTATGTTTTATTTTTAGTTGATGTTTGATAAATTACGCTCGCTAACAGTAGATATTTAAGTGCATGTTCATAGTTTTAAATTTCTCATTTAAGTGATTTATGTATAAATTTTTAGAGAAATAAAATGTCTTAAACCGTAACGCTTTTGATTTCACCCTGTATACGACAGATAATCCAGAACAATATTGCAAAGTAGGCATCCAGGCGATGGTTCAGTAAATCACAATAAAAGTCCACGCAGCCGCCTGCGAGCTGCGCACGACGAGTTATTACTCGTATTGCCCCGGGACGGGACGGGATGGGACGGGACGGCATGAACTACGGCCAGAAATGTGTACGGTGGACATTATTTCTTTTGTGTTTTGATACTTATACATTTTTTTTTATAATACCCCCTGTGTTGCAAACGAGCATGCGGCTCACCTGATGGTAAGTGACTACCGCCACTCATAGAGGGTAAGAGATCGTTAA
This sequence comes from Galleria mellonella, assembly GCF_026898425.1. Classification (NCBI taxonomy): domain Eukaryota; kingdom Metazoa; phylum Arthropoda; class Insecta; order Lepidoptera; family Pyralidae; genus Galleria; species Galleria mellonella. The sequence continues at coordinate 2,995,339 of NW_026442037.1, read as the reverse complement.
TAATGAGATTTGATAACCTCATTGCTAGCAATACACCCTATCAGGTCGACTTCCACGCGGTTCCTCTTGGAAACCATTGTAGGTAATTCTTGTCAATTGATCACTATGGGCCAACTGACCTGAATTTACATATAAAAACATTTAATATACTATGGTGGACTTGCCCCATAAAGGAAATTTAAAAGATTTAAAACTTAAAAACAAGAAGCTGGAATTACCAAACGAATGTTTGATATTTAAAAATTAAAAATTAAAACTGCCAAAAATAAAACTGTAACAAATATTAAACTATAAACTATATATGTAATATAGTAATATTTAAAGACGTTCACATGTTTGTTACCTATTTAAATAAGAAGGGCTGAACAGTTTTGGATGAAATTGATTCATGTATGGAGTGTATCATATATTACTACAGAGCTATAAAATTTTTGTCCTTGGGAACGCCAACGCATGAGGCGTAAGTAAGTATATTTTGAAATGTCTATGGTGCTTCGATGTATATAAAAGCGATGTCTTTATACTTTACATCAGGTGGACAGTTCACTTATTGACTATTTTAATTTGCATTACGAGTATAATTATAAAATTTTATACTTGACCATCCATTTACCAACATTATCATCATCTCAGCCATTATCTCTCCACTGCTGACCCACCCCCATAGACTACCATTAGGAAGGGTCCTGAACCACCTGCATCTTTTGATTCCCTACAATTACATTTAGCATATTTTTAATAATTTCAGCACGGTAGTCAGACCATTGGTGCACCAGTGTTGCTGGAGAAAGATGGAGAAAATTAGCTGGAGGGGCGAATTAGCAATGAGGAGGTCCTGCTTAGGGTTAAGGAAAAAAGACAAATTATTAGAACTATTGAGGACAGAAGGGGAAAAATGTTGGGACACTTGATACGACACGATGAACTTATGAACATTATAATAGAAGGAAGGAGGGGGAGAGGGAGACCGATACATAGTTACATCAGGCAGACCAAGGAAGGAGTTGGTGTCGTGTCGTATCAAGAGGTGAAGAGACTCGCTGATAATCATATTGAGTAGCAAGAGTTCCACCGACAAGAGCGCAGCTCTTAAATAGAATAGATAGATAGTCAGACCATGAATATTATATATAAGCCCTTTTTACTCCGAATTCTCTATAACCCTAGTAAGACATATTTTCCCTTTCTATTTATTATAATATATCTCTCAATTCGGTGTGCCTCCTGGCATAGGCCTCCTCCAGCTCTCTCCACTGAACTCTATCCTCCGCCACTCTACTCCAGTAAGGCCCTAAGGTTTGACGGATGTCGTCTATCCATCTTGTTTTCGGGCGCCCCTTTTTTCTAGTGTCTTCTCTTGGATACAATAAAGTTACTTGTTTACTCCATTTGTCAATTTTGCAACGTAGCATATGTCCTGTCCAACCCCATTTTAAATGCTCTATAGGAGTTATTATATCTGTAACTTTAGTTTTTCTTCTTATTTCATGGTCTTAAGTAACATTTCAGAAATTCTGAAATAAGAAGACCATGTATATTACTAAAGCTTTATAGTTCTTGCCCAAAGATGGAAGAATTAGTACCAACTGAACAAAGCGTACGTTTTTAATGAATCTAAAGATTAGATTATATACATAGAGTGTCTTCATACAAATGCTTCGAGAAAAGCGGGTCAAATTTTTAATATAATTTTGCATGATAAATAGTTATGAATGTTTCCTTTATAACTTCTATATTTATTTTATTTTATAATTTTTGCATCTATTTAATGCGTAAACACTAATTTTATTCATTAAATAATTAAATATAGGTACGTCAAGGTACATTGTGCGCGTAAATATATAGAATATTAATAAAAAAACGAGTCAGTCAATTTGACAATTAGCAGACAAAAAATTGACCCATTTTGAGGCTCGATTCTGCATCTGTATAATCTAAGACGTAAAGTTATAACAGAACAATTAGGCTAATTATGAATTATATGTAATTAAAAGATCCGTACATTGATTGGTCTCCGATTATGGTGACCGAACTGGTGTTCCTACACGGGGCGAGTTGGTCCGCGAGGTGTCCGGCGCGCGCGCAGCGTGCGATAAACCAGGCGCCGCGGGGTCCCCGGACCTCCAGCATGGTGGAACCACCGTTAGATTAATGTGGACCAGTGTTGTCTTATAATAGATGAAAATGGAAATTTTCCTAAGTGATTTCATTTTTCTCTGATAATTATTGCAACTATTCCATTTTTATTAGAGATATTTCTGCTCAAAATTCTGAAAAAAAAATGTATCCTGTCATATTATGTATTGAAACAAATTCATTATACATCGCGGAATATATAACGGAACGTATTATTTACTCTTTAGATACTAGTCACTAAACATTAAAAAAAGCTATTGATCTGAATTGATTAGCTAGTTCATTTCTAAAAATTATGTGAAAATGAAAAATCCCTTGTAAAAATATAAAAAAATCACGTTCGTTTCTCTGAAAAAGTTCAATGAATTTTAATTAAATTTTATAAATGTGTAATTAATTTATAATAGCATGACATGTGACCATTCCATCCTGAGTGAATACAACGACAATATGCTCCATGAATGAAACAATCCTGCAATTTTCAGCTGTTGTTCTTTGTACGCACGCCAACGCTCCATGAGATTGTGTGCCTGTCGATTACTATCGGCACCGCCGGTTCGCACCTGTACTGTTCAGTTTGCTCCCACTTATCAGGTTATTTCTCTGCTCAATTCTCTGATTGTTCAACAGCCAGATATTAATATAGTTAATGATAAATTAGATAGATTTTTTAAATGTTGTTTAAAATTTTGAAGTTTGTAAAATGAACCTATGGCTCACTACTATATGGTATGGTTTTGGGAAACTGTAAAAGATGTGAGCAATTTATAAATAAATAAATGAAAGCGATCTATGATGGCTAACGATTGATTGTTTGCTCCAACGTGACATAGTATAATTTTATAGCCATATAGCCATGGCGATAAAGAGTAAAATAACGTTTGCCGGATCAACTAGGTTACTTATATTTTTTTTAATCGTACCTTGTCGTATCCACACAAGTCTACCATCGAGTTCCGCGCCCACCGTGCCGTGTAAATAATAATTAATTTTATTGTAAATGCTTATATTTTATTGCGGGATTTGTCAACAGAGTGTACGATGTATTTTGTTGCTTGAGATATTTATTGTGAGTTTCTCAATGTAGTGCCTAAGTAGGCATGTGGTCATGCGTGTTGCAATTGATCGCCCGTTCGTTGCACGCGTTTGAATCGCAATTTGTTAGGTCCCTGTTCATAATACTAACTCAATGTCTTATTATACAGGCGTAAATATTGCCTAGTTAGACACGGTTATAGCTTTGAGTGAACACTTATATAGGCATTTCAGTAATAAATTATTGACAGCGTTAAGATTTGTGCAATAGTTTGTACAATAATTTATAATAATTTTTATTTGTAATAAAATAAAATATTATTAAGGTGATTATTATAATAACCAATTATCAGTCCCAGCGCTGGGCACTGGGTACAGATGTTGTTTTAATTATTATTAAAAATCTAGTGCATGATAAACTAATACAAAGCACATTTGATTTATCCCTTACTAGCTATATCCCGCAGATTTCGCTCATGTAAACTAATATATTAAATATCCTATGTAGTAGTTAGAATATAACCTATCCCTGTACCAAATTTCACTCAAATCCGTTCAAGAGTTTTTGTGTGAGACAAATAAACGTCATTCATATAAGTTATAGTACTTTTATTTTTAAAACTTATGTTAATCTTTAATGATGTCTTACAACGAGACACTGTGACATAAAGCGCCGTACGCTCCCTGAAAAAGGATACTAACCTCAGGATAAAGTCAAAATAATTGTCAAAAAACGACAAACATAGTAAGTCAATAAAATTCCCGTTTTATATATATATACGAGTATATATATATATATATATATATATATATATATATTTAAACATGCGTTTAAACATGTTTAAACGCTCTTAACTTAGGTTAAAAGTAATACTTACCGAAGTGTGGCGACGTAGCAATTAACTGTCAAATAAAAAATATGTTTCTTATTAATTATTAGCTTCTTTGCTCGCTATTTCGTATACATTTTACGAAATAGCGGGCAAAAAAGCTAATAAAAATACGATATCTAGAAGTAGGAAATCTAATAAAATAGCCTATTTTTAGATGGTGTATAAAGATGAAACATGTACCAGATTTTAATTCCTTCAGGAATAGAACCGAGATGAATTTGGTGCAACAGTTTTTGCGTTATGTCGGAACAAATATACACACAAAATTTTTGAAAATTATCACTAATAATATTATAATCAAATTATTAGTATTATAATGTTTGCAGTGGATAAACTCAAGAACTATTCAATTTATTAAAAGTTACTCTCACCTATAGAAATATACATTATCAGCGAATTAACTTAGGTTATTCTTTATCTACACTAATATTATAAAAAGGAAAAATTTGTATTTTTGTGTGTATGTATGTTTGTAACGAATAAACTCAAAAACTACTTTGCCGATTTCAAAAATTCTTTCACCATTAGAAAGCTACATTCACCCTGAGTAACATAGGCATATATTTACTGCTAGAAAATAATAGGGATCCTTACTAAAACTTTAGTAACGTAACTCAAGGTGTAAAAAATTCTTTCAAATATCTTTGGTCGCGTGCGCTGCGGAACCTATTGGTGATAGAACAAAAGTATGTTCTACAATATTGAAGAAAATATCAATTACTACAAAAACTTCGCGATACTGTATGTCCAACTATTATCATTACGTCACAATAACCAATTTTTAAAATGTTCTAAAAATGTCCACCCGTGCGAAGCCGGGACGGGCCGCTAGTTGTCATAAACATAGTGATAAAAACATTTAATTTTAAACGTAATGTACAAATTATTAATTTAACTGTCCACTGCTGATCATAAACCACCCTCTTGTGGGATTTGCCAGTTGTTGCCACACTAAGCAGGCGGCTTAGCAACCGCAGTTAGGCTTTAGAGATGTTTTAAGAGGGACGCTGCTGCCCATTCCTCGCCATTCTTTAGTCGCCTCTTACGACACCCACGGGAAAGGAAGGGGTGGCCTATTCTATGCCGGGAGTTACACGTCAATTTTTATTTATTATTATTATCAATTATTAAAATATATTTATTATATATTATTTTTGAAATTTCTTTCTGCCTGTGCGAATCCGAGCCGGATTATTAATACAACTATAAATGCAAAAGTTTGTAAAGATAAAAGATGTTCGTTATCATTTCATGGAAAAATTACTGAACGGATTTGGATGGAATTTAATACACGAGTAGGTTATATACTAACTTGGCATATAGGACATTTTATGTACTTACTGAGTCACGTGGACAAAGCTGCAGGGTACTGTTAGTAAAAAAAAGCATTTCTTTGTTATCTTCTATTTAGATATTGTTTAATTTGTTTCCCTTTACCACAATCGACGTACCATTACATAAAATCCAAACCGAATACGTACTCGGTTCTGTTTTACGGCCCATGAGATGTCCCCATATTGAGAAGCAATATGTGCTTCGAGACGTCTCTTTACGACGCCATCGAGTTGAATTCAATTTAATATATAGTCACTTGGCAGTAAACATTTGACCTAACACCCGCTATTGTGCCATTCCATTTGGCCACATTAGCGGGAATAAATCGAGTTTTAGTAATAAAACGAACTTATCGATTAGGCATCGATTGTTTCTGTAAACAGAAATGTTAATGGTCTCTTTGTGGTTTTATTTTTGTGAATTTTATTGGTGTGAATTTACTGGGTACAGAGGAATAACACCTGAGTCCTCAGGAATGGCAACGCATGGGGGGTATCATGGGCGAAACAGTATACTCTGTTATGTCCATGGTACTGCTCATTTCTATAGGCGACGGTTACCACTTTCCATCAGGTGGGCCGTCAGCTTGTTTGGCATTCTAAATTGTATAAAAAAAAAATGGTATGCACGAATAAAACAATTCTAATTTCAGTTATTATAAACAGTTTCTTTTTTTATGGGTGACAATGGAATGGCCCTTTCCCCCCATTGGAAGCTATTAGACAAGTCAATATAATTATAGTTTGATTGAAATCAAGAATTAAGACGTATAATATGTAACTAGATAATTTTTATACAATTTAGTTTTAAAGTAACAAAAAGTACACACATAGGAACATTGGTAGACATTTTATTGTTATCGAACTTGTGAAAAAGATCAAAATACCGGACATAGCTGTTGCTGTCTCATACTATCATATGCAATCGAAAGCGGCAGTGAAAATGTGTCTATCGTTATATTTGTGCGTTGTTTATCTACGGCAGGTGATAGTTTTGCAAGCGTCCATTATAAGTTGCTATAGCAGTAGGCGGGTCGTATGCTTAATGCCACCTATGTTAAGAAAAAACAAGGACTTTATTACGATACATAATCTGTCTTGGTCAACACAGTAATAAAAAGTCATCAATGTAAACTTAAAGACGCTAAGAACATTGGATAAAGTCCGGCCCCCCACTTCACACAAGCGTTGTACAACGAGATTGTTGTGTTCACGTCATCACGCGACATGTGCGGTGCACCGAGTGCCGCCCGCGGCGTCGGCGGCGCCCTCTACTCCGTTAAACTAAAGTTAACTACAGTCTCAGTTAACTGGAGGTTAAACGTGAAACCAAATAGTAAGTACTCACAGCTCTGTTGTTTTATGAAAGTCGATATTTACGAATAACGTTATAGATCGATAGCATAACATAATATCTAATTAAAAAATTAATTTAAGACTGACAAAAAATAATGATGCAAGTTGTACTTACAATGGTACATTGTAATTAATTAAATAACACAGAAACAATTTTATTTTCTATTTATTATTATTATTTTTATTTATCAGACGTATAAAAACTTATAAAACAATGTTTTATTCTAACTGTGGCTGTTTACTACACATGACAAGTATAAAACAATTGTGAAAAAGATGTTTAATACATAGTCATCATATCAACAACACACGTTGATCATCTATCAATAAAATATAAGGTAATTGTTTGGAAGAGATTGCTTAGCGATAAGGCTACCTTTTGTAAAACTTCTCATTAAAGTTAACTGTATTTATTACTTTATAAATAGTACATTAAGGTGTAAAATAAATAATTTTGGACAATTATGTAAACAAAATCTCTTCGCCTTATATTTAAAAAAAAAAAAATAAACTTTAATCAAATCAAATCCAGCCAAATCGGTCCAACCGTTTTTAAATACGTTTACTAAAGTATACATGAAATATCTATAAATATCTATAAGGAACTAAGCAATAATACCCGATAAACATATACACCAGTTTAACATCACGTATCTGCACCGGTTCAATAAAGATTAATTACATGTATTTGTAAAAATAAATATTTCATCAACATTATGTAAAAATAACCGTTAGATAACACCTTTATATTAGACGTAACATTTTCAAAGTTCACTTCATCAACAATATTACAATTCAAATTAAGAATTTCTTATGTGCTACGAGATATATTGCTTATTTTAAAATGTAACGTAACACGGTTATTTGCGCTAACCGCCCGCGGTGGAGCCGGCCTGTAAACAGTAGAGCAAGCGCGATGACAGACCTAATACAGAAGGCCTCATTACCCATCTCTTACAAACAAAACTGCTTACATATAATACTCTGAAATATCATAAAAACTAAATTGCTTCGTACTGAATTAGACTTTAAAATCTCTCCCACTGAGGGTTCATTTTCGAGTGATGGTGATTTGAAGAAAGTCATACATAAGTGAAATATACAATAGAATCTTTAAAGATAAGTTTCGTCTATTATTAGGTGTTAGCGTGATTATTTGACAGTTTGAAAACGTTTAGGTACTGATTGTATATTGCGAGGCAATCTGGCTTCCTGCTTTTAATGTAAACAGTATTTAGTGCTGGCGGCGGTCCGATGGAAAATAGTAATATGGTTTATTCTTGATAAAATCGAATAATTATGTAAATAAAATTGTGTAATTTTTATGGTGTATGTTTAAGAACAATATTATGGTAATGATAATACTCCTAACTCCCATACAATCACATCAATAGATTTATGACGTGTGTTATGAGGAACCAAGTGACAAATATTTGGGGACACAATTCTGAATACGTAGACTTGAGCCAACATAGAAAAGTGGGAGGAGGGGAAAGGATTGTTACACAACCACTCTTTGCAATCAACTTCCAGCAGCAGTGTTTCCGAACCAATACGACATCATAACCTTCAAGAAAAGAGTATATTCCTTTTTAAAAGGCCGGCAGCACACCTGCAATGCCTCTGGTGTTGTGGGTGACCATGGGCGGCGGTGGTCACTTACCATCAGGTGAGCCGCATGCTCGTTTGCCCCCTGTGTTGTAAAAAAAAAAAAGGATTGTTAGTAATGGGTCTAACTGACAAGCAATACACACCGTATCAAATCAACTTCCACGTGGTTCACCCTGGTGCCATCGTAGACCCAACGTGGTTAATTCTAGTTGAATTCATCACGATAAGCTAACTGACCTGCTTCATACCATATCATCCCTCACTGATGCCCCGCCAGCGCAGGCGGGGTTACCATTCCAATATCACCCATAAAAAAAGAAAAAACAGAAAAGTTCATTTCACTTGACTCGAATGAGAATCTAACTTGCAAACTTGTTAACGAGAAGCAACTTACACGTCTACCGCTGCACTGCAAAGGTCATTATTATGAAGAACAATTTATCAGAATATCACTTATGTATGACTTGGGAATGAAAAATGAGCAAAGAGTATGATAAAGTATTACAAAGATTCTGAAGTAAAGTAAAAACCGTCACCTATATATATGATCCATTGGTCTTCTATGGACATCAATTAACACAAAAACTATTTTACTTATACGCTATTTGTTAATAAATTATTTCACAGTCATTTACAAAAAAAAAGCATAAGATTGTCTACCACGAGTATAGACATGAAAAGTATGGCGGACAATGCAAAACACACTGTGTTGCTCATGGCGATCCTTCGAAAAGCCAATTATATTTAAAATTATAATATTTACATTTAATTTTTACTTTTTATTTTACTTATAATTTTTTTTTGTTTTCATTCCTCTTGTTTGTTCGTATTTTTTTTTTGTTAACTCCTATTTTTGTTGCTTTGTGCACAGCGCCTTTTATCTATATTGTTGCTACTTGTGAAAACCTATTAGTTGCTTACTTTGTTATACTAAACTGTATCTATTTGCTCTAGTGTAACCCTGGTTTTCCTATGAATAAATATATAAAGACAAAGATTTTTTCAAAGATCTTTACGAGCAAAACTGAACAATTTAAATCTAAATTCGTTAGAAAGTATGATAATTAGCAATTAGAAAAGGTTATAAAATAGATTGTCAGAGAGTTTTGATTGTAATTAACTACCTAAGAAGCACAGACTATTATTAAGAAGTCTATGATTCTATATTTTAATTCTGAATTCCATGATACATTAATATTGTAAATACTGATAATTATTTGAAGGACAATAAATTCAACTAGTATTAATTTTTAATGAACTACCATTTTATATATAGTAGTAATTTATAATATACTAACTATATAAAAAATAAAAATAACTTTAGTAAATATCTATCTTTCTCACTCCCATTATAATGCTTAAAAGTTAAACATATGTGTCAATTTGTTCTATATTCGACTATGTAGTAATGATCTACATACGTAATAATAATGAATCCATAAGAGAGTAATGTAATGAATAAATAAATAAATAAATAAACTTTTAATAAATATCAATTTTAAATAAAATAAAAAACGTTATCAAATTAATCACATAACATGTCAAACACAATACCATCAATACAAGGTATCTGAATCAGCATACCGCTCACTCCACTTGGCGTAACCTTCGCAGATCTGCAACAAAGCACTGAACAGTTGCTCAGAAGGAATATCCACCAGTTCCGAACTTGTGTCCCTGCCGCTCTCCCTTTTCCTCCTTCCATATGACACAAACTGCTGCGGTCGTTTCTTTATGCCCGCGCTCACGAAGAATGTCGCAGGCGCCGCCGTGGTCTGTGCGTAATTCTGTTTCTCTCTAACCGCTTGCACAATCAAACACAGTAAATAACCACCGAAAGCCAGGAACGCCAATGTTGTCACCGACATAGAGAAGATTTTGCTAATTTTACTGTCTTTCTTGCTGCTCATTTCTTCGTAGTCTGTTCTTTTTATCGGCGGCGCCTTTATAGCCATCGCTTGTGCCCCGAAGCTCTCTAAATACGAGGGTGTTGATGTACTAGTGTTCTGGTAAGTGTCTGAGACGAATTCTTGCAAAGAAGACTTAAGAACCAATAGTTTTTCTAAAGGCAGTTCGTTAAGGAATTGCAGGTCTGTCCCACCAAGGTCGGCTCTTGCGACCTCAAGTGCGTACATTAGTGTAAGGATTTGTAACATTTTAATACGCTTACTCTACGCAACGGAGGCTGTGACAATGACTATGGTGTTGTGGAACACCATTATTGTGGTCTGCTGAGCGCGACAAGCGAACGGTCTCGAACGGCCCAGTGCATCTTCATTTATAAAATGTGTGACACATTTTCTAAAGATTCGCTCTTCAACTTTGAAATTCACAAATGAATCTCTTAACTTGGTTAAATAAGGTTGTATATCTTTTATTTATATTTTGTTTAAATATTTTTTATGTAAGTATACACTTACGACTATATACTCCAAATAAATTACATACAAAGGCTTATGTATATATACATAAGCCTCTCCTTGGGGGCTTTTGCCAGTAGTTGACACACTTGGCAGGCGACTGGCAACCCGAGTTAGGCTTTGAAGATGTTTTAAGAGGAGCGCTGCTGGCCATTCTTCGCCCTCCTAAGTCGCCTCTTATCACACCCATGGGAAAGAAAGGGGTGGTCTATGTCGGGACCACACAGCTTATGGTACTTATGGCTTACGGTTAATGTATTTATTGTTATATATTTAGTTGAAAATCCAAATATAAAATTTTATACTGTATAATTATGTTAAAGTAAATGCTGTGAATACCTCTAAATAGGCATGTGCATTAGTATTGTATTATATTTAATGTTTGTTACACATATGTGTTATAATGACGTTCCTTAATAATATATTGACGTTCCTTTAAATAAATAAATAAATTGAAAATAAGAGCACAAATATTGTAAAAACCAGCAATAATATTTTTATAATGGAATTTCCTTGTCCATTGTTTTGGCTACATACCTACCTGTTCGTGTTTTTATTATACAGGGTGTAATATTTTTGCACGCTTTCACTTACATTGTAATTTTATATTACTTTAGTAATTTAACAAATAAAATCATAAAAATAACTTGGATACGAAAGAAACAAAATTATTTTTAGTAGTTATATAATATTGTTAATAGAGCCTGATAAAGGAGGAGAGAAAATATCTAGTGCGGCATAATAGAGGTCAGAGAGGCAATTGAAAAGTGTTAAAAAAGGCAGGAAATGTAGTTTTTTCACGTACCAGCAAATTTATTATATACTTAAACAGCATGACAAAATAATAAAAAAAATATTCTATAATATATTACTGTGCACGGATCTGCTCAGAATGGAAGGAAATTAGTTTACAATTAGCACATTGGTAAGGCGGCCGCGTTGTATATAATTTTATCGCGATTTTTCTAAAGGATGAAGAAGGGATTGTTTGCAATAAATCCAATCAGTTCGACCTATTTTGCTGTTCCCCCTGGAGACCATTGAATTCTTCATGATGGACCGACAACTCTGCTCCATCCTCACCTACCATCTTACACTAGTGCCCCGCTAATGTACACCAATAGCGCAGGCGAGGTTACCACTCCATTAATATCCATTAAAAGAACTAAATAGTATATGTGGGATAAATTAACATTATTATAGACTAGACTGAGACATTTCTATAATAGTCGTACCGTCGTTTGGGTACCTCTATCGTATTCGTGTTTCTGCCATAAAGCAGTTGTGTTTGCATGGCTGTGTTTTAGTTTATAATTAGAATAATGCAATGAAATTACAGGGTACAGAGGCATAACAGCTTAGTCCTCAGGAATGGCTATGTATGAAGAGTATATACATGCCACATAGTGTCGTCTATTCTGTCCATGGTACTGTTTGTATCTGTTTGCGAAGGTTACATATTTCATCAGGTAGATCGTCAGCTTGTTTGAGATTTTAAGTTGCATAAAAAAAGATATATTAATTCAAAACTACCAACGCCATCTACTAGAATCAACAGATAACCAAACTTATAAAGATTCAAATTTATTTGAATTTCGAATATCTATTAATATATTTATTTTTAAATTAATTCCTGTATTTATGGCCACTTATTATTTTGTTTAGAAAACACTCTGTATAAACAAGACAATCATTACTGAAGACATGCTCTACTGTGACAGTTGCGCATACGCAACCATTACTTCGAGTAGCAGAGCGTGACATAGGCATACATCTCTAGTAGTATCGCTCTCACCCTCGAGATGGCGACACATGTGTTTTTATTCTTTCTCGCTATACAAATGGCAACGGGAAGTGAAAACTATAGAAGTGATGGGTTTCTAGACAAGTTAAGCAACGGGATGAAAATCGCAAATGATTTATTAGGTTAGTACTATCAACAATTTTTTAAGTAATATATTTTATAAAAAAAAATATTATATCGTCATTTTTATTATTATATTTTATTATATTAAAATAATTTATTATTATATTATGGTATTTAGTAGTTAACAAAAAAATATGATTAACGTTATTGCATAGTTTATGTATTTATTTTTATTATTAGATATTTTAATATCTAACATTTTGTATAAATAACTAAAAAAACATTCATTTACAAATTTAATGTCGATTCTTTTTAATAAAGTAAATCGCATTTGATAAATAAGAAAAGTTTAATGTTTCTGTTGCTGTTCCGAATTACTGATTTCTTTTAATTTTAAACTATCGCAATGTTCACACATATTTTAAATACACAATCGGGATTTAATAAGATGTAAAAGCTTTTACAGGTAAATACATAGTACATACATGCCTGCTTCTTTATTGCTAACGTTTCGACGTGGATTGCACCACGTCGTGGTCACGACAGGACCACTGCTTGGTCAAAATTTTTTTAATTGCGTTAAGTCCTGATAGTGTGTTTAAATGTCACTGATGAATTTGATTATAAACTACTCATTACACTTACAGTTTTCCAAAATGTGTCATGTGTTCATTTTAAAAACTTAAAAGGTTTAAAACAAAATTTAGAAAATTTATCTAATTTGTCATTAAAAATATCAATATCTGGCTGTTGAGCAATCAGATAATTGAGCAATTTGTTTGTTTAGGGGGCAAACTAGCTAAACAAGAATGTATTACCGTTAGTTACATTTTTTTGATGGATGAAACTGATTGATGATTGATGGATGATTGCTTGGCTGTCTTTCGGTTTAATGGGAGAGATATGGCAAGGTAATTACAGGGGGAAGAGGCATAATGCCTTAATCCTTGGGAATGGTAACGCATGAAGGACATGGGTCATGTTCATGTCTATAGGCGTTGGTTACCACTTTTCATCAGATGGATTAGCTTGTTTGCCATTCTAAATTGAATAAAAAAAGGATTATCTTTATATCCGTGTTGATATAGATCAAAAGGTTAAATAAATGACCCTGAATAAATAAAGAAACCGTATTTTCAGTAAAAACACATTTCTCCGTACATAGATTTACATATAGGTTATTATGCGCATACGTTCATGTGTCTCTCGGCTGTTCTAACTCGGCTGTTCTAACTGTAAGCAGGAGCTGTCAGTACAAGGGTCGTGGGTTCAATTCTCTTACAGGGTTTTAGTATAAAACATAAAAGTACACTCAATTACACGAATTGGCTTCGAGTCTTTAAATCCATATAGTCTATGTGTAAGTTTTTTTTATACAACTTAGAATGGCAAAAAATCTGACGGCCCACCTGATGGAAAGTGGTAATGTGCCATGGACATAACAGAGTATACTGTTTCACCCATGATACCCCCTATGCGTTGCTATTCCTGAGGACTCAGATGTTATTCCTCTGTACCCTGTCAATTCACGCCATATCCCACCCTTCAAACCGAAGCACAGCTATGCTAACACAACTGCTTTACGGTTGATACACGAATGGTACAGAGATACCCAAGCAATCGAATTTTGTACAAAGTCTCCCTCTGGTGGTTTCTCTCAATTTGATTGCCATTTGTGGCAATGACTAGCAAAACCCTCCCAGGAGGAGGCTTATGTTCATCAGTGGGCAATTAAAAGCTGATATGACGATTTACTGCCCTTTATTTTTAACGTTCAACTGTTCAACTTGCCATTAGTATTTTTTTTTTTTGTAAAATAGCTGGCATTTGAAAAAAAATCTTTATGTACAAACGTAATATTGTAAATGTGAAAGAGATTTTTTTTTTGATGGGTGAAAATGAAATGGTAAGCCCGCCTGCGCTAACGGGATACGCTGGCGGAGCACCAGTGAAGGGAATAGATGAGAATGAAAACAGACCAGTTAGCCCATCATGATGAATTCATCAGGAATTAACCATGATAGTTTCCAGGGGATACCGCGAGAAGGTCGACCTGGTTGGGTATATTGCTAGCTTGGGTATTCTTAGTTTCCATTACTAACAATCCCTTTCCCTCCAGAGTTTGTATGTAACCTCCTAATGTTTTTACGACTCAACCAATCGTTGAGAAACTTGACAATTATACGTACTATTTGACGCGAACTTTCCCGATCAATCAATATATCAAGGTCAGGCGGACGCAGTAAAAATTAGTATTAATTAATATACAATACAAGCTGCAGTTTGACCGTTTATAATCAAATAGACTGTTAGCTTGTTTACCATCTTCGTGATTATAAAAAAAAAAACTTTTAGTCTTTCACGCTATAGTTATGTTTTATAAGAGATAGGAACTAAAGGTAAAACTCCCCTAACAGAAGGCAGTGGACAGTTAAAAGCTAATATTAAGGTAAAAAATGATAATTATTTACCTATTTTATTAACCTATGTATTATATTGCGGAATTACTGATTTTTTTATTAGAATTATTTTGTTTAATTTCACTGCTATTACGTACGCGTGCGACTGCCAACACTCGAATATTGACTACTATTATTATTACTAGAAATTATAAAACGTTTCATATTAGCCATCAATCTCCGACTGCAATTACATCCACGCATGTTTTGCGACATTGGTTTCAATTCTAAACGAGGCATCTTCAATTATTTACCTAAATTATATCGATGTTCCGACCAGGTTATACCGACTGTGGTCACGAGAAGACTGGTGTGACACTGTCATGGCATGTCATGATGTAAGCAAAGGTAAATTATTATAAACTAGCTGTTGCCTGCGACTTCGTCCTCGTTTTCGTCGTTTTTCGTAAAATAAGTAGCCTATGTCCTTCCTCACGGTTCAGTGGTTTTGATGTAACAGACACATTTCCCTTCTCTACTCCTATTGATCGTAGTATCTAGTATATATATATATATATATATATATATATATATATATATATATATATATATATATATATATATATATATATATATATATATATATATATATATATGTAGTATGTACAGTGTGTACCTATAAAGGCGAAGCAAGGCGAAGTTACCATTCCATTTATAATATATATATAGTATATTTTTATATGAAGAATAATTGTACCAAGTTTCGTTAAAATCCGTCGAGTAGTTTTTGTTTCTATAACGAACATACAGACAGACAGACAGACAAAAATTTTACTGATTTAATTTTTGGCATCAGTATCGATCACTAATCACCCCCTGATAGTTATTTTGCAAATATATTTCATGTACAGAATTGGCCTCTCTACAGATTTATTATAAGTATAGATATAGATTACCTGAATAATCGTGTTAATTCTCACCTCTAATAAAACAGAAAGAAATCTATATGTTGAAATAAATACATTACTTACAGGTCCCGAATCATTAGCTTTGAAAGTAGCCGATTTCGTTGTTAAAGCATTCCAAACAGGAAACCGACCGCCACCAGCTTACAGAAGGCCAACACTTAACAATATAAACGAAGACAGTTACGAAGACGTACAAGAAAATAAACCTAACTACTATGTCAATGAAGCTCCAAATCCTGTGAATCCGTTACGGTATTTGGTAAAACTGATGGGACTTCAGACAAATCAAATTAGTGCAGTGGCTGTTAATGCCTTGGTGTTCGTTGCGCAAATGGTAAGTACAAGAGGGAATAATTATTAATTGTTACATACATACATATCTGTCACGCCTGTCTCCCATTAGGGTAGGCCGAAACAATGGAACGCCAAATGCTTCGATTCAAACAAACTACTATTGGTTTATTAGATACCAGCTGACCGAGCAAACTTTGTTTTGCACTCTATCGCCATCTACCGAGACTATATTTTTTTTTTTTTTTTCTTATTGAGATTAAAACGACACACTTCTTGTGTCGACCCTTACTAACACAACTTATATATCACTAACATCTATTATATATATCTGGGAACGGGCGAAAGGGGAGAATTACAATATTAAAAAATATTATATATTATAAAAAATAAAAAATATATATAAAAAAAAAAAATATATATATATATATATATATACAAGAAGAAAGAAGAAGAGGCCACAACAAAGAATACACCACGCCGGCATACACAGACCACCAGTGTATGCCGGCTCAAAACCCAGTGACCCGGAGGTAGTTGCCTCCGGAGATGCAGCCGGGGTAAAGGGGTTTACCCCGAGACCCCTACCTCACCCGCCTATACTATTAAAGGCGGGCAAGAAGACCCGGATGATGATGAGATTAAAACTAACCTGTCTTTTAAGTTAGAATAAACAATAAACGTTTGTAAAATTCAAATTATTGTAACTTATGTTACTTCTTTAATGTATTTTCCTTTTTTTTTTGTATATGTGTTCTTTTGTCTGTTATTTGTGCATTGTAAGTAATGCAAATAAATTTTATACATCTATTTACCTATCTATAATTTAAGATTGTGTTACACCCAAAAAAAAAATGGCTAAAGTCGTAAGAAAATCGATTGAGTATTTTTCTTTATTAAAAAAAGAAAAGCAGTTATGTCTGTTTAGAAATTAATTTGATTATGATAAAATTTCTATGGAACATTAGTATTACTGAAAGGATTATTTAAGTAGTATTATTTAAAAAAAATAATTATCCAAGTTAATTTATAACTAAGGGAGTTATGAGGTAACACACTAAAAAAATACCACTAAATTGAGAGCATCCTCTTTTTTTGAAGTCGGTTGAAAATTGATTGAGCGATTTCAGAGATTGGCGCGAACGAATAATCATGACACGGGATTATTATATAATGAGAATCGTGACACTTTTTGATGATGGCTGATGTGATGTAGATGAAATAAATTTGTTTTAAATAATACTTGTACGTTTTTTTTATACAACTTAGAATGGCAAACAAGCTGATGGCTCACCTGATGGAAAGCGGTAACCGTCGCCCATAGACATGAGTAGTACCATGAACATAACAGAGTATATTGTTTCGCCCATGATACCCCCTCATGCGTTGCCATTCCTGAGGACTCAGGTGTTATTCCTCTGTACCCTGTAAATTCACGCCATATACCATCCTTCAAACCGAAACACAGCCATGCAAACACAACTGCTTCACGGTTGAAACACGAATGGGACAGAGGTACTCAAGCAATCGACTTTTGTACAATACAATAATACTAATACTATAAGACTAATATTTTATAAACGGCTAGAGAGCTTAGAGTAAAGCATTTTTTTTAAAAGATGATAGTGGAACGGTTACTCCGCATGCGCTAACCGTATACATCATCTTCCTACCCTTATCCCAATTATTATTTGGAGTCGGCTAATATGTTTTTATTCATATTACAAAAAGATTTAGCTTATACTTTTACGACCGGCCACCAGCCTGACGTCAACCCTCTTTGGGAAACGCTAACGATATACAATGACCATAAATCTTTATTATTTCAGATATCAACATTTTTCACGGGACCTAAACGCTCACATGGACAGTATCGATCTGAAGATCCGACAAATTGGATACTCAACAAGAATTCTGGACGACTACAAGAATTAATCAATACTGCGAAAAATGAATCAATATTGTACGATATAGACGAACTTATCAAACAACAAGGTTCCGACGAGGAAACTAGTTGCATAAGATTGTTGGTTTGCAAAATTACACCTTATGTGCATAAGATGCAAAATGCAGTGTTCGGTGAAAACAATAGCAGCAATGCTGATAATGGAAATTTGAGAGATCTTCGTGGTTCCGCTGTGATGTACCGCCATCTACCGACTGCTGATGAAGTTAAAGCTACCAGCGACATCTGTGAACGGAGGCATAAAGATTGTGATTTAAATGAATGATTATTTTCCCGCTCCATACAAAATGCATCTAGCCTAGCCAGAGGTCTAATATAGGTCTAGTATTAGGGGCGTTTAACAGTACTCAGATATAAAATTAATAAAAAATAGAGCCAAAAAATGTAAATTAGGTATGAGTAATATATAGAAATAATTATTATTAATTAGAACTAGTGTCAAGAGTTTCTGGGTTGACTTTTTTTATAACACGATTACCAAATAATGGCTTTGTGTTCTCTCGAGGCATACAACAAGTGACAATCATTTTTAAACTATTATTAACCTAAAAATCCAGAGGTATTAAGTATTATAATTCATAGTGAGAGTAAAGAGAGAATAAGAATAAATTTAAAATTCCATTTTTGAATCTCTAGACAATCGTCAAGCACGAATGTCATCTATATATAAAAAAAACGATGCCGAGTGATTTACTGACGCATTTATCAACGCACAGCCGAAACCACTGGACCTAATGTCTTGAAATTTTGCAAATAAATTATTTATACTACACAGCGTAAGCGAGCAATAAGAAAGAAATTCTGAAAATAAGGGAGTAAAACTTCCAAGGTTCACGCGTATGAAGAGCTAGTTGACTTTATTTTATAGATAATGGATAATTAAAATTTACAATAAAAAAATTTAAATATGTCCCAAATAAAAATATGTCCAGTATAAAAAAAAAAAAACCTAATAACTAAGTAGTTTTTGCCCTTAATTACGTATGCGAAAATTTTAAAATAGTGCAATAGATTTATATAGCATATATACATATACCAGTTTTTAATTATAACTCCACAAATACAACTGTGAATCACTGTGTGTCACATCCAATTTGGTGCAGTATTTTCTTGCGTGATATAGAACGGAAGAATATATTAAAAAAAAATCTAAAACTATTATTGTGTTTTTTTTTTCTATGTACAAATATTGTCTAGTTACAATTTTATTATAATAATAAGATTACTAAAAAGATAAGAGGTATAGTTAAGTTACACACCTGATGACATAAAATACATCGCTACAAATAACATCTTACTCGACATATCATAGTCCCCAAGATACAGGTCTGGCCTATTTTGGGGACTGATGGTAATGCAGATATTTCCTCGTTGAATATAAATTGTAAAACTTGTAAACTGTACCTTATGCAACTGTATCTTTCTTAAAAAATAAATATATTATAGATATTATTTATCTTAAAATTCCTAACACTGACAGGAAATAGCAGCGAACTTTAGAAAAGGCGAACACAAAACATCAAAGAGATCACAGTGTTCCAGGCTTTTCTATTTGAAAAAGTTCGTCTCTTAATAATAAAACTACACACTAACGTATACTATAAGATGATCATTACATCATCTGAACCATTATCCACCCACTGCTACACATAGGCCTTTTTTTTATACAACTTAGAATGGCAAACAAGCTGACGGCCCACCTGATGGAAAGTGGTAACCGTCGCCTAGAGACATGAGCAGTACCATGGACATAACAGAGTACACTGTTTCGTCCATGATACTCCCCTTACGTTGCCATTCCTGAGGACTCAGGTGTTATTCCTCTGTACCTTGTAAATTCACGCCATATCCCACCCTTCAAACCGAAACACAGCCATGCAAACACAACTGCTTCACGGTTGAAACACGAATGGGACAGACAGACAGATCCTATAAGATAGGTGTAAGAAAAATTCTCATCGCCAAGTTTCAAGTGTCTATCTACTTATGAATGAACTTAGCAACAACTTCAGCATGCTTACATAATGCCAAGTAGTTGGTCCGCTGTTATCTATTTTAGTTACATAATATTTATTTTATATCATAATGCTAAGAGGAAAGTCTGCTTGTTTATTGCAACGTGTCATTATAAATTCACGCTATTTCCTTTTTGTCTTATATATTTTCAGCAGTTAACTGTCCACTGAAGAGAAGACTTCAAGAAAAGAGCATATTCCTTTTACAAAGGCCGGCGGCACACCTGCGATGCCGCTGGTGTTGCGGGTGATCACGGAAGGCGGTAGTCACTTACCATCAGGCGAGCAGCATGCTCGTTTGCCCCTTGTACTATAAAAAAAATATTTTTATTTAAAAACTAAACTAATGAACCGACTATGATAAAATTTCTATGGGATCAATCCGCAAGTATAGGTGGTATATATAAGTAATGGTGGTATATATATTTTATACAACTTAGAATGGCAAACAAGCTAATGGCCCACCTGATGGAAAGCGGTAACCGTCGCCTATAGACTTTTATATTTATATTGATTTTTGTACAAAGTCTCCCTCTGGATAATATAGGATATATATATATATATATATATATATATATATATATATATATATATATATATATATATATATATATATATATATATATATATATATATATATATATATCCTTCTCTCATAACTCCGTCAATTGTACAATAATTTTCCAAAGCGGTTTACAACTGGCGGAGTTATTACACCAGTTGAATTAAGAATCCCCTTTTTTAAGTCCATTGAAAATATAGTTTTTGATGGCGGATGCAGATAAGAAAGTGTTCCTTAAAATTAATTAAAATTAAATATATATATATATATATATATATATATATATATATATATATATATATAAAATATCAAGGTGCCGGACAACTCAGGTCTCCGCGAGCCGGCGGACACTCGGCCAGTGACCAACGGGAGAAAGTGAACACTGCCCGCGGGCCGGCGCTGCTGGTCGGTGACCCCATCCCAATTCCGGCCTCACGCACACGGCTATAAATTATCTCCAATACGTTTATAACATAATTCTGGACGTTTGACTCGTTTAAAAATAAAAATTATTACACAATCATTTAAAAGGATCATCATCTTATCAACCGTTAACCGTCCACTGCTGGACATAGGCCATTTTAATGATAATGGGGTGGTAACCCCGCCTTCGCTAACGGTATACATTGGTGGGGCACTAGAGAGGGATGATAGGTGAGAATGAAAAGGCAGCTCAGTGAGGTCATTGTGATGAGTACAGTGAGTAGAATTCAGTACAATGATTTCCAGGGGGGTCCACGTGGAGATCGACCTGACAGGGTATATTGCTAGCAATGGGGTCTAGTAGTCCGCATTACTAATAATCCCTCCCCCTCACCCTAAAAAAAAGAAAATTTAATCTAAAAGTTAAGTTAGGTGTAAAGATATATATATATATATATATATATATATATATATATATATATATATATATATATATATATATATATATATATATATATATATATATATATATATATATATATATATATATATATATGTCTAATTTAATTGTATAGCTAAAGTTTGTTGATTAATTAATTAGATTGGTAAGCAGAAGAAGGCCCATGACTTCACGACACAGGGACTCCTAGTGTGAAATCTTAGGAACAAAATGTATAATTGTTACATGTCTTTTTAGTTCCAATATATATTATTATTAATCAAAGCACTGAATCTACGTCAGAACACCAACTAGACAGACTGTGGTGTCACGGATAATGGACTGTTAAAAAAGGGGATTGGTAGCCCCATTGGTAGCAATACACCCTGTCAGATCGACCTCGTCACGGTTCCCCCTAGAAACTATCATGTTCGAATCTGAGTTTTTTTTTTATACAACTTAGAATGAGAAACAAGCTGACGGCCCACTTGATGGAAAGTGGTAACCGCCATCTATAGACATGAATGGACATAACAGAGTATACTGTTTTGCCCATGACACCCCCATGCGTTGCCATTCCTTAGGACTCAGGTGTTATTCCTCTGTACCTTGTAAATTCACGCCATATCCCATCCTTCAAACCGAAACACAGCCATGTAAACACAGCCGCTTTACGGTTGAAACACGAATGGGACAGAGGTACCTAAGCAAACGACTTTTGTACAAAGTCTCCCTCTGGTAATGAATCCAAATCCAAACTAACTGACCTGCCTTTTCATTGTCACTGGTGCTCCACCAGCGTATACCATTAACGCAGGCAGGATTACCATATCATTATCACCCATTAAAAAAAATCTAAACATATACTTAAAATAACTTAATAATTTCTCTCAAAAACAAAATATCCACAACATTTACCATTATTACTATTCCATTATTATCCATTAAAAAAAAAAAACAAAAAAAAAAATACTGTATAGACAACACAGTATTTTTTTTTGTTTTTTTTTATTACTCATAGTTCACACACAGATACGTGTTTAATACCAATAAGCAAATTAAATTCATTTCATAATAGTGATGCAATAATTAGATATGTATGAGCCGTTGGTGAGTGGTGTTACGTAATGTATGAAAGTCAGAAAGTATGCCTTTGTCTAACTTTGTTCTATGTTTACAAACACGAATATTTAGTTAGACACTGGGCGCAATAGTAAGGCTTTATCTGTACCGCTCTTATTTTCTCCTGTAGGTTTGTTAAAAAAAACCTTTAATGGTAAATGTAAACCCAATACATGAGGGTAACTCTGTCCCAATTGTGTTTCAACCGTGAAGCAGTTGTGTTTGCTTGGCTGTGTTTCGGTTTGAAGGGTGGGATATGGCGTGAATTTACTGGGTACAGAGGAATAACACCTGAGTCCTCAGGAATGGCAACGCATGGGGGGTATCATGGGCGAAACAGTATACTCTGTTATGTCCATGGTACTGCTCATGTCTATAGGCGACGGTTACCACTTTCCATCAGGTGGGCCGTCAGCTTGTTTGCCATTCTTGTTGTATAAAAAAAAAATACTGACAAAAAGAAGTTCAAGATGAACTTAGGTAAAAAATAATGATGACCTGCAAATAGGTGGAAATGGTGGGAAATGGTAACCGTCGTTTATAGGCATGGATCACCATAGACGCAAGACAAGTTTTTAGAGAAATTTTGTGTCTGTATGTTTGTTGCCGTGTGATCTCGGCATAGAATGGACCACCCCTTCATTTCTCGTGGGTGTCGATAAGAGGCGATTAAGGGAACTTAATGATCAAGGGATGGGGAGCAGTGTACTTCTTTACCTCTTTAAATATACTAAAACCTAAGTGCGATTGCCAATCCGTCTACGTAACTACTACAAGTTAGTTATTGTAATGTTTGTTCCAGTATTACGCAGCAAATTGAATGCTCTATCCCTGAAGGTAGAACTTAAAATCTGGCATATGTTTTATCATAAATCTTAAATCATGTCCTACAACCTCAATGGTCGCGTACTGCGCGGTTTCAGAGATGTTTCCTCTCACGAACACTCAGGTTGTAGAATGAGCTCCCTGCCGAGGTTTTCCCAAGAGACTACAGCATGGGGTTCTTCAAAAGGGGGGTAAAAGGTTTCTTCAGGGTCGGCAACGCACGCGTAACACCTCTGGTATTGCAGGTGTTCATAGGCTACGATAACCACTTACCATCAGGTGGGCTGTATGCTTGTTTGCCACCTCAGTGGTATAAAAAAAAAAAAATTCGTCTATTTTGTCTATAAATAAAATAGATAAATTGAAATTATTAATTAGACCAACAAAGATTACAACAGTAACATTGTAATAATCATTTGGTAGAAACAATAAAGAGTATCTATCTATCTATTTTATTGGGTTTTATACTTTTAATATATACGCATACAAAGTAACACGCAAATAACTACTAAATAAAAATTTGATTTTTTTTAATTGGTTTATTTACCAACTACAAAAAGTGACGGGAAAGGGATTGTTAGTAATGGGATCTAATTGGCTCATTGCTAGCAATGCATCCTATCAGGTCGACTTACACGCGGTCACTCCTGGAAACCATCGTGGTTAATTCTTGTGGAACTCATCACGATGGGCTAACTGACCTGCTTTTTTATTCTCACGTATCATCTCTCACTGGTGCCCCGCCAGCATATACCGTTAGCGCAGGCGGAGCTACCATTCCATTATTACCCATTAACTATAAAAAGTTCAAACTTCAAAATGATGTAAATAAATTTGCTCACTGGCTGTTTGCAGAGAAAATTGTTGGGAAAAATTTCACTCATTCATATGATTGTAATGTTAGCCAATGTGAACTCAATCATAGTTCAATTACAGGTTATATTCCAACTATGTAACCACATAGAATTATAATTATATTTTAATTAATGCTCCTTTCCACTCAGGGTTTGCTGGAAGAGAACTCTTACAGAGTTAAGCTCGCCTGTTGTACATCTTTATTTAAATTTTTTTTTGTTTACAATAAAATATAAATAATTATTTATTTATACTTATTATTTTAAGTATAAATAAATAAATAGAATAAAAGTTATACAAAGATAAGATTGTTGATGATCATATAATAGTTATATATAAAACAAAAAAAAAAACATTAAAAAATAGGTATTATCATATGGACACTCCACACATGCATGTGGATAAAATAATTATTCATACCCGAAATAAAATTAAATTTGCAATAGAATTAAATCCTCAATAAAGTTAAGATTTTCCTAAGAAATAAGTAAACATTGGATAAATGCCCATAGTAGCAATATTGAGGGCGGTTAACCGTCAAAAGTCCGTCAAAAATATCATTTTTGGCGGACTTTTTAACAGACTTTTTAAAGAAAATTGTTAGATGAACACTAGGTATGTAAGTCGATATAAAAATTAAAATACTTATATATTTCTATACAACTATATTTAAATTGTTTCCTATAAAAAAAAAATATTATAACTGTGGTAAAACCGGTTATTTTAATTTAAAAACAAAACTGTCGATTTTAATAAAGTTTTTATGGGACTAATCTATAATTAGACTTTTTGCAGGTAAAAAATAATTTTCCAAATCGGTTTAAAACTGGCGGAGTTATGACGTAACAACGATAAAAAAAATACAACCGGATTGAATATTTCCTTCTTTTTAAAACCAGCTGAGAATAACATTATTTTACATGTTTTACAATAATTAAATCTTTTATGCAATTAGGCAATCCAAATCTAGACAAACCACCTGCGGCGCAGTCACCCTTCGATCCGGTTATGTTAAATATGGGACAAAATTCAGTCATGCAGTTAAGTATGTAAGAAGTTCCCTTCGTTTAGATAGATAGATACTCTTTATTATTTCATCCAAAAGATTACAATAGTAAACTTATTATAAATACAAACAATTACAAGAAATAATCACAGTGGGAAAACAATGGGCGACCTTATCGCTAAAAGCGATCGATTCCAGGCAACCTTTGGATGGAGAGGAGTAATTTTAATGTTAGAAATATGGAAAAAAACTTGAGTAGATGAGAGTACGTATGTTGCAGTGTTTGTCACTGAGCTCTCGCCCTCCGCTGGAGAAAGTGAGCGATGGCAGGGAGGGGCGAGGGAGAGGGGGGAGACAGAAAGAAGTATTATAGTGGCATTAGAACAAAAACATATGAATGAGGCCAACAATATGTAAAGTGCTACGTGATAAGGCTATTGATTAAATCATTAAAAATATTTTTAAATACATAATCGGAATTTAACGCGATGTAAAAGATTTTACAGGTAAATAGTACCTACATACCTGCTTCTTTATTGCCGACGTTTAAAATATGTGTAAACAACACGAAAGTTTAAAAATAACTATCAGAAATATTATCATATTAAAATTCGACCGAACGGTATTCTATATTCTATCGAAAAACGTCGTGATATGAATTACACGGAGTTTTTCTAACCCATATATGGGCAGTACATCACCGTAGTCTCTACCGTGGAAGCTATTTAAAAAAGAAAAGAACAAGAATATTGTCATCCCCATTGCTATCATTACACTATCAAGTCGACCTCCACGCGGTTCCCCCTGGAAACCATCGTGACTAATTTATCGTTGAATTCGTCACAATGGGCTTACTGACCTGTCTTCCTCCTCATCTCTCATCTCTCACTGATGCCCCGCCAGTGTATACCGATAGCGCAGACGGAGCTACCATTCCATTATCATTCTTTAAAAAAAAACAAAATCGTATAGTAAACGTAGTGTAAGGACAACCACCAGTGGGAAGCCCCCCAATGAGATGGAGTGACTATCTTAAATGCATTGCAGGGAGTCAGTGGATCGTTCCTTATGGCAGTCTATGGGGGAGGCCTATGTCCAGCAGTGGGCAAATAATGGCTGAGATGATGATGATGATGAATACCAAAATCAAGAGAAACATTTTTTACAATACTTAGAATGGAAAATAAGCTAACGACTTAACTGACGGAAACTAGAATAGCACCATGGACATTATCATGCCGATGATATCTCTCGAATGAATGAATGAAATTTATTGATACGACGGCCTGTGTTTTTTGCCAGTCTGTATAGGATAACATTAAAAAAAACTACTTTAATTTTTAATGTTTATTATTATACACAGGGCATCAAACCGGGAAAAAAATCAGTTTTTGGTTAACCGAAATCGGCCCAGAAACAACTTGTAACGATTTGGCCGCCTCTTAAACAAGAACTGACGGCCCTACCTGATGGAAAGTGGTAACCGTCGCCTATAGACATGAGCACTACCATGGACATAACAGAGTATACTGTTTCGCCCATGATACCCCCCATGCGTTGCCATTCCTGAGGACTCAGGACTTATTCCTCTGTACCCAGTAAATTCACGCCATATCCCACCCTTCAAACCGAAACACAGCCATGCAAACACAACTGCTCCACGGTTGAAACATGATTAACTTAAAAAAAACTTATTTTGGGAATTCCCATAGAAACTGAAATAGATAGTAACTTAACAAACACGAGTACTTACATGTTGTATTATGGACACATAAACTGAGGATCTTAGATTTTATAGATATAAAGAACTTACTCGATTTCGAAAGTGTTTGAAATTGTAAGAAATAAACGGAAAAAAGAAGTAAACCATAATATATAAAAATCCCGTGCCACGATGTTAGTTTAAGCTAGTCTCTGAATTTCCTCAATTGAATTTAATAAAATTTTGAAAAAAAAATCAAGTTTGTGTTGTTTCCTTTAATTTGAGAGATAGTATAATTTTTATAGCGATAGAAGAAAACGGAGTAGGTATAAAAAGTTATCTAAATGCTCAAAAACAAAATTGGACACGCGTTATTGTTTTACAACAAAAATAAACCTAATGTGAAAGTGTTTACGTGTGAAAATGCATTGTTTATTTTTCTTGCTTTTTGTTTATTTTTCTTACATTTTAATTATTATTTATCGTATTGTTTCAATTGGGCCATCATGTTGGCAATAAGCTGTCGTTGTTCTCATGTTAAAATTCGTGGCCCCTTAATTCGTCTCAATGAGCGAGCATTTTCATTCATTCATTCAAGCTACTCCACTAATTAGCAATTATATAATGTACGTGATCATATTTTAATATTTTTTAAAGTTTTAAGAGGGACGCTGCTGCCCATCCTCTACCGTTAATTTCACTTAGTCGCCTCTTACAACACCCACGAGAATGTAAGTGGGTGGCCTTTTTATATGGGGAAAACACGGCCATGAAACATTAATTACGCGTGATTATCATTTTAAAATATTAGCTTAAGAGATAAGCTTAAGGAAATAGAACCTCAGAAACAGAACCACTATCTCATTCACGTATTAATAAAAAAAAGTCAGTAATTATAATAATAGTAGTTCGATCGTTTCGTAGCCATCCAAAATAAAAATAAGAACTGCGTCAGTAATGATTTTACCGTGGTTGACCCGAAAACTTAATGTAAATGTTGTTACATGCAAATTTTTACCTTACTTGTTTTTAAATATGTTTCATCCAAATTGACTTTTTTTATGCAACTTAGAATGACAAACTAGTTGACGGCCCACCTGATAGAAAGTGGCAACCGTCGCCTATAGACATGAGCAATATCATGGACATAATAGAATATACTGTTTCGCCCACGATACCCCCCATGCGTTGCCAATTCCTGAGAACTCGGGTGTTATTCCTCTGTACCCTATAAATTCACTGCCATATTCCACCCTTCAAATCGAAACACAGTCATGCGAACACAACTGCTTCACGGTAGAAACACGAATGGTACAAAGATGCCCAAGCAAACGTCTTTTGTACAGTCTCCCTCTGGTATCCAATCTAATCCAAACCCAATCCAAAAATTTTGTCCATTTTTATTACATTACACTATAAGAGCGAAGAAGAACATGCACCTCTTTTAGCAAAACTCTTAACATCATCTTACTATCATGATATATTCTATAATTCTTTATACGATTTATATATGCTATAATTGTCAAAAAAAAAAAAAAAGAAAACCAGAGGCCTGCACACCAATTTCATTTTTGTCCAAAAATTTCTCTAAGAATTCCATTTCTTTAACACAAACGTTTTTACCTAGAAATTGCAAAAAATACCCAATGTGGCAACACTGCTTGGCTTTAAATTTCCAACTAACTCTCTACTGATAAAAATATAAAAACTAATAAGTCGGCCACACCATGATACATTTAAATATGTTCGGCGAAGTGCGGTCAAGCCAAGTGTTACGTTCACTACACAACGGTAACAGTTAAACATTTAAAGAGTTAAAAAATTTAAAACCATGAATGACACAGTAACCATTAATAATTGAGTTTGTCAACAACTAATCAAATGTCTTGAAATCATTTGAGTCATATTTTTTATTTTATAACTAGCATTTGTCCGCAATTACCTACACGTGGATTTTGAAAGGAGAACTAATGAAATAGACTTTTAAGTGACATAGATTTTTGTTTGACACTTTGTAGCAAACAAGCATACAGCTCGTCTGATGGTAAACGATCAATGTAACTTATGGACGCCTGCAACACTAGGGGTGTCACGTGCGCGTTGCGGACCCTGAAAAAACCTTAATATATCCTTTTTGAAGACTCCCATACTGTAGTTTCTTGGGAAAACCTCGGCCGGGAGCCCATTCCACAGCCTGAGCGTTCGCGAGAGAAGATTTCTCTGAAATGAATATGCATCAGATTTTAAGTTGGACTTTCGGGAATATAATTGTAAAAACCGTATTTAATTTCATGTAATAGTTTTCGTGTATTGCCGGCATAAACCTAGCAAATAGGCTATACTTTATACTAGTTTTTATATAGTAAATATATAATATTCTATGTAGTATATAGAATAGAAATACATAAACACTGTATAGTGCATAATTTTAATATATCAGTAAGAGAAGACACTAGAAGAAAGGGGCGTCCGAAAATAAGATGGATAGACGACATCCGTCAAACGTTAGGGCCTTACTGGAGTAGAGTGGCAGAGGATAGAGTTCAGTGGAGAGAGCTGGAGGAGGCCTATGCCAGGAGGCACACCGAATTGAGAGATATATTATAATAAATAGAAAGGAAAATTATGTCTTACTAGGGTTATAGAGAATTCAGAGTAAAAAGGGCTTATATATATAAGATGGATTCATTCTAAAGAATTATCATATTTAGGTATGACGGTTCTAAATTTTTATTTCAGTTGCTTTTATAAATTTTACATACATACCTCATGTGCAGACATTGTCCAGTGACAGTTTTATTGTATGTATAATATAAAGATTTCTTTTTGTTGTTATATCTATTTGATATTATTACGATTTGATCCCAATTTAATTGCGTCAAAGTTCAGCCAAATATTGGTAACTTATCAACACAATTGGAACAATGCGGTTACAGATAATATACGTACCTAATGCTTTTGCAGTGTTCACTTTCTTTGACATTGGCAATGGAACGCTACTGTGTACTTGGACGGTTGGCAGTGAAAACTAAACCAGCAATTTCATTGTCATTTGTCACAAATCACAATGTGTCACTTTTTGTAAACAATTTCGTGGAGGGTAATAGAAATTGTGCAAAATACTGACAAGAAAACATGTTGATCTAGCGTGCGATAGAGTCACTACATAAACTCTTTATTATTCACAAAATATATGTATATATATATATATTATGGCCAGATCGTAACTGATCACTTTACGATGTGGTCGACCATTTTCTGAAATTGTTGTATTTATTTATTTATTCTTTATTGCACAATAAAACTTTGTACAAATGGCGAGCTTAATGCCATATGGTATTCTCTACCAGCTAATCATTAGGTAAAAACAGGTATTTCATGATATTACGAGTAATATTATTTATTATTTTAGTCATTAATTGCCCACTGCTGGACATAAGCATTCTCCATAAGGGTTTAGCCAGCAGTTGCCACGCTTGGCAAGCGGAATGGCAACCACAGTTATACTTTTAGAGATACTTTAAAAGGGGTGCTGCTGCCTATCCCCTGCCCTCCCTTAGTCGCCTCTTACGATACCCACAGAAAAA
Organism: Galleria mellonella; assembly: GCF_026898425.1. Lineage (NCBI taxonomy): Eukaryota > Metazoa > Arthropoda > Insecta > Lepidoptera > Pyralidae > Galleria > Galleria mellonella. The sequence continues at coordinate 2,964,527 of NW_026442037.1, read as the reverse complement.
GAAGGGACGGCCCAATCTATGCCGGGAGCACACGGCGGCATTTCATGATATAGCCAACTAAAACTAGTCAGTTTTATATCGTTTAATCGTCAACGTTTGATATTTTAATCCACATTTGACCATATCATTAATTAAATAACTTTCGCAAAATTAAAGAGACGGGGGATAGGTATTGTCAGTAATGGGGAGGTTAGTCCCCATTGCTATCAGTATATCCTATCAGGTCGACCTCCACACGGTTCCCCCTGGAAATCATTGTGACTAATTTATCGTTGAATTCGTGACAATGGGCTAATTGACCTGCTTTTTCATTCTCACCAATCATCCCTCACTGGTGCCCCGCCAGTGTATATCGATAGCGCGGGCGGGGTCGTAATTTTATTATCATCAATTAAAAAATATATTAGACAAAAATAAACATAAAAGTAATATATATTAAAAAAATAAATAAAAAGAAAGGTATTCGAATAATTTATATAAAAAAACAAAAAACAAATCTGTTTTTACAAAACCGTTTCTAATCTCCGACAGATTTGTTAAGTATCTTATTCGATTAAATGGTTTTTTCGATTAACCGTTGTCGATTTGTTTATTACTCGATGAATTGGCATTCGATGCGGCGTAGGGCCCGAGCACCTGCATACACGATAACCATAACACGGTATCTGATTATCGAAAGCCGAGCTGTTTTGGCGTTGGAATGCGTCCTTCTAGGCCGCGGACGGCTCGTCGACACCGGACGAAAGCAAGCCATTTCGCGTGGCCCACTGGCACTGTTTGTGTACATGTTTTGTTGACATTTCTTTTTATATCATACCTGAATACGTGCCGGCACTTTCTGTTATTAGATGCTGTTGATATGGAGAGTATGTTTTTGATGTTACACCGGCACGAATTCGAATTGTAACGTGTGAAAAATATTTGTTTTAAAAACACATTTGCGTGAATTACACATTACACATGGCGTGAATTTACAGGGTACAGAGGAATAACACCTGAGTCCTCAGGAATGGCAACGCGTAGGGAGTATCATGGGCGAAACAGTATACTCTGTTATGTTTATAGTACTGCTCGTGTCTATAGGCGACGGTTACCACTTTCCATCAGGTGGGCCGTCAGCTTGTTTGCCATTCTAAGTTGTATATAAAAAAAAAAACTTCACACAGACTATATGAATTTAAAGACTCGAAGCCAATTTGTGTAATTGAGTGTACTTTTATGTTTTATGCTGAACCCTGTAAGAGAATTGAACCCACGACGAACTTATAAAGTTCTTTATCTTATAAACAATTTAATCACTTATTTATTATAATGCAAGCATGTACATAATATATAGTTGTACAGTGTTCTTTATTTATTTATTATTAATTTACATTGCCGTTTTTTTAGTTATCAGTATGCTAGAAGGCTGGCTGCTATATTATCTTATCTTATGAAGAGTAAGTACATGAACCCTGTTTGGGTGTAGCCAAATTTAATCGATAGGCAGCTAATATACGTGCATCAATGTCACTTTAGACTTTATATTTAATTACTTATATTATTATTACATAATTCATCAACATCATATTAGCTTTTAACTGTCCACTCTTGAAAGCAGCCTTCCTCTTGGGGGATTTTGCCAGTTGTTGACACGCTTGGCAACCGCAGTTAGGCTTTTAGAAATGTTTTAAGAAGAACAATGCTGCCCATCCCTCGCCCTCCCTTAGTCGTTTTTACGACACCAATGGGAAAGGAAGGGTGGCCTATTCTATGCCAGAATTACACGGAATTACTTAATTATTATTATTTAATTACTTATATACCTTTGCTGTTGTGAGTGATCATGGGCGGCGGTAGTCACCTAAGTGAGCAGGATGTTCGTTTGCGCTCATACTGTACTTATGTCAATATCTAAACGTAAAAAACTTATATTATACCTACTTGCGCTCATACTGTACGTATGTAAATATGTAAACGTATATTTATTATAAATATTACAGGTATATTATATTATTATTATATTTATTTATTACACTCTAATCGATTACTTGAATGACAAATGTGCATTGTGTTAGTCGATCATGCACGGGCATTTTAATGACCATGTATTAGACTCGATTTAAAAGAGTAACTGTTGAGTTTCTTGCGGTCTCTTCTCAACAGATAACAACTTTCCGAGCCCTGCAATAGATTTAGAAAAAAAAAATGACGATTTAAAAGTGCTTGTAAACAAGTTTATTTTACTAAAGATGATTTGATTTTGGATTTATAGATACATACTTAGAATACATAATATTCTCTCAAAAACAAAATATCCATAACATTTACCAACTATATTGATTTTCTAAGCATTATAAGTGCACCGTTATTAAGTGCGCAGTTTGAGATGCCAATAAATTGAATCGGCGGCGGACGTACGTACTCGGATAACAGTCTGTGATGGGTACCGTAACAGGCCGTCAATGTCGGCGCGTTAGTACTTACACGTTACACTAATATACATATTGTAATTAACACATATACAGTTTAATTCAAGCCAAATTACATAAGAGGTTACATATATTATAAATGTTCTTTATAGCATTTGTAAATTACATAGATAATACAGTTATAAATATTGGGAGCAAGGATGGACTTATTTCTGAAAGAGATCTCTTCCAGTCAACCCGATGCAATGAGGGGATTCCTTCCCCTTGAGATTGAGAGATTGTTAGTAATGGAGTTTGACAGTCCTATTGCTGGCAATATGCCCCATTAGGTCGACCTCCATGTGGTTCCTCCTGGAAACCATCTTGTTGAATTCGTCACGATGGGCTAACTGACCTGCTTCATCCTCACCTATCATCCTTCACTGGTGGGCGCCGGTGTATACCGATAGCGCGGATGGGGTTACCATTCCATTATCACCCATTAAAAAAAACACTGATGCAATGAGAAAGCATGTAGTTAGCGGGCAGTTAAAATGCTAAATTTAAAGATATACTTTCTAGTAGGAAATGTTGTTAGTATTGGGATGTTAGTTCATATTGTAAACTATATATCCTATTAGGTAGGTATGTAATCCTAAATTATATCTATCTATTCTAGTGTAGCCCTGGTTTTCCTGTAAATAAATAAAAGTAATTGTTAAGTTTCTTACAGGCTCTTCTCAACAGATGACGACTTTCCGAACCCTGCATTCATAAAAAAAATGACGATTTAAAATGATCGTAAATCTATTTGAAGTAAGTTAATTTGAATTTGAATAGATTGGCTTTCATCTTCCTGGAAATCATCACGGTTCATACTTAGTGAATTTGCCAAGTTGGGTCTTCTGATCTGTTTTCATCCTCTACTGGTGCCTATAGGCGGGTGTACCATTCCACTTTCATCCACAAAAAATACCTCTACCTATATAACTGAATAACTGGTAACAAATAAAGAAAGCGATGACGTCATATGTTGCAGAGGTCAATGCACGTGGCTCAGGACCATTCCTTGTCTTTGAAAGAAGTCTTTAATCAGTACTTTTATCAGTTAACAATACATGGTTGAATAAGCAATGTTTGCTATCATTATTGATATATTTGCCATATCTTAAAATCATTACATTAAATTTGTAATGTAGTTATAACAGTATACTAATTTATTTTAATCTTAATTGTATAAGTATATAGGTATTATATTTATGTCTTGTAATAGATAGCTATAAAAATTGTTAGTCTGTGGTTTAAAAAAAAAGGAGAGTTCCCTCCAAAATTATCTGTCACGTGTGTGTAATGGCTAGAGTTGGTTTGTTCTCTTCCAATGTTGTTACTTTATAATGTAATCCATATAAAATTAATATTGCTAAAATCATAATATATATCTATGTAATATTATAAAACATATTAATATTTCATTTAGCTGTTTACTTGTGCTTTATGTTTTTATTAATGACATTGGTACAGAATTCCTGCTCTTTACCTGCCCGCTTACATCCTTTCTCACTGTATTGGGTTTGCTGGAAAAGAAATCTTTCAGAGATAAGTACACCTTTGCTCGCAATATTTATAACTGTTTTATCTATCTAATTTACAAGTGCAGTAAAGAATATTTAGTGAACATATTTTGAGAACTAATCTGTCTAAATTAATATTATAAAGATTTTTTTTCAGTGGTTAAAGTCAAACTATATTTAGCCGATTTAAAAAAAAATATCACCTATTTATCAACGACTAACATAATGTTTTTTTATGCAACTTAGAATGGCAAACAAGCTGACAGCCCACCTGATGGAAAACGGTAATCGTTGCTTATAGACACGAGCAATATCATGGACATAACACAGCATACTGTTTCGCCCATAATACTCCCTATGCGTTGCCATTCCTGAGGACTCAGGTGTTATTCGTCTGTACCCTGTAAATCCACTGCCATAACTCACTCTTCAATCGGAAACACAACCATGATATCACAACTGCTTCACGACAGAAAATCAAATAGAAAAGAGATGCAGAGATAGATAGATAGAGCATGTGCATTTTTTTACAAAAAAAATACGTGCATAGCTGGGCGGGTCGCTATTTAATGATAAATGAATAAATGCAGGTACGAAGCGTGTCGCAGCAACCGCCCTTTGCGGTCTATACCAACCGCTGAGATCTAGTATGCACGTCCCAATTGCAAAGTTCCGTTTGTATTATTCATATTCCGGTAACGTTCATGTCAATATTACAATTTTGAAATTTCTGAGAAGAAAGCGCTGCGGCGCCTGCGCAATACGACTTCAACTGTACACAATATTAACAATGATTTTATTTCTTTTGACTACTGTTGGCATTCGGATTTTATAACCTTAAATATATGTTTGTGTTAAATACAGGAGAGTAGATATTTTAAAATAATACTTTGTTGTTATAATAAATTTATTACTAATATATAATAATCCAAACGCAGTCTCTACTCCCGAATATGTTTGCATAAACGGTCAGCAGTTCTGCGACAAATGCGACCAGTCTATTGCCACTTCATTTTGATAATCCTATTCAACTATTCATCCTTATCAAGTACTCTAATTCTTTGACGTTTTATATAGTTTTTAATTCGATCTTTCAAAAAAAAACCCCGAGCATAGCCATGACTCCCTCAGGTATTGTCAATAATGGGAATTAACAGAATTAACACAATTGCTAGCAATGAATACGGCACAGTATTGGCAAATCCTTCCTTTTCAGTGTATGTCGTGAAACGATCATTAAGGGAGCTTAATAGTCGAGAAATGGGCAGCAGCCTCCCTCTTAACCCTTTTTTGCATGATTTTTGTTTATTGGTGAAATAAATCAAAGTGATATAAATCATGTTCAAAATTAAAGGAAAAATGGTTTAAAAAATAAATTTAAAAGCTGTTTTTTTTTCTGTAATGGACATTAAAAAGGTATCCAGAAAAATCAACTTAAAGTGAACTTGTTCTTTTATATAAATTTTGGGCATTCAATGTTATGATGGAAATTTCCACCATTATGCAAAGAAGGGTTAACACCTGGTGAGTTCATTATGAAGAATTTACAGGGTACAGAGGAATAACATCTGAGTCCTCAGGAATGGCAACGCATGGGGGGTATCATGGGCGAAAAAGTATACTTTGTTATGTCCATGGTACTGCTCATATCTATAGGCGACAATTACCACTTTCCATCAGGTGGGCCGTCAGCTTGTTTGCCATTCTAAGTTGTATAAAAAAAAAGTATTTTTTCATTACCGAAAAATCATTACGTGAAGAGCAAAATGACCCAACTTCATACTTACCTATTATCTTACAGGTACACGGCCAGTGTAAACCGATAGCGCAGGCGGTGTTACCATTCAATTTATAAAAAAAAAAGAAAAAAAAAATGGTATCACTATATAAAACAAGTGGAACATTTATACAACTGTCTATTACGATTGGTCGACCTCATATCATCGACCAGCCGTAAGAAACCTCATTCAAGTTATGAGCAAGTAATGCCTATCTGGATCAGACGATGTTAGAAGAATTTGACCCACAGCGACGGTACAGTTAGTCGAGCTCATGTAAATTGACAAACATTGCCCATGAAGATCACTATGTTAAGTATATATATATATATATATATATATATATATATATATATATATATATATATATATATATATATATATATATATATATATATATATATATATATATATATATATATATATATATTACAGCTAAATGATCATTGTAAGAACCGGTAGGAATTAATTTTGTAATAGATTTTAGTCAAAATTATTATATAATTTTTTATACCACTGAAATGGCAAACATGTATACGGCCCACCAGATAGTAAGCGGTTACCGCTTATATACTATATATATATAGTATATATAATACTAAGTGTAATGAGTAAGTACAATGAGTATTCATGTATCTCCACGCGGTTCCTCTTGGAAACCATCGTGCAACGGTCGACTCTTGGACGCGCGGCCGCAACAATGCTCGGGGTGGTCGCGTGCCCGGTAGTCGACCATTCTTTCGCTCTCTATAAGCCGTTTTCGATCATTTTTACAGTGTATCGGTCGTTCCTCGAAATTGGGGACCGGTAGACAGCAGAGGTCGCCAATTCGGGGCCGACCACATACTCATTTGTTGCAGTATTCGGCCGTAGTACCTTCCTAATGGTTCTCAAATATTGCGTCTAAACTGCGCCCGCCATGTACCCTCTTGTATAGGCATTCCGTCACCCGTATCCAATAGCGAGGACGGGATACCTTAAATACTGTACCGCAAACTATTAAAAAAAAACCATCGTACAATTCGTCACTATAGGCTAACTGATCTGTTTTTATACTCACCTATTATCTCTCACTGGTGCCCCACCCAGCGTATACCGATAGCGCAGGCGGGGTTACAATTCCATATCTACTCATTAAAAAAAACACCTCTACTTATGCCATTAGGAGTCATAACGTAAATATACATTTTTAAAATTATTTATGACTAATTACAATAATAGTTTAGCCTAGTATTTTCTATAAATGATATATAGCATTCTTTCGTATTGATACCCGCTCGTAATCCAGTAAATGGAATGGAAATGATGCAGTATCACGCGACTTATGATTGAATTCATATCACGCACGTATTTACAAAACAGTTTTACGGTACGGAACATGTAATCTCGAAGACGGTTAATTGAAAAATATCTACGTTCACACACATACAGGATATCTATCTAGTATTTATTTTATTATATCAGCCATTAGCTATATATTCGAATATCTATGTATCCAATTCGCGTCGTACTCTGGACTCAAATAGCTAAAGATACTGTTTGTATTTGGGAAACAAACGATTTTTATTACATTTAGTATATCTAACAAACTAATGATAAAAATATATAAATATATCATTAGAATCACAAAAAAAAAATTAAATTAATGATCAGTCCCATTCATGATCCGTACCCGACCCATCGACTCAAAGGTCCCCATGACACTTGCGGCATTTCCGCGTTGGATTACCAGATATATATATACATATAATTTTTTTTTTTATACAACTTAGAATGGCAAACAAGCTGACGCCCACCTGACGGAAAGTGGTAACAGTCGCCTATAGACATGAGCAGTACCATGGACATAACAGAGTATACTGTTTCGCCCATGATACCCCCCCATGCGTTGCCATTCCTGAGGCATTCCTCTGCACCCAGTAAATTCAATAGTATATACATATAAATAACACACAAATCAGCATAGTTTCCGCAAGAAAACAGAACATATTTAACATTGAATAGACAGAAATACGAAATAGTTACTCAGTAGTAAAAAGCAAGGCAATATGGCAGAAATAAGGAAATAGAGTTTGCTAATATAACTGCATTAATAATCGTAAAAATAAAAAAATCAATTACATAATTGAATGTATTCATTTTTTTACAAATAGTTTAATGTTTCCATTAAAATGAAATATATTTTTTTATATACAACTTAGAATGACAAACAAGCTGACGGCCCACCTGATGGAAAGTGGTAACCGTCGCCTATAGACATGAGCAGTACCATGGACATAACAGAGTATACTGTTTCGCCCATGATACCCTCCATGCGTTGCCATTCCTGAGGACTCAGGTGTTATTCCTCTGTACCCTATAAATTCACGCCATATCCCATCCTTCAAACCGAAACACAGCCATGCAAACACAACTGCTTCACGGTAGAAACACGAATGGGACAGAGGTACCCAAGCAATCGACTTTTGTACAAAGTCTCCCTCTGGTTAATATAATAATTCAGTGTTTCTATGATGGTCTCTACAAATCTTGGTTGCCTTTTCATTAAATTGTGTTAAAATACATACCTATATACAACAATCGATTTAATTATGTCAAATACACAATCGGGACTTACACACCAACGTCCTGTCGTGCCTACGACGTGGTGTAATTCACGTCGAAACGTGGTCAATAAAGAAGCAGGTATGTACGTACTATTTACCTGTAAAGGCATTTACATCTTATTACTATACTACTACTTTACTACTATTTCTAAAAGTCCTAATATAGATCTATTTTCGAAAAACATAATATCAGTGAGAGACCAACTGAGTAGGCAATTTTTTTATTCATAGTCAGTTTGAATAGCTATTGTATGGACAAGAAGGCCATATTTTAATCAAATACTTGTAATTAATTTTTGCTTTATATTTTATTCATCATATTTTTTTTATTTTTGTTCTTGTTTGTTAATTTGTTTTTACAAGCTTCCATTTAACTTCACTTTTTTGTTAACTCTTATTTTTGTTGCTTTGTGCACAGCGGCTTGTATCTATATTGTTGCTACTTGTAAAAACCTATTAGTGGCTTATTTTGTAATCCTAAACTGTATTTTTTTACTCTAGTGTAGCCCTGGTTTTCCTATGAATAAATAAATAAATACATTAAAAATATGTGTGTGAACCAAAATGTGTATTTAAAATAATTAAATTTAAAGTGTTCCTGAAATATCAATGCTAATTTGAAACTATAATATTAATATATAATATACTAACTCGGCAAACGTTGTTTTACCACATTTATTTCGAGAACTATACATTATATTACTAAATTATTATATTCGATAAAGTATTCGGCATATAAAAATCGATTAAAAACAGAGGTATCAACTAAATATTTGTATGTATTTTTCAATGCTAAATCATAATAAAATAAAAATATTTGTCAAAAAAACAAAAAAATTAATATTTAGACCTATGATGATAGAAAAATAAATGTTGAATATATTAAACAAAATTTCAAAAAATCGGTTAATTTGTTCAAACACCGCGACACGAGAATTTTATATATTAGATTAAACTCCAATAAGTTGTTCCGATATTAGTCATTAACTTGTCATATTTATGTAAGAGCATAAACATATTTTATATCCGGGAAATGTTTGCTCGCCATATGCCAATCGGATATTCTTAAAATAACATAAGGACAATCACGACTCGATCAAGAAAAGAAACCTTGCCGCCACTTTCTAGAAATCTTTTCCACGAAAATGTAATAGGATGCAAATAGTAATAGTTGATTATAATTGAGTAGAACATTTTTATGTATCTCACCTTCCATACTTCGAGAGCTGACCCGTCTCTCGTATCCGATAGCGAGGACGGATCACTCTGTCATTTACGTGATCCAGAACTATTAAAAAATTTGAGGTAGGTTTTTTTTTATTGAATGAATATGGAGCGGTAACCCCGCCTGCGCTAACGGGATACGCTGGCGGGGCACCAGTGAAGGGTGATAGATGAGGATGAAAACAGGCCAGTTCGCCCATCATGATGAATTCATCATGATAGTTTCCAGGGAGAACCGCGAGGAGGTCGACTTGGTTGGGTATATTGCTGGCAATGGGATTCTTAGTCTCCATTACTAACAATCCCTTTCCCCCCAATTCGAGGTAGGTAGGTATTCATTACATTATTATTATATCAGTCGTTTATTGTCCACTGTTAGACATAGACCTACCCAATAAGGGGGGTTTTAAGTAGATATATTTTTTAATGAATGATAATGGAATGGTTATCCGCGTGACTCGTGCCTCTCCACCGTATACCGCGGCGGGATAATAGGTGAGAATAAAAAAGCAGGTCAGTTAACAAATCGGGATGAATACTGGAAATTAGTACGATGGTTTCCAGGGGGAGGGGCATGGGGAAGTCGACTTGACAGGGTATATCGCTAGCAATGGGACTGGGGGGAAAGGAATTGTTAGTAATGAGGTCTAATTGACCCATTGCCAGCAATACACCCTATAAGGTTGACCTCCACGTGGTTCGCCCTGGAAACCATCGTGGTTAATTCTAAAGGAATTCGTCACTACTAACTGACCTGCTTTCATCATCACCTGTCATCCCTCACTGGTACTCCGCCAGCATATACCGATAGCGCAGGATGGGTTATCATTCCATTATCACCCATTAAAAAAAAAACAATGGGACTGGTAATCCGCATTACTAACAATTATTATGAAATTTAGCATACACGTATTATATGGGTCAGTCAGTCGATGAACATATCCCGGTCATGCAGACGAAGCCACGGGTAGAAGCTAGTTTATCTGTGTTTAAGTTTTAAAAAGTTTTGCCACTGTTGTTTACAAATGACATAACGATTAAGACAAAAAACGTCACTGCCGAATGAAAGTAACAAGGGGATCGGACACTTTCGCCCGACTCCTTGCTGAATGCGAGGAGCAGCGATACTGAGCGCGCGGATCAGTGACCCGGCGTGACTCACACTAGTCATACAACGCTTTCTTATTTGGGTTATTCCACTGATGTCAGGGTTGCACATATTGACACTATTGTTTTGGTTTAAAAACTAAAACTATTTTGATAAAGTTTTATATCAACCATCTGGATGAGTGGCGGTTGTCCACTGTGCCTTTTTCAAAGCGCTTTCTTCCACGCACACCCACACTTTGGAGTCCATTGCCAGCAGCAATATTTCCGAACCGATACGACATCATAACCTTCAAGAAAAAAGCATATTCCTTTTTAAAAGGCTGGCAGCACACCTGCAATGCCTCTGGTGTTGTGAGTGATCATGGGTAGCTGTGGTCACTTACCATTAGATGAGCCGCATGCTGGTTTGCCCCGTAACAAACACAAAAAAAAAAATGCAATCGAGAACCTCGCTTTTAGCGATAAGGTCGCCCATTGTTTTCTCATTGTGATTATTTCTTGTAATTTTTTATATTTATAATAAGTATACTATTGTAATCTTTTGGAGGAAACAATAAAGAGTATCTATCTGTAACCTCCTTCTTTTTAAAGATTAATTTACTTTTTCAATTCTGTTAATCTCATCTTCTCAGCATAGAAGGAACGGTCCTGAGCCTCCACTGACTCCCTGCAATGCTTTCGAGGTCGTGACTCCGATTCTGTTAATGCGAGTTCAAAACCAAAATTTTTCTATCAATATTTTTAACATTCCTGAATGCAGCATTGGTACAATAATTATCAATAATCGGAAAATGTCATAAAAAAAATTGTTGAAAATGTAAACCCTACTGGCAACCTTAACTTTGAAAATGAGCCGCTTTTGTGTATATAATAACCACTGAGCCTCTGATAACTCATGTCCCCAGTTCCCACACAATTTTATGTTTTTGCATTCATACGAAACTGATAGACAACTTTCTAAGATAACTAAGCTAGCTAAGTAACTGATCATTCAATTAGATTTTCACATAATCAATCTTGTTATCTTATCCATCACATTATCACTTGACATTTATTGTAAGCAAGTAACTAATAATATACATTCAAGCGAGTTCATAAAGTCTTCAAAGCGAAATTACTAAACCAATTTTCATGAAATTTAGTAAGTATATAGCCTAGTTTTTGTAGGTACAATATAACTGTCTAGCATAAATATGATTTCCCTTGTGCACCATACAGAAGGAATTAAAACTAAAGGTAGGTAATATACAGTAATATCTATACATTGTAGTTACAATTATCTATATATTAATTGAATATATGAAATATCAAATACTGGTTATAATATAAAAAGGAAAAACCCTATCAAAATGAATATAGATATCCCACTGGTATGGGCGATATTAAAATGGGTTATGGTTTTTATTCGTTATCATTGTTTAGAGGAACCCAATATGTCAGAAGTACTAATATTACTAATGCCTTCCAAATATATTTCTGTTCGTATTTAAAATTTTTAGTGTTGAAAAGTAGATATAAGCATAGGTGTGTATGAGGATACAAGGTTCTGAAACTGATAAGTATTACGTTGATGTCTTTTGTATGGGAGGTTTGGTTGAGTATTTTTTACAAACTACTTCAAAAAGAAAGTTTTGAATTCTGTTGTATCTTTTAATGTTTATTATTTCATAATCTCGTCAATTATAAACCAATTTGGAATTATTTTTTTATCAGAAAGGATATACTTACAGGAAAGTCTTATAGATTTTTTTTAAATCGATTCAGAAGTTTAATTTTTAAACAAAAACCAGTTTTGTCACAATAGTTATAGTAAAATAATTAATACTGTTGCGGGCAAATACCATACTATACTATATCAGCCGTTAACTGTCCACTGGTGAACATGGGCCTCCCTTTTGGGGGTTTGCCAGTAGTTGCCACACTAAACAGGCGTGTTAGCAATCGCAGTAAGGCTTTGGTGATGTTTTAACAGGGACGCTGCTGCTCATTCCTCGGCCACTGATTTCCTTAGTCGCTCTTACGGCACCTACAGGTAAAGAGGCAGCTTATCCTATGCCGAGACCACACGGTCAATCAACTTACATATTCAGGGTTAACTATTATTATCAAAATAAAACTAAGATTGCATTAATATAAAATTTTATTCTTTTTTTTTTATACAACTTAGAAAGGCAAACAAGCTGACGACCCACCTGATGAAAAGTGATAACCGTCGCCTATAGACATGAGCAGTACCATGGACATAACAGAGTATACTGTTATGTGTGCCCATGATACCCCCCATGCGTTGCCACTCCTGAGGACTCAGGTGTTATTCCTCTGTACCCAGTAAATTCACGCCATATCCCACCCTTCAAACCGTAACACAGCCATGCAAACACTACTGTTTCACGGTTAAATCACGAATGGGGCAGAGGTACCCAAGCAATCAACTTTTGTACAAAGTCTCCCTCTGGCCTATAGAGAAGATTTGAATTATTAGTAATGCCGCCTACCAGTCCCGTTGCTAACAACATATTCTATCAGGTCGACCTCCACATAGTCCCTACTGGAATCGTACTAAATTCCAGGTGTATTCATCACAATGGGCTAATTGACCTGCCTTTTCATTCTCATCTATCATCCCTCACTGTTATATAAAATAAATAAACTATGTACGTATTTTTATCTTTTGTCTTAAAAAAGAATTCACGTATGATTAAGCCACTAATTACTTACCATTATAATTGAAAATGCACATTGGTAGTCTCGCAGTTTACTTCACCAACAGTACCTGTGAATTAAAACTATATTAATAACTAGCAATTAAGTAAGTAATTTGCATGGTTATGTTTCTATTTGAAGAGTGGGGCCCTTCAAACCGAAACACAGTCATGCAAACACAACTGCTTCACGGTAGAAACACGAATGGAACAGAGGTACACCAAGCAATCGACTTTTGTACAAACTAGTAGTGTAGTAGTAAAAGTTAAAATTCTAAAATCTAAAACGATTCATACTTTTACAGTAAAAATGGTCAAAATGTTAACTGTCATCTTACGAATACTATACATGGAATATCGATAAATAAATAACCGTTGGTCGAACGGATTACAGATTAATGTTAACGTGCTTAATTAGATAACGTGCGTTAACTGCAAAGTTGACTATAATATTAATATTCCGGTTAGTGCAATGTATAGACGAGTAGAATAGAATGACTGATTAAACTAATGTCACTATTGTGAACTGATTGTAAGAAAGAAAACGCCGGTTCGTGTTGAAAAGTTATACTGACAGTTTATAAAAAAATGAATAATTAAAAGAATACAATATTAGAAATTACAAATTACAAAGGAGTTTGTATTTTTTACGTAGGCAGGGGCACCAACTTCCTCATTTAAGCCGATTTTTTCGGCTATTCGAGCAATGCTATCTTGTCCTCGATAAATTGCAGTGATTATACCTCTTAGCCACGTTCCACGCGGTTGTTGATCATCTACAACTGGCACCAGGTCCCCCACATTCACTCTTGGCGCAATACCCTGCCCTCGTCTAAATAGTGTTGGCAGATATTCTTTAACCCACCTGGACCAGAAATGATCTGCGAGGCGTAATCCTGCTCTACTACAGAGGTCTCGGTCTTCTAGACGTGCAGGTATTGGTTTTCCTGACGAAGTTCCAAGTATAAAATGGAAAGGAGTCAAAGCACTATCAGGGTCAACGTGAGTGAGAGGTCTGGAATTTATGAGCGCTTCTGCCTCTATAAGAAGAGTTAACAAAATCTCGTCACTGGGTGTACGCTCTTTCAAAGTGACTTGCATGGCGGTTTTCACTGATCTCACTAATCTCTCCCATGAACCGCCCATAAAAGGAGCAGATGGTGGAATGAATTTCCAAGAAATACACTCATTTGCAGCAAACAGTTCCATTTCAGCTCCATACAAAGACTTCAATAAATGATTGGCACCGACGAATGCCGTCCCATTGTCCGACCAGATTTCTGTAGGAACCCCACGTCTACCAATAAATCTGCGTAAACTCATAATAGCGGCATCGGTACTCAAACTATGTACCAATTCTAGGTGAACTGCTCTAGTCACCAAACATGTAAAAAGAGCGACATACCGCTTTTCACGACGTCGGCCAACAGCAACTTGAAGAGGTCCAAAATAGTCAAGACCAGTAAAACTGAAGGGTCTCTTGTGATGAGCTACACGGGCAGCGGGTAAGTCTCCCATAGGAGGCTGATACGGTGTAGCACGTCTTATCTTGCAGACTCTGCAATTGTAAGCAACAGATCGAACAGCGCTTCGAAGGTGAATGATCCAATAAAACTGTCTGAGTTCATTCACTACCAACTCTGTATTGCCATGAGCTGCCTTTTCGTGATAATAGGCAATAAGTAGACGCACAGTCCGATGACGAGCATCCAAGATAATAGGGCGCTTCACGTGATCTTCGACGTCTATTGCACGATCAATCCTGCCTTTTAAACGGATGACTCGCTGATCATCGATAACTAAAGAGTGAACAATTTGCTCTTCCGTGGTAATACCATTTTTCAAAGTACAAGTTCTTCCGCATTTCTAACTGGCTATGTCGCAGTAAATGTTTTCAGCAACAGACAAATCTTCAGCCGTAATTTCAGGCCGACGCACAAGGTAATGAATTTATGAGCTCTTGCCGTTGCTCTTAACAATCTCAACCAGGAGCTTAGTCTGTCAGAGCTAACTACAAGAGGCATGGGAGATGGCTGTGACGTAATGAAAAGTGATGACGAGTAGACGGTTTAAGTTCTACGTCGTTTTTGTCCAAGCTACCAGCCATAGATACTGGTGGAGATGATGGCCAACTAGACTCACTGTCATACAGAAAATTGGGACCTACAAGCCAACGAGACGACTGTGTTAAAACAATACGATTAACACGCGTAGCATCATCGGCCATGTTACTATGTTGGAACCCATCGCTATTCATTGACTAGTGTGAGTTCGAGTATCTCACCCAAACGATGAGCTACAAATGGCTTATAGGTACGCCATCACTCCGGAGCCACCCTAGCACGTTTAACGAATCAGTCCAAAAGAATCGTTTTGTTGGTTTATGGTTATGAGATTCGACTATGAATGACGCTAGACGAGCAGCGACTAACGCTCCCTGGAGTTCTAAACGGGGGATGGAGGTCGGCTTTAATGGAGCTACTCTACACTTACTGGAAATGAGAACGACCTTCACATCTCCGTTTGTAAAAATCATCCGCCAATATGCAACTGCTGCATACATTTCGCTAGCATCACAGAAGATGTGAAGCTCGCGTTTGGATACATCGGGTTCACTCAAACCGTAATAGCGTGATATCTTGAGATTAGATACCAAATTTAGATCCTGAAACCAATTATGCCAAATCTTCAGGTCGGTTTGAGGTAACTCGTCGTCCCATGTGAGGCGTTTACGCCATATATTCTGAAACATGATACGCCCTCTGATAACTATAGGTCCTAAAATACCAAGAGGATCATAAATACGCATTACATAAGAAAGCGCATCACGTTTAGTAATCTGATGTGGCAATTTATCATTTTCGAGAGTATCAATATTAGGCTGCCAAATAAGACCTAGAGTCCGAACATTTACGTCGTTGTTCGAATTACCTAAATCTATGGACTCGTTTCTACTTTTGATACAAGTAGAAACCAAGTCTTTTGATAAAAGTGATAGGGCATCAGGATTGTTGGATACCCAACCGCGCATCTCAAAACCAGCTCGCTTATTCAGCTCTACAATATCTGCAGCTAAACGAGCTGCTTTCTCAATGTTGTCCTGCGATCCTATATAGCCATCCATGTATGTATCAAATACAGAGGCATGTGCTGCTTCCGGGAATTCTCCTTGGAATTCATCAGCATTCGCTTTTTTAACATACAACGCGGTACATGGACTCGAACAAGCGCCGAACATCATTGAAGACATGCGATATATTTTAATTTCCTGCGTGTGATAATCGCGCCATAAAAATCTTTGAGCGTCTCGGTCCTTTTCTTAACCTGCGGAAACATCTCTCGAATATCGGCTAAAGCAATAGGGCAAATCTCATGAGTATACCAAGAAGGGGCTGTAAGAGATCATAATAAAGAATTTAAGCTGACCCCTTGGAATTTAGCAGCAGCATCATGAACAATGCGTAATTTTCCTGGTTTATGCGGATGTGTCACCCCAAAATGCGGAAGATACCAGGAAATACCTATTGGTGACTTGTGACATTCTTCAACGTAGCCCTTGTTTATCATAGCTTGTACATTCAGACGATATAACTGCGCGTATTGATTATCACTTTTCATCTTCTTTTCTAGGCTAAGAAAACGTGAAAGTGCTAATCTATAATTATTTGGCTAATATCAGGACGCCACAAAAGACCAGCTTCAAAATGTCCATCAGGCAATCGTCGCACTGTGGTTTCCAAAATTTTGAGTGCATGCGCGTCCGACCTACCGCGATATTCTTTTTTAACAATGCCAATTGAATCCAATCTATAATGTTCTTTAATTATCTCTTCAAAATTTTGAATGTTATCGGATTGACAATCATCAAAAACTGTAGCGTGATTTATTATATCACGACCACTTCCTATTTTACTTTTACTAATAGGTCCACAAACAACCCAACCTAAAACAGTCTTAATAGCCATCGGTTCATAGCAGTACCCGCTCGTATTAATTTAGGTACCTCAAGTGACATCCCTATCACGATTGTAGGTTGCGCGTTTTCGTAACAAAGCTCATCGGCAATTTCGAAAAGATGAGGATATTTCTTCAAATCGTCAGCTTGAATACCGTATTGATAAGCTACACCTAAATTGTCAACGGAACGAGCACCGTGAATTTGAAAGGAATCTTCGCTGTGTAAAATTAACTAAATAAAAATCACTCACTTTCGAAAGTCCACCTAAGCAGTCAATATGCACACGACCTTTGGGACCTACAGCACCAATATGCTTCGAAATTTTCGCGTCAATCAGTGTTGTAGTACAGCCGTCATCTAATAGTGCATATGTGTTGACAGTACCACAGGGACCAGACACTCTGACAGCAATTATTTTTAGTAAAGAGCGAGAAAGTGTGTTCGGAAAAGTGGTGGTAGCATGAGCTGAAACTTCGACAGCACATTCTTCAGTTCTGCGAGTATTTACTATCTGATTCTTGTCGCTTTGTGATGTAGAAGAATCAGAATCTACAATGTCTACATCTGCATGTGCAACGAGGTTAAGTTCTACGCTATTGTTGTGTAAAAGAAAGTGATGTTTGAATAAACAACCATCCTTACCACACGTAGATTTATTTTTACATAATTTAAATCTATGCGAATTTTTTCGTAAACAACGATAACAAACCTTATTAGCCTTTACCCATTTCCATCTGTCATCAATAGATAAAGATAAAAATTTGTCACATACGACAATGTCATGTTCTGTTTGTTTACAAAATATGTATGACATGTTTGCAGATTTATTTACATACGATTTATTAGGTTTTTTAGATGAACCTGAACTCACGCTTCCCGTATTGCAATTAACTTGATACTTACCCTGTTTATGTGTGTGATTTGATGTATTACGAGTAGTATGAGAGGTCGAATGTAAATATGTGTCTGAAATTATTCCAAATTTATTTTGTAAATGTATCTCCCGTACAAGAAACTCAGATAATACCTCGAGTTTACTACCTCCCTCAGTATGACTAGCTGCATAATCTAACCAACGCATATGTAAAAGTGGAGTCAGTTTGCTAACTAATACGTTGAAAAGTTCAGGTGAACCTAAATAATCTGCCTGATTTAATAATCGCATTATTTCAATGCAGTTTTTCACTCGACACGCAAAAATACCTAAATCCTTTCCTTCGCTACTAACTTTCGGTACGGAATTTAATTCTTGTAGCATAATCATCTCGGGACATCCAAATCGGGTTTCGAGTGCACTGATGACCTGCTGTGGGTCACGCGCCGATACCAATAGGACGTGAACAGCCTCCCGCGCGGCTCCACGCAGCGCACCGTTTAGGCGTGCGAGATTCTCACCTGCTGAATAGAATTTTTCCGTATCTACAAATGTACGTTTGAAGCTAAGCCACTCAGTAGCACACCTACCATCAAATAACGGCAACTTGGTATTACAGGTATTCGATTTATTACTTATTAAGACTGCACCTAAATCACCTATAGCCTTAGCTATGAATTGTGCATCAAAACTCCCCGTGTACTTTTGTCCCTGGAGATCACTGACAGAGTTGTGAGAAGTAGTAGGATGAAATGGTAACCCTAAAGAGTGTGACGCAGGGACCTCTGGGGCACTAATAAACGGGCCATCACCCGTTATTCAACCACGTTTCAACCTGTTTGCTACTCAACACGAGCTTGCATACGAGTTTGCATGTACGCTTTGATTCAGCAACCGCAACCTTACGTTCTGTTTGGCTGCTAAAAGCCTAGCCTTTACCAATATCTTCTCGAACTGTCACCCCGAGACCTGGGTGGGGGTAACTCCCTCCGAATCCATTTGACTGGTGGACGCACATTGGGCCTCCGAAATCTCCATACGTAGGGTTTGACTGTCCATTGCTGTGATCCATGGTATTTTCGTATTTATTCGACGGCTTGCCTTTTTGGGAACGTGTGAGTACCATTTCCAACACTTAAAACGGTAGAAGGACCAATAATATTGTGAACTGATTGTAAGAAAGAAAACGCCGGTTCGTGTTGAAAAGTTATACTGACAGTTTATAAAAAAATGAATAATTAAAAGAATACAATATTAGAAATTACAAATTACAAAGGAGTTTGTAACAGTCACTTTACAATATTTGATTGTATTTGTACATACATTAGTACTACATCTACACTAATATTATAAAGAGAAAAGATTTGATTGTTCGTTTGTTTGTAATGAATAAACTCTAGAAGTGAATCGATTTAAAAAAAAAAATCCTATAGTAAGCTACATTATCATCGAGTGACAAATAATGAATAAAAAAAACGAATTTTAAAAATTATTTCACCTGTAGAAAGCTATATTGTCACTGAGTAACACGTATTGTATTTTATTTAAAAAAAAAACTGGACAAAACCGGGAAGCATCGCTAGTGTTATAATAAAACTAAAAACCGTTTCTTGGTGATTAGTAATAAACTTCAAATATTCAAAAGTAGAAAAATTATCAAATAAAATTTTAGTATTGAAGAAAATCATTTCCTTCGTAGTACCCTATACAGTATATATATTACAAGTATTATTTAAATCTTTATTTCACCAAAAACATAAAAATAAACAATGACATATAATAAATACGATAGCCCGATCCTCTCATTGTGGGTCAAAATTATTATAGGGGCCATAAAATTAATTTTGTATTCTTTTTTTTTTCTACTAACATAGTTTAAGTCGATTGTTACTAACAAGAATGGATCTTTATGATCTATAAATAAAGAAATATTATTATTATTATTATTATAAACAATTCAACTGAAAAACAGTGGCATGGAGTACAGATCAAAATACACTCAAGTATTTAATTGACTTAAAAAAGGAGAAGGTTATATGTTCGATTAATATGTTTATACTGCATTTAAATTTATCTCTAGTCCCCTTTTTCTCTCTGTTTTAATCTCTCCATTGTTCTCTTACAACTTGACTAGACACAATTTACATTCCTCTACATTCTAAGGTTGCCTGCAAGAGATCGTTATTTATCGATAATGTCACCCATTGTTGCTTTTTTACCTTGCTTTTATGTAATTAAGTTAATATTTTTTTTATAACACAGTGGCGAAACGAGTCTGCAGTTCACCTGATGGTAAGCGACTACCGCCGCCCATGATCACCCACAATACCAAAGACATTGCAAGTGTGCTGCCGGCCTTTTAAAAAGGATAATACTCGTTTCTTGAAGGTTATGGTGTCGTATCGGAAATACTACTGCTGGAAGTAAATGGATATAATTAATTATTCACTTTGTTTGAAACGCGAAATGCCCCAAGACATGATTCTATAAAGTAGGATGCGACTCAGGTCGCATACTGAGCACGCCGTTAAAATATACGTCAAAAATACTAATCATAGTATATATAGACAAAAAAAATTGTTTGTGTACATATTGTTGTTTATAATCTGTATCATTTTTTGAAATAAAGAGTTTTCATTCATCTATTCAGCATTGTAAAACCGGCGTCGCAATTAGCCGCTCTACAGATGCGTCTCCGTGCTTAATTGGGACAGCATCGCTGCTAACACAGATGCAGTATGTAATTGGTACCATAATTGCTCTATAAGCACATAGTAACGAGTGGCGCTAATAAACGATTATCCCAACATTATATGAGAAATCGTGCTAGTCCCTCAAGGCTTGATTTTCTATGACACCGATGCCATTTTTAGAGAAAATGTCATTGAATAACAAGGTACAGAGGCATACCTTAGTCCTCAAAAAGGGAGGGAAGGGATTATTAGTAATGCGAACTACCAGTCCCGTTGTTAGCAATATACCCTGTCAGGTCGAACTGTTCCCCCCTGGAAACCATCGTGCTGAATCCTAGGTGTATTCATCACGATGGGCTAACTGACCTGCCTTTTCATCCTCACCTATCATCCCTCACTAGTGCCGTGCTAGTGTATACTGTTAGCGCGGACGGGGTTACCATTCCATTATCATCCATTAAAAGAAAATTCCTCTCGTTTGGCAACGCATGAAGGGTATCATGGGTGACACAGTTTACTCTGTACTGTTCATGTGTATAGACGACAGTTGCCACTTTCCATCAGGTGGGCAGTCAGCTTGTTTGCCATTCTAAATTGCATAAAAAAATACAATAGACAAGTCATCAGCAACGCGTGGGTGATAATATTGTCGACTCCTTTTATACAGGTGTTTTGTACTTTAGAGGAACTGTACTTTTGTACCAGAGGGAGTCTTTGTACAAAAGTCGTTCGCTTGAGTACCTCTATCCTATTCGTGTTTCAACCGTGAAGCAGTTGTGTTTGCATGGCTGTGTTTCGGTTTGAAGGGTGGGATATGGCGTGAATTTACAGGGTACAGAGGTATAACATTTGAGTCCTAAGGAATGGCAACGCATGGTAGGTATCATGGGCAAAACAGTATACTCTGTTATGTCCATGGTACTGCTCATGTCTATAGGCGACGGTTACCACTTTCCATCGGGCGGACTTGTCAGCTTGTTTGCCATTCTAAGTTGTATAAAAAAAAAACACTAATCACCTAAATATTTAAACCGATTTTAAAGAAATGTTATAATTGTATTCGGTATTATATGCTCTAAATTGAGAGATAATCTATAATTAAATTAATAAAATTAAAATTTGATAGCCTTCATTTATAAACTAAATAAAATTCAATAAAAAATATTTAGATTAAAAATTAATTAATTATAATAAGTGAAAATAAATAAAATTGACAATTAAATTAATAAAAATAAACTTAATATCGTTAGATATTATTATTTAAACAAAAATTATTGAAATTTTTAAGAAAATTTTAAAAACGACTCCCTCCTCGCTTCTAATTGCTATGCCCGACAGGCTCTACAATATACTTTGTTAATTATTAAGATTTTTCTAAATAATATTTCTATAATAAATAAATTGAATTGAATTGAAAAACAAAAAAAAATCCAAATAAGAAAATATGGGCCCGGTAGATAGATGATAGAGACAAAAAAAGATTACCGGGTCAGCTAGTTGAGATATAAGATTGGAATAATTAAAAATGTATTTAACAAAAAACAAACCGACTTCAAACGTAGCAAAACCTGTTATCCTGATTTAAAAACTACCGAATTGATTTTTGTAAAATTTCTATTGAACTAATCTGTAAGTATACACATTTAGATAAAAAAAAAAAACAGATTTATAACTGACGGAGTTATGAGGTAACAAACATTAAAAAAAAAAAATACAACCAAATTTAGAACTTCTTTCAGATTTTTTTCTTTTTTTTCGTTTTTTTTTTCCAGTCACACTGTTTATAATTATTCTTCTCCATCCAAAGGTGTCTGGAAGAGATTGCTCTTAGCGATAAGGCCACTCATTGTTTTCTTCAAGTAATATTGTAATTGTTTATATTTATAATAATTTTACTACTATAATCTTATGGAGGAAACAAAAAAGAGTATCTATCTATCTCTTTCTTTTTGAAGTCGATACGATTTGACGAATGTATTAGAATGTAATGAATACTCACCACTCTCCCGTCTTACCAATTACCCCAAATGAGAAACATGTACCTGTAATAAAGAAAAAAGATATATTAATTAACATATAGGCTATGAAACTCCAGACAAGATGACATTAGTAAAAATATAGAACGTGAGTTTTAACTAACATAGTTTGTAAGGAAATTGTTACTAAAAAAATGGACCAAATTGTAGTCTGAATAATAAATCCAAAATCTTATTATTATTATCATATCAAATTGCCAATTAACCCTGACAATGGCCACGTGATGAAACCTTTTTTTTCTTTTTAGCAAAAGCTCCACGCTAAAATTGCGGCTTTTCACTTTTAGGGACAGTTTTTTGTAATACAACAATAATGATAAACTTTATTTTATAAAATTACAGGATACATATTACCTTTTTATAATTTTTATAATCCTTTTTTAATTAACATTATACCATTGTGTTCTTGTACCATAAAGCGGTCAATAAAGTTAAATTTTAAAGTATCTAAATTTATTCAAATAAATAAATTTAGGTACTCGTGTACTGTCCGTAATTCTGTCATGTACTGTACCTAAATGTATTTAATATTTAGGTACTCATTATATATATTTCTATGAATATGAGATATATATACCCATAATTCTATAAGAATGTCGTATTAACACGAACGAAAGAGAAGAATTCATGCGCCACTTTAACTTAAATAAATTGGTCTTATTCAATCTATATTAGCTGAAGCTAAACTAGAAATTTTTTAACATCTCTGTAAATTATTGATGCCTATTAATTCTTCTCTTTCCGCGTCTAGGGAAAGAAGATAAAGCTTTATTTGAAAAATCAGTTCAGGGTACGATAGGGCTGATATACCTGAAGAAGGTATAATAATAATAAAAAAAAACTATTTATATCATACAGCTTCACCCGCATGCATCAGTATATAAAGAAATCCATGTTCCAAATTAAGATAACCAGTGTATCAAACATTCAAACCAAACAAAACCAATAAGAATAACAAACGCCCATCCATACACATATCTTTACAAACTAATATACTATCAAAAATAAAAAAATAAACTTTAAAAGAAGTTAACAATTTAACACGGTACAAATAATATCTCTATGTCTATATTAATGAATGTTAAAGTCAACAGTAATAACAGGTGGGTTAAGTTGTCAATGTCCTTGACAAGGTCCAGGACGGACAACGGGATGAACAGGTCGGACAAATGGATTGACGGACTAGCACAGTTAGCGGCGAACGAACTGGGTCATCCTATATATATATAGTGAAGTTCAAGGCACAGCGCTCATACTGGGTAACACTCTCCAAGAAGCCGCACGCACTTTCACCGTAACAGGCCAGCTACTAGAGGATAGTGTTGTGCATAGTGACTGTTCCAGGCGTAAGGTAAGTCAGTGCAGTGACGTCGGAGGGACGGAATGTGACCACGTGATCGGAAAGGTGTTTCACAAGTGATTTTGGTGGAAAAGTTTGTTGTTGTGCTTATTTTGGTGAATAAAAAAAAATATAAATAGTGATATTCGAAAATCAAATTTTTTATTCAAAATTATTGTGAAATCACCTTTGATTTATTACGTATACGGTTGAACCGATGGAATTGAAAGTATAGTGGAATTTAAATGAGCTAAAAATCTCAAATGGCCGATTTTTTTTTTTTTTTTTACAAAGACAAAATACACTACGTAACTTTTTTTAGTATTTTTTTAATACAATGTGAAATATTTTTTTAGAGCAATAAATACATCAGATATAAATAAGACTTGTGTAGTAAATCACGATAGTTTATTGACTTTTTTTTTTTGTAATAATTAATTATCACACTGAATAATTCTTTTCTACTTCTTTCAATTACATTGGTGTTAATATAGTTATAATATTTAAAACAAGATAATGCATATATAAGTATGTTATAACAAGGTTTTTTTTTTTAAATACATTTTACTACAATTATTTTAATAATATTTACAATTTTTTATTTAAACTAGACGACCAGACACATTATTGTCTATTTTCCAATGTTTTTTTTTCGTGTTTCGAAAACCTTATTCGGATTACTATCAACATACAAAAGAAATGCTACATTCGTTCCAACCGTTCTTAAGTGATACACTTATAAACGAGTAACATATTTTTTTTTATGACTGTACAGCTTATGCCCGCAACTACGTAAGTGCAGATTTTGGAAATGGCATATCAAAATAAAATATACCTACACCAGATTATAATTTAAATAATTTTTTTTTTTCATATATATATATCGACCTATCCTCATACTTAACAAATATGAATAAAAATTTCATAAAAATAGTTCGAACCGTTTCGGAGGAACTCGATCAAAAACACCGTACAACTAGATTTTTATATATAAGATATAAATATATCAGCCATTAACTGACCACTGCTGAACATAGGACTTCCCCATAAGAAAAGTTTTGCCAGTAGTTGCCACGCTTGGTAGACGAGTGGGCAACCGCAGTTAGGCTCTTAGTGATGTTTTGAGTGGGACGCTGCTGCCCATGTCTCGATCATTAAGTTCACTTAGTCGCCTCTTACGACACACATGGAAAATAATTATATAATAAATAATTAATACAATAATAACAAATATATATATTTGTATTATTTCTTAAATAGTGCAATAAAGAGTTAATAAATAAATAAATGCCGAATATGAATATGGCAACACCAACAGCTGTAATCACTCGAGAGCATCACTTTCTACGGCCAAAATTTGTCTAATAGTACGTAATGACGTTACATTACATTGAAAAGTAAAAACTCATTAGCGTCCGCGCGTCGGAACAAAAGTTGCGATCGGACACGAGTTTCACACCGTTTACGAACACGTCAACAAACAAACATTGGCTTATACACATGTAAATTTGGACCTTCACTTTCTAAAATGTGAAAATGCTGTGCCAACCCTGGATTCGCGACGGTACGACGCGGGTACGATGTAGAACAAAACATTTTGCGTTGCGTTCATAATTATATTTATTCAATGTAATAACTAATAATGGATAACATATGTTTTTAACACAAATGGTTGAATCTCTTCCTACTTTTAACCAACTTCAAAGGTAGTTAGGTTCTCAATTAGACAGCTTTGTGTTACGCGATATATTTGCCAATGCTGAACGGAAAAAACTACATTATAAACGAGTAACAGATTATATATTGTTGGTTATTTGATTAGAATTACCATCATTTCTAGCAGAAGTTCTAAAATCTTCCATATTAGCCATCAGTCTCCGACTGCCATATCGTCCATGCACGTTTTACGACACGTGTTTCAGTTCTAAACGAAGCATCTTTAAGCAAGTTATTATACGCTGTTGGGATCCGTTATTTGTGATATCTACAAAAATTACAATAATGTAACTTAAAGTATGAATAATTTCCATATTATAGTTTATATAAAATACTAGCTCACTCGGCAAACTTTGTTTTACCATATACGTTATTTCGAAAATTATACATGAAAATTTAAAGTACTACAATTATTATATTCGATTGCCATCTTGCAATAATTGCTATTTAAAAATCACGATTAAAAACAGGGGTTAATCGTAAAAGCGTGAAAATTTGAATTTGTATGTATTTGTCAATGCTAAATCATAATAAAATTAAAATAAAAAAAAATGTTATAAAATTTAAAAAAAAAATTAGGGGTAGGTCAATCTTATCATTGAGGGGTATGAAAAATAGATGTTGGCCGATTCTCAGACCTACCCAATATGGACGCAAAATTTTATAAATATCGGTAAAGCCGTTTCGGAGGAGTTTGGTAACAAACATCGCGACACGAGAATTTTATATATTAGATTAATCTTGCTAGTAAATAACAAAGATTGCCAGTAAGGTCAGGAATTCGATTTCTGTCTGGTAAATTGGCTAAATTGGCTGTCTGGTAAATAACGATATCCTGGGAACGAAAAGGATGAAAGAATGACCACATTGTAGATTCTCACTCAGGTATCACACAAGCTTTGATTGAAAATGATATCAAAATTAATCTATAGTTTATTAAACATTAGTCGAACTTCGAGTCGAGTGACCTGGG
This sequence comes from Galleria mellonella, assembly GCF_026898425.1. NCBI lineage: Eukaryota > Metazoa > Arthropoda > Insecta > Lepidoptera > Pyralidae > Galleria > Galleria mellonella. Next base: position 2,937,557 of record NW_026442037.1, on the reverse strand, counting down.
ATAGAGATATAGGATAGAGCTGGCCGAAAGAAGATGCATGACTTAGTTGCACCGACAAGAGGAAACTCTTAAAAAGTCGAATTTCATATTAAATAAACATTTTGTTAATAAAGCGATAAATGTTTTAAATTGTTCGGAATTTGAAATTTGTTTTAACTGTTCCGAATCAAATGAAAGGTTTGAGAGGTTTATCAATTTACTTGAAATTAGCGGAACAAGTAACTTGCTTTGTTTTTTACAGATGTCGTTCGGAAAGATATTACCTATACATATATATATATATATATATATATATATATATATATATATTGTTATGAACTTATATGAACGGTTTTTAAATTACATTTTCTCATCTTGTAAGTCAGGCGGCGCTGAACGTAAATCAATATATATATATATATATATATATATATATATATATATATATATATATATATATATATATATATATATATATATATATATATATATATATATATATATATATATATATATATATTCTAATTAATAACTTCTTTGTGCCTGCTACGTTACATGTGGATTTTAGTAGTAAGAAAACCAACAGAATATATCACTTCTAGATAATATATCAAAATGAAAGGTACACTAAATTTTAAGTTTAGCCTTCATAACACAAGTGTGAAATCCACATCTAATTTGGTAGTGTAGTTTTTGTGTGATACCGGAACAAAAACACAGGCAGACAATTTTTTAAAAAAATATTATCTTGGCATCTATAAAAATTAAAATTAATTACAATTTTATTACTAAGGCTAGCTGAGCACACGACTGGGACATTGACCACGGTCAAAACAATATGCCCAAATCACGCTACTTCAATTCATTTTACAAACAGCGAGTATTTTACTAAATCTTTTAATGTACCCAATAAATTATGTGCAATAAAGATTTTACAATACAATACAATACGATTAGTTGAAACGCCGAGAAGTAACAAACTTTCACATTTATGATAGTGAGTGGTTTAAATTAAAAGTGCGTAAACATGTAAATAATAAAGAAAGAAAAAAAACTGGTTCTCGATAATGGCAGTTTGAAAGTTAGTTCACATAAAATGACAAGTAAGAAATCGAATGCGCTCGTTAATATGGTATAGTAAGGCAACAAGTGCTTCTTATGTGTGCACGTATAGTAAACAAAGTGATATGTACTTGTGATTAGTGGTGGGCGAATACTCAGCTATATACAGATATTGCAGCTGCAATATCTATATATATTGGTTTAGTAGTTATTATATTAAATATCAGTTATCCAATTTAATATAATAAAATTGTAAGTAGACGTTGTCTATATATGGGAGATATTTAAGAAATTTACACGTAAAAAGTGTACGACCAATAGAAGCCAAAACAATTTTTTTTGAAATTTTTGCTGTCTGTATGTTGATAAACTACTATGCCAAATTGGATGCAGTTTTCACAGCCGTATACCTAAAGATCTAGTCCAAAAGCTGGTGAGGTTCCATCTTGATATGCCATCTAGAAGTGATTGGAATTTCTATGGTTTCTCTACTTCTAACATTGAAATAAAGAAACCGATTGGAATAAATACGAAATCGAATTAATTCGATAATCGCAATCAATTAGTACCAGTTTCGACCTATTTCAAACTCCAGACTTACAAGGATTAAAATTTTTTCGACAAAAACCTAAATAGTTATGTACTGTAAAGTATTTATTATTAGTGGTTAAATAAAGACTTTATAATAAATAAATGTCCGACCGGTATAGGCAATAGGTAACCTTCAAGAAAAGAGCATATTCCCTTTTAAAAGGCCGGCAGCACACCTGCAATGCCGTTGGTGTTGTGGGTGATCACGGGCGGCGGTAGTCACTTACCATCAGGTGAGCCGCATGCTCGTTTGCCTCCTGTGTTGTAAAAAAAATTGCAATGAGTGATGACTTTTTATCCCGTCATCAATGGCCAAAGGAATCTAATATATAGATATTGGTGCGGTATCGATGTTTATTTTTATATCTGTTTAAATTTGTATTCTTTTTTTCTTCCTTCTTCACCTCCGCTAGGCGTTTGATATAGTGTATTTTTGCGTAGTTTGCGTACCTGTCGTAGCGGTAACGATGTTACCCATGCCAACTTGTGACAGGTTAAATAATTAAAAGTCTTGGTACGTGCGCCGGCGCAGCGTCGAAAGTGGCATGGAAAGCTGCCTCGATCGGAATGGTCAATAGTCCGCTTGCGTGCCGGCTGCCGCGGCCGTTTATAGTTTCTCGCTAACATCGATGTCGCTAAGTACTAGAAATTACTTTTGTGAAATGAAAAATATATAAATAGATAGAGAGATCTAATTTATCTATAATGTATAAATAGATATATGTACTCCGCATTCGAGCACACTTCCCTAAGATTCACTGACAGAGAATACTTTTAGCATTAAGTTTGACTTATACACATATATTGTAGTAAAGAATAAATAAATATACTATGTTTTCTAAGTAAATACTAAAAAAAGGATATTCGACGGGTGGGGATCGTAAAATATCCACGCTAGCAAATAAAACCGTTGGATAACACTCATATACTTACTGCATTTTATTGCATTAAAATTTTATGCATAATTTTAAAACAATATTAATTAATTGTACAAAATAGTACTTATAAAATTAATTAATACATAATTAATATACATATTAAATATCAACTCTATATAAAAAACCAATTCTCTATTTCCGTTAAAAGCAAAACAAGAAATAAAATATAAAAAAAAAGAATACGATTAACATTATTTATTTGGAACGTCCCGTCATTCGAATCATTTCACTCATGTCCAAAAAACTTTAAAGTGAAAGTTGTACGGCGAGAGGAATCTCGTCACTCGACGCGTTGGGTAATCGAGGCAGTTTTAAAAAGAAAATTATATGCCGGCCCGTTTGTACCGCTCTGCAGCCAGTGGCCGAACTTTTTGTGGAATTAATATTCAATGTAATACTTAGCCATGCAAGAACGCTGCTTATAACATCTATGGAGATATTAAAATATGAACATAATATATCAATTCTTGTAGGATTAAAAAGTTTCAAAGCAGATAGAAATCTGCAATTAGTAAATTGTCATATATGTATTTATAAAATGTTTAAAAGTATAGAAAGAATGGCTTTCCAATGATCAATTGATAATAAAAGTGATGATTGGATAAATCATGAGGATATGAAATGTCAAACAGTTATATCAATAGGCTGGATTTTAAACTATAATTTCCACAGAGACTACAATGAAACAGTTTCAGATACAAACGTGAATACTCAAACCAAAATCAGTGACAAAAAAGATCTTGAATTAACACCACGTCTTTCCTAAACTAGGTAAATAGACTGATCGATAAATCAATCAAATAAAACGAAGTAGCTCAGTTGGACTACACCGCAACCAAAGTCTCTATGTTGATCCAAGAACTTTTGTTCTTATTTCAATACTTTTTGGGCCACGCAAAAGACTACCATTTACGAACGTTGAATGGAAGACATTGCTAGAAGACTAAAGATTTTCTCGACGATAGTTCGTTTTATTCGATCGTAAACTTGTATTCGCCACGCACCTTACCAATAATCGAACAATGGCATGTTGTTTGGCATCGTTAACAAGTGGGTGATGGTGTTGGCACAAATTGAACATGTGCATCTTGAATCAAATGTACCGTACGGCATATGATCGGTCCACATCGAGAGCGAGTTAACGGTTCTATGGACACGCAACGGTTGGTTATGGAAGATTTTTTTTTCAAGACATGATTATTAACTTTTTAATTGATACGAGCTAATGGTACAGTTGAGAATGTTATCAACCATATCGGATTATATCGCGGTGTGATCCCGGGATAGAATAGGCCACCCCTTGTAAGAGGATAAGGGATCTTTATGGTTGAGGGATGGGCAGCAAAGTCCGTTTTAAAACATCACCAAAAGCCTAATTGCGGTTGCCAACCCGCTTGCTAAGCGTGGCAACTACTGGCAAAACCCTTAAAATAGGAGGTTTTGTTCAACAGTGGACAGTTAACGGCGGATATGATTATGATGGCATATGATTATCTTCCAAAAACCTCTGAACGTCCAATTTTTTAGTCATAAATGAAGATTGTTAAAAAACGTATCCGTTGCATTTTATCGTCTAGTTTTTTTTTTCATATTCAAGAATGCGCCTCGATTTTATTTTGTCAAAACAGTTCATTTTGTCGGATCTTCTTGATTATAGAAACGCTATTTCATATTAGATTTTAAAGAACATTAAACTGTATAAACATCGTTAGTTAATATAAGTAAATAGTAGAAAATCCTTTGCCGTTCTTCTTGAAAGAATTACTCAGAAGTTTAATGAAAAATATTTTTAAGAACTTCTTCAAAAACTCGTAAGGTCGCTTTTAAAGAGATATATATATGTAAGGTGATATTAGTTGTTATTGTGTCAAATTAATTACTTATTAATTCAAGATTATACGCAGAAGTAACCTTAATAGGTTCCCACTTGTGGGCTAAATATGAGTTTGTACAATTGCCGTACTGTCCATAGCACTTTTACTTCTTTTTTCATTGTACTCTCTTCTGATGATATTGTCAGTATAATACACGTAAATTTATAATAAAGAAGAGCGATACTATATATTTACTATTTATTGTATTTATATTACATTGTACTGTATGAATGCAAACAACAAGGCCAGTAACCCTTCGACAAATTATGGCATTTGAATTCTATTTCATGCGCTGTGGCCATAACGTCTCTAACGAGATTCCTTTACCACTTGTCTAATATGTATACCCATGCTGTAACTAATTCCTTAAGAATACGCAGTATTTTTTATTTTGTTTATGATTTATATTGAAATAAAGTTATTTTTTATTCTTGGTGAGATCTGAGCCGACCCAATTCATAGTTTATACACCATTTAACGCGGCTTCCTCCACCCTATTATTTCCCAATTCTGTGAAAATATTGGGATATTGTTTATTAATTCTCGGTTTTGTTAACTTCGAACAGTAGATTCTAGTAAATAAGTAAGTATGTAAAGTATTTTCATAGTAGAGACTCTAAAGCAACGATTTGCAGTTTTTATCTGGAAATAACTAATAATTTAAATAATTAATATTGCAAGAAAATAGTTGTTTTTACTATATCAATACACTCGTATAAATTCCTAGAGTAACAATCACTATAAGTACTATAGTCTATTACCTAAATAAACTTTAGAGTGAAAAGAAATGTTTGAACATCCTATTTAAATAATCCAAATATGGACTTGCTGATATTGTAAGGACATTGCAATATTTGAACAGTTAACCCAAAAACTCGTCGCCAAAATCAGTAGAACTATGCCAACTATAGGTGTTGCCTTCCAAAATTAACAGTATGTGCATATTTATGGTAAAAGATAACTGTATTGGGTCACGATATGAAAAGACCGAAATTAGAAACAAGGCAATTCTTTATCAATAATTCAAATACACAATAACGATAAGCAATGCTTATTTGATAACTTATTTCGTACGACTTTATTACTTATTGTTATGGATATACTGTGACTACATGTGACGTTTTATTTGTGATATATTACATTTTATACCATATGTAGGTAGCTTTTTTTTATATACAACTTAGAATGGCAAACAAGCTGACGACCCACCTGATGGAAAGTGGTAACCGTCGTTTATAGACATGAGCAGTACCATGGACATAACAGAGTATACTGTTTCGCCCATGATACCCCCCATGCGTTGCCATTCCTGAGGACTCAGGTGTTATTCCTCTGTACCCAGTAAATTCACGCCATATCCCACCCTTCAAACTGAAACACAGCCATGCAAACACAACTGCTTCACGGTAGAAACACGAATAGGACAGAGGTACTCAAGCAATCGACTTTTGTACAGTCTCCCTCTGGTAAACTCCCTCTGGTAGCTACTTTGGACCAGATGTAGAAGGCAAATAGAGAAATTGTTGAGGGGCGGCAAAATTAAGGGCGGTTGACGGCTAAAAATGTCACCATTCAACTTGTCCCGTGAGCTTATACGTTGTGGTAATGTGGCTTTATCGCTCGTTTTGTTATCGTCACAAAATATTCAAGAGCGGCAATTATTGTTTTTGCCCAGAACGGTCAAATATCTAGATCGATTCTAAGCTAAAGATATAAGAGGCTTCCTACATTACTAGTTTTGGAAACAGTGTATCCATTATACTAAATTCAGACATTGCCCCTATGCGTAGCAAAGAGGAGGTAAAACCAATTATAGACAGAACTAATTTATAAAATTTGTCATACATTTAGGCACATACATACATACATGGGATGGAAGATTTTGTCATGATATCAAATTGATATTTTAATTTTAGAGGTCGGTTTAGAAAGATAAGAACTTAAATTCGGTTTGGCTATTGGCTACTCAGTCAGTTTTTTTTTTGAAATCGGAATTTCAAACAAGCTGAAAGACACCAAATAAAATATATTTTTTTTTTATATATTTTTGTAGAACAAAAGTTTCGTAAAGAATGGTCATACAAATTATTATCATGTTAATTATATTATTATGTTAATGCGTGAAATTTGAGTATTACCAGAATATAAATTATATATTTTTATTTAAATAAACTTGTTTACAAAGTCTCCTATAGTTCCACAAATCAAATTAGCAACACTATTGACATTCTTTGTAAAAGCATTTGCATTTATGAGTACCGTGACACAGTAGTACGTAAATTACACAACATTGCGTAAATAAAGTTCTGAGTTCGATTCTCGATTGGAGGAATGTATGTGATTATCAGTTAATTTAGGAAACAAATATTTCTAAGGGGAGACATGGTGTTTTAGAAGCACCTTCTGGGTCGTGCCCTCAAAAGTTCCTATATATTTATTTCTTGAACTTTTTGCTGAGTATACTCGTTTAGAATTGTTGTTTTAATTTAAATGTGTACATTTGTTATTATGAAGAAAATAATAATAATACAATTAAAATTTAACCATTCTGTTAGAAAAACCCCATATGTGATTAAAGTGAGGGGCATAGTCACTATCGATCAAAAATCATTCAAATTGAACGCGTATGATAAAAAATAATAAGTCAAAAATGAAAAACTCCTTTGAATGGTATATACAATAAAAGTTGCAACGATTGATCAAAAGTTTGTATAGAAATATTTTCTAAAATCATCCGCTAGAGGCGCTGATAACTTTACAAAAATCAACGCAACTCAAACGCAGGCGTAACGTAAACCTTACCGACTCACACTAGCCACTCAGTTCATATCCGCGAAGGAAACACGCACGAGACTTGATAGTGGCCAGTTAGAAAGCGGATCGCATGCTACACCGGTCACCGGCGACGAAAAAACAACCAAAACACACGGAACACCGGCCAGGAGAAAGATATGCCTCTAGCAAAACGTCCACTCACACAGTAAATGTTATACATTTACACTGCGGTCCAGTTTCGAAGCTATGAGTGCCTAATAGAATAGAAATCATCTTTATTCAAACAGTATTGTTTACTCTTTTAATAGACACTTTAATTTATTTTACCGCTGAAATCAGAGTGTAATAATAATAATAATAATAAACTCTTTATTGCGCACAGTAGAGATGTCAAGGAGTATTTATATATATATATATATATATATATATATATATATATACAGAATGTGCGTATATGCACATTCTGTATAAATACTCCTTGTATTAAAAGGCGGCCGTATCGCTAAAAGCAATCTCTTACAGACAACCTGGCATAAAGAATGGATAAGTACAGAGAGAAAGGTACTCGTATTTGCAGAGAAAAAATGGCAAGAAACTTAATTTGAAAACAAAATAGGTATACAAAACAATGGTTGTAATCACCATTGTAATGTTTATTTATAATTTTATAAAGTCACGTGTACTAAACAAAAACCGTTCACGAGCATGACGGACGAGCCAGCTATCGTTGTGTTCAACCACATTTTAGGAAATTCAACAATTAGGACTACCACGCGATTTTTAATCCAGACAATATTCACAGTTTGTTTATTTATTCTTTATTACATAGACTTCAAATTTATTATATATTTATTTTATTTTATTTGTTTATATATTATTTATTCTAATATTCATATATTTAAATGGTTTGTAGATTTTGTGTATTTAATACATAATTTGTACTGTATTTTGTATATGTTTATCTAACAAATATATTTATGCTAATAATTTTAAATGTTTATATTGCAATGTATACAAATCGTATGACTGCCTATTTTTATTTTTCAGTAACAATTTAATTCACATGAAAAGGTTTACTGGAAAAAATCTCTAATTAGAGATAAGATCGCCTTTACATTACCTTTAAAATTAAATATTTCTTATCACTATGTTGGTAAACAATAAAGGTATACATAAACACAGTGATACCATATTTAATATTCATACATTACTTAATACGATCTTATAATTTGCGAAACCCTCCATAAAAAATGTCAAGATTCACAAAAAAAAAAATTTTTGCAAAACTATATTTTAAACTATTGCATCGCTAATTCAAACTTCGCTTCCGATTGTTTTAATTAGAATAAATGCCAGTTCATGTAACGAAAAAAAATTATACCACTCCTTATTTAATGTTTAAAAAAAGAAATGTGATGTATTCATTAAAGTTTAGACTGCAAGTCCCCCTGCTCCTGCCACTCCTCTGGGTGACGTCCGGGCGGGTGGTCGTGCGAGTCGTATTGTGACATATTATTGTTTATTATTTCCTACACCCACCTACCATACCAGGAGGTCAGCACAAAATTAATATGCCTGCTAAAAAAGTTTGTTTACGTGAAGAAAAGTATCAATAGAAACACAGATAAATAACGACAGACCATAAACAGTATAAAATAATAGATAAAGGTATGCACATTTTTTTTTTTGAGAATGTTAATGCAATTGTAACCCCGCCTGCGCAACGGTATACGCTAGTTGGGCACCAGAGGGGTAATAAGTGAGAATAAAAAAGGAGATCAGTTAGCCCATCGTGATGAACACACTTTGAATTGAGTACGATAATGGCCAAGATATAACGTACTTATGTTCTTGTTGAGCACTTATATAATAGAAATTTGTCAGAAACATGTAAGAAAAAAAATGTCAACAACAATTTCGGTACTGTTGCTGACAATTTTTTTATTTCAATTTATATTTTTTTTTATACAACTTAGAATGGCAAACAAGCTGACGGCCCACCTGATGGAAAATGGTAACCGTCGCCTATAGACATGAGCAGTATCATGGACATAACAGAGTATACTGTTTCGCCCATGATACCTCCCATGCGTTGCCATTCCTGAGGACTTAGGTGTTATTCCTCTGTACCCTGTAAATTCACTAATAATAACAGTATAACTTTAAATACGAAATAAACCACTTGTATTTTAATATAAAACTATACATAGAAATATACAGCAAGGTAAAACAATAGAGCCGAATTGGTACAGTTTGCTCTTAACGTTTCCACTATTTCAGTGATCGCTCATGACTGACGTTTATAAACAAAATTATCTTCCATTCTCAACATAATCTCGGTAATGTAGGCAGAGAAACTGCGGGGCATATGTAGGAAAATTGTTGGAGAAATTCGCCATACACATTTTTCTACAGATAATTTCCGATGGAAACCAAACAGAAAGTGGCCACTTGAGCCTCTGCAGGCCATCGATATAGAACAATATTACCCTAACCAGGGCTTGCTTTCACTCGCTGGGGTTGTTCTTGTGCTCTGCTTTACTTATAAAGTAATATAAGAAACGTATAAAATTAGCAGTGACTCTCCCTCGTCTGTATTTTTACGTTTACTTGTTTAAAAAAAGTATTTACCGTTTGGAGGTAGATACGTATAGATTAGTATTTTTAATTCGTATAATCTTTTTTAAGTATTTAAGATTATTTTGTAAAATATGTCAATATCTGGAGACTATTACTACTATATGTATGTATGTATGTATACACTATCATAATAATCGTATGATATATGTCAAAATTATATAAATAAGTCGACAATTGACTTATTCATTAATATAATCAAATAAAAAGTTATAATAATATCCATTTACAAAATTGCATTACAATTTATAAAAAAAAAAGCAATACAATTTGATAAACAGTATATTTATCGTAACATGATGTGGGACACCGCCAAGATCCGCGTTCATCGAAAGTGAGGTTTCCCGCGATGCACCACGCCGCTGCGCCGGCGCAGGGTCACTGGGTCAGCCGGTCGATGCCACTTCACCCCGTGAATAGACGTCCATAATTTGCCCTTCACTTAATGAAACCGCATCGCATTAACGTTCGTCGCGTGATAAACAACATAGAAAGTAAAAATATTAAATCACAGTGAACAAACCTCGATTAAGTACTAGTCAAAATAAACGGAATTGTTTTCCAATCGCCACTACAAACTACTTCCTGCTTTCTCTACAACAAAATGGGCATCTTTATATGTAATTATCGTTTGCAAACATATGCCGTATGTCATTTGGAAGTGCTTAGTCGGACGCCTTTATATAAATAGCAATATAAGCCGCATATTGCCGAGCAACAAAGCATACATAAAACATAAGCAATCGCAGCTCTCCGGTCTCAACAGCTACAAATTTCACCGGAAAGAATCTCGACGGTCGCGCTGTCACTGCGGACCGGTGCGCCCGCGCCGCGTCGCCGTGCCCACACGCTTCCACTTCACGATAATATGTACCTACTATTATAATTTTCCTCACAAGTAAACTATTTAAATTACATAGATTTAAATAGACGCCGCGTCTACTTTGCGTCCCCATTTTTTGCCCTAAGGGAAAAGTGCCTATTTGGACTAGCGAGTAAATTTCTATTCGAACTTTCTACATGGTATTGATGTCAAAAAAAGGTTAGGCGATCGACAAAAACAGTTACGTACAGGTGTTATCGTTGTATCAATTGGGCGAAGAAGGTTGATTGCTGTCAATAAATAACTCTTGTAACATCGTAATAACAAAATGGAAAAAATACACCATGCCTCGTATTCGTACACAGATACTTGCGGCACGGAATATCTAAAAAGTTTTGTTTATTATTGTGTACACAGAGAAAACTATTTGTAATGCCCTTCCTAGAATTCTTCATGCATTCGACCAACCAATGTCGTGACACAACAATTGTCAGACCAAAAACGAAGAAGCAGGTGTAAATAGTTCGCTTTTATCGGTCGTAGAAAGTGTACCGTCCATAGACGCTCGTGACTAACGGTGGTATAAAAATTTACGTCAATTTATATAACTAGCGCCTTATTAAGACAGGTGCGAGAGGTGACATCCGAACTACAGTTAGTAGAGACCGGGTCACCTACTGCATCTAGGCCGGACAAACTGACGGCTGCGCATACTTGTATACCGGATTGATGGACCTGCTTCAAAGACAGGTCTAAACGGGAACATTCGAATAGCTATCGATGTAAATTTATGTATGCCATTTAAAAATAATGCCGTCATAAAAATATCTCGGAATACGAACAAAAATACAACGTAACAGCCTCACGTAATTGGTGTAGGCTAGAATTTGAGTTGTAAACTTTCGAACTATTATTTTTATACACATCCTCTAATTAGAGGTCCGACATCCTCTAAAAATGCATCGGACGCGACGCGCGAGCGACTTTCTCGACAACTCTGAAGGCAAGCGATCAATTTGCGGGAATCACTCATCAGAACACTTTCTAATCGACGTCCAGTGCGCGAGAGCACAATTAAATTAAAAGAAAGTGTGTTTATTTTAAGTAAATAAAGATTCACGACGGATGAGCTCAGTTCGTTGCGTAATATATTAATGTTGTAATAGGAGTAGATGTTTTAAAAAATGTTCACTCGACGAATACGTGATGATTAAAAATATATCAAACCGTGTCTTATTTTTTTAAAATTTCTTACCCATCATATTTCAATAATTTGAGTTACTTACGAAATATTTCCTTGTTGACAGGATGCATCCCAAGGTCGGAGGCTGGGCGCTCGTGGCGCTGATTAGTTCGTCGATGGTCCTCCACACGATAGCGTATCCACAGCAACATCTTCCGCTTATCACACAGGTGCTAAATAATTTAAAATAATACTTACCTCAACTTGTGTGTATTAATATTTTTATACAACGGTTGAATCAAACATACGATTCGCCTGATGGTAATCGACCAACACAGCCCATGAACATTTTCAATTGCAAATTGCAGGACCAGAGACATTAAATGTTCGTTACAGTTATTTGTGGCATGAAGATCTCGAGTTACAATAGATACCCAGAAATTTTACTGCTCACTTTTCCAACTAGAACTCATTATACGAGCATTCAAGCAGTTGCTTGATGATATAATTTAATAGGTTTAAATTCTTATATAATTTAAAATAAGTTGTTATAAAAGAACGTTAGATTTATTTTCTTATGCATATTGTTTTCAGGCAACTAGCAATGTTAGGCAACAAAATCATCCACAGTACTATAGTAACACGTTGCCGCAGGAAGTCGCTCAAGAACGTAAATTTGCTGAGAAACCAAATGCATTGAAGAAAGTCGCTCTCGATGATCTCGAAGATATACAAACTAATTCTATATCTGACGGTGGATTCTCGTGGTCCAACATGCTTGGTGAGTTCGCCAAATAATAATTTTAGTCAAATTTAGTCATTTAAGAAAAATGTTTACTCAATTTTTTATAAGATTATTTCAATTTGTCCCATGTTGGGCGCCAATATTAACGTCGAAGAAAACAGCAAATAAATGTTAGAAATTTTGACCGTATTATAGCGTGTAGTAGTCATTAAATATATTATTATATTAAATATATGTAATCTTTGAAGTTAAATACAACAACTTTCTCCAAACAATTGTTGTATTGTTGCGATTTTCAGATAAATTACACAAAATTGGACAAAACAAAATATAAATCGTGTTGCTCATGATTCGTTTTCAGGGATGATAATGCAAATGCTTTTCAACCCCGGAAATACCGGACCCAATAAGAGTGACAATCTGGATACTGACGTCGCAACAACGTCCCCCTGGGCTAACCTTCTTTCCATGGGTCTCAAGATCTTGACGGCAATCCTTGGAGGAGGCGCCTCTAGCGATGGCATCGACAAAGTTGACAACGGATCCTCTCCCATGCAGGTACTAATATCAAACGTCTAAATCACATAATGCATGTTTTGATACATGCCAATCAATTAGAACCTTCATCATAAACACTTCCTACTTATATATATATCTAATAAAAACATTTTCACAAAACTATGTACAAACTGGAAAACAAAAATGGCATCTTATTTATCCATACTGATCTACTAACAAATCATTTCTGTAGCTATATATAGTTTAGAACAATTTGTCACTCCGATAGTATAATCTGTAAAGCACCTTGCGAGTTACCCTCACAGTAACAGGTATATTTATATCCATGTAGTAGTTCATAGAGACCTTAATTCACAACAAATATTAATTGCTTCACATCCTGGGATCACCTCATAGATTCGCGTCAATGAAGACTGTATCTGAAAATGTAATATAATCGTTGAGGTATTCCCATACTTTGGAGTGTAAATAGTAAAGTTTGGTTACGGATACGGTGTCGCTTCTCGCTTGCTTCAGGGTATATTGGCTGCGGTACTGTCGACGGTGCTCGGTGCAAAAGATCCCGACCAGGTCGCCTCCATGGCAAAGCAGGCTGGAGAGGTACGCAACCCATTTCCCCTCCTTTTTAGTATCACGATGTAATAAGTTATTTTGTCAGGTAACTCATAAATATTTCCGATTGCCTTTTCTTTACAGTTTCTTGAAATTTTTATAGCCTCTTACCGAAGTCATTATTCTTCCCTAATATTATCTCTTTTCTACAGTTCATCAACATCGTGGTGAACCTCCTGGACGCTTTGAAGACATCATTCTCTCATCGGTCGCTGACTGCGCGATCTATGGGCCGCAAGGATTCAGTCAGTGACGCTGCGTTAGCCGGTATCGCTATGCTGAAGACTTATGTGAAGTCCTTTGGAACCAACGACGACAGATGCCTGCAGAAATACATATGCGATGCAAACCTCGAGTGTTCTACGGATATTGGCCCTAAAAGCATCTTCTGCCAACTTGGAACGTAAGTATCTTGATTCTATTTTTCCTGCCTGTAGCCTCTTGAATCAAATTCAAGTTGTCAATGTCTCTAGTACTCCAGATTAGTATTCGTTAACATTATCAAGGGATGAGTCCTAAATCAAAATTTATTTTACAGATATGCAGCAAGCTTCGTGATGGAGAGACAATCTGGGGGTGCCTTCGATGAGTTCACCGAGGCGGGCCGTCGAGGTCGCTCGGGCGTAGATTGCCGCCAGATGTACCTTCAGTGCAACGAAGTCTAAGGGCGAAAATAACGCTGGCAAAACTTATACACCAGTATGAAAACCACCAGCAAGCGAAGAATATTGGTGACACTGAGTTTGCTACAAATTATTAAAATTCGATCCAAAATGCACATCGTAAGTGGTTCGATAAATAGTGTGAACATTGAGTGAACTACATTAGTCAAAATTTCATTATTGGCGTTGGTATCAAATTTTGTTAAAAAAAAAAAGAAAAAAAGAAACAAAATTCGATACTCGGTTACAAAATTCTGCATAGTGCCTTACTGAGGTGTATTGTGCTCAAACATATCCCATCGGCCAACAGCGCGTCGAACATAGTGTTGTATTAATTTATTTAAATTATTTATTTATTTAACTTATTTTAGAAGTTAATAAGTAGGAAAACAAAGATATATCCAACCCGTATGGTCCCGTCCAGTGAATCCTTCCAAATCAATGTTGCAAACCATTGGCACGTTTGTATTATAGGTATAAACAATTAATATTCCGCCAATTTCAATATAAAATTAACGACTGATGTAAAAATAATTCTGTGTGATATAACTAACTAACTGTTTTTATCACATAATAGTTAGTATTGTATATTTTATGTGTTTGTGTGATTGAGGACGTCCTGTGTGATTGTGATTGTTGTAAAATAAATAGAAATATTTTTTAAAGTCTCTTTTATTCTCTATGCCCTAAAGATGATTGGTCGTAATAGATATACCAAGCCATGAAATGACTGAATGATAACATACTTTATTATAAAAAGTAAGTTCTTAAAATAATTAAATATGATGCAAAGTGAATTCTCCTATGTCGGAAATCGAAACAATTGACGTATGCTTAAGGAATAGCATCAAAACGTTGTTCGACGTAAATCAAGGACTGCCCGTCTATAAAAATCAATGTAAGTTTGTTACCACTTGGCACTTTAATGGCTTCGAACCAAACGTCATGAAATTTGGTACGCATGTAACATAATACCCATATTTTGGATAAACAAAGATGGACTATTTTTTAACCCGATCAGTCAAAGCATTCCGATCAGGCGAAAAAAATCTTGGGTAAAAATTAGCATGTTATCAATTTACAGTTGGAGAGATAGTTTACAGGTATATAATTTACAGAGGGAGACTTTGTACAAAAGTCGTTTGCTTGGATACCTCTGTCCCATTCGTGTTTCAACCGTGAAGCAGTTGTGTTTGCATGGCTGTGTTTCGGTTTGAAGGGTGGGATATGGCGTGAATTTACTGGGTACAGAGGAATAACACCTGAGTCCTCAGGAATGATAACACATGGGGGGAATCATGGGCGAAACAGTATACTCTGTTATGTCCATGGTACTGCTCATGTCTATAGGCGACGGTTACCACTTTCCATCAGGTGGGCCGTCAGCTTGTTTGCCATTCTAAATTGTAAAAAAAGTTGGTTTTGTAGCTTCATGATTATTTCGATTATATCAATTACAGACGTATCATCATCATCAAATCAGCCATAATCCGTCCACTGCTGAACATAGACCTCTCCCATAGACTACTATAAAGAACAGCCCTGAACCACCTGTTTCCCCTGACTTCCTACAATGCATTTGAGGTCCTGTAATACGTATATTAATAATTAATTAGTTCCATAGCTTCACGCATAATCCGTACTGATAAAGGAATAAAAACAATGGATCAGAGGTCAAGTACTTTAAACCATAATCGATAAAATATGTTGTGGCGTCTGTAAATAAATATTGTAAATATTCATCTCATAGCCACTTGTCAACATCATTACTTTCTTTTCCATCAAGTAGGTTAATTTAATTGTACATAGATATTTCACCTCTTTCTATCTTTCGCACTGGACATACAGACATGACAGCGACGTTTACTTCTCACATTCATTTCTGCTGTCGTTCTCTCATTATATGAAAATCAATAATATAATCAAGTTAGTTGTTATTTATTTCCTCCAAACAACTACAATGTCAAGAAAGTGAATAGCTGATGTCAAAAGGCTTGAATGGTACTGCTGAAAAGTAGTAACTGTCGTTTAAAGCCATAAACAGCACATATACTGTGAAAAAAAGGGATTTTTACATTATAAAAATCTATAAAAACCTTACTCAGACTTCGACGAGTATTTGAAAAAACAATAAGCTGGATTGGTCCAGTCGTTCTCGGATTTTATTTATTTATTTTTATTTAACTCTTCATTGCAACAAAAACATATATATATATATATATATATATATATATATATATATATATATATATATATATATATAATATAACATATAAACAATTCAACTGAAATACGGTAGCATGAAGTACAGATTAAAAGGTACAAAGCGGTCTTATCGCTAGGCCAACGCTATCGAATTTTACGCTTAGAACACATTTAGCAATTCGTTTTCATTTATATACACATAGATAATATGACATAATAAAATCTGCGACGATTATTAAAACATATTTACGGTGAAAACCGCTATGCTAGGTCCCGCATACAAACAAGTAGAGCGTGGTAACAACGCACCGGTGCTCCTGCGCACCCGTCATTCAAACCTTGACATTCGCGGGTGACACTACACAATATGACTTTGGAAAAGTTGCTGTCACAAATGGGAACAGGGACGAAGCACCTCACTGACAGGTTAGTGAAATAGTATTAATACTATGTACAGTCTCAAACAAAATTCAACCTTATCGCGTTGAAATATGGGTTAAATTTTTAATATCAACAAAATTTTGTTACTTTATTTGGAATTACCTATTTCGTTTATTAATTTGCCCGCACAAAAATAGTCATATCTTTTTCCTATAAGAACATCGAGATATTCTTTCTTCTCTCCTCTAGAAAAGCGTAAGAGGAGGACTGTTAAAAAAGGGGACTAGCGACCCCATTGCTAGAAATACACACTGTAAGCTAGAACTCCACGCATTCTCCCCTGGAATCCATTAAGTACGTACTTAATTCCTGGAGAATGACGACGAGTCAACTAACCTGGCTTAGTCCTCAATTATCATTCATTACTAGTACCTACTAGTACATACACACATACAATAAATAACACAGGTCATCGGGGGGAAAGGTATTGTTAGTAATGGAGACTGAGAATCCCATTGCTAGCAATATACCCATCCAGGTCGACCTACTCGCAGTTCTCCCTGGAAACTATCATGGTTAATTCCTGATGAATTCATCATGATGGGCTAACTGGCCTGGTTTCATTCTCTTCTAACACCCTTCACTGGTGCTCCGCCAGCATATCCCGTTAGCGCAGGCGGGGTTACCATACCATTTTCACCCATCAAAAAAAAAAAAAACACAGGTCATCAGGAAGACAGGACTTAGAAACCAGTTGCTTCCCATTATATTACGTTACTTATTAAAAAAAATAACTATACAATGTCTGAACATAAGAGATATTTAATAAAAAATTAATATAGAGGTCTTAACAAGACTGGCTGTTTGTTTCGGCATTATAGAAAAACAACTGCACCAAATTGAATGCAGTTTTCTCAGCTGAGGATCTAATTTAAAAACTGATATATGTACATCCTGATACATCATCTAGAAATATTCTATTTAATTATTTTTTTCACTTCTGAGATCCAAATGTACGAAGTAGTAGGCAGGGATAATACCGATCCCGATCCGATATCTATATATCGGGTTCCCTGGACATTGATGACGGAAAAAGGTCATCTCACATTTCAGTATCGCTCATATCGGTCGGATATCTATTTTCAAATATGTTATCCAATATTTTTTTGGATAACGGACTTTTAACGTTATTCGATTAGTATATAAATATTGCAACCAAAATATATAGATATTGTTAGCACGCAAAAGCTATTTTTAAGTAAAATACAGTTTTTTTTTAAAT
Organism: Galleria mellonella; assembly: GCF_026898425.1. NCBI lineage: Eukaryota > Metazoa > Arthropoda > Insecta > Lepidoptera > Pyralidae > Galleria > Galleria mellonella. Next base: position 2,919,289 of record NW_026442037.1, on the reverse strand, counting down.
GTCGATGTCTACAGATTCACGGAATACAGCGGACCGATCCATGAACAACCGGTATACTACTCTTACGAGCCTGCGTCCCAGCATGGGCATGAAGCATCTTCGAAACAGTAAGTTGTCGAATATTATATCTTAACCTTTCTTTGCATGATTTTTTTTTTATTGGTGAACTAAAGGTGATATAATACATGTTCAAAATTAAAGGAGAAATGTTTTAAAAAATTATACATTTGACAGTTATGTTTTGCTTTTTGCAATGGACATTAAAAAGGTATCCAGACACGATCAACTTAAAGTGAACTTGGTCTTTTATATAATTTTTGGGCATTTAATTTTATGATGAAATATTTAATATATTTATAAAAATAAACAAAAAAAAACCGGCTAAGTGCGAGTCGGACTCGCATACCAATGGTTCGTTACAAATTATAACTGAGTAAGAGCAAGAATAGCAACTACTGGCAAAACTCCCCTTCTAGGGAAGGCTTATGTTCAGCAGTGGACAGTTAAAGGCTGACATGAACTAGAAATTCACGGTTTTCAGATTTTTCATTACTACAAACCTATGACACTGCTATGCCACAGGTTTTAATACCCTTGTAAATTTTAAAATATACGCTAAAAACGGCCGTCTGAGAGTACATAAGTACCTTTTTAAAGGGCCATATCCTCCCTTGAAAATAATCTCAAGTATGGCAATAATAGTCCTCGTGTGTCTACACTACACACTTTGAAAGCTGAAAAGAAAAAAAAATTCACCACAAGGGCAAAAGTCATAAAAAATTTGTAGGTACATCATAAGCTTTTTTTATAAATATGGCTGTTTCAATAGATCCATTCTCCGCAGTGGCCTGTATAGTAGCAATATTGATCGTAACAGAAACCAACCCAGTGATAGTCGCGACATATCTTGAGTCTCTTGAGTCGATAGTGAGTGATGCTCTCGAAGTCTCTTAGTCGTATTTTATCGTATTTTTTTTATATAATTTATTGATTACAATTTGTAATACTAATCCGTTTATATAAATGAAAACAATGAAGTAAATAATATTATTTCATTGTTTTCATTTATTATTTGCTTCAGTTTTTTTTTTTTTTTTTTTATAAGTATACAAATATTAAAAACCATTGACAATGACGCATTGAGACTCTTTTTTTTTTTAATCTTTTAAATACAAATATTTCGTAGTAGTTCAGTAAACAATTTAGTTTTAAAATTTAATAATGTAAATTATTGTAATATTAAATTTCAAAAAATTACTTTTATTATACACTACATTATGGCTTATTGCAATACGGTGTGTATTAAATGTAACAGAAAAAAACAAATATATCAAATTTATTATATAGCAGCTGGCTGCTACCAGTAATTAGATTCAAAAATTGTGAATAACTAAAAAAGTGTTTAAAAGTTTACGTTAAAAGAAACACGGTAAAAAAATGGTAACCGTAATTATTTTATTAAACCGTAATCAAAAAAAAAACTGTAACATGTACGAATTGTATGAAACCGGTTATTTTTTTCGTTACAGCAACTATGGCGGCGGGGGACAGAAGAACAACGCTGCCATGTCCGCGCTCACTTTGTTGGCGTTTCTCTTTTTCCTGCACATTCTCCAACAGTGCATAAGGGACCATATGACAGACATGAGCACTCCACAAATAATGGTCATGACTGCCGGAAGAGAGGGCGAGACGATCTTAAAGAAAAACAGTATGGAAAAAATCGATAAGACCGGTCTAATGGCAATAAAAGAGAGTGGCCAACACGCACATGATTTAAATAAAACGAACACCGCAAATGTAATTGATACGATCGAAAATAATTTAATGAAAATCGACACGGCCGAGCCGCCGAAAACGCGGCGGAAATACAAAGGCAACCTTAGTAGTCGTGACAATTCAAATTTAACGGTTTTCGAAACAACGGTTAAATAACTTCCTCTAACATGTATGCGACAATAAATGTACCTTTAATATTAATATATTAAAATAAAATAAGGTCAATAATACAAAGCTTACATTTAAAAGTTTATTTATTACGTATACTTATTTATAAACATATTTTGACAAGTGTGAAAGTCTTAACTTTTTACAAATTGTAAACTAACCAATCTATTATGAATTATACTATCTACATTTAATATAAAAATTATTAGATAGACAGTTAAGTGTTTAAAAACATTTTTGTGTTTTCTAAAAACATTACATATACTATTTTGTGAATATGCAATCGTAAATGTGTTTTTATTGCATTTTAAAAGAGAATTAACTGTGATGAAGTTTAGTCAAATAATATAAATAATAAATATAAACGTTCATGAAACTATTCTCGACAACTTGAACGCTAGATTCGTAACCGGTTTATTATACCTAAATTGATAAATTGTACAATTAACTTATAACCAACTTGACTAACTCATCACTAGCATTTACAGACTATTAATTACTTCTATCAGACTGAATAATTGCAAGATAATAATGAAAAGGTCACCACGCGCGACTATTGCATACTATGCACTTTAATGCAATTTACGTGAATACGTAAATTATAAACAAAATTGTTTATTACTTTGCAAATAAGTTGATATCAGACAATTTATAATTTTTCACAAACCAATAATAAGTAATAAATAAAAGTGGTTCAGAAGAAAAAAACCGGTTAGGATAATAAACCGGTTTCAGAATCTTCCTTTGACAATGTCATTAAGAGCGTTCATACCTTAAGACTCGATAAAATTAAAAAAATAAACAATTTCCACTACCACTTCTTATTATAACTAATTCAAATCCAAGTAACATTGTATTGCCTAATGCAATAAATTACAGCAAAAGATATACAAAAAAAAATCGACCATACAAATTATAGTATGTTTTCCAATCACACTTTTCAAGCAAAATTTTGGGATTTGATGATAAAAAAAAAAAACATCATTTTTATTAACCAATACCAAAATTCCAATGAGATCACTAAGAATCTTATTGCATTATCACTAAAATACTTTGCTATCAAACTCGGCTCTCAGTTTAGGCCCTTCAATTCTATTATTGTTATATGTAGAAACATCTATGAGATGCCAATGAAAGAAAGCTATTTTCTACATGAATGGCCTCAACAGTACACAGACTTTCTCGACCTTATGGTATAAACCTTCTTAATCAGTACTAATATTTACTATTTAGATGCCAAACATTTATTTAAGCTCGCTGGTAGGATATTTATCATAAATACTATATCATCAGATATACAAAAAAACATAATACTTAATAAAAAAAAACTATGTAAAAAATAAATAAGCCGACAAGCGTTGTTTTGGCATATAAATAAATGTTTCTGAATTGGAACATCTTAATCACGTTATGGTATGAAATATACTTTACGCCCCATTCTCATACCTACCAAAAATATACACAAAATAATTTCGGTCGTGACGTTTCGGAGGAATACGACCATAAACACCATGACACGAGATTTTATATATATATATATATATATATATATATATATATATATATATATATATATAAAGTCTTTGTAATTTCAAAAATAATACAAAAAAATGAACTTTACGATGTTTTTACATTTAGGGTTGCTATTTATTTAAAAATGTGAGCTAACTATTGTAAGGTTTTGGACATGAAACCTTAGCGCATTCAGAAAGCAGACTGTTACTGCACTCACAGTGAATTCAAATTGACACAGATATTGTTGCTATAATGTACCAATAATTCATTAATCATATTTTAAAAAAAGTATTAAGAATGAATGTAGATGGCTATAAGAGCACAGGAAGATCTAAAAAGACATGGATGGATTGTGTGAAAGACGATATGGCCAGAATGGGAGTGAATGCGGAAATAACTGGGAATAGAAAAGAATGGAAGAAGAAAACATATTATGCCGACCCCAAATAATAATTGGGATAAGGATAGGAAGGTGATGATGGTGATGAATTCATAAATCATTGAGACAATTCCAATCACATGATTCTTTGCATTTCAATATAAAAATTATATCCCATTTTAAAATAACTGTTTATTTGTCTGTTAAAAATGAAACGCCACTTCTGTTATCCTCTGCTCTCCTCTACCCCCTGGTAGAGGAGGGAATGTTAGTGATGAATATTAATAATCCCATTGTTAGCAATATACCCTCCCCTCGATTCTACGTGGAAACCCATCGTAATTGATTTATTGTTCGATTTGTCACAATGGGCTAACTGATTTGCTTTATCATAATCTATCACCCTTCACTGGTGTCCCACCAGTGTATACCGATAGCGCAGGCGTGGTGACCATTCCATTATCATCCATTAAAAAAAATACTTCTGTTCACACCATACACACTCACAAATATAATATTATAAATAATTTACATACAATGATTTTTTAATCATTCATTCCGTCATCCACAACCATACTTGTACTTCTGTACCCTACATGACGTTGTGTCAACCCTGCGTATTAGAGCAATTAAATATTTTTTTTATGTGCGTCTCACTCTTTCTATATACTTTGTTTGAGTGAGAGCGCTAGAGCCCATAGTAGGATCCGTCATACGAGTCCAATCCGTTTGGCCGATAACAAAACCGATTGCGCGCATCTTCTCCTGCTGTATTCTTTCTTCTATATCGGCCCAGCGTACCTGTTTCAAGTACAAAGGATGAAATCCACCGCCACACTGTACTTCAGACATTGCTAACTCACCTTTTACTGTTAAAAAAACCCAATCGGTAACCGAATCGTCTTGACGAGTTACAACGGAACTCTTGCGAGTATCAAAACGAAAAATTAAACGGAAAACGTCGAAAATTTAAAATTGGATATGGTTGTAAAATTGTATAAAAAAAATACAGCTCCCGCGGGAGCGTGTTGGGGACTGCACACGAGAGTTCGACAAGTTCCGTGACCAATTGTTTTAGTCAAACGCATAACAGTCGCAAAATAAAAAAAAAAATATTTCAAAACTTGTTGTGTACATTAACTTAGTAAAACTTTATTGACCACTCTTCAATCTCCTCAATCTAGGAATCAATCTAGAATTCTCCCAACTACATGGTTCAATGTTAAATACATAATAAAAGGCATTACCCACCTTTATGGCAACGCTTTATAACCCTCAATAACTTCCAAGTGGAAATTTCGGGTCAAAACGAATACTAGTACAGTACATTTCCACAACCATATCGGAATGCAGACCATAAGTTCGAGATCACTAAAGTTAGTTAAAGTTATAATATTTATTGACTACAAATTGAAAGTTAGAAATTATTATACTTACAGTTTTCTTGCCAGGTTTAGCAACGTTCGGTTTCCAGTCGTCTAACTGAAGGTAGTCTTCCATTGAGAGGTGCGATGGTCGTAGCGGCTTACTGATCCCGTCGAGGCGGGCTAGAACAAAGCACCAATATATTTAGACATTACGTTATGCATATACCACTTTGGGATTACAATATATTAAACGTAGCATTCAAAAAACCTATTCCATTTTGCAGCCATAGAATAAAGCTACCCCTTCCTTTCGCATTAATGTTTTAAGAGGTAACTAAGGGGTGTTAATAGACGAGAGATTAACAGCAGCGTCTCTTGTAAAACATCACCAAAACCTAACTGCAGTTGCCAACCCGCCTGCCAAGCGTGGCAGCTACTGGCAAAACGCCCCTTATAGGGGAGTTCAATGTTCAGCAGTGGGCAGTTAACGGCTGATGTAATAGAATAATTCAGACAAATGCAAGCAAATACAAATAACTGCCATTTTGTAATTTTATCAATAATCATAAATATAGAATACATTGTAAAATATAATAAGTACATATGGGTAATGTTGCACAAAACGTACACACAGAAATTTTAATTTCCTTTTAGATTTGTAGGTAAGATTATCATTTAAAAGCCATTTTAGTTCTATATGTTTTAAGTGAGATATAACTACCCGCCATTTTGTATTTATCTTAATATGAATAAAAATTATACCCCATGACAAGTACCAATCGAAAAGATCATTTATCTCCTTCATAAATTATAAATTTATATCTTTTAAATATTGCCATTGAAGAAAAAATCGGTTTTTCTTTTGCACCTCTTTAGTAAACCGACGCAATAAGATACATTTTTTTTTTTATGTAACGTACGTAAAAAAGACTAAAGGACGATAAATGTCCGCCATTTTTAAATTTCCCTTAACATAAATTAATTAAAAAACCGAAGCCATGAACATCTAATGTCACTGTAATAGATTTAAAGATTCTCTTCGCGATCACTATTCTTGAAATACCTCACAATGTAAAATAACTCAATAAAACACGTGTATGCGGTTTTTGGTAACACTAAAAAAAAAAATAATGCGTATGCAATCCCATCGATAACCTACCTAGTTGCGCGGCGTCGTCCATTCGCTCCCACTTGGAAGTAAAAACGCTTTCCACCTGCGATCGACCACCATCTTACGTGTTTAGTAAAGATGCTGCAATAAAAGTTATTAGCCCTACCCTATCTACATACAAAAAAAAAAAAATTAAGGGACAATCACAGAAATATAAAGATGGCATTTAAACCTTATAATAAAACCACTCAGCCTACAATAATAGATGCTTTTCAATTGTTCTTAGACCCAAAAAAAGCAAACAAACCAAACTCATCATAATTAATATCGTTCGATGAACGAATTATGTAATCTACTTTTGAAATTCTTCGTTCGAATATTCTCTTTCCCAAATAAAAAAATAATACAACCTACAAATACTAACATACACTACATAAATTTCAAATGTATTCTACGCCCCAAAATTTGTATATAAAAAAATAAAATGTTCATAATTTCCAACTGTACATTGTAAGAAAGTTATAGATGCTACATATGTTTCAAATTAAAAATAATACGTAGAAAATTAATAATTTCATAGTCTTTGACTTTGTAGTACAAAAAAAAAAAACATTGTAGCCTGCATTCAGAAAAGCTACTTAAGTTTAAGTAAATTAAAAAATAATATTATCAAAATTATTAACTCTAAGAGATTATACGTAGATTTAAAGTCTGCATACCAAAAACTATGTACTTCAACACTGTCACTTTTCTTTCAAAAATTAATAGCAAATGCATTCTTTGACCCAAAAAAAAAAATATTAAAAAGTATTTACCATTCACTAATAGACAATAATTAAATAACTCATGTTAAACCTATTTTGCCCACAGTTGGAGTGTATTAAAATAATTACATGCATTTATCACTGTTATAGAAATGGCTTGATAAATAGAACACAACCATAATAAAAATATGTCGTAGCCTGTGATCCATGGTCATCTCCTCACCTCAGTTTCTTCGACATCCTCCATGACTACATCATCCACGGCGTCCTCCATCTGAACCTCAGTGATAGCCGCGCTCTGGAGTAACGTGGTGGGGTCCAGTTGTATGTGATGTGCTGGCGTTTCGAAGAAGCGCGTCACTATAACTTGAATGTCTTCCAAGCTACGATTGTGGATGTTCCTTTTAAAGCACGTTTGTGCGTCTAGCTCCAGCGTGCAAACGTAAACCTGTAACATGAACCCGTTTGTTTTATATTTGACCTCCATGGAATATAGGCTTCTCCAATATGCAATAGGAACGTTGAAGTCACTGCTACATGACAGTGTCTTAGATTTTTTTTTATACAACTTAGAATGGCAAACAAGTTGACGGCCCACCTGATGGAAAGTTGTAACCGTCGCCTATAGACATGAGCAGTACCATGGACATAACAGTACACACACATACTGTTTCGTCCATGATACCTCCCATGCGTTGCCATTCCTGAGGACTTGGGTGTTATTCCTCTGTACCCAGTAAATTCACACCATATCCCACCCTTCAAACCGAAACACAGCCATGCAAACACAACTGCTTCACGGTTGAAACACGAATGGGACATAGGTACCCAAGCAATCGACTTTTGTATAAAGTCTCTCTCTGGTAATTACATAGGATTACATAGAATGTCTACATATAAATGGCAAAAAGACAGGTCTCCAATAACAATAGATAAAATAATATCTATTATTATTGAAGATGCCTTTTACTAATACAACTTCTGAAAAAAAAAAGAATTAAAAAATTAAAATACCTGGAAACTATTCTGTCGGGCATAATTCCATATATCTGCGTAACATCGTAAGTGTTCATTCGTGGCGTCGTATATTAAAAATGTGAAGTAACCATCAGTAATAGTTCTCTTTGAATTAAGGTATGTGTCCTCTAAACTCTCTTCATAATTGTGTTTACAATTAACGAATTAATAGTATTTTTTTTTTTTTAATGAATGATAATGTGTCCTCTAAGCTAGTAATGGGGTCAAATAGCCTTATTACTAGCAATATACCCTGTCAGGTCGACCTCCACGTGGATCCCCCTATTCGTATTTCAAAGAGGCAGACGGGGTTTATCACCCATTAAAAAAAAACCGCCTGTGCTTTACCTGAAATGATATAATTGTGTTTACAATTAACGTGGCGAAAGTACGTAATAGTAATTTTTTTTAACTAATGAATGATAATGGAATGTGTAACATTGCGCTGGGACGCATCAGCTGTGCGGGGGATACTTTTTGTATATGTTATTTATATTTTATATTGTAATTGTACGGCAATAAATGTTTCTATTCTATTCTATTCAATCACTTTTCCCCCCTATGCCACTGTGTTAGGTTGATTGGAACATATCTCTTTTAAAGACGAGTTCACCTTTACTTATATTGTTTCTAATTGTTATTATTACTGTATGTATTAGTGTAATAAAGAATATTTAAATTATGACCGATATTTTTTTTTTATACCACTGAGGTGGCAAACACGCATACGGCCCACCTGATGGTAAGCGGTTACCGTAGCCTATGAACACCTGCAATACCAGAGGTATTACGCGCGCGTTGCCGACCCTAAAGAAACTTCTTTACCCCCCTTTTGAAGAACCCCATGCTGTAGTCTCTTGGGAAAACCTCGGCAGGGAGCTCATTCCATAACCTGAGTGTTCGTGGGAGAAAACATCTCTGAAACCGCGTTGTACGCGACCATTTAGGCTGTAAGGTATGAGGGTGAACTCCCTGTCGATGGCGAGCCGTACGATGGTAGAAAGTGGCTGTAGGCATCATATTGAATATATACTAACGACATACCTACTTTGTGTTAACACTCGAACAACTATAAGGCGTCATCGATGCACAAAACTTACTGCATGTTAACTTTGTCATAAAGAAATTTATGTCGTCAAACTCACATTAAGGTCATAAACATAAAGACGAAATATATAAATAACAGTTTACCCCATAGTGAAAATATAATAAAGAAAAAAACTATACTACAAGAATTTCATCTTCAAAAATCTATATTAGTATTTAGCATCCATACCCAGGATATAAGAATTTAAGCACTCGAGATGTTTTTTTTGATGGGTGAAAATGGTATGGTAACCCCGCCTGCGCTAACAGGATACGCTGGCGGAGAACCAGTGTATACATCAGGAATTAACGATAGTTTCGCAGTCGACCTGGTTGGGTATATTGCTAGCAATAGGATTCTCAGTCTCCATTACTAACAATCCCTTTCCCCCCTAGCACTCGAGGTGTTAAAAAATATACACATACAATTTTGCCGGTAGCTGGATCCTTCTCTTCTATCTCGCCTTCCTGCATGAAATAGTCATCTATTGACAAGATTCTAACTGTGCCACCATGCTCTGCCTCCCTATCTCTGATTAATTTAGCTAAATATGATTTACCACTGCCAGGCGGACCTAGAAATAAACAAAACAGTTTTAAGCATTCTTATAATTTATGTTAAAGGATTTTACATATTTAAAAAATCACTAGGAATTCTGATTTAAAAAAATTAAGATTATTTTACTTATGATAAAAGTTTAAAGAAAATTAAAAACTGTATATTTAATAGTGATTGGATACAGACTCAACTTGGAAAGCCGAGGGATACAAAGTCGAATCCTGAGTCCCGAAATACATTTTCCAGTATAATACTTATTTACATGTATTTTCAAATTACAATTTATAATCATTCACTAAAGATATCAATCTAGATTAATTTAATACGATAATTGAAATTTCGAAACGAGAGTTCTAGGAAAATTGATTTTATATAGATATTTATATATATATCTGATTTCATCACTCTCTATAAAATATTTAACTATAAATGGGACAGTAGCACATTGTTGAGCCTTGTTTCATTTCGTACAGGTAATAAAAGAATACAAAAAATATTTTATATACCGATTTGTAATAATAATGTATGTATATATTATATTATGTATCAATATATTATGTATGTATTATAATATATTATGTATCACAATCCAATTATCCGCATGTGCAGAAAATATAACAATGTATGCAAGGACCTTGATATTTTCCAACAATCCTTGCAATGTTACATTAAAGATGTCAATTTGTTACTTTAAATTTATAGCCATCATTTTTTAATTTGTATATAATAACGAATGTTATGCAGAGCAGTGCATAACATTCATTATTGGAGTGCAAATTTAATGCTGTTTTATGTAATATTTATTTTATTAATGTATTAATTTGTAATCTGTTGCCTTGCTATAAATAAATAATACATGATACATAATAATACATATTTGATTTAGCTTTTTTTTTTTTATACAACTCAGAATGACAAACAAGCTGACGGCCTACCTGATGGAAAAAGATAACCGTCGCCTATAAACATGAGCAGTACCATGGCCATAACAGAGTGTACTGTTTTGCCCATGATACCTCCCATGCATTTCCATTCCTGAGGACTCGGGTTTTATTCCTCTGTACCCTGTAAATTCACGCCATATCCCATCCTTCAAACCGAAACACAGCCATGCAAACACAACTGCTTCACGGTTGAAACACGAATGGGACAGAGGCACCCAAGCAAACGATTTTTGTACAAAGTTTCCCTTCATATTACTATGAAGTGTGTTTTGTTGAAATAATAACAGTGAAAGAGTAAAAATTACTTTCGTGAGATAAAAGAATCACTACATAGTATAAAACAAAGTCGCTGTCGCTGTCTGTCCGTCCCTATGTATGCTTAAATCTTTAAAACTACGCAACAGATTATAAAGCGGTTTTTTTTTTAATAGAGTGATTCAAGATGAAGGTTTATATATATAATACATGAATAATATAGTGAAGAAACACTGATAATTTTAGAGGTTTCTAATGTGACGTGATGTAATGTGTACTCGCGCGAAACCGGGACGGGTTGCTAGTTACAAATGGTTTAAAAATTACCTCTAAGTATGATGACAATTTTCTCCGGCCGCATCGCCCGCCCGGGCATCTCCAAGAGATCATCAATCATCACAATATGACTGGGTGGTTTCTGTTTTAAATCTTTCAGCTTCTTCGATTCTGAGCTTTCACTAACATCACTCTCCTTGCTACGCCCTCTCTTACGATCTTTATCGATACTAGTACTCCTATTTCTATCGTCGTCTCTCTTAATCTCTCTGGTCCTATCTCTAAATGTGTCTCTGTCTCTGAATGTGTCTCTATCTCTAAACGTGTCTCTATCTCTAAACGTATCTCTGTCTCTTCCTCTCTCCCTATCTCTGTCCCGATCCCTCTCTCTCTCCCTTTCCCGATCTCTCTCCCTATCTCTTTCCCTGTCTCTGTCCCTTTCCCTATCTCTATCCCTTTCTCTCTCCCTATCTCTGTCCCTGTCTCTATCCCGTTCTCTGTCTTTGTACATATCATCGCGCCTAGCGTTTCTGTCGCGATCATCGTGCCTTCTATCATCATGCCTATCATCAAACCTTCGCCTATCATCAAATTCGTCTCTAGGCGGTATCCTTGGACGATAATCATCTCTATAATCATTTCTTGGCGCCCGCCTCTCATAATCTCTGGAATACTGATCTCTTGTATATCTATCAGCGTTCATATAATCATCATCCACTTCAGGTCTCCTAGGTTTCCTTGTAAACAAATCGACAACTTCCTTTTCAAAATCGTCTCTGGTTTCACCGTCTTTTGATTTGTGGTTGTAATCGAACATGTGTACAGGTTCAATGAAGTCACGAGCTAAAATAGAAAAATAATAATGTCACTCACCAATGGCCTCGATTCTGAAACGCCACTTCTCTTAACTCTTAAACTAATATTTGAATTTGATAGTTTTGCGAAATTATTGCATTAAAGATCATTATAAATTAAATTTATTATAATTTTGAATCAAATCTATTAGAAATTTAGTCCATATTGGTCCTGAGCATATAGAATTCGATATGATATTTTAGAAAAATAACGTCTCAGAATAGACTCGAAATTTTGCTTTATAAAATATAATATAAAAAAACTAAAAGAAAATGTAACAAAGCTTTAATGGAATTATCACAAATTTACTCAATGCGAAATTAGTTACAATCCATTTTTGATTTTTACTACTAATGGACATCAGCAAACAGTTTTAGGTAAAAAATAAAGCCAATAAATCTTTATCTAATGGTATAATGCCGTGTGGTCCCGGTATAGAATAGCCCCTTACTTTCGTGGGTGTCGTAAAAGGCGACTAAGGGAAGGCAACGGAAGGGCAGCAGAGTCCCTCTTAAAACATCTCCAAAGCCAACTGCGGTTACCAATCCGCCTGCTAAGCGTGGCAACTACTAGCAAAACCCTCCAAGGGGGAGGCTTATGTTCAGCAGTGATCAGTTAAAGGATGATGATGAAGATGAAGGGTATAATATTTTTAGGATCATATTAATTTGCATTATCATTTGCTGAACATGTTTCATGTGTGTATTTTCTAATTATTTTAATGATACATGTACAAAAATATTTGGGATCCAAATATGACTAGTCGTCTAGTATCCACAGTACAGCTTTCACTTATTCTGGACTATTTATCGTTATTTTTCCATAGATGTTTTGAGTTGTTTATTTTTTTTTTTTTAATGGACACAGTAATAGAACTTGTTTCAAATTCAAAATCCAGTTTCAAAAATATATAGTATTAACATCTATATATAATTTTTTTTATTACAGATGACTATGAAATCATTTGATGGTATCTATAATAATTCTAGCCCTAAATGAGTTGGCTGGACAATTATATTTATGACATAACGCCCTCAAAATGTTATTACTGCTGCTACAGAGTTGCAAATATTGTGTATGCACTACAAAAACATGGCAACCATAATTACACCCTGAAAACATTATTGTATTGAACACGCACAGCGCAGTGCTCGCCGTAGATCGCCAATTCACAAGCTGCTCGTATAGAACGATGGGCAATACGCCTTGAATAATGTTATTTTGACTTCGCAAAGTAATATAGCATTCACATAAAAGAAAACTGCTGTATATACATTAGGCATTCATATAAAGAAAAAAACCAAAAATAATTATGAAAATGAATCAACTGACCTTTAAGTCTTAAAGGCTTGTGTTCATATTCAACTATTAGGGATGGAGTGAACATTGGTTCTTCAACCCACTTCGGCCTTGGAGGTTGATTGATTATTTGTTGGTTATTATGGATGGGCATAACATTCTGTATGTCCTCAACATCCCGCATACCTCTATTATCTAGTATGCCTCTATTATTTGGCATGCCTCTATTATTTGGCATGCCTCTACTATCTGGCATACCTCTGTTATCTGACATACCTCTGTTATCTGACATACCTCTGTTATCTGGCATACCTCTATTATTTGGTATGCTTCTATTATCACCTGGCATACCTCTATTATCGTCTAACATGTCTATATTATCATCTGGCATGCCTCTATTATCTAACATGCCCCTATTACCTTGCATGCTTCTATTATCTTGAATGTTTCTATTATTATCAATCAATGGTCTCAGTTCCATTAAAGGTCTTGGTTGCGCCATATTGTCTTGTATTAGTGGACCCTTATGATTCATCCCAGGAGGGCCATATTGATTATTTCTATCATAATAGCGGTCTTGACCAGGTGCTACTTTTTGATCATCAAATGGCCTATTCTGAGGTGGCGGAATATCTCTTCTTTGTGGTGGATAATTTGTTTCTTGGTTGGGTTGAGTTGGATAATTGAAATCTTGTCTACCATAAGGCATCTGTCTGTCAACAACTTGCTGGTTGAAATTACCAGCATTCCTATCCCATTGGTTGTTTGGTACCATATTCTGGATATTTGTATTCATTGGCACATTAGGAGTACTCTTATTTTGATTACCAATCATAGTCTGATCACGAACCATTGACAACATATTCATAATTTTTTCATCTCCAAGTATATTTTTTATTCCCTTAGATATAGTTGAATAATCAGGTCCTCTCACCTCCTGACTTTTTACAGGTTCATCAGTTATGTCAATCACCTCATGTGATTGTGGTAATGTTTTATCTTTTTCAGGTACCAAGTCTAATCCTGGAATACCAGCACTGGATCTATTTGCAGGTAAGAATGTGGAATTATCTGGTTTACCTGGATAATCGCCATTATTTTCAGGATAACCGTCATTATTACCCACGTAATTATCATTAGCAGAGTAATTATCATTTCCAGGATAATTATCATTAACAGAATAGTTATCATTCCCAGAATAATTATCATTCTCGGAGTAATTATTCCTATAGGCATCATTCTCAGTGTAGTTATCATTACCAGAATAGTTATCATTATGAGAATATTTGTTAGCTGCAGAATAATTGCCTGCCTCATGCTGATATTTATCATGTGGGTTAATATTTTTGTTGACATTTCTATTATAGCCAGATGGAGGAGGTTGGTTGTACGGATTATAAGAAGGATTTGCATTACCTTGATCTGTATAATTCTGACCAGCCCTTTTATAATCCTGCTTAGGCACATTACTTTGATTAAAGTTATTTTTATTCATGTTCTGTAATGGAGGTGGAACTGCAGTAGAAATATTACCTGTTATTGGGTTATTTGCTGCCGTTGGATCTTTACCTAGTAGTCGAGCTTTCTTTTGGATCATCTGCTGCCGTCGCTCTAAAAGTTGTGCCCGACACGCCTCAAACTTTTGCTCATATTCTTTATATGCCTCCTTATCTGGATGGTTTACATTCTCCTGTCTCCACTTCTCAATCTCTTCTTCCCATTTCTGAAACTGAATGTCAAAAAGTCTCTGCTCCTCTGCTAGCTTCTTTAAAGCTTCATTGTCAATGGTTGATTGTTGTTCAGGTTTCTCTGAACCATACCATTGTTTATTATTACCTGTTCCAGAATTGGCACTAGTATTACTAAAGGGTCCTGCACCAACACTAACATTGTTATTATTTGGTGCAGGAACTGGTGCTGGTTGGTTTTTCTGTATATAGAGGGGCTGATTATTCTCATGGGGTGGAGGGGGTGGTGGATTCTCTGGCGGTGGAGGCGCCGGTGGCGGAGCGGAGACAGGCGGCAAAGGGGGCATGAATCCCCCCATAGATTGCATAGCCTGCATTTGTTGTTCATACTGTAACATACAAAACAATATAATAATAATAATAATAATCAATGTACTGATAGAAAATTTCCTTCTACATCAAATCATATCAAAGAAACTGCAATAATGTTTTTGACTGCCTTCTAAATATTTTTGAGATAAGTTTTATGTAGAAACTTTACATTAACATGCAGTTGAATTTCTTTGAGCCTACTTAAATCTGAAAATTAACACACAAAATACATGCAGTCACAATAGAGTCCATCAATACACAGACAGGGTGTATTTTAAATAGCATAAATATTAACACATTAAGGGTGGGAGTCGTAGTAATACAATTTATCTCTACTGTAGCTTAACTGTGATTGACAAGTATACTCGTCAT
This sequence comes from Galleria mellonella, assembly GCF_026898425.1. NCBI lineage: Eukaryota > Metazoa > Arthropoda > Insecta > Lepidoptera > Pyralidae > Galleria > Galleria mellonella. The sequence goes on along the minus strand of NW_026442037.1, from coordinate 2,903,483 downwards.
GGAGAAGTGGCAAAATCGCTGGGTTACCTAGCATACTTTCGTCAAGATCGCCTTTAATGTGTCAATTGTATAAATTATAATAATCACATATGAATCCACATCATCATAAACTAGTAACCAAGAGCTACTTTTATTATGACACCAAATACTGTGTTGTAGTTGAAGTTTGAAACAATAATTTTGTAAAATAACAATCTAGACTGAGACCGTGCAAAATTTGTTTGTTTGTAACACTTTATTGTCCAGGAAAATATTAAATTATCCTACACAGTTCTTAAGAAAAGAATGAGTACAATGGCAGACTTATCTCATACAAGCGATCTCTTCCAGTCAACCTTTGAAGTACTTTGTCAGTTGTAATTGCTACTCTGAACATAAGTCTCCCCCTTAGGGGGTTTTGCCAATAGTTGCCATGCTTGGCAGGCGGATCGACGACCACAATTAAGCTTTGAAGTTGTTTAAAAAGGGACACTGTACCCATGCCTCATCCTCCCTTAGTCACCTCTTACAATACCGAAAGGAAAGAGTGGCCTATTCTATACTGGAACCTCATGGCACTTAAATGCATACTTCTATTTAAAAGTAAAATATAAATCTCCCCTGGAAATTATTATGCTAGTGAAATCATCATAATGTGCTAACTGTCCTGCCTTTTTATCCTCACCTATCATACTTCACATATACTGATCTAATGGCCTCATTGCAACAATTTACCCTATCAGGTCAACCTCCATGTCCCCTACCCCTTGAAATATATTGTGATTAATTGCTAATAGATTTGTCACAAGGGGCTAGATGACTTATTTTCATCCTTATCTATTTTTCTGTGATTCCTGTCAACACGTCACGCACGTAGGTGCAGCACGTCAATGAAAGAAGAGCTTGGAACAACCACTGATTTATTATAATGCAAATTATTACAAATTACCTTGAATATTTTATAATGTGACTACCTACATAACTGTGAATAATAATCCAACATCTTCCTTTTTCAAAACAAAAAAAAAAACTATCAGAAAATTATATTAAACAAAAACATGCATATATAAATTACTACAACAAAAATAATACAATTAAAATATAAATTAAATTTCTAAAAGAATTAACATAATTGTTTTACTAATATTTTAATCAATTATCCATAACAAAAATAAGTAGTCAGTAGGTACTATTAGAATGTAGGAGTAACTTAAATCTCGTTTTCATAACCCCACCTGTCCAGCGGTCTCACCACCCTTCCATAGCATTCCTACCATTATACACCAATGTGCAAATAGGGTTACCATATTCATTCATAAATAAAACTACTTGTATGATAAAAGAAACTCACAACTAAATTGTACCTTCTTTCTAATGACATTTTATATTCATTGTGTATGCTTATAGTATTAAGACTGATGGTAAACAGAAAAATTTGAAGTACAAACAAAATAACATCACACCTGATGTAATCATAGATATAAGTAATGGTGGTATTCATGGCTATCATGGCTAGAAATTATTACCACTTTCTATCAGGTGGACAGTCACCTTGTTTGGCATCTTCATTCCAAGTCATAAATTATAATTGTACTAGCATTACAATTGTAAAAGGTTGTTGAGATGTTACTACTGCTAACAGATTTTAATTGAAATAGGCATGTACATGGGTCATAATATCAGAGAGAGAGAGAGAGAGATTATTATCTATCAGTTTTCAAAGATGTTAACAAACTAAAGCATTAATATTTTTTTTTTATAAAACTTAGAATGGCAAACAATCTGAAGGCCCACCTGATGGAAAGTGGTAACCGTTGCCTATAGACATGAGCAGTAATAAATACACTACTAACAAATCTACCATTAAAAACTTTACAGCATTTCTTAATTTGCTTCAGAATTTTTTAAATACCTTTTTGCAATCAAAATATGTATACTATATATTGTATACTTTTTTTTTATTTGTATATTACTATACAATTTTTTGTTTGGTCGTTTCTTTTCTTCTTGTTTTGCTACTGTGTGGGCTGCATGCTTCTTCGATTAAATTATTTATTTATTTCTTTTCTTGCTTAATATTAAAATTTTTAATGACAGCTTAGTAAGCAATAATGCTATTGCATGATTAATGTGTTAGTTCACTTGCAGAGCATTTTTTAAATAATCAATAATTTTTTTTTTTTAAATTAACACATTTGTGACACTGCCACACTTTGTCACAAAAGTTTTTGATATAGAGGATACTTTATATCATAATCTATGTGAGCAAAGCTGCAAGTTGGAACTAATAAGCCATGTAATCTTTACATCAGATTTTTAATTTAGATTTAGATTAATCTTTTCTTATGGGGTGAAAATTGATTCCTTTACAATAAATCATCCATTACCAAACATCAACTATTATATCTATTTTTTTAAAGGAATGGTAACCTGGCCTGCTCTAATAGTATCTGTCGGAGGGGCACAAGTGAGGAATGAAGAGTGTGAATGAAAGGCAGGTCCATTAGCCCATAGTGATTAATCTACCTGGATTTAGCAAGATGGATCTGGGGTGGGACCACGTAGAGGCTGATTTGATTAGATATATTCCTAGTAATGGCGCCTTTTTCTCTATTACTAAGAACCCCTTTCCCCAACCTCACCCATTAGCACCTATTTCGATGATATTTGATAAGAAAGTAACCTGAAGCTAGAAGACAGATTTAAAATAATAAAAAATTGAATAGAGGCTAGGAGGTCGAATTATTTAGTTAAGAATAAAAATAGATGCTAACCTTTTCTCCATATTGACTTTGCCACTGTGCGTATTGCTGTTGCCATTGAGCCCACTGTTGCCAGTTTTGCTGTTGCATGGCTGACCATTGTTCAGGAGTATATGATCCCATATTCATATTTGGCTGAACCGGCTGAACAGACTGAATAGTCTGAATAGGCGGAACTGGTTGAACAGGAATACCTGGATTCCATGGACCAGCTGGCGGTATTGGCCAAGACATTTTAAACTTATATTAACAGTTTTTAGGTTATAGTTTTTAAGATATATATTGTACTTTTATCAAAAAAAATATTTTTTGACATACAACTAGTATTGACATATTATTAAACGATCGGCCATTTTGTTAGCCAGGCGTGCTCATTGAATTGCGTTGCTGGCTTGGCGAATATTAGTGATGTGCAATCATCCATTCTAAATATTGTTTCATATTTCAAAATGCTAATTTTTAATATTACTTTAATGAAGTCCATTCTATGAATTATAAAAGAAACTATTAAAAAAAATTGTTACATAGCCTTTCTTTGAGATAACAATTTACTATATAAACAAAATTTATAAAACCTCTTTTAGAAACTAAAAAAAAAAATATTTAAATTATTCATATAAATTTCAATCAAAATTACTTTTGTAATTAAATAAAGAATAATTTGAATTTGTATTTATAATTAAAGTAGGTAATATAATAAATTATTTTAATAATAAGATTCCAATTGACAGTTTCACATGTCGTTATTTATTATTATTTCACATAAAATATATTTCCAGTAAATTATTTTGTCACAAAAATGTCTTTTGTTGGTTTTATGCTATTTTGGAATATTGTCTGTTTTATCTATCCTTACACAGTTTAATGGCAGAACTTGATATCTTGCAAGTTTTTTATTTTCTTTGAATAAGTTGGTGTTCCTGGATTGGGAGAAGTAAGAGTTCCTACCTAGATAAAATATGATGGTGTTCTCTACTCTAATTTACAGGTCAGACTCTTTTTCGCAGCATTAGAGATTTATCAAATATCTATAAGTTCCTGACCATCTGCGCAGGCCATTAAGACTATAAAAAGTACCAGTCTTAATTCCCATTCACGTGAGCTTTACTGTTACTAGTATAGCACCATTAGCATAAGCAGTAGATAATAGTTACGTATAAATGACATGTATTTTTAAATTTATTGACTAATAACACTATCATGAATGAGAATGAATGGAATCGTTAGTATTGGGGACATTAATCCTCGTAGTTTTAAATATACCCTAATATATTGATCTCTACGAGGTCCCTCATGAAAACTATGATGTTAAATTCTTATTGAATTCATTAGGATACGTTAACTGAAACCAGATCAGTTAAAAGATTAAAGTTTAAAAAGTTATAATAATATAGTCTTCATCAGTCAACATCTTACTTGCACTTTAGAAATAAATAGAGTTTTAGCGCCAGCTTTAGCTCTGATCAAGAATCAATGCATACTTTCGCTTTAGATAAATTCTACTTCGGTTTTATGTTCAATTAAAAATATTAAGGTATTGAATTTAAATGAAGTAGTTCTAAATTAACTATTACGTCTCTGCTTTTTTAACATTAAGAAAGTTTTTACTGCTATATAAATACATTGGTATTTGGATTAAATCCTAACCGATTTTAAAAATATTAAAACATTTCATGAGTTACATACATATATATAAAACTCGTCAAATATATTTTTTCACTTATGAACTTACATATTTAATAATATAATATATAATATCATAACAAATCTGATATATCATATTATGTTAGAATACTTAATTGATTAAGGTCACGTTTATTACAAGCATGATTTCATGGTTCGTTATTTTGCATTTTATTAATTGGGACCGTTTCATTATTTGGATATATCTAAAAAGTAAGAGAGTATGAGTAGAGAGTTGTCTCTATCGATATTTAGATCGTTTCAAATCTGACAGTCGATGGACATCACTAAAGTGACGCCATTTTTGCGTTGACTATGAGTCTTCTCCGTGTCATTTTTAAATAATTATTTGTATTTTCGTTGTAAACATATTTTATTTCATTGTATGTAAAAAATATTTTAAATCTACTTATTGTAAGCATTCCATGAGACATAAAAGTGATCCATTAACTTGTGAAATAGTGAGCTAATATCGTGCGCGGGAAATGTAACCATATCTGATCTTCCTCTGTCAACTAACCAGTAATTTTTATTGAATAACAGCAAATATTTATGCGTCAATATGATTTCTCATAGAATTCGTGAATCCAGGAGGTCAAGGCTTCCTAAAATGCCTAAGAACATAGAACGACTTTATAGAGAAGGAAAGTGTCGGGAATGTGCTGTTGTTGTAACTCGCATGGACTTTGCCAAGATACTGGGAAAATTCACCAAAGTAAAAATTCAATATGAGAGCAACTCGACTCCCAAAGCGAAAAAGAACGAGGTTTCATCTCCGAATTCAAATAAAAGATTGAAGAGTAATGAAAATGGAATGGTTCTAATCCACAGAACTGCCTACAATCAACATCCTGTTAAAGAACTATTAAGCCCTAAGAGAGTCAGAATACATGATCCGCCAAATTCAAGGTCTTCAAATAATGTATTAAAAGAGATTAATAGACTAAAGAAGACTCCAGCGGTGACAGATAAAAACTCAAATATCAATATTTCTCAATATGATGACAAAAGGAGAAAAAATGCTTCACACTTGAAACGTTATGGTATAATATTTGTAGACCCTTCTACTAATAATAATAATAAAGAGAAAAATCATATAACATTGTCTGCCCTACTACCTGCCATCAACAAAAGTATATTGCCATCAGAAGAGTGGTGCATAGAATATTTTCCAAAAAATGAGGAACCAACTGATGATAAAGTGTATGACAGAATAGCAGCAGAGTTAGAAGATCTCATGTACAACGAAAAACCTGAAAAAAAGAATGATACAAAGTCGGAACTTGATAAAAATAAAATTGATGATTTCCCTTCAATAATGGATATTCTCAATGACAATTCAAGTGATAATGACAACAAAACAAGTGACCAAAGCAGTTCAGTAGAATTTAAAACAAACTTAGAGTCTAGTGATGTTGAAGCCATGCTTCTAGGCAAAACTGAGCCTAAATTACAAGAATCTACACCCATGGAGGTAGATACCACTATTATGAGCAATTTAATTGAAGATGTTGCACAGTTAAATGCTATTCAAGGTACTGAGAGCACTGGGAGTAATACAAAAGTGGAACTGGCTCCTGTTACCCCAGTTATAGATGAAATAGAAAATCCACATAGCCCTTCAATATTGGACGAGGCATTGCAGAAGGGAATTGAAGAACACTTACCAGTGGCCTGTGATCCAGAACCAATTAATATAAATACAACAGTTTCTGACAGTTCTGTTAATAAAACCTCTATGGAAATCAGTGCAATTCCTCAAACTCTCAGTACAAGTAAAGAAACGAATGTGATACTGGAAAATGAGAAAAAAGCAGAAAATGTGAGTGTCGATAAGAAAAGTAAGCAGGAAAATGTGTTATTACCTAAGGTTGATGTTACTCATGTTATATTCAAGAAAAGTGTTAATGGAACATGTTCTAAATCAGTAAAATGCCCTAAGAATTTAAAGTATGTTATAGAATTTGATGGAAAGACTGTTGAGTTTGTAGGTGCACCAAAGTTTATATCAAGTTTGGAGGATCTACAAGTATTGTTACAGATTGTCAATGATACAGAACTGAATAGCCCATATGTGTTGTGTTAGCTGAATTAATATATGAATTTACTGATACCTTACTGAGATGTATTACAAATTTTGTAAATTCATTTTATGTTGATAAGTTCTAATGTTTTGCATCTATTTAAATTCCTGTACTCTATATACTATTTATATCACTAAGGTGATGAAAATATTAGTTTTAATTATCAAAGAATAATCTGTTAAATTAGCATCAATTATAATTAAAACATTGTGTTTTATCAATAATTAAACTCTGTATTAATACATCATGAGCATAATTTTGCAGTCTATTGACAGTTAATATCTAATGTCTTATTATATGTATATTTTGAATACAAATCCTGTTCAGCATTAAATATTTTACCCTAGAACAGTCTAAAAGTCAAGTGTTGTAATATTGGTAGTAATTAAATTCAAAAATTCTTTTTTTACAGTGTCTCAAGTAAACAAAGATTATATAGTAAAGGATCTTTACTGGTAAACAGGCAACATTGCATTAGCTGTCAAAGTTCAAGTGAATAATTGTTTTTAATAGAATAATTTACAAAATCTCTTTTAAGTGATTGATAAATAAAGTATCAAATATAATTATTTGCTAAATATTCAGTTTATGTAACTTGTTCTATTGCTAACATTAAACCAATTTACATATTGTCACATAGTTCAATCTGCATTAGCAATTGGATGGAAGTAGGAATTACTTATAGTAATATATATGAATAAATAATGAAAATTATTTCATATGCTGTATGAAAAGCACATTAAATATTTTTTATTGAAGTTATTATTTTCAAATTATTATTTTTACTTGTAAATTGTCAGATAATTGTAAATGTTGCCGACTTCAATATGAGTGTTCCTAGAATATATAAAAAGCACATCAATATTAACACTAAATTTAAATAATTTTAAACTACTTATTCATTTTTGTAATACTAGACAAAAACGATAATATTCTTTTAGATTTTTTACTTATTAATTATCTAATTTTTCAGTTGCAAAAATAAACACTAAAATTTTGTGTTTTTTCTCTATATGAAAAGTTAGGTACTATGAGTACATAATAAAAATTATACTGTACCGATTACATTTTTTGAGTTCTGCATGGTAGTAATTTACCATTTTCTTATTCTTGGCAATATTTTCTGCTATGTATATATGTTCAACTGCTATTCTATAATTATATGCTTTTTATTTTACAAACTAAGTTTTACTAATGTAGTTTGGATTTTCCTCGGTAATATAATTGTTTCTACTAAAATTTTAATTCCTGTTAACATGGCAACATTTTTCTTATTTATTTTACTAAAATTAAACTATTTCTTCATAATTATGAAGGTTGAAATTAATATTGAACCTTTTTGTTTAATAATATTGGAAAAGAATTCCGACAATAACGTTAAATACTTATTAGATATTTCTACAAATTAAATGTGGAACGAATCTCATAGTCAATGGTAGTGTTATCTATGATACACTTGAAGACGTGTTCTAGTACGACCATCTATATTTTACTGAAACAAAATAATGGGGTTTGATTTTTAGGCGTATTGCATACGCCAAATGACAATGAAGGCATTGTCTCCAAGGAAGGCACATATCAAAACTGCAACTTTTTCAACGACGATATGTGAAACGCCGCCGATTTTTCCGTAATCCTCCATCCTAATTAGTATATCGAGACTGCTTGCTCTGCCGAGTACAGTCTCATGTTGATCATGTTCAACTTTTAAAATACTCTATAATGTTACGACCATGATGCTCACACCCTTTCACTTGTTTTTGGGCCTTTTTACGAAAACGCTAGCTTCCAAAGCCGTCGCGGACAATATTTTTAATGTTTTATATCTCTATTTAATACAGGTTTTATAATATTCCTTGATTATTAATTTCACAAGAAATTATTTTGTATAAATAAATGTGCATCCAAAATTTTGTATTTTATTAAGAAAATAGGCTAAATACTAAATAGATGCCATTGAAATACCATTTTAAATTTTTTGGACTAAATCTGTTTTCTATTTAATTTAATTTAAAGCCCGGACAAGGACTTAGCAATTCTGATGAGACAATACGCACGGTATGGCGTGCGTGATTGCCACCAAGCGCGTGTACCCGTTCCACGGTCCAGTCGCGCATCGGCGCATTACAGTGTGTGATCCGCCTAAGATTATAATAAGCAAAAATAAATAAGGCAGTTATAGACAAGCGACACTTTTCATTCATTATTTAATAATTTTAAATAAGATTTGTAAGTTTATTCTTGAACCAAAACTAAAAAAAAAACTGATTATCTGATTTAAGTTGAGTATACACATGCGGGTGTTGTCGATTTAGAAATGACGTTTTTTCGAAACGGTTTGATATATAATAATAATAAATATTTTGTTTAGATAATCTGTACAAAGACAGAAAATCTTTATGTATTTAGATATATTATGCCATACCTTTAAAATATATAAATTTCAGCATTAATAAAGATCTAATTACATTAATAATTGTATTAAGTTTGTGATTTAAGCTGAATTACCGAAGAGTACATAAAAATATGTTGCCTTACGTCCTCATTTTTCTGTATCCAATTAATTAATGTTTTTCATTCTGTTTGCTGAATAAATAAATTATAAAGTAAATTTTGAAAAAATCTTTTCAATGCAAAATTATGTAGTGAAACATTATTTTACCGCGGAAATATTTTAGAGTAAAAAATTGTTATATTTTTAATTTTTATAATTATTTTATTAATAAAACTTGCATAACTTTCTTTCAGATTAAGATGTTAATGTTTAGAATATAGTTACTTAAAATTCAATGTATAATTAGTTACTAAGATTTACTTATATAATTATAAATATGAATCTTTATAATAAGTTGGTATATCTATAAATTACCTATAATTTATTAGTAACTTTGTTACTACTGGTTTCCTTGTTTTACATTAATTTAGATTTTAGATTACGAATAATGATATGTTCTAAAGATGTCTTTATCTTTAAAAATACACGCACGTAGATTGTTTAATTAAATATAAAGCCTTGATGGTTTAGATGAAACTTGTTTTATTTAAACAATATTTATGTTATAGGTACAAATACTTAAATTCTTTATTAAAAGGATTTAATTTTGTGGGATAGCTGGTTTGCGTGCCTTCCTTCGTAACTGATATAGTAGCGACTTCACATGCAGCTCCAATAATTTGATGCAATGAATAGTTCTTCTGCGTAACTAGAAACGTGGCAAGAGCTCCCACGAAAGCATCACCAGCTCCCTAGAAAAAATAATTGTATAATATACTTAAGTTAATGTCTTAAATAAACAACATTAGTTATTTTTTTATTTAAAAATATGTATTAGTAGCAAATTTGACATACAGTAGTATCAACAGGAGTCACTGGGTCACATAACACGTGTAATGGGGTTGGTTCATGTTTCGATGAATAGACAGCTCCCTTTTCTCCTAAAGTAATAATAACAGTATCACAGCCGGTTTCCAATAGTTTTTCCAGAGCAGTTACAGCATTTCTGTAATATTAGATGAGCAATAAAAAAGGTCATTATCCGTAATACCTATAATATAATACCTATAATATAATAGTCATGTATGATCACAAAAAAATCTTACGAAATATCAACATCAAGTTTTGTAAGTATTGAGGCTTCAGATTCATTTACACATAATATTGAACAATAAGGTAGTATTTCTTCAATATCTTCACGAGCTGGTGCTGCATTTAATAATTTTATCTAAAAAATAAAAACAAATTGTAAGTATATAGTAGGTAATAGTATATAGGTAAATATTATTAAATATAATTATACTAGCCGATCTCACAAACATTCACACAAACGTCATGTCTTAATTGTAACTTACCCCCTTGTTCAATTTAAATGCTTCTAAGGTAGTTTCGAATGGAGTTTCCAGTTGACCGATAAGAACATCTGCACTTTTTATAAGATCAGCAGATTCTTTCACATCCAATTTGCTTAGATAACCATTAGAACCGGGCACAATGACTATTTGATTTTCCCCACTTTCTGCCACAGATATCTGAGCTATTCCTGTAGTAATTTTCGGTGTTATGTGAACGTAAGTCACATCAACGCCAATATCCTTAAGATATTGTTTATATTGGGTGCCCCATCGATCGTCACCTGCCAAACAAAAGAAATTGTAGCAGATACGGTTATATTTTAAACACTTAAATGATGTTAATCAAAAAGCAAAAAACAAATGTATAGGTTGTAGTTTATATAGGTATGTTAAGAAATCAAGAAACATAATAAAGCCCTATTAAAAAACTGAGACATCCCGGAATGCTTCTGTAAAATTATATATTTCGGTTCACTTTATATAAAATCAGCAACGGCCGTCAATATACCTATCTCTTTCTCTCGTTACTTTCACACGCAGACGTTAGTGTGAACCAGGTCTTACTTCTCGAAAATATAACTCATATAATCAACAACAATTCAATAATCTTACTTGCCGAACCGAGTATTACAGTCTTTATTTTCGAATAAAATAGTGCCTTTACAATAAATCTACATTTGTACGAACTCATCGTACATAATTAATAAATAAATAATATAGGTCTTTAGATCAGTAAAGTATTTGCATTATTTTTGTATTTACTAGGTTCTTATATATATTCTGTTTAATACCCATTTGTCTATTCGTAAATATTTATAGGTTACAGAAGAGATAATTGTCAACCTAGTCTGCATATCATTGATGTATTTCCGCCCAATTTTGTCGCAGCTACGCATTGATTTGCACCTTTCCCACCATAGCTGGTTGTAAATTTACTACCAATAATTGTCTCTCCAGGTTTTGGAAGTCTGGGAGCATAACTGGAAGATAAAAGAACAAAAATGTCAATTACATAACAGATCATATGACGCTTACCTGCTGTCTCGTTCGTTTTAAATTTCTATTGATTTGACAGACATAGCAAGGTTATAATAAACATACGTAATACCTACGTTGTAAAGTCTACACTACATGATCCTAAAACCACTATTTTGGGTACTAAATCGTTTCCACAATTCATGTTGAGCATTAAATAATGGGATCGTGTCTAAAAAAATACTAATCTCACTAAAATACTTTTTGTGCCTCGGCTTGATAAAAATATTTATTTCTACCTAAGTAGTTGTTTTGATTCCATGATGACATTTCAGAGATAACCTTACATAGTGACGTTCCTTTTTGTGTTAATATAAGGAATTAATTGCCTATTAAATTTGTAAAAAATATATTAAATTCTTTTTTATTCATTTTATATATGATATATTTATCTACGTTAAGCATGCCTAAGACGGAAAACACACTGTTATAAATCGCATACCAGTGATCACCCATATTTTTTAAAATCTGACTATATTCATATTTCAATTTCAATGTAGGGTTATAATAAAAATAAATTAACCCGGATTAATTATTTTTATGGCAATGTTCTTATTCCGTGTTTGTTGCATAATTTTTATTTTTAAAACTGTAACTTAATAATAATGGATGCAAAAAGATAATGTTTTACAAAAAAGATTATATAAATCTCGTGATTAACTGCTGGATTAAATTTTTAAGTAGTGCTGTTAATTAAATTTGTTATAATAAGTCGTTTAGGAAAGCAAACAGCTCATATAAAAGTCGATGAAGTCGGGCCTTAAAGGCGCACTCCTCTGCCATCACCAAGTCACGCGCGTGACCGTTGTACAACACAAATTTCCTTGCCATGAACGTGGCTGCGTCACAGATTAGATATTATACCCAGAAGGAAAGCTCGTTTGATGTATCGACAAATGTGTAAGGTTTGTCACAAGACAGTTATATATACATATATATGTTGTTACCAAATTATCTACATTCCCTGCTACAGGGCATAGTATTAGATATATACATTACGATAAAAAAGGAATTTCATGTTAAAGTAGTATGAAATTATTTTAAAAAATAAAATGATAAAATACTTAAATTTCTTCATTGCTTTTAAAACGTCCTCATAACTTATCTCTATCACATTGTTGGTTATGCTCACTGCGTCACGGCTATACCTACCGGTTACGCATGAGGTTACACTATGCTCGAATTTGTCGACGAGTACGTATACCTGGGACAAGTTGTCCGAATAGGTAAGTCCAACTTCGATCGTGAGGTTAACAGATGAATCCAACTCGGCTGGGCAGCGTTCAGAAAACTACGCCATATCTTTTCATCCAAAATACCTCAGAGTTTGAAGACCAAGGCCTTTAACCAGTGCGTGTTGCCAGTGATGACTTATTGAGCCGAAACATGGTCCTACACGATTCCCTGTATGCAGAAGCTTCAAATTACTCAGCGGGCTATGGAGAGCATTATGCTCGGAGTCTCTTTGCGTGATAAAATCCGAAACGAGGATATTCACAAAAAAAAAAAAACAAAGTAACCGACATAGCCCAAAGGATAAGCAAGCTGAAGTAACAATGGACTAGTCACATAGCTCGAAGAACCGACAACCGATGGGGAAGAAAGATTCTTGAGTGGTGATCCCGTACGGGCCAATGCAGGATGACTCTCTATTAGATGGAATGACGACCTCAAATGAATTTCAGTGAATGCAGGTGGTTCAGGACTATTCCTTATGGCAGTCTATGGGGAAGACCCATACCCAGCAGTGGACGGATAATGGCTGAAATATATTATAATAACATAATATTTACCTAGTAAAGTCTTTAGAATAATTAAAAAAAGATATATTTTTTGTTGTTTTGCACACTGTACAGTGCATTTCAATTTTTATTAAAACAGACGTGTGCCGCATAGCTGTGGATTTGTGGTTCTGAGCGAATACCGACGACGACGGGTCTTCTTATCCCTCCTAGAAGTATTTAGGTAGGGCCTCGGGATAAACCCCTTTGCTCCGGCTTTAACTCCGGAGGCGACTATCCCCGAGTAGCTGGTTTTTTTTTTTTATAACGGATTATAGCCCTACGCACACAAGCTTCACTTTCTTGTAATAGTGTTTTTGTTCCAACATACGTATACTTCCTATATTCCTCTCTGGGTATTCTGTGAATGCGTTTTTAGTATTTTGCGTGTATTACCACATGAAAATCCTATTTTTTTTTTATATATTATTACGACGACAAATAAGTATCGCCCGTCTAATAGTAACGATACATCCAATACCAATGTATCTTAAGGTTTGACGCACGTGTTGCCTATCTTTAAGAAGTCTTATTAGGCCCTTTCTAAAGAATTTCATGTTGTGTCTTCAGCAGGGCCGGTCCTAGTGTACCTAGGGCCCCTGCGAACATTTTACGATGAAAAAAGGAGGAAAGGATCATAAATAAGTCATAAAGACAAAAGGTAATACATTTGGAAGCTGCTTAGATCGGATTTGATATCACACATACCGGATCCATATATTGGATTCCTAAAAAGGTGTTCCTATAGTCCTCAAGAATTGAAAGCAAGTGTGTTTATATAGCTGTACTTTACAGTATACAGAGACACCATGGTCCTCAGGAATGGCAAATATAAGGGATACCACGGGTATCGCAGAGAGGCGACTATGTATCACAAAGAGAGAAAGTGACCTTCATGGTGCTGTTCATGTCTACAGGCGATGGTTACTACTTTCCATTAGGTAGCCTATAAGGCTTATTTTCTAAGTTTCATAAAAAAATAATTTCAATATCGTCCACATTGGGTCTCGACAACCCCAAGCGCCGCTCGGTCGCCCTCCTTCTCCCAAGGGATTATCAATTCCATTGCTAGCAATATAACCTGTCAGGTCGACCTCCACGTGGTCCCCCTAGAAAGCATCGTGCAGAATTTCAGGTATATTCATCATGATGGGCTAACTGACCTGCCTTTTCATTCTTACCTATCATGCCTCATCCCCGCCAGCATAGGTGGGATTACCATTCCATAATTATTCATTAAAAAAAGTGTACGGGGTTAGGGGTTATTAGTAATGGGCATTAATAGCCCCATTCCCAGAAATACACTTTATCAGGACGACCTCTACGCAGTTTACCCTAGAAACTACTGTGGTTAATTTCTAGTAAATTAGTCACAATGGACTGACTGACCAGACTTTATCCACATCTATCGTCCCGTACTTTTTTTTTTATGGGTGAAAATGGTATGGTAACGGTAACTGCGCCTGCGCTAATGGGATACGCTGGCGGAGCACCAGTGAAGGGTGATAGATAAGAATGAAAACAGGTCAATTAGCCCATCATGATAAATTCATCAGGAAATAACCATGATAGTTTCCAGGGGGAACCGCGAGGAGGTCGACCTGGTTGGGTATATTGCTAGCAATGTGATTCTCAGTCGCCATTACTAACAATCCCTTTCCCCCTATCGTCCCGTACTGAGCCCGTTTTTCATTTAATGAGTGAAAATGAAATAGTAATACTGTTTACACTTAGTACACGCTGACGAGGTATACAGGTGAAATCGGAATTGTTAGTTGTATGTTAAACTGCGAATATACCGATGCTATAGAATATAATTAGGAATGAAAAAATTATAAAAAGGGGTCTAACAGCTTCATTGGTAGTAATATACTTTATTAGGTCGACTTCCACGCAGTTTCTCTGGAACCACATTGGTTAATTCTTGTTGAATTCGTCATGGTAGGCTAACTAATCTATTTTCATCTTCATCTATTAACTCCCATTGGTGCGCCGCAAGCGTAGGTATGCTAATAGCGCAGGCGAGGTTACCATTTTTTAAAACGATCCATTAAAAAAGAATCGTATCCCACAGAAAGACCCACCTTAATTGTGACAAAATAAGTTATTTCGATTTAATAATTAAACAACTGAATCGAATTTGATAAACTTTCTACGGGACCAGACTGGTCCCGTCTATTAATAAGTATATTCTTTCAGATAACAAAAGAATTTTCCAAATCGGTTTAGAATTGACTGAGTAATGAGGTAAAAACATAAAAAAAAAGAATTATGAAATTTTAAAGTCGCTTGACAAATAGGTACATAGTGGGGGAAGGGGATTGTTAGTAATGGAGACTGAGAATCCCATTGCTAGCAATGTACCCAACCAGCTCAACCTCCTCGCGGTTCTCCCTGGAAACTATTATGGTTAATTCCTGATGAATTCATCATGATGGGCTAACTGGCCTGTTTTCATTCTCATCTATCACCCTTCACTGTTGCTCAGCAAGCGTATACTGTTCCAGCAGGCGGGGTTACCATAACATTTTCACCCATCAAAAAAAAAATAGGTACATAGCCGTCATATGGAGCCGTCGGAGTCTCGGACGACTTCAAGTGGGTTCCCCGCGGCTCCGGGAATAGGTGGACGAGGAACACCGGGGGGTTTTAGCCGATAAGAGTCCGGCAGTACCCACATATCTCCTCCAAACTATGTGGATCTGCATGAAGCATTTCCCCTCGACAAAAAAAAAAAAGAACGTGGAAGAATATTTTAATGAAAAATACTCTGTTTCACTGCTAGAATATTAAAAAGATGCTACGACTTCATCTATACAGACATCACTGTCGAATGTATACGAAAAAAAGAAGAACAGCTCCCAACAATCTCGTAAACATTGCGATAACTAAAATTGCTCGTTTCTATCCATTAGCTTTGTTTTTTGAAATATTCCGTCTTATCTAAAAAGCATTACTCGATGTCTTTGCTAAGTGATTTGGATAATATAATTAGTATTATGAATTATTTGTACCTATTGTCATTAGATCGCTATTTTTTTTTTTTTTTTTTACAACACAGGGGGCAAACGAGCATGCGGCTCACCTGATGGTAAGTGACTACCGCCGCCCATGATCACCCACAACACCAGCGGCATTGCAGGTGTGCTGCCGGCCTTTTAAAAAGGAATATGTCACAGTAGAGTGTATTTCTCATCTAGCCATTAGGAATGTCACTACATAATACAATTATTTGTTTTACATTTTAAATTTAGATTTAACAGCCTCATTGCTAGCATTACACCGTATCAGGTCGACCCCCACGCCGTTCCCCTGGAAACCAGTGGTAAATTTTTGTGCAATTGGTCACTATGGGTCAACTGATCTGCTTCATTCTCACCTGTCACTCTTCACAGGCGCCCCTCCAAGGTATGCCGATAGCGCAGGCAGGGTAATCATTTGCCTTTGATTGTCTAATACCAGTGTCTATTACCTATTCTTGCTTAGTTCCTCTGTTTAATATCTATTTAGCATAATACTTAATTGGCACAGAATCATCAGGCATTAAGTTTGCATGTATATATATATATATATATATATAAGTAATGTGAGCAAAAGATAAATATCTAGTAAACAATTGATATATAAAATAGCCTAAATTTGCTTATTTAGTACAATTAACATTGTTGTTGTTACTAGATGTTATTTGCTTATGGCATTAATGCAAATAATAACTTAACTATGCAACTGAAGTATGCATGGCATATGTACTTGACACATTAAAGGTATTTTCTATCGAACAATTGTGGGGTAAGCAGAGAAAGTTGGTTTTAATGAAAATGATAGTAAATTAAAAAATCTAACACAATTTATTTCTTACACTAAATCAATACTAAAATGTTTAATAATAATTAAAATATTTAACTCTGAGAAGGTTTTTCTGTGACCTTTTCTTTTTGATTATTGTCAACTGTTGTTTCTCCTTTGCCAATTTTATCAGCTATTTCAGCGTATTTGGACTGTCTGTACTCATATTTGGCTGCATCTAGCAAAACATTCTGAATCAGGAGCTTATTGTTAGATTGTTTATTACGTAATGGTGGGTACGGGTTCCCTTTCAATTCTAGAACAACTTTTTCAATGTTTCTAGTATTTTGAGGTCGTGGTGCCTTCAGCAAATTTGTATAGCAAGAGTTGAGATTTTCATACCTAGGCACAAGGACCTTAAAAAGTTTGTGTACAAGTTCTTTTTCCAGGAGCCAGTAATCTGCAATATCCATTGTTGGTTTATGACAGTCTCCATGTTGTATTGCTTCTGATATAAGCTAAAACAAAAAAAAAAAAATATAGAAATAAATAAAAAAAGAAATCTTTATAAATAGCAGAGGCACCATAACAGGGCAATAGCTGTGTAAATTTTACTCATAATTTCATTTACCTACAGTGTAAACTCACAAAAAATATGTAGATAATGGGATTATTTCAGAGACAGCATTTCCATTAAGCTATTTTTATATATTTTAATTTTCTTGAAATTACTGTTTCATGCATTAAATTTATAATTACTATTATAATACTTTGACAAATTTATTAAAAATTCAGCTCATATTTGTTCTTAGAATAAAAATATTGTAGTGATATCAAATTAAAAGTTTAAAAGATAGATTTGGAGAAATGACACATTTCAATCCTTGATTACACACACATTTCAATTATAGTGTTTCCCATTATTTCATTATACATTTATGAAGTGTATTTATCAGATAATAATTAAAAAAAAGGTAACTTTAATGTTTGTAATTACACTGTACACTGAGTATGTATGTTAGTACACTACTTGCAAATGATAATTAATTAATTAATTGTAGTTTGCAGATTTAAAGATTTAATGATATTTTTCTAGGCAAATATTACTTATAATAGTGTTGTAAACATTGTACATTTATTTATTTATTTAGGTTTACCAACAATTGTTTCCACAAAATACATTCAATGTTGATATGCAGTGTTACTTGTCAATAAACAATAATAATCTTGTCTGCAAATATTACTGGCCATCTTATGTATTAAGCACGATAATTTATTTCACTTGTCCTATGTGTATCCTAAAAATAAATATTGTTATTACCCTTTCTGCATATTGTCGAGCTTCATCGGCTCTGTTGTAGTTAAGTTCAATTCTTTCGTATTTTATTAAGCCGGTTACAGTTTTACGTAATTTATCTATTCTTCCTTCTGGACCTTTTGGATTTCTAAGCTTGCGACGTTCTGGATGTACAGGAATACGAAGTTTGGAAACCAATTTAGTAACATCAGCTTGATTCATGTTTAAAATGTACTAGTAAAAATGTTTATTTAATTATAATGTTTTTTAATTTAATGCACAGTATTATAGAAATAAAATTTTAGGTTAGATTATTTTTTTTAGAGATAGAAAAATAACATAAAGGAAGTAGAACCATTCGGTCATATGCACCATTACTTGTCAATATTATTATGACAGTGACATGTGGTATACCTCAGTATATATTAAGTACTTATCCAAAATACTATGGGTTGTCCCTTGTGTTCTGATTTAAAGCCTAAAATACTAATTTTATACGCGTACAAGATACATGATTTGAGAATTTTTATTTAATACATATAATAGTGTTTATAGAATACTATTTCTTTAGTTTTTTTTATATAGTTACTATTCTTAATCTACCAAATTGTTAAAAGTACAAATTGTCAATGTCAGATCTGATAACTCGAGCTGACAGATCGTTTTTGCTTTAATTTGTATTTGTTTATTGTTTTATTTACTAACTTATATCGGTTACAATTAAAAACCTTACGTACCTGTTTGGACAGTAATTTAGATTTCAATTTCTTATATGATATAGTTATTTATATCGAATATGTAATATTCTATTGCGTCGTTTTGGACTACATAAATCATGGTTTTATTTAATAAAATGACACCGGAGGATGATGGAGTGTTTGATCTTCTCACAGAATTATGTCAGAAAACCGCTTCTAAATATTGTGCTCAAAATAGAATACCTCAAAAGCGGCTTATGAGCAAGATGAGGTCTCAATGTTATGAGATATTACTTAGAAAGACGCCCATGGCGGTGCCTTGTCTTCAAAGTGTTGATAGAGACCCAACAGCTGATATATTGTGTTATAATTTTGTCTCCCATCAACATACAAGAAATGTAGCCGAATATAAAAGATCTGTTGAGTTGAAGAAGATTATTAGTGATATCCGTGATAAGGATTTTGGAGAGTATCACAATTGTGTCTATAACGTTTTGAGATTTCTGATTGGGTTAAGTAATTCTGTTAAAGATGATTTGTCGGTAGATATGTATCAGGTAAAACTATTATGCTTATGTTTGATCACATTACCCATAAAGCTGCTTACTGCCATTAACTAAATATTTCGTTTTTTTTTATGATACCTTGAGAGGCCAACCAGTTGACTATATTGAAATTTCAGAATCCATTTTCCTTTGGAGTCCTGGATGATATGCTTCCAAAGCCACCTAGGGAGAGTTTTGGTTCTGTGCAACCATACCCATACTTCCCTTCACATGTGTTTGAGCTCCCATTTTCTTTAAAAAAGCAGGCATCACTGCTGGACAGCCATATATCTCAAACATACACTGAATATACTGTGGAGAGTTTTGACTCTAAATCTCGTAAGTATATGCTAATAAATATTTCTTTGTGATATGGGTATTTATCAAGCATCTTGTATTTTTTATCCCTCTGAGATGGTAAATACCAGGGCCGTCTTTTTAATGGGTGATAATGGAATGATATATCTGCCTGCATTATCAGTATCCATTGGTGGGGCACCAGTGAGTGATAATAGGTGAGGATGAAGCAGGTCAGTTAGCTCATCATAATGAATTTAACAAGAATTAGTATTAGCCATGATGGTTTTTAAGGGGAATCAAGTGGAGGTAGATCTGATAGGGTATAATGCTAGAAATGGGGCTGTCAAACCCCATTGTTAATAATCCCTTTTTCCCCTACCAGAGCCATTACATGCATGTTGAAATGCTTTAAGGAATCCTATTCTGTAGTCTCTTGAAAAAACCTCGACTTGTGTAGTGATTATAGTAGGGGCCTAGTATTTCATTCGTGGGGGGAGAAAGGAGTGTTAGTAATATGGACTATCAGTCCTATTGCTAGAAATACATATACCCTGTCAGGTAGGCTTCCATGAGGTCCACCTGAAAACTGTTGTGCTGAATTCCAGGTGTGTTAATCATAAAGGGCTAACAAACCTGTCTTTTCATTCTCACTTGTCATCCTTCACTGGTGCCCCGCCAGTGTATACCAGGGGTTGCTATTCCGTTATCATCCATTCATTAAAAAGTATGTCCACTGTGCACAACGCACCTTTTTAGTTTCTTTTTTAAATTTATTAAAAAGATGTTTTGTTTGTAATTTGAAGTGTGTGTCAGTTTCGGTTTTGTTTTTGCCTTCGCTTTTTTACTCCGTTGGTTTGCTATGTATATTTTTATATAATTATATTATCTTTCTAAAACACCGTGTTTCCATACCAGCATACAGTCCTTTCGCCCACATCCACCAAATAGATGATGTGTTGAAAAATGGCTAAACTGAAAGCAGTTGTAACCAGCTAGCTTGTATGGATATATTGATGAATGTGGTGGGATATGGCGTGAATTTACAGGGTACAGAGGAATAACATCTAAGTCCTCAGGAATGGCAACGCTTGGGGGGTATCATGGGCGAAACGGTATACTCTATTATGTCCATGGTACTGTTCATGTCTATAGGCGACGGTTACCACTTTCCATCAGGTGGGCCGTTAGCTTGTTTGCCATTCTAAGTCATATAAAAAAAAAAACTGGAAGAGCTTTGTTTGAATTGGATCATTATTATAATTTTAAGGTGACTTTAATAGTGTCTAAGTTAATATTTAATTAACTCCATAAAATATATATATTAATTAATTCAATTTCTTATATCATTAATATTATAATGTTACTATTTTATAATAATTTTTTTTAGTTTTAGATACCAACTCTCAGATGCGAGAGCCATCAGACCTGAAGACAATTCAAAATCCCATGTCACTTGCATCAATGACATCCACCCATCTGTCACCATATTCAGAAAGTATGTTCAATTATCCACAATTGACGGCACCCAGAGATTTGCAGATACCTGTATCTGAGTCTAATGATGTCAGTGAGAAGGTACAAATAATATTAATTTAAAACGTAAAATTATATTAATTTTAATTTTCAATCGACTTCAAAAAGAAGGTAGTATTTAGTTTGGTTGTACATATATTTTTATTTATGTTTCTTACTTCATAACTCCTTCAGTTATTAACTTATTTGGGAATTTTTTTTTATCTGAAAGGACATACTTACAGAACGGATGATAATGGAATGATAACCCCACCCGCGCTATCGGTATACACCGGTATATACTTACAGATTGGCCCATAGAATATACTATCAATTCTTTCAATATACTTTGTACTAAAAAAATATATGTGATTATGGGTATGAGGGAGCGGGGGGTAGTCTGACCTCGGGGAGGAAAGATATTGTTAGTAATGGGGTCTAATGACGTAGAGAGTTCGTCATTGTTAGAAATATGCTCTTTTAGGTCGACCTCCACGTGGTCCCTCCTGAAAACCATCGTGAACAATTCTTGTTGAATTCGTCACGATGGGTTAACTGACCTGCTTCATCCTCATCTGTCATTCTTCATTGGTGCCCCGCCGGTGTATGCCGGTAGCACGGGCGGGGTTGCCATTCCATTATCATCTATTAAAAAAAAGTCTAAAACCTCGCACATCAACAGAGGGGGAGGGAGTAAAAAAGTTGCTAAAACATCACATGATTAATGCTTAAGGTGTTCATTACCTTGTTTCTCGTAAAAAAGTATAATAACTGTTATTTGTAATTATTTTGACCTTTTTTTTCATAGTAGTCATTAATAAATAGTAAAAAAAATTACAGGTTTCATCAGAAAGTACAAATTTGAAATTGGATGTGAAGGAAGTATACAGAGGGAGAGCTGAAGAAGAGGAAGTGGACATCTGGGAGCTGGCGACGCAGGTTGATAAGGACATACCTGATGATATTTGGGAGACTGTTGGTAAGTACATTAGTCATAGACTCACACTTGTTTCTGTTTATAATATAAGAATTAAACTAAGTAAAGCTGAGTGACTGAATTATCACAAATAGTACCCACTAGCCATCTCTTCACGCATGGTCGCATCGTGATGTTTAATAGCCTGTTATTTCCTTAACTATAGATGCAAATAAATTTTTCCACATCTAACTAGTATTTCCAGCCTATTGTCAGGAAATAACAATATGCAATATGCAATAGCCTTAGATTATATAGATAGAGAGCCTCAAAAACGGGTAAAATTTTTGTCAGCTCATTGTTAAATTAATTTACGCACACAATGTATCTTGATGTACCTATCTATATTTATTTAGTAAATATCTATATTTATTTAAAAATATAAAAAATATAATTATTTATTAAAATTAGTAAATAAAAAATGATTTTTTTCAAATATATATATTCTTTATTACATTTGTAAGTTACAAATAAAATAATGTATTTATAAATGTTGTGAGCAAGGGTGGACTTATCTCTGACAGAGATCTCTTACAGTCAACCCAGTACAGTGAGAAAGCATTTCGTTAGCGGGCAGCTGAAGTGCTACAACTATTAATACATAGACAAATATACAGTTTTTTGGGCATTAAAAAGGTGCAGAATTTATAAGAAAAATGCAAAATAAATATAGAAGTTATAAAGGTATCACTCGTAACTATTTATCACGCAAAATTGTTTGAAAAAGTTGATCCGTTTTTCTCGAAGCATTTGTATGGGAGACACTCTATCTATATAATCTAAGGCTAATAGTATGTTCAAACATTTAAACAAACTATTCCACTTTATATCACTAGTATAGATATTGCTGGATCTTACTTTATTTTACTTTACTTAATATTTACAGCAAAATTACCAGCAGTGAATGAGCGACAGTTGATCGCAAGCTCGCCAAGGGAGCTTCGATTATGGCGGCGGATACATGAAGATGTGCTGTCTGACCTCACGGTCGTATCGGAGAAACAGTTTATAAGGCATATTATGTATTTAATTAGTAAGTAATAATAGTTTATTTATTTGAAAAAAAAAAAGAAAAACAAGTGATAATCGCGCAGAGGATCTTGTAGGAAGTGGTTGCTGTCATTTTAACTAGATATAAACGTTTTTTATTATTATTCCAGCCGTTAACTGTCTGACACAAGACACTGCTGTCTTAAGGGGAGTTTTGCCAGTAGTTTGCCACGCTTGGTAGGCGGATTGGCAACCGCAGTTAGATTATTAGAGATGTTTTAAAAGGGACGCTGCTCCCATCCCTCGCCCTCCCTTAGTCTCCTTTTATGAAAGGAAGGAGTGGCCCATTCTATCTCGGGGCACGAGACATAAATAATACTCGTTACTATATTTAAAACTTATCTTCATTTTTATTCAATGTCTATATGAATACCGGAGATTAATGCGAGGTGACACGTTGTGATGCAAAGTGTCATATTTGTTCAGCAGTATGTTTTTTTTATACAACTTAGAATGGCAAACAAGCTGACGGCTCATCTGATGGAAAGTGGTAACCGTCGCCTATAGACACGAGCAGTACCATGGACATAACAGAGTATACTGTTTCGCCCATGATACCCCCATGCGTTGCCATTCCTGAGGACTCAGGTGTTATTCCTCTGTACTCTGTAAATTCACGCCATATCCCACTCCTTAAACCGAAACATAGCCATGCAAACACAACTGCTTTACGGTTGAAACAAATGTAAATGTTGGGCCAAATGTAATTTTATTAGCTATACTCTACAGTTTTGTTCGTATAATTTAGGACTATATATATATTGTATTATGTGTATCTTGGTTATGATCTATATGTGTATTAAATTTTATTCAAATTTGTTCAATCATTGAAGTATGATTGAGTGAAACATGTAAACTTTAGTATCTAATGAGTAGGTATATATATTTTACATTATTATGTATATCATATATCTATATAAATAAATAATAGAATTTTCACCGTGCCTCCGATCAAACTGTTTATAATTCTCTCAATCCAAATGTTGCCTGGAAGAGATCGCTCTTAGCAATAAGGTCGCCCATTGTTTTCTCATTGTGATCATTTCTTGTAATTGTTTATATTTATAATAAGTTTACTATTGTAATCTTTTGGGGAAACAATAAAGAGTATCTATCTATCTATCTAAATAGATTAAAAATGATTTTAGTTGGAGTAGAGACAAGTTCGTTTCCGTTCAATCATGAGACGAATAGCTTCTACATGAGAGGTAATTTAGTTCTCGAGGGCATATCCAGGGAGAGATTGCAAGGCTATACATCAGAGTTGTTGCATATCGGCACCTATTACCGGCGACTATACAGATTCGCCTTCAACCACACATTGGACGACCATTTTCACAGCCACGGATTGATTTATGAGGTAAGCGTTTCACAGATATTTAATATATATTCTTTATTGCACTTGTAAGTTACATGTAAAATGATGTATTTATAAATGTTGTGAGCAAGGGTGGACTTATCTCTGACAGAGATCTCTTCCAGTCAACCCAGTACAGTGAGAAAGCATTTCGTTAGCGAGCAGCTGAAGTGCTACAACTATTAATACATAAACAAATATACAGTTAAATAAAATATTAAAATATATAATAAAATATTATGCAATAAATAGATTTACACTATTATTCAATACTAGCTAATAGGGGGAATTTAATTAAAAAAGGGTTTGTTAGTAATGGGGACTGAGAATCCCATTGCTGGCAATATATCCAACCAGGTCGACCTCCTCGCGTTTCCCCCTGAAAACTATCATGGTTAATTTCTGATGAATTCATCATGATGGGCTAACTGGCCCGTTTTCGTTCTCATCTATCACCCTTCACTGGTGCTGCGCCAGCTTATTCCGTTGGCGCAGGCGGGGTTACCATACCATTTTCATCCATCAAAAAAAAATACTAGCTAATGTCCGCCACTTTGTCTACGTGCTATATGTTATTCCCGTTTAGTACGTATCGATGTATGTACCTACCTATTTATTATGTCTGGGAATACTGGACCAAAATTAACAAATGACGTGTCGTTTTCACTCTTTGTCTTAGGTCAAAACGACTTTATAGGTGATAATGAAATAGTAACCCCACCCGCGCTATCGGTATACACCGGCGGGGTACCAGTGAAGAATTATAGATGAAGATGAAACAGGTCAGTTAGCCCATCGTGACGAATTCACCGAGAATTGTTCACGATGGTTTCCAGGGAGGAACCACGCGGAGGTTGACCTGATAGGGCATATTGCTAGCAATGGGGCTGTCATACTCCATTGCTAACAATCCCTTCCCCCCAAAACGATTTTACTTAAGTAGGTTGTGTACTAAGCTGTATAAGTTACTATAGTTTTTTAATTATCCCACAGGAACTCTTTAATTTTCTGTGATTAAAAGTATCAACAATGTTGAACGGAATTGTGGCGTCTATTGTTCGTACTAAGACCCGTCATATGCATTTTACTCAAATATCTCGTTTTAGGCGGCGAGGGAAGTAATAAGACGCTACCTATTGGAGTTCCGTCTTGCTGCAACCGAGATATACGAGGAATGCACCAGAAACAGGTCCGACGATTTGAACTGCATGCCCACACTGCTGCAGATATTGTACCACACGGAACCGCTCAAATGTGAAATTGAAACTATTGTGGCCGTTTACAAAATGATCGACTCAGGTACGGTTTTTTATTTAGCACTGCTTGTCTACTATGAAAACTTTACATTTTCAAGCGGAACGAAATTTACATACATTTTATTTTATTCTTTATTGCACAATAAAACTTTGTACAAATGGCCAGCTTAATGCCATATGGCATTCTCTACTAGGTAAACATTGGGTAAAAACAGAAAGCGTATGAAGGGCAGATGCGGTGAAAAATATGTGACAATTATAGTAACACATTAATACACAATATAAATATAATATACACATAAGAAATGCACATATAATACATAAACATTACTTTTTATATATATGGATAAACTAATACATATGAAATATATATACATACATACATTATTGTTATTTCTTTATTATATCAGTAATTCAATGCCCATTGCTGAATATAGGCCTTCCCCTAGGGTGATTTTATTATTAGTCGCCATACTTGGCAGGCGGGTTGGCAACCGTAGTTAGTTTGGTGATGTTTTAAGAGGGACGCTGTTGCCCATCTTTCAACCATTTAGTTTCCACCCACGGCGTGAGGTTCCGTGGGTGGAAACTAAATGGTACATACATATATGCTAATATTCTTAATTTTTATTAATATAATTAATAATATTATTATTTATTTATGTTAGAATTTAAAAAAAAAAATATGTTACTGTTGTGTTATTCGTCGATAATGTAGCTTTATAAATGTCAAAATTTTTTTAAAATCTATTAAGTATTTTTTGAATTTATTATTACAAACAAACATACAATTAAATCTTCTGTCTAATAGTAGTATAGAAAGATTTAACTTTAAAAATTGAATTGTAAAAAGCAACAGCTGAATTTCTTTCCCGTTAGTCTCCATTGTAATCGCATTCAGATTTGGAAATAGAAAAAAAAAAATAACTATTCACAAATACTTAAATTTATTTCAATGTAGAATCAACAACATTGCCACGCGGCGCCGAGCTGATGTCGTACCTGTTCAACGAAATATCACTGGTTACACAGAGGAAGACAGCATTCACGACGTTCAACATGCTGTTCTCCGTTTGCCAGGTTTATTTCAAGTGAGTATTGTTTTTTTTTTATAATGCATCTTGGAATACCCTTTGTAGTTCTTTTTTGGGATGAAACTCTGCATACTGTTACATCCCTAGTATAATATATTTCTATTTAAATCAGCAATATTATGCATATATACCAGAGATGATATGGCGTGAATTTACTGGGTACAAAGGAATAACACCTGAGTCCTCAGGAATGGCAACGCATGGGGGGTATCATGGGCGAAACAGTATACTCTGTTATGTCCATGGTACTGCTCTTGTCCATAAGCGATGGTTACCACTTTCCATCAGGTGGGCCGTCAGCTTGTTTGCCATTCTATGTTGTATAAAAAAAAATATACAAAAAAAAAATACATAAAAGAAGTAATTTTTAGCATTTCATGTACTCTCGCTCTATAGCTTCTTTTATTTGACTCCATCAACTAGTTACAATGCATGTTGGCAGGTTTATCGAGAGATTTATCTTCGAAGGCGAACTAGACGACCGTTACCACGAGTTCTTCATACGCAGAGACTCCCAATACGTAAACTGTCGTTCGAAACGCTACTGGGACAAAGGCTTCCACATAACCCAGAGTATAGCGATACCGGACTTCCTCAGAGCCCTCGCCAAGTTCATACTGCTGTGTGGGAAATCATTGCGATTGTTAAAGCTCTGTAATCCCAGTGTGAGTATAGAAAGATATTTTTAATTGTTGATCTGAGGGGAATCTTTATGGCAGTCTGTGAGGGTGGCTTATGTCCAACATATGGATGGGTAATAGCCGAGATGATAATAATGATGATGATCCATCTGTCCCCACATTATTGTGTCGATTGAAAATGGACTAATACTGTTTCAATTCTCATTGAAATTAGTGTACCTAAATACATCGACAATTGCAAAAGACTTGGGTTGTTTTACAAACGTGTGTGTGCGTGTGCGTGCGTGCGTGCGTGTGCGTGCGTGCGCGTGCTCGTGCTTGTGTGTGTGCGTTTTAGTAATGGGGAACTACCAGCTTCAGTGCTAGTAATGTACCTTGTCTGGTCAACCTCCACGCGGTTCCCCCTGAAGACTATCTTGGCTAATTCTTTATGATTTCGCCAGTAATGGCCAATTGACCTGTTACACACATATCTTCACCTATTATTGCTTACTGGTGCCCCGCCAGCGTATATCGAAAGCGCAGGAGTTCTTCGTTGGTTTTTAGGAGACCGCGTGGAGGTTGATTTGACAGGATACATTGTAAACGATGGGGACGGACAGTCCCATTAGTATCTAATAATCCCTATTCCATCCTTAGAGAGATAAGATTTTTATCCCGATAATAGTTTGTTATAAAGCTTTAAACATAGTCTTCTGTATAAAAAACATTTATCATTTGTCCCAGGATCCCTTAGTCCTGTTGATATCGTCAGACCACCCGTCAGTTAAATGCTGCGCGAGCTTTGAGGATCTGCAGGAGCAGCAGCAGATCCTCGATGTGTATAGAACCAGATGCCTGTTCGTCAGCGGGGAGCCCGTCACCTTCGACCAGATCATACTCAAGAGGGAGGCTGAGAAGAAGGCCTTCACGGAAATGGCGTCGGTGAAGCAAGCGGAGACCTTGGAAAAGATTGTTGGTAAGTAGCAGAGGGTTTTAAATGGTGAAGATGGAATGGTCGGTGTACCGTTCCATCACTACCATTAAAAAACCTTGCCCTAAATTGATGATGTATAATTGTAAGGCACCAGGGCACATGTTATCATCAATAAAAAACACTGACCATCAAATTGTGTATCTGTATTAGCTGAACGCAAAAGACTGGGGCAGCTCATAATAGCCGAGAAGCAACACTCGCTGCGTGTGCTCGAGGCGGCCATGGCGGAAGCGGCCGCTCGCCGCCGACAGCACTCGGACCGCATCGCCAGGCTACAGCGTACCGCTGATGACCTGACCGACGATGTCGACTCCAGGATCCGGGATGACGAAAGGTACCGTATATAATTTGGCCACTTGCTTTTGGCCACAACAGAATATTAGTGTTTTGCTCTTTTGAGGGCAAAACAGTAAATTGTGTTGTGACCAAAATGGTCACAACACAACATACGCTTTAAAGAAAAATTGTTTATATATTGTTTTTTTTTTTATATGTATTTTTTATCTCTTTACTGTGTCTATTGTTATTTGTGTGCTGTAAGTAATGCAAAGTAGAAAGTAAGTAATGCCGAGTTCACACGGTTATAATGCTCCTTTCCACTCAGGGTTTGCTGGAAGAAAACTCTTACACAGTTAAGCTCGCCTGTTTTATATTTTTATTATATATATATATATATATATATATATATATATATATATATATATATATATATATATATATATATATATATATATATATATATATATTGTGTACAATAAAGAATAAATAAATAGATAGATTTTTTCTAAATAATACATATATAGCCTATTTTAGTCGCTGATAGATAGATGTAGCTTTTTATATATAGATGAAAGATTTTAGTAAGTCAATTTGTTAATTTTTAAATATATCCAAATAAACAATAAAATCTTTTCTTCTTTCTCATATCGGTATAGATTACTAGAATTCAGAACATCATTTTAAGAAAGTAAATTTGAGTAGAACAAAATTAAATATATGAATGTTAATGATTCTAGGAATAAAATTATGGAGTACTATTCAAAGTTAAATATGGAAGTGGAAAAAAGTAAAATACACACAGAATGGAAAATACGACGTTTACAGTTGGACCAGAGTAGAATACAGTTACTGTCAACTGAAGAGAGAAATTTAAAACGAGAAAAATTAGAGCTAGAACATCAGAAGAACGAAGAAATTATGGCTATGTCTATACAGAGTATTGATCACAGATCTGATGATGAACAAGATGGTGATGGTGATAAAATAGAAAATACTGCGATGGAACCATCATCGTCTGTCATCACCGAATCCGGCGAAAGATCGGAAATGGCTCAGTCTGGTAAAAAACAAACGACCAGTGACATGTTTAGTGTTATTTGTAATGCTGCTAAAAGTATATTTGGCGTTTCGAAGAGTAACGAAGAAAAGTGTGATAATAAAAACAAATTAGATGCCCAAGGCAATATAGTTGCCACCGAAGTAAATTCTAACACTAAAGGTACTTCAAGTGAGGTTATCGGTAGTAAATTAGACGAGGCATGCGATAATTTGCTATTTATGAAAACAAGGCAGGAAGCGTTGTTGAATAAACAGAAAGTGATGTCACATGAATACGGGACTGATAAAGAAAATAATTTGATGAAAGACCCTCCACTAATAAGGATGCCAGTCGATGAAGAGAACAATTTAAAATCATTGTCGCCATTTTCTGAAGCTAAACGGAATAAAATGAAAGTTCTCGGAACTGAGTTTAATTTGGTAAAACCTGAATGCAAACAAGTTGAACCAGCAACAGAAGCTCAAAAAGAAGCGTTATTGAATAAGCAAAGAGTAATGCGTGTTGAATATAATCTACCAGTTGAAGAAACAGCTCAGAAAGAGCCCGCAAATGTGGCTCAGGAGGAAGCGATACGTAATAAAAAGAAGGTACTGAGTTCTGAGTACGATATTAGGAGTGGGGAATCAAATTCTAAACAGAGCGTAAGGAGGGCGGGCTTAACGTTAAATTTGAAGCCATATGGTGAATCGTCTGGCCAAAATATAGCTGCATTATCTAACGCTGGAGGTGTGACTCCAGAAGACTTTTTTCCGAAAGTAAGTAATTTTTTATTTGGTAGCTTTTTGACTACACAGACTTTTGATTAATTCGTTGATATCACATGTACTTTTTTCCTTTGTTTTTGCATTTTGCTCACCTCAAAATGTTTTCTATTATTATTGCCTTGCCTTTTTCAATTTATTTGGGGTCAACGCAGTATGTCTTCTTCAACAAATCCCTGTCAACCGTCAGTCTTTCGTACACTCCTCTGTCATGAATATTATCTTTCACACAGTTCATACATCCTTTCTGCGATCACCTTTTAAAAATGCTTCTCATTGTTATGTTTTTCGTTACAATAAAAAATTGTGTTTACTTGTTTAAAAAATATTTCTTTTCTATTACATTATTACTTTATTTTTGTTCTTTTATTATTATGTGGCATTACTATCATCATCTTTATTATTATTATAATCATTTAATTATCTATTTGAAACCTTATCTTGCAGTTAATAACGTGGTTTTTGATTTCCAACTGAAATTAATGAGTTGAGTAATCATTAGGGTTGATACTACCAAATATTTTAAAAGTCATTAATTTGAAAAGATATCTGAATAAAAAAAAGCAATGTTTTAATTTACAGCTCGATTTAGAAACACCTACAACAGCCGAAATACCTCTCGGAAGTCAGTCCGCTGACGTATTCACACCACGCAGTGAATTCAAAGATATAGAATCAGCAAAAATTGCACCTGACAACAAATTTATATCATCCGATGGCTTTAATTACCCCATAATAGATGATATTGAGACAATCAGCGATGCACAGACCGAAGATAGTCCAGATACGTCCCCATCGAAAAGTGTAGATCACGAAGAGAAACCGTTGACCAAAAAGTATTCCTTCTTTAATGTACTGGATGGAGCTACCACGGTTGAAGATTTCGATCCCTTCGGCATAAGACAATTGAAAAACTATTCGAAAGAATACTTGAGTAATAAAATGGACGCTGAAATGGCAATGTCGTGGTATACACATCCGGCTATCATAATGGATGAAGTAAAGAAAAGACCGTATGCAAATATCTTCGCCTCCCACGATGAGGTGAAAGAAGAAAAGATTACTTGCGACAACATAGCAACGCTGACGGCTTGCCTCCAAAGATCTGTTATGTTACCCCTGACATATCAGTTGGAGGTTGTAAATAATTCGATCTTAACGTACTTTCTGGTGAATCTCGATATGTACGAACATCTGAGGAGCTTGAAGGACTACTTCTTCTTGATGGACGGAGAGTTCTCTAGAAGTATCTGTCACAACTTGTTCTCAAAGTTGACCAAGACGTTGAATCCGCAGGAGTTGCTCAATTTTGGAACGTTGCACAATATTTTGGATAAGGCATTGGGATCTTCGATTTCGCGTAAGTTTGCTTTTTAATTTGATTGTAATTATTTGCATTTGTTTTATGGTGGCAGTCGAGCATATGGCATAGAGCATACGGCCAGGTTGATGGTAAATGGCTTTCTCAGCTCACGATTCTTGCATTACAGATTTAGTATACATATGCGACAATCCAAACAATGTTCCGATTCAAATATTTGTGGTTTAGATACGCAGTCATGATCATCATCATCACACCAGGCGTTTACTGTCCACTGCTTAACATAGGCCTTCACCTATTGGGTGGTTCTGCCAGTAGTTGCCACACTTGGCAAGCGGGTAGCAATCACACTTAGGCTTTGATGTATTTTATTTATTATATACACTTCTTGCGTCAGTAGCTACCGCCTTTTTCTTTTCCCCTCTACTTAAAGGTTGTCTGGAAGAGATTGCTTTAGCGATAAGGCCGCCTTTTGTACTTTATATATATATATATATATATATATATATATATATATATATATATATATATATATATATATATTATACTTTATACAATACTTACGTATATACTTTATACAATAGTTTATACATACTTTATATAATACTTTGGTTTGGTGTGGTTCCGGCATAAAATAGGCCACCCCTTTTTTTCCTTGTAACTAATATAGTGCTGGGGTTATTAGTATCCTCTATGAGTTACTAGGCTGGAGTACAAAGGATTAAATAAATACGTTATACAGATGTCCACAAATTCTCCGAGAACTTGTCCTTCACCATCACGGAGTCGCCGCTCAGTTTCCAGCACAGCTCCCCGGACGTGCTCCAATGTCTCTCGCTCACGTATGCGGTCGACTGGCCGCTGAACATCATACTGTCCCAAGAGGCCCTGCTTCGGTACGCTAAGGTGTTCCAATTTCTCGTCAAGATGAGGAGAATATTCTGGGTGCTCGGTGAAGATTTTGAGGTAAGATTAACATTTCAGATATTAATTGTCTAGCTGACCATAGAGCAGCCCAAAGTCTATGTTCGGGTTGGAAATCTATGTTCAGGTTCCCTGCATGGTGCAAATGTGATATTTGAGCTCGTTTCTCCATTTAGTGGAAGGCTACGTGTGTATATTTTGTTTAATAGATGATAATGGAATGGTGACCCTGCTTTAACGGTATACGTTGGCGGGGCACCAGTGAGAGTGATAGGTGAGAATGCGAAGGCAGGTCAGTTGGACCATTGTGATGAATACACCTGGAATTCAACAAGGTAGTTTCTAGGGGGGACCACATGGAGGTCGACCTGATAATAAGGATATCAGGTTGACCTCCATGTATTAAAAAATATATATATATATATAACAAAAGCTTTATAAACTTAGTACGTTTGTCGGTTCCTTTGTTATATATATATATATATATATATATATATATATATATATATATATATATATATATATATATATATATATATATATATATATATATATATATATATATATATATATATATATATATATTTATTTAGTTAATTTTAAATTTATCTTTGCATCAGGCGCTAAAACTGTCAGTGAAGTTGTCAAAGCAGCACTCCCGGAGGCTTCTACGTTCACCACAATACATTTCAATACAAATATACCGTCATATCATGGCCTCCATGATCAGGGCGCTGGACAACTACATCGTCACGACCTGTATACTGACATCGTGGACCGAGTTCGAGAATGATTTGAAAAAAGCGAGGACCTTGGACGACTTGTACGAGTGTCACGTTGTATACATAAAGAAGGTGCTGTTCAGGTGTCTCTTGAATAACAGATCGACGCCCGTCATGAAGTTACTGAACGATATATTCACCGTGATCTTGAAGTTTAGCCGCGTGTTGAAAGCCGGGTGAGTTATTAAAAATATTTTCTTAGTGTATATTCCGTTTTACTCTTGTTTTATTATCAATAATTCGATGTGTCAGTTTCTTTCTAGAACCACCCTCACTGTTATAACTTTTTATGGAAAAAGCTATTATTATGTAGGGTACTAATACATAGCTTGTCATCAGTTGTAATACGCCATTCACAATAAAAAAAAACGATGATTAATTTGTGTTGTTCCTTATTTGATATATAATAACTATATTTGGCTAACTAGTGAATACCAGTGGCTTTTATTTTTTTTTTATTAAATTTCTTCATTTAAAAATAAATCAAAAAATTAATTGGAATAAGTTTTTAATCGCCTTCAAAAGAAGGAGATTTTCAATTCGGTTGTTTCTTGTTTTGTTTTTGTTTTTCTTATGTTTGCACATAATTCCGTCAATTCTAAAGAGATTTGGAAAATTATTTTGTTATCTGAGAGGATATATTATACTCACAGATTGACTCCATAGAAATTTTATCAAAATTGGTTTTGTAGTTTTTAAATCAAAATGACTGGTTTAGACACAATTGAAATTGTTTCTTTTTTAATGCTTAGGGTTAAGGAAAAAAGACAAATTATTAGAACTATTGAGGACAGAAGGGGAAAAATGTTGGGACACTTGATACGACACGACGAACTTATGAACATTATAATAGAAGGTAAGATAGAAGGAAGGAGGGGGAGAGGGAGACCGAGACATAGTTACATCAGGCATATCAAGGAAGGAGTTGGTGTCGTGTCGTATCAAGAGGTGAAGAGACTCGCTGAAAATCGTAGTGAGTGGCAAGAGCTCCACCGACAAGAGCGTAGCTCTTAAATACGATAGATAGATAGGGACAAGCATCTTTAATTATTAAAATAAAAATGTCATGTCAGTGTTGTTGGTATAAAAGAAATATAACTCTGTCTCATTGATAGTTAATTTAATAATTATGATTTGCCAATATTTCTTAACA
Organism: Galleria mellonella; assembly: GCF_026898425.1. Classification (NCBI taxonomy): domain Eukaryota; kingdom Metazoa; phylum Arthropoda; class Insecta; order Lepidoptera; family Pyralidae; genus Galleria; species Galleria mellonella. The sequence continues at coordinate 2,868,542 of NW_026442037.1, read as the reverse complement.
TGAAGAACTTTTACTCTGTTCTAAGTAGCTATTTTAATTTATTTCCATTTTGTATCCAGTGAATGGCACCAGAGGGAGGCCGACGGCAACTTCACACATACCAGCTACGCCCAGCTCCAGGAATTGTTTCATTTGTTCGAGAAACTAGCTAAATATCTGCACAAAGTGGTCACCAAACTCATGGAGTGCGGTTACCAGCGCCATCTAGTAGAATTATTGACCATGGTCAATTTGAATGGGTACTACGAGCCGGATAAATCGAAGGACGAACACAATACTACAGTTAAATCATTAAATGCGTCATAAAGGATATGCGAAATGAAGATTTACGGTCCGTTCTCACATCCGTTGACGGTTCGTTATTATTAACGATTCGTGAAAACAGGAATAACGATGATTTAACACGAATATCAATGTATATAAAGTGTAGTGTGTAAGGGGTTACAAAGCCTTATTTGTATCCTCAAACAAGTCTTTGTGAAACTTCGATGGCATCTTGGGGTGGGTATCAACCAATTCTGGAATGGGCACGGTCCATCCGATCTCCCTCTAAAGACGTTTATAAGCACTAGTCGAGACGACGTCTTTATACGTTTAAAACGACTATCACAACCTTCGTATGGATAAAAAGATAAAAAAGCTACTAAGCTACAATCGATATTGATAGATTCGTTTGTCCTTTGTCTATGGGGCGGGGCGGTAGAATACTCAATAGCTAATACTTATATTTGTTTCAATTTCTCCTTGTACAAATGGTAGATGTATATGTATATTTAGTGCATAGCCATAGTTGGGGGGGGGGGGGGGGGGATATTGAGGGGCAACGTCCTACCTTAAAACGCCCAATGCCCCTAAAATGAAAGGCTAACTAAGTGACTTCGAAAAAGAAAATTTGATTCGCTTTATCGAAGTCACATAATTATGGCTTATGCCCTATCAAAAAGTTCTTTTGCCCTACCTTAGGTCAGGTTAGTCAGGCCGTATGCTTGTTTGCCACCACAGTGGTATCTAAAAAAAATCCTTAAACAATGGGTCTGATTTAGTGGAATCGTGATGCAATATGTTGAAATTATAGAATAAATCATGTAGATATGACTCTATAATTACCACAGGAATATTTAAGATACTTTTTCAGGTGGCAGTGCAGCCCCATAAAAAAGGTATAGGACTTATATACATATGTCATTTGCAGAAACGTTTTGCTTGCATTTTGAAGTGGGTACCAGATAATTATGGGGTGGGTACGGCCCACCCATTCGCCCTTTAAATATGCCTATGATAATTACTGAGAGATTTTTTAAAGAGCGTCCATGTAATGCAATGTAATGTAAATATATATTTATTTCTCTCACAAAATAACAACATAATAAAATTTACAGCACATTGACATATAGGTTACAATTTAAAACAATTTTTGTGAAAGTCTGGTGTTAACCCTGTATCTACAACATTCACTTTGTATAAATGTCGACTGCTTGCTTCTCTGTCCCATTCGTGGTTCTACCATGAAGCAGTTGCGTTTGCCCTTCAAACCGAAACACAGCCATGTATTTCGGTTTGAAGGGTGTAATATGGTAGTGTATTTACAGGATACAGAGGAATAACACCTGAGTCCTCAGGAATGGCAACGCATGGGGGGTATCATGGGCGAAACAGTATACTCTGTTATGTCCATGGTACTGCTCATGTCTATAGGCGACGGTTACCACTTTCCATCAGGTGGACCGTCAGCTTGTTTGCCATTCTAAGTTGCATAAAAAATCAGTTTACCGAACTGTGGTAACATTAAATTAATCTGTCAATTTTAAAAGTATATAAAAAATAGTTAAATATTGAAAATTGTTAATTTTTTTTAAAAAATTGACTGATAATTACGACGTTGCCATACCTCCGTAAGTTAATGATGATAAAATAATTATAGACTCTCTTAATTGTTCCTTAAATACTCATTATAGTCATAATTGTTTAATTTAAAATGATCTTTATTATGTACGGAATATGCCTTTAATTGCAAGTTAATGTGATATTATTTCCCATTAGTGTATTTGTAAAGTGATATAATTGTTTAATTATTTGCACGTTAACAGTACTAGTATAGTATTATATTATGTATTAATACGTATTGTATCCCTGAGAGGAATGTTCTTTTTTTAGCTAAATTAAAAATATATGTTATGAATGTAATTTATTGTTAACTAATATGATTAATGATTGTAAAAATATATTCTTAATTTGCATTTGTAGTTTTATTAAAGTAAACCTAATAGCGGTTAATTATTTTTACCATTGACTTACGTCGATTTTTTTTGTCTTAAAGCGCCTCTAGCGGATTTTTTCGGTAACTACGAATTCGGTAGAATAACGCAATAACAAAACAACGCGATAGTAATGTCTTTCTACGAGTAATAGCAGGCACTCTATGATGGTCATAACGATTAATTATTATGAATAATGAATGAATGAGTATACTTTATTTGCATTATTCAATATAGGAAATATGCAAGGCAACTTACAAACACAACGATACAATTGTATAAGTACAGTAAGGCGGTCTTATTGCTGAGAGCAATGTTTTCAAGACAACCTTAAGGTAATGGACTAATTGTCGTACAAGTAGGTATGATAGAACTGTATAATAAAAAAAAATAATTATATATATATATATATATTATATATATATATATATATATATATATATATATATATATATATATATATATATATCAATCAAACAAAATTATATAATCCCATGCATATATGTTAAATATGTACCTAAAACTTAGATATAGGGGGGAAAGGGATTGTTAGTAATAGAGACTGAGAATCCCATTGCTAACAATATACCCAACCAGGTCGACCTCCACGCGGTTCCCCCTGGAAACTATCATGGTTAATTCCTGATGAATTCATCATGATGGGCCAACTAGATGTTTTCATTCTCATCTATCACCCTTCACTGGTGCTCCGCCAGCGTATCCCGTTTAAAATACACCCATCAAAAAAAAAAAAATACTTAGATATATATTAATAATTATAGCACAATAATGCTAGTTAAAGGCGAGAACAAAAATAGATTTTAACCCTATCGATAATAAAGAACAATCAAAATCGGTTTAAAATACACATACAAAAACAGTCTTAAATTTCTTTTTATTGAGTAACTCAAACATTTTTAAAATTGATTAAAAAGAATACAAATTCAATAATGTAATTTAAATTATATATATATATATATATATATTAATATTTCTGCGCCCTCTATCAAATTTAAGTTTCGTGAAAGCATGTTTCCGAAGCGTGCTTTTAGATATATTTTGACAAAGAACATTCTGCCATCTATTGTATAGTGGCAACATTATGATATAATAACGCCATCTATAATTGAGTAGCTATTATTAAATAGTCGTATTAAATCTATTTTTCCGCTCTTTTATTATTTAAAACACTATTATTGTTATCAATTTCTAATAAAAAGTTATTAAGCGTAATGATAATTAGCTAAATTAATGTGTATGATTACTTCCAAGAATAACAACATTAGAAAATATTAATGTGCAAAGTTTTCGTTAACGGCCACAGCGACAGTGGCGCCAATATTTTCCTTATATTCAGGGTGTGTTTTCACGAATACTTCATTCTACCGCAATTCGTCCTAGGGTGAACATCCTATCCTAATCGGTTCAGTGCCAGTGACATTGAGGTGAAAGTTGACATTTCCTCAACTGTGTCTTAAATTGTATGCAAAAATATCAACATTTACATATTTCTTACAATAAAAAAATCTAAAAAAAAAAAAACGGAAAACTATCTCGTGAAAGCTAATATCGAAACGAAGAGTTTTATTAATATCGACCGGCGAATTATTTTCCGAGAACGGAGCCACCGTCTTCACCTCGGCGCAGCCGGTACTTCATCAAACACGTTAAAGCTCAAGAGTCACGGTCGCCGCCATCGAGATGGCGTTCATGATGCCCGTAGTGAAGAACGACTGGGACATATACAACTCGCGGCGGAGCACCGAGGCGGGGGACAAGGCGGGCCCCGGCGGCCGCGTGCGCAAGGTGTCCGAGTCGCGGTCCGAGGGCCCCGGGGGTACCGGGGGCCCCGGGGGCCCGCGCGCCGCCCTCAGTCCGCACCGCAGCGCGCCCGCCATGCGCTCGCTGTCGTACTGCCGCGCGCCGCCGTCGCGCGCCTCGCTGCGGGCGGCCGAGGGCCCCCACAGCCCCCGGGGCCCCCGGGGCCCGGCTAGCGCGCCGCGGCCGCGCGACCCCCGCGACTCGGACAAGTTCCACAGCAGGTTGGTGGAGAAGCTGAAGCGCGCGCTGGGCCGGTCGGAGGCGCGGCGCGAGGAGCGAAGCTCGTGAGCGGCCGCTGACGGGTGCTTGTGTGCAGGACGCGCGCCGCCAGCCCCGAGCGATCGCGCTGCGCCGCCTGCGTGCCGTACCTGTGACCGCGGCGCGGGCCCCGCGGACCGGACCAGCTGAGTACCGTGAGTGCCGCCCGACCGGCCGGGACCTAACCAGTGTATCCGTTCGATGCTCACCTCACCGCATGTAACTCATCAGGTTGTCAGTATTAGGTTGTTGAGTGGGTTCGAGACTGCGTTAGTTTAAGTTCGACCGCAGTGCGGACGGCCGGGTCCGTCTGCGCGCGGCTCGGAGTACGCGTCGCCGGAGTCGAGCCCGGCGCCCGAGCGGTCGCTAGGGTAGCCAGTGGCAGTTTGTGAATCGTATCTGTGATTTGTTATTTGTAAGTCGTGATGTTATTTATTTTAAATGGTCTTGTTGTATTCGTTTCGATCTATGTGAACAACTGTTTCGAGAACAAACAATGTGTTTGGCACCATTGCACGTTGCAGTATAACGAATTCCACCCAGATTAGATATCCGTTTAAATATTCAAAACAGTATTTGCGATTTATTTAAATTTTATGATGACAACTGTCGATATTAAGACCTATATCAAAATGTATAGTTAAATAATGGTACAGAGTAACTACGATGTTAAATTAGGTATATCAAAATGCCGTTTAAAAAGGACCAGCTTTATGAATAGTATTATACATATATTATAGTTATATATTTAGATAATATCAGTAAAACTGAACCAAATTTGACTAAGTCTGTTATAATGTGAATTGAGGAATGCTGGAGAATTATAGAGAGCTCGAATGATGTGTGAAGCCATTGCCCGATCTAAGTATTTTACCGGGGAAAATATTTGCGGCCTTTTAATATCTAATGAGTTACTATTTCAACAGTGAACTTATTTTGCCCCGCTGGGCATTTGCCCGGCGGCGGCCCCCTTAGGTCGGGCCCTGTGCGACATGTGGATACGCCGAGTATGTGTACTTTTATAATTTATATTTTAAAACAAAGTTCCTTAAAATAAAACTAAATAATTTATCAGACTGCCATATCATAGTTTACTGTTATGATATTGGTATAATGAATAGAGTTCAATCGAAATGTATTACTGTCTGCTTTGTTTATGCAATTTCATAAACGTATTACATGTTCACAATATCATGTTGCATGCAACATGTAGTGTTTGATCTGAAAGTTTTATATTATGTACCTAATGGATAAATACAGAGCTTTTTGAAAGTATGCCCTCTTTTATTTAACATTCCATAACATAGTATTTAAATACTAATATATTTATTTATTTAACACTTTATTGCACCGAAAACATAAAAGTAAACAATGACATTATAAATAATTGAACTGAAATACAGTTGCATGAAATACAGAATAAAATATACATATAAAGGTATAAATGAGGGGAAAGGGATTGTTAGTAATGGAGACTGAGAATCCCATTGCTAGCAATATACCCAACCAAGTCGACCTCCTCGCGGTTCCCCCTGGAAACTATCATGGTTAATTCCTGATGAATTCATCATGATGAGCTAACTGGCCTGTTTTCATTCTCATCTATCACCCTTCACTGGTGCTCCGCCAGCGTATCCCGTTAGCGCAGGCGGGGTCACCATACCATTTTTACCCATAAAAAAAATATATATAAATACCTAGTTGGTCAAACCAAACAATGCAATACATTCTGAAGTAACTCTCTCCAGCTTTGAAATAATAAAAAAAAGATATAGCGTAACAAATAATTAAATTAAGAGCTAGAATAAAGTAATTTTTTTAGTAGAATCTTATCAGAATTGCTTCACATTTAATTCTATATAGATTATACAATAATAGACATGAATATTGATCCGTTATTTGGTTGATCTGGACACTGGTGGCTGATAAAAGGTCATCACCCATTTCGATATCGGTCAGATATCTATACGTTTCCGAATATATTAAAACTCTGTTATCCAATATTTTTTTTTTTTTTTGGATTAATAGACTTTTAACATATTCGTTATTGGATCAATATATTTAACTAGAGGGAGACTTTGTACAAAAGTCGATTGCTTGGGTGCCTCTGTCCCATTCGTGTTTCAACCGTGAAGAAGTTGTATTTGCATGGCTGTGTTTCGGTTTGAAGGGTGGGATATGGCGTGAATTTACAGGATACAGAGGAATAACATCTGAGTCTTCAGAAGTGGCAACGCATGGGGGGTATCATGGGCGAAACAGTATACTCTGTTATGTCCGTGGTACTGCTCATGTCTATAGGCGACTGTTACCACTTTCCATCAGGTGGGCCGTCAGCTTGTTTGCCATTCTAAGTTGTATAAAAAATATATATAGATATTGTAACTAATATACATATATATATATTATCCACCCGTATACTATAAAGTTTTAAACAACAAACTATTTATAATAATAATTTAAAATTATAATTTTAGGCATAAATTAAAAGAATGTTACTTCAGAATTGCCATTATTTCGTCATAATTACTAGCGACGCGTCACTTACCTACACCAACTTGTATTTCAATGCGTCATGGTCAATGCCTATACCTTTTTTTAGTTTATTATCTATCTAATTACAGTCCTTACTAATATTTTTAATTGTGAATGTGTTTTCTTTATGTGTGAAAATGGTATGGTATCCCCGCCTGCGCTAACGGGATACGCTGGCGGAGCACCAGTGAAGGGTGATAGATGAGAATGAAAACAGGCCAGTTAGCCCATCGTGATGAATTCATCAGGAATTAACCATGATAGTTTCCAGGGAGAACCGCGAGGAGGTCGACCTGGTTGGGTATACTGCTAGCAATGGGATTCTCAGTCTCCATTACAAACAATACCTTTCCCCCTTTTTTAGTATTTGTAGTATAAAGAAGAATATAGGCTACTTTTTATCCCGGTTTGAAAGTATATTCTGCCTACATGGACGAAGTCGCGGGTAAAAGCTAGTGTTTGCATAATATCAATGCTGATTTCGATTTTGTTGAATATTTTTCGTGTCACATTAAAGATGTCTATACTTAATAGTCGAAGGATGGACAGCAGCGTTGTTATCGAAGTATCACCAAAGGCGAACTGCGGTTGCCAACAGTGGCGTAACTGTACCATTTGACCACCTCTTGAGCCGGGGCCCTTTTGGGTCGGGGGCCCGTGGCATTTTGCCAGCCTTGCAACCCTATTGTTACGCCACTGGTTGCCAACCTGCCTGTCAAGCGTGGTAACTGTGCGTGGTACTGGCAATTGTAATTAGGCTTTTGGTGATGTTTTAAGAGGGATGCTGCTGTCCATCCCTCGATCATTGAGTTGCTTTAGTCGCCTCTTACGACACCCACGGGAAAGGATGGGGGAGGCCCATTCTATGCCGGGACCACTCAACAGTACACTTACATATATGCAGACATCGTTACAAAATGAATATAAATTTTCAAAGATATCTCGTAACAAAAAAAAAAATGAAGATGAAGCTTTCATTTTTTAACCGACTTCAAAAAAGGAGGTTTTTCAATTCGCCTTATATATGTTTTTTTTTTAATATTAACTCTGTTATAAAGTTTTAGTTTTTTTTTAGTGGGTGATAATGGAATGGTAACCCCACCCGCGCTATCGGTATACACCGGCGGGGCACCAGTGAAGGATGATAGGTGAAGATGAAGCAGGTCAGTTAGCCCATCGTGACGAATTCAACGAGAATTGTTCACGATGGTTTCCAGGGGGAACCACATGGAGGTCGACCTAATAGAGCATATTGCTGGTAATGGGGTTGTCAAACTCCATTGCTAACAACCCCTTTCCCCCCTATAAAGTTTTAGTAATATATGAGATGTAGATTTATTTTTTATAAATAATAAATAAATTCTCAAGGAAGCACTGCATACCTACTCAGTATGACAAGGTTAAACAGCTGAACAGCTACAATATGTTAGATATGTAAAGATGAGTGTCCGTGACATGGAGGGCACGTGAAGGCGCCTGCTGGTGTTTAAAAAAACTAATTTACATAAAGATAATTCACCAAACTTAAAACATCACCAAAGCCTAACTGCGGATATCGTACCGTCTGCCAAGCGTGGCAACTATTAGCAAAATCACCCATTGCTAGCAACATACCCAACCAGGTCGATCTCCCTGCGATTCCCTCTGGAAACTATCATGGTTAATTCCTGATGAATTCATCATGATGGGCTAACTGGCCTGTTTTCATTCTCATCTATCACCCTTCACCATACCATTTTATGGGGTTACCATGCCATTTTCATTCAACAATGTTTATAATCCCATTGGTTTGTTATTATTTATAGGTTAAAATTATGGTTAATCGAATCATTTTTTTATGCTACTTAGAATGGTAAACAAGCTGACAGCCCATCTGATGGAAAGTGGTAACCGTTGCCTATAGACATGAGCAGTACCATGGACATAACAGAGTATACTGTTTCGCCCATAATGCCCCCATGCGTTGCCATTCCTGAAGACTCAAATGTTATTCTTCTGTACTCTGTAAATTCACGCCATATCGCCACCCTTCAAACTGAAACACAGCCATGCACAACTGCTTTATATATATATATATATATATATATATATATATATATATATATATATATATATATATATATATATATATATATATATATATATATATATATATATATATATATATATATATATATATATATATATATATATATATATATATATATATATATATATATATATATTGTCCTTATGAAATACAAAAGTCAGTCTTATGGCTAAAAGTAGCTCTTGTAGACAACCTTGGTTAGAGGGGAAACGAAAAAAATTTTTGGTTTAAACGCACCAATCTCTGGAATAATATATAAAGTTTACATGATGACGATTTATATAGAAATAAAAACAAAAAAAAAAAAAACTACTATATGTCGCAAAACAATTACAATAAAATTATTACATAATAAACTATATACGAGAATAAATTGTTCGGATATTAATAGTATTGTTTAAACCGTAATAAACGTTGGCACATGATTGTTCCCAATGAATTTGTTTATGCGTTTACATTCGACGCGGCGGACACAACTCGATATTTGCGGTTACATTTGTGAAACGTGCTAATATTCATGTCTTGTGCTCAGATTTAATGCGAACAAAACCAGAGGGAGACTTTTTACAAAAGTCGATTGCTTGGGTTGGAATGGAACGCATGGGGGGTATCATGGGCGAAACAGTATACTCTGTTATGTCCATGATACTGCTCATGTCTATAGGCGACGGTAACCACTTTCCATCAGGTGGGCCATCAGCTTGTTTGCCAATCTAAGTAGTACAAAAAAAAAGTGTTACCAGAACTAATCGGTCTTGTGAATAGACGTGGGTAATATGTGTATCATGGTACGATTTAAGATATTTATTTTACAAAACAATACAAATATGCACTTAAATAAGATTACAGCTAACTGAAACTAATTATATTATTATATTGTAGACGGGAACATACAAATGGCGGTACGTGCATTTTTGGTTTTTACAACACCTGATGGTAACTAACACTAACGGCATTACAGGTATGTTGCCGGCCTTTTAAAAAGGAATATGCTCTTTTCTTGAAGGTTATGTTGTCGTATCGGTTCGGAAATACTGCTGCTGGAAGTTGATTCCAAAGAGTGGTTGTGCCTGGAAGAAAGTGCCTTGAAAAACGCACAGTGGAAGACCGCCACTCGTCCAGATGATTGGGATGAAACTTTAACATAAAACAGAGGAACGACTGACTTAATACATATCGTCCGTCGCTTGAGTTTAAAGTAATTAGAGGTTTCTTCAGGGTCGGCAACGCGCGCGTAATACCTTTGGTATTGCAGGCGTTCATAGGCTACGGTAACCGCTTACCATCAGGTGGGCCGTATGCTTGTTTGCCACCTCAGTGGTATAAAAAAAAGTTACATTTTTTTTATACCACTGAGGTTTCGATTTGAGTATTTTTCTCATCGAAGAAATATTTGGTAAAAAATATTATTTTATTATATTACTCGTGATTCATTGGTTGCCATAGAAGTTCGGGTATTTCCCGCCATTATTTTCTCTATATTTCAAATGGAAGTTAACCGAATTGCGTACGTGATTATACGCATGGAACAGTTTATCCTTGGCTGATGACAAATCGTAAATACCTACAGTTTTTTAAAGTACACACAAACATTACAAAGTCAATGATGACAAATCTGTAAATATTTATGACCTTGACAGTTAATATAATCCTAATAATTAATATAATATAATATAATGGACCGGTTCAAATAAAAATAAAGTTAGTTCTCAATTCGGTTGTAATTTTTTTTTGTGTTCGTTACCTCATGACTCTGTCAGTTCTAAACCTATAACCAAGAAAATTCTTTTTTTTTTTTCTGAAATGATTAAATGTTGGTTCTAAAGAAATTTTATTACCGTCGGTGCAGTATTTAATTTTTTTAATTTTTATATGGTTTTCACACAATTGATGTGGTTTTTTTTTTGTAGGCCACCATCTTTAATTATAAATGCTAAAATTTGTAACGATAGATGGATAGATGTTTGTGAATTTTTCTCACGAAAATTACTAAACGGATTTGAATAAAACTTAGTACTTAGTAATCTTAACTTATTACATAGGATGCTTTGTTTACTGCTTCACGAGGGTGACGCCGCGGTATACAACTAGTGAGGGACGTTATCATGAAATGTAAACAGTCATAATCTAATGGTATGGTAAACAGTAATATTATTTCATCCGTTAACTAATCACTGCTGAACATAAACTTTCCCCATGAGGGGATTTTTGCCAGTAGTTGCCATATTTGGCAAGCGGGTTGGCAACCGCAGTTAGGCTTTAATAAATGTTTTAAGAGCGAAGCAGCTGCTCATTCTTCGATCATCCCTTAGTCGAATCTTACGATACCGATGGGAAAGGAAGGGGTAGCCTATTCTATGCCGGGACACATGGCGATATACAGTGATACACGCATATAGTGAGATTAGTGCCAGTAAAATCATAATAATGAATTTATTTCGACGCCGCGATATTTCAATTTCCTCCGTTTATCTTTCCTTCCGCCAGACATTAAATACTCTCTCTATCCATTTAAGAGCTGCGCTTTTGTCGGTGGAGTTCTTGCCACTCACTACGATTATCAGCGAGTCTCTTCACCTCTTGATACGACACGACACCAACTCCTTCCTTGGTCTGCCTGATGTAACTATGTCTCGGTCTCCCTCTCCCCCTTCTTCCTTCTATCTTACCTTCTATACATTAAATACGCGTCACACATTTCCTTTGAAATAATCTGGATAATTTAATGAAAACAGAATATGTTTACGAGTACATTTCTTTTCATTATTGAGATCACGCAAGAGGCGACAAAGTAATCTATTGGATCTCGTTTCAATTCCGGACAGTTAAAGGACAAAGGGCTTCCTTTCACCGATTTTACCGGAATTTCTAGGAAAATTTAGTGGTGTGATGTATATAGATAGATGTACATTTATTTTCACACTGATCGGCTAGTTAAACAGTGTAGGTAAATCTTTTTTTTTTTTAATAATGTTCAACAACTAGTTTAGTTTTAATAGTGCGATCGGTTTTGTTAAAAAGATACGTAAATGTACACACAAATAAATTTATAATTAATTATAAATTTTGATAAAAATTCCACTGTCCAAATTCTAAATCTTGATAATCCAATTTCTGTTTGCATTTAAATTCAGTTGGGTGTTATTTATTCAATGATCTGATAGGCGGTGATAAAATTTACAATGCTTTAAAGGAACATCGTAAATATTGTATTGTTCTATTAGTCATCAATGATAAATCAGTGATAACGTATCTTAATCATCGATAGCAGCGAGCGTAGGTATACATGGGTATACCCTCGTAATCTAAATGTGTTGATAAAAACAATTTGGGAATTTTCCACAGTGGTGAACAAGGTATACCTATGTGTCTGTTCAAAATGGACCTTTTTACATACATTGACAATTGTAGTTATTTATAAAAAAGAAAGTTGATAAACAAATGGATTTATAACAAAATATATATTACATGAAGTCAACAGACGGAATTTTTACTTACAATTAAATATAATTAATAAATAATAATATATAACAACAAGAACTAGCATATTTTATAAACAGTATCTCTATCTGTAACTTTTTGGGGCACATTAAATTGAATTGAAAAAAAAAAAAAACATAATTTGAGTCGTATTTTTTCTGAAAAAAAAAAACAAAGAAATTTGAATTTTTTTTTATACAACTAAGAATGGCAAACATGCTGACGGCCCATCTGATGGAAAGTGGTAACCGTCGCCTATAGACATGAGCAGTACCGTGGACATAACAGAGTATACTATTTCGAAGAATTGGAAGGTTGTTATCTGTTGAAAAGAACCAGCAAGAAACTCAACAGTTACTCTTTTTAATCTCTGTTAACATTATGTACATTTATTTAAATATTTAAAATTACATGGCCGTTAAAAGTCAATGCATGATCGACTAACACCATGCACATTTGTCATTCAAGTAATCGTTTAGTGTGTAATAAATAGGTTTTATTCAATAAGTGTTTTTTTTAATAACAGTTTTAAACTAAAAGATAGATCCAAAATATTCTTAGGTATCTTGTTATAATATTTTTTTTTTTATACAACTTAGAATGCCAAACAAGTTGATGGCCCACTTGATGGAAAGTGGTAACCGTCGCCTATAGATATGAGCAGTACCATGGACATAACAGTGTTTACCGTTTCGTCCATGATACCCCCCATGCGTTGCCATTCCTGAGGACTCAGGTGTTATTCCTCTGTACCCAGTAAATTCACGCCATACTCCACTCTTCAAACCGAAACACAGCCACGCAAACACAACTGCTTCACGGTAGAAACACGAATGGGACAGAGGTACCTAAGCAATCGACTTTTGTACAAAGTCTCCCTCCATACATTACCCCCCCCCCCCGCCTAACAGGTGGTTTACGTGGACATCATAAAATATACCGTACGTGTGTAGCATAGGTATTTGATAAAATTTCTAGTCTTCTCATTTACTTGCCTACATATTATTTCACCTGTTAAGTATTTTTAAGGTTTCAGTTAGGTTCTACTTAAGTATAATTAAGTTAGACATATTGCATTAGGTAACACTATTATATACTCATATTTATTTCTAGTACGAGGCTTTAAGACTGTAATTTTTTTAATAGGTGATAATGGAATGGTAACCCTACCCACGCTATTGGTATACACCGGCGGGGCGCCAGTGAGAGATGATAGGTGAAGATGAAGCAGGTCAGTTAGCCCATCGTGATGAATTCAACAAGAATTGTTCACGATGGTTTCCAGGGGGAATCACGTGGAGGTCGACCTGATAGGGCATATTGCTAGTAATGTCGAACTCCATTGCTAACAATCACTTTCCCCTCCATAAGACTGTATTATAACTATCTATGCTTCTTCAAGTGAATTTATAAATTAATGAAAGCATGCTGGGCCCATAACCTATGAGAAATTGTATTAATAATATTTATAGAGAGCTTGCGGACTATCAATTTCATTGCTAGCAATATACCCTGTCAGGTCGACCTCCGCGTGGTTCCCTCTCGAAACCATCATGCCAAATTCCAGATGTATTCATCACGGTGGGCTAACTGACCTGCCGTTTCATTCTAACCTATCATCCCTCACTGGTGCCCCGCCAACGTATATCGTTAGCGCAATCCATTCCCTGTCTTTTTTTTTTTTAACTAAGTTTGAAGTAAATTAATTGATGTTAATTGTTTATGGGTCGCGTCACACATGCGTCAGAATCATAATCTTGACTCAATTATTATACGTATGTTACGTTGTTAGTTGTTATCAAGGATTTAGAATTTAGATATCTAATACGTCAATGGCGTTACATTTGACAGTTGATCATACAGGGAAATAGATATGTATGGCGATTGCTAAGAACAAGGTATTACATAGCAGTGATAAAATTGTTAATTCATAGCGGGCTAGTTTATAGAAAATATACTGCCGTATAACCCTACCAAATTCAGATACAACCTGCTTGTATACTTTCTACATAAACTTTGTCGAATATTTATTTATTTAATTCTTTATTGCACCATAAATAAAAATATACAATGACAAGTGAATAATTCAAATAAAATACAAAAACATGTAATGCACAAAAATATCAAATACATATAATTTATTAAACTCCTTACTATAACAATATATATATATATATATATATATATATATATATATATATATATATATATATATACACATATATACCTACACATACACACATATGTATACATATATATACACACATACATAGACATATATACATACATATACACATATACATACACATATAAATACATACATAGTACACACAAGGAAATATGACAAATCTAGTCCAAAAATTACAAAGGAGTGGAAAAGAGTAACTACAATGAAAGAAAATGTGATTTGACTTGTCCTTTAAACGAAGCCAAGGATTGAGCACTCCGTATAGACGGTGGCAGCGAGTTCCATAAGCACACTGCCTGAACGGAAAAGGATTTGGTGTAGTACACGGATGTATGTGCTGGGGTCTTTAAACGGAGACTATTGGAGGTACGCGAAGCGTGACTCTGCACTTCACCGAGAATCTAGTAATGTAAAATTTGTTATTGACAAATAATTGACATATCAAACATTTTCTATACACTAGCCTGCTATGAATTGAGGAAAATAGCAACTGATGGTGTATCTATCGTCCTCTTTGTACTAATTATACGTCTGCCTGATGTCAACCCTCTTTGGTAATTCATTTGTTAGTGATTTCCGTCACCTATGGTATGAAGGAAAGGATTGGATGAGGAAAAAAGGAAGGGAACGTTAGAAATGCGTAAAGGAGGTAAATAAGAGGAATAAGGGAGATATGTGGGAAAGGAAAGGGGAAAGGGGGACACTGCAGCGGCTCGGGAGACCGGGATCGCATACCCGTCTGCTCTTATTCTAGAGTCGAACAGATTTCAAGAGAATAACATCCCTGACGAAAAATAATCATACATACTAAATACAAATAAAGGAAATTAAGATGGAAATGGTGGGGTAGGACATTAACCCGGTACGTGCAGTGCTAAATTTACAATTATTAAACTTTTTAATAAAGAAACAGCTTTCTTAGTGTATTGACTACGAACTAACATAGATTTTAGGGGGGAAAGGGATTGTTAGGTCGACTAACGACAAACTAGGTCGACCTCCTCGCGGTTCTCCCTGGAAACTATCATGGTTAATTCATGGGCTAACTGGCCTGTTTTCATTCTCATCTATCACCCTTCACTGGTGCTCCGCCGGCGTATCCCGTAAGCGTAGGCGGGGTTACCATACCATTTTCACACATAAAAAAAAACAAATTTTACTCCAATATGTACCTACAGTTTCGCTTATACTACTCTCGAAAAAGGATGAATTAATTAGATAGATAGATAGATAGATACTCTTTATTGTTTCCTCCAAAAGATTACAATAGTAAACTTATTGTAAATACAAACAATTACAAATATTATACAGCGAAAACAATGGGCGACCTTATCGCTAAAAGCGATCTCTTCCAGGCAAATTAATTTTAATTAATGAATGAAAATACTTTATTGGTTCCCTTCAAATATTGATACAGATTATAAATATTAACAATACGTACACAAACAGAATTAATAATTACATAAAAGCAAGATAAAGAGGCAACAAGGGGCGGCCTTATCGCTAAACAGCGCCGCGGTCTCTTCCAGGCAACCTTGGCTGCTGACGGTTCAGATCTCATCACCCTGTATATAAATTACTTAAAGTTACACAACTCAAAACTATTCGTGTAACCAATAAAACAGTGTAAACTCTACGTAGGTACAGAGTTACAAATAGTTCTATTTGTTTCGTCCGAACGTAAGTATCTATTTCTGGCTGCACACTACGTCACTCTGTCGTCGTATTTGCTCATACTTGACACACCGTCAGAGCAATCAACACTTCGATACTAGAGATTTAGAGTAGGTACGATTAATTGTGCCTCGTTTGTTAAATTCCACTATGATTAATAAACGGATAATTATGTATGTTTAGGAGTTTTAAAGTTAGATATATAGATAGATAGATAGAGTCTTTATTACCACCAATAATAGTTAAAAAAAAACAATTAATTTTGCTGGTTGCTGGAGCCGCCTCAGCTGTTGCTATATATATATGCATACCTCAAGCGAGATGCACCTATATAGCGCTGATTTTCAGGCGGCCCTTTAACTTATTGAACTTTAGCATTCGTGCAGGTCACCAATACCCATTTTTCGGATGGGAAACTCAATACACTGAACTAAAAATAAATAAATAAATAAATTATAACCAAAATTAAAAAAAGAACAAACTCTGAATACAAAGTTATTGCAACTGACAATGACAGTAACATTAAAAAAAAAAAAAAACTCAAAAAGAAAAAAAAACAATAAGACTCGTTTAAGTCTATTTTTGAAAGTAAAGTACATACAAAAGTTTAAATATGTCATCGAAATCTATGCTGAATTTACGCGGCAAATATACAAGTATATGTATGTTTATATATATTTCTATGTATATGTTACGTTTAAATAAAACCATTTAGATATACTGATACCTATTGATAATGTTACTATAAATATTTTATTATTTTAGTTTGTACTATTATTGTTTTCATAATAATCAAACGGGGGTAGAAGTACAACAATAAACTAATACTCGTACATGAATTGCGGGTCTACCATGAAATGAAATTCCGAAATTTCAGACTCAATTTCGTGTATTTGTTTATACCAAAATCGGACCAATAAATGGAGTTTAACATTTCATTCAAATTCAAATTCAAATTCAAAAATCATTTATTCATGTAGGACATTTTAGCCGCTTATGAACGTCAAATTTGTACATTATAATTTTATATTTACCCTACCGTCCAGTTCGGTATATAGATCCAATTGAGAAGAACTGGCAAGAAACTCAATTGAATTACTTTTTTTTTAAAGCCAGTTTATTTACAATGTATATTTATATAGGTGTCTATGTCTAACATTAAATGAAAATTCAGTGCATGAACAACTATTGCCATGCACACTCGTCATTCAAGTAATCGTTTAGTGAGTAATAGGCTTTGCTCAGTAAATATGATTTAACAGATGTTTTGAATTTATTTAAGGGTAATTGCAACATATCCTTTGGTATCTTATTGTAAATTTTTATACCTATTCCCATAAAAGACCTATTAACTTTTTCTAAACGATACTTGGGGACAGCAAGTTTAACTATATTAATATTATGAATATTGCTGTTTTTTGGAAATTCAAGATTTTTATGAACATATAGAATATTTGAATATATAAATTGAGAAGCAACGTTGAGAATATTTGCCTCTTTGAATTTCTCTCTTAATGAGTCACGACTCTTCATACAGTAGATCGCTCGAACGGCACGTTTTTGTAATATGAATATATTCTTAATATCTCCCGCTTTTCCCCATAGTAATATTCCATAAGAGAGTAAACTATGAAAATAACTAAAATAGACTAATCTAGCAGTATCAGTATCAGTGTACTGTCTAACTTTACGCACGGCAAAAGCTGCTGAACTTAGTTTCGCTGCAAGGCTTTGAATTTGTGCACCCCATTGTGTTTTATTATCTAGTGTGATTCCTAGAAAGACAGTAGAGTCTATGAATTCGAGAGATTCGTCATTTAATTTAATATTGCAATTAGTATTAAAACTTTTAGATAGAGAGAAATTAACACATTTTGTTTTTTTAGCGTTTAACATAAGATTGTTAGTTGTAAACCAGTGCAGGAGACGCCGCAAAGCACTATTTACATCGTCATAATTATTAGTCATTCTATTATTTAAAAATCAATGAAGTATCGTCTGCAAACAATACTATGCCGCATCTATCCTGCATGGCATATGGGAGATCATTAATGTAAACTAGGAATAAAAATGGACCGAGAATAGATCCTTGAGGTACACCCATTTGCACAAGTGACCCGTCAGACGTAGCGTTGCTAATCTTCACTTTCTGTATTCTATCAGATAGATAAGATTTTATTAAATTTAAAGCATTGTCTTTGACGCCATAAAAAGCAAGTTTTTTTAGCAATGTATTATGATCAACGCAATCAAAAGCCTTAGAAAGGTCACAAAAAACACCTATCACATCCATTTTAGTTTCCCATGCAGCAAATACGTGTCTAAGCAACTCTGCACCTGCGTCTGTAGTTGAACGACCTTTGGAAAAACCGAATTGACTATTGTGGATTAAATTATTTAAATTGAAATAACTGACAAGTTGCATAAGGATTATTTTTTCAAAAATTTTACTGAGTGCTGGGAGTATGGATATAGGTCTATAATTTATTGGGTCACTCCTATCTCCAGATCGTATTCGTCATACATCCTATCATAAAAGCCCAAAGGAACAATATTTTAACATTTTTAATATTTCCAAACGGCATGTTTTATGTAATTTTAACATCAAATTTGTGTTTCGTTTGGCTCCGAAATTTCGGAAAACATTTCATGGTAGGCCCTCGGGGACGGTATAAGGTCAAAGATAATTTCGTATCCTGAGGGAGCAGGTGGGAATTGACCTTTACCGCTTCCACCTTTTACAGGTTAAGAGTGCCCTTCTCCCTTCTTCCTACGCGTGTTTGATGAAGCAGCAAAGGCCATAAGTATTGTAGCCCGAACAAAGATCTGCACTTAGATTATGTAGATAGAGTCTCGAGTCTCAAAAACGGGTCAAATTTTTGTCAGCTAATTGTCAAATTAGCTGACTCGTTTTTGTATCGGTGTATTATTTACGTACATAATATATCTTGACGTATCTAGATTTAATTGTTTAATAAATAAAATGCGTTTTTGCGTATCAAAAAGATGCAAAAAATATAAATCAAAATAAACGTAGAAGTTATAAAGGAAACACTCATAACTATTTGTCACGCAAAATTGTATGAAAAAGTTGACCCGCTTTTCTCGATGCGTTTGTATGGTGACACTCTATCTATATAATCTAAGACTCTGTTATATAAGAATTAATATTTAATATTTACACCTTTTTAGAGGCAATATTTTTTCCGGTTTTTTTTTTTCTTTAGAACCACTTAACTTGTTTAACACATTAATACCTATGTAATAAGGTGAAAGGGATTGTTAGTAATGGAGACTGAGAATCCCATTGCTAGCAATATACCCAACCAGGTCGACCTCCTCGCAGTTCTCCCTGTAAACTATCATGGTTAATTCCTGATGAATTCATCATGATGGGCTAACTGGCCTGTTTTCATTTTCATCTATCACCCTTCACTGGTGCTCCGCAAGCGTATCCCGTTAGCGCAGGCGGGGTTACCATACCATTTTCACCCATCAAAAAAAAACCTATGTAATATCTATTTTTGAACTTAATGTTTAGAACGTGTGTTTATTTGTTACTAATGCAATTTGGATAGACTTCAAAAATGTTATGTTGAAGATCGTTAATTATATATCAAATATAAACATGCATAAGTGAATTATAAATAGTCTGCAATCATGTCATTTTTAATGATACCCATTTTATGATGGCAACACATGACTCTTCATCATTCATGTGACAGTTGACATTTCCAATATACTGCGATGGCCGTGGTATACTCATGTGTTGCCATTACTGAGGACTATAGTATTACGTCCTCGTATTCTGAAATTTCACTGCCATATCCAATCCTTACCGTCTAATTCCAGCATAGAATGGACCACCTTTTTCTTTCCCGTGGGTGTCGTAAGAGGCGACTAAGGGAGGGCGAGGGATGGGCAGCAACGTCTCTCTTAAAACATCTCTAAAAGCCTAACTGCGGTTGCCAATCAGCCTGTCAAGCATGGCTACTAATGGCGAAATCCTCTTTATAGGGGAGGTCTATGTCCAAGTTGGATAGTGGTATGAAGATACAACCCTTCAATCCGGGGGTGAACGGTGTGGACTGCCGTTCGGTGAGCGTGGACTGTAGGGGCGTTGGTTCAGGCTGGAGTGAAACACAGCGATTACTATTCTGAAGCCTCCGGTACCGTCTGAAGAGAGTATTTTTTCTTCTTGTCCTATTTCTTCTCGAGTGTAGTGCGTCGCTGCCCGGAAGCGAATGCCGCTCGACGGGAGGCGGCCTATCTTTATACCCGCCCGCTCGCACGATAACGTTTCCAACTCGCGTTAGCGAATCTGTGTGAGCGGGACGGGGCGAGAATGAACGAGACGCGTGTCTCTTCAGATCGGTACCCTATAGCGTTTATTTATTTATTACAATTTACAATTTCTTAATTCTATTTATTGTTACAATTTCTATTTCTATTTGTAGGTAATAATGACAACACACAAAGGAATACTTTATTTAACTTACACTATAGGTATCTTAAATCTATGTAAATCTATATAAAATAACAGAATACAAAAAACGATTAAACTAGAAACTTAACAACTAACTATAAACATTGCTATAAATATCGCTATAATTACACATATACAAATAATGTCGCGAACATAATCTCCCGCCGCAGCTCTCGTAGCTGGAGTTAACTCGTGTTCGCGTCGCTCGATGTCGATGTGGGCAGTATGATCAGCTTCTTAGTGGGTCGCCGTAGAATGCCCTTGTTCGTCCGCACGTCGACCGCTCGGATCTCGCCGTCTGGTCCAGGGTAGGTTGCCACCACCACGCCTCGCGGCCACGTGTTGCGAGGCAAGGTCCCATCAGCTATTAGGACCAGGTCGTCCATTTTGATGGCTCCGTGTGTAGCTCGGGGCTCCCGCCGGTGTTGCAACTCGGGTAGGTACTCCTTCACCCACCGGTTCCAGAAGCAGTCAGCTAGCCTCTGGCTGGCACGCCACTCCTTGTGTCCCGCCGCGTCGCTCTCGGTGAAGCTGCCTGGCAGTGGGACGCGCGATGGACCGCCCAATATGAAGTGATTGGGGGTTAGGGCGCTGTCGTCGTCTGGCGATGTCGACACGTGGGTTAGCGGTCGGCTGTTGAGGGTGTGCTCGACTTCGACCAGTAGAGTGTGGAGGACCTCTTCCTTGGGCGCCCGTTCGTTCAACGTGGCGGCTAGTGCGGTCTTCACGCTACGCACCAACCATTCCCACGCACCTCCCATGAAGGGTGCGCTCGGGGGAATGTAGCGCCACCGGATGAAATGGACTGATGACTCTTCTTGGATGGCTTCCTCGGCTGCCTTCTTCAACTCGACGTCAGCGCCTTTGAGGTTGGTGCCTTGGTCGGACCATAATTCCGTGGGACACCCTCTGCGGCTTATGAAGCGCCGCAGGGCCATTATGGCGGAGTCCGTGCTGAGGCTGCCGGCGATTTCCAGGTGGACTGCGCGCGTCGTTAAGCAGGTGAAGAGCACTCCGTACCGCTTCTGGTGAGTGCGGCCCACTGTCACGGTCATAGGCCCGAAGTAGTCTAGGCCGGTGAACGTGAACGGTCGTTGATGATGCGCCAGCCTGCTCTGTGGATGGTTGCCCGTTGACGGCTGCGCCGGTCTTGCTCTTCGTAGGCGGCACAGCTGACACCTCTTCAGTTCACTGCGGACGGTGTGTCGTAGGCGCAACACCCACAAGTGTTGTCGCACCTCGTTCGTGGTGATCTCGAAGCCGCCGTGGTGAAGTTTCCGATGCACCCATGCGATGTATAGGCGCACCCAGGCGTGGTTTCCGTCGACGATGGGGGCTCTCGTTGCTCGGCTGACAGATCGGCGGCGGCTGCTATTCTCGATCGAAGTCGCAGAATGTCGTCGTTGTCTATGACGACTGACAGCTGTATGAGTCGACTGGATGACGGCAGCTGTTTCCCTCGTTTTAATGCTGCGATTTCGTCGCCGAACGCCTCTTGTTGCATCGCGCGAATCCATAGCCGTCGCGCGCGATCTAGGTAGTGTGTGTGTCTATGGGGATGAAACACACAGATGGACTATTGCTGTTCTTGATTTTCATCTTCGTCTTCTCTCTATCGACTTTTTTCGTGCGGGTCCAAGTGGGGTCGGTGCTCTCTTTCTTCTTGTTCCTCTTTCGGATGGCGGTACAGCGTTGACTGGTCGGTCGCAGGAGGTCGATGAACTGCAACACCCGTGCTGAACTGCGAACAAGTTTCAACCAATTAGAAAAACGTGACGGATCGGGTAATGCTATAGACAACTGCGTCGCGTTCTGTAGCTTGTGTACGCGTTCTTCTCCCGTTTCCGCTTGACTATCGTCGCTCGTACTATCTTCACGCGGCCACTGTTCTTCGTTTTTGTCGAAATTCCTTTCGACCGGTCGGAGACGTCGCATTGCCGATTCGTAGTTGTCCGGCGGCACAGGGTCGTCCTTCTTCCATAATAACCCCGTCTCGTATCCTCCCGCCGGTAGCGGACGAGTTTTCTCTTCTAAAATGCGTAGGGCGCGACGTTCTTCTTCATTGTAAGACCTCTTCGGTGCGATTCCCAGCGATTCGAGCGCGAAATGTTGCTTCATTATTTCTTCCATCGATTGTTCCTCTTCATGTGTCGTCACTATGTGGCTGATTCTGTGCACCTGCTGTCTTGTCCTGCCGCGACTCGTACCGTGCAGTACCCATCCCAGGTCGGTGAGTGATGCGACCGGCTGCGTGTCGGATCCTCTTCTGACTTCGTGGGCCAGCAGTAGGTGCCAGTTGTCTTGTCCCAACAGTACCGTCGGTTTGCCCTCTTCATAGACCAATTCCCTCTCTATGTCTCGTAGATGTGGACAGCCCTTGATGACGCTGCGTGGTACCGACTGCGGTGATAACTGCAGTCTGTCCATCGTCCGTGCCCCCACTGTGTATTCTTGTGAATTCCGCCCGCGGATCTTGAAGTGAACACGCGTCGATTGAGCTGCGTTGATCCGTGCCCCGGCCACACCTTCCATGTAGAATGGTGCGGGGGGACCCGTAGCACCGATTCGCTCCGCCACCGTCGTCTCGATGATGGTGCAAGTCGACCCGTCGTCCAGTAGCGCGTAGGTGTCGCACGTTCCCGTGGGACCGGTGACTCGTATCGGCAGGATCTTCAGGAACGCGATCTTGTCGTTTTCCCTTGCCGATGCGGTGACTGCGGCGGACTTGTCCTCGACGACGTGTGTTGTTACTTCATTCTCCGGCTGTTGTCGCGTGGTGTGCAGCAGAGGGTGATGAGTCTGCGTGCACTCATCCACTCCACATCTCTTGCTCTTGCAGGCGTGGCGAAATCTTCTTACTTTGAGGCAGCGGAAACACAGCCTATGAGTCTTCGCTAACTCCCATCTCGCCGATGTGTCTGCTTCCTTCATCGTCTTGCAGTCCGATGGAGCGTGTCCCTCTCGTCGACACATCGGGCACGGTGGTGTAGCGGGTTTCTCCTGCGTCGTGTATGTCTTCGCCGTCTTCCTAGGAGCGGACTCCCGCCGGTCTTCGGACGGTATCTCCTCGGCGGGGGCGAAGTTTCCACATTGTGCGGCGGTCCTTTGCAGGAACTGAGAGAGTGTTATGAGGTCCGATTGTCCCTCCGGTTGGTCGTTGGCGAAATCGTAGTACTTGAAGCGTAGTACCGACGGCATCTTCTCTGTGACGTTTCTCACTATTTCTTCGTTGTAGAGGTAGTGGCTCTTGTTCAGCGCTCGTATCGTGGCGACGACGTTCTGCACCTTGCTTGCGAAGAGGCAGACGTCTCTTGCGTTGTCCGAGAGTCGTGGTAGCGCGCGGAGTTTGTTCAGTTCGGCTGTGACGAGTGCTCCAGGGCGGCCGAACCTCGCGGCTAACATCTTCATCACTTCTTCTGCGGTCGTAGACCCGACGAATAGGGAGCGTGCCGCGTCCTTTGCGGCCCCCTTCAAACTTCTGCGCAGTCTTGCTAGGTTCTCTTGTTCTGTGAGTTGACTTGCGCTCTCTTCATAGGCCATCTTCCATGGTAACCACTCGCTCGACGATCCATTGAAGACTGGCAACTCGGTGACTCTTGACGCTGTGGAGGGCAGTATGTTGCGAGCGGCCATCTGCATGGCGATCGCAAACTCATTACAATCGATGCCCACTTTCAGCACCGGTTCTTCCTTCTTCATCGACTGCATCGCTGCTGCTATCGTAGGCATGGCGGCATGTGGGTCAACGTGGCGTGCGTGGTCCCGGTGAAGTGCGTCGCTGCTCGGCTGTGGCGGCGGCGCTCTCGAATCCTCTTCAACGGGTCTCGATGGGACGAACCCCTGACGCTTGCCGGTGACTTCTTCTATCTCTGGTACATGCGGCTCCATCGTGAGTGCTAGCGTGCTTCGATGAACCCAATCCGACGTTCGTTCTCTTCTGACGGTAGCGTCGTCGTCTTCTATTTCCTCGTCGTCCTCTGATTCGGCTTCCAGGGCGGCGACACGTGCAGCAGCCAATTCCACCTCCTTTCGAAGTAGCTCCTCCCGTGCCTTGGCCAGAGCCTTCTTCTTCTGCGAGGCCGTGGTGCGAACCGTGCGTGCCGTGCCGTGCTTCGGTTCCTTCTTCCTTGCTGTCTCCTCTGTCGTTCCTGTGGCTTCGGTAGTCTCCGTGGCTCCTGTGGTCGTCGTATCGCCGGACGTATTCGTAGTCGATGTGGTGGCGGCGGTAGACGACGTGGCAGCGACAGAAGGCATTCTGACAGCCGCAGACGACGTGGTGGCAGCAACGGACGGCGTGGCAGCGACGGACAGCGTTCCGGCGGCCGTAGTCGACGTGGTGGCGGCGGACGTTGTGGCTTCGGTGACGGCGATTTTTTGTTGCGACGACTTCATGTTTCTCGTAGTCGGCATTTCAGCGATCCGGCTTCAGAATGGTCTTCCTCCAGCGATCCGGCTTCTTGATGTACCAACGGTGTTCCTCCAGCAATCCGGCTTCTCGAAGGACCACGGTGTTCCTCCAGCAATCCGGCTTCTCGAAGGACCACGATGAACGGTGTGGACTGCCGTTCGGTGAGCGTGGACTGTAGGGGCGTTGGTTCAGGCTGGAGTGAAACACAGCGATTACTATTCTGAAGCCTCCGGTACCGTCTGAAGAGAGTATTTTTTCTTCTTGTCCTATTTCTTCTCGAGTGTAGTGCGTCGCTGCCCGGAAGCGAATGCCGCTCGACGGGAGGCGGCCTATCTTTATACCCGCCCGCTCGCACGATAACGTTTCCAACTCGCGTTAGCGAATCTGTGTGAGCGGGACGGGGCGAGAATGAACGAGACGCGTGTCTCTTCAGATCGGTACCCTATAGCGTTTATTTATTTATTACAATTTACAATTTCTTAATTCTATTTATTGTTACAATTTCTATTTCTATTTGTAGGTAATAATGACAACACACAAAGGAATACTTTATTTAACTTACACTATAGGTATCTTAAATCTATGTAAATCTATATAAAATAACAGAATACAAAAAACGATTAAACTAGAAACTTAACAACTATAAACATTGCTATAAATATCGCTATAATTACACATATACAAATAATGTCGCGAACACGGGGGAAAGGGATTGTTATTAATGGAGTCATTGCTAGTAATGTTCCTATCAGCTTGATCTCCACGCGGTTCCCCCTGAAGACTGTTGTGGTTAATTCATATGGGATTCTTAACGATGGGCTAATTGACCTGGTTTCATCCTCACCTATCATCTTTCACTGATGCTTCGCTAGCGTATACCGATAGCCATACCATTCCATTATCACCCATTAAAAAATACCTTCAATCCAAAACGTTGTCATGCAAACAGCTGCTTTACGCCAGGAATATTGGAGGTACCCATGTATTTGACTTCTGTAGGTATAAACTCTCCTTTTAATAAAATTTAATGAAAATGTAATTAGCCCAATTAAAGTAGAATCAGTTTTTTTTAATGGGTGGTAATGGTATGGTGACCCCGTCTGTGCTATTGGTATACACTAGCGGGGTATCAGTGAGGGATGACAGATGAAGATGAAAGTAGGTCAGTTAGCCCATCCTGACGAATTAAACTAGAATTAGTCATGATGGTTTCCAGGGGGAACCACGTGGAGGTCGACCTAACAGGGTATATTGCTAGTAATAAGGCTATTTGACCCCATTACTAACAATCCCTTTCCCCCCAGTACAATAAGTTGATATCTAAGAACAGTACAAATAAAATATCGACTAATCGGTGGAATGTTTTAATTTGTTACTAATTTTTTTTACACCACAAAGGTGCCATATAAGCATATAGTCCGTCTGATGGTGAACGGTCACTGCAGACTGTAACACTAGGGGTTTCGCGTGCGCGTCGCTGATCCTGAAAAAACATTAATAGACCTACCCGTTTGAAAAACCCATACTGTAGTCTCTAATAAAAAATTTCATTTAAATAATGATAATTTCTAAAAAAAACTGTAATCTGAGTCCTCAGGAATGGAAACAGTATACTCCGTTATGTCCATGGTACTGCTCATGTCTATAGGCGACGGTTACCACTTTCCATTAGGTGGGCTGACGGCCCACAAATAAAAAAATATATCGATTAGGTAAGTGGAATTACCTACAATTCTTTGTTTATCATGATGATTTGACATAAATCAACACTACTCTAAATTCCTCAATATGATTAATTTGCAGCTGATTTTATCAGTGACAAAATATATTTACAAGACAATGTTTCATAAATTAAACGAACGACTAAATGAAATACAAAACTCGAATTTTTTTTATACAACTTAGAATGGCAAACAAGCTGACGGCCCACATGATGGAAAGTGGTAACCGTCGCCTATAGACATGAGCAGTACCATGGACATAACAGAGTATACTGTTTCACCCATGATACCCCCCATGCGTTGCCATTTCTGAGGACTCAGATGTTATTCCTTTGTACCCTGTAAATTTACGCCATATCCCACCCTTCAAACCAAAACACAACCATGCAAACACAACTGCTTTACGGTAGAAACACGAATGGGACAGAGGTACTCAAGCAATCGACTTTTGTACAGAGTCTCCCTCTGGTACCATTAAATTATATATGAGTAATATCTAACAATATCTATATATATTGTAGTTACAATATCTATACATGTATTGGCCTAATATCAAGTATATTAGATATTGCTTATCCAATTTATAATATCGAAAAGAAGAACGCATTTGTAATGAATATAGATATACGACTGGTATGGACGATATCGCAGTAAGTAGTTATCAATGTTCAGAAGAACTCAATATATAGATATCAGATATTATTAATCTCTACTTTATACTCATCTTTATATTCTCTTTTACTCACAGAACAACCAGCGTTACTCATCAGGGTACGTATCTGGTGACTAAGGGTGTAATTTTTTCCTTTTATCTTTACTGGTAAATTATGAATGGATATTGGTTTCCACTAATTTATGTAATTATTTATATAAGTGATTACAGTGTTGCTTTTTCTTGTTTCCTTTTACAATGAATGAAAATGGAATGGTGACTATAGGCGGGGTATAATTATTTAGGCTAGCAGAGCGAGGTGTTTTTTTTTATGGGTGAAAATGGTATGGTAGCCCCGCCTGCGCTAACGGGATACGCTGACGGAGCACCAGTGAAGGGTGACAGATGAGAATGAAAACAGGCCAGTTAGCCCATCATGATGAATTCATCAGGAATTAACCATGATAGTTTACAGGGAGAACCGCGAGGAGGTCAACCTGGTTGGGTATATTGCTAGCAATGGGATTCTCAGTCTTCATTATTAACAATCTCTTTCTCCCCAGCAGAGTGAGGTGAGGATGAAGTCAGATGAGTTGGGCTAGATTTGCAGAGGGATGGATGATAGATGTGGATGGAAAAGCAGAGCAGTTAGCTCATAGGGATAAATACACTTGGAACTGTGCATAATGGTTTCTAAGGGAAACCGTGAGGAGGTCGACCTGATAGGGTGTATTGCTAGCAAAGGGGCTACGAATCCCTATTACTAACAATCTGTTTACTGCTCCCCCCCCCCCATTGTGGTAGTAGGTATTGTTTAAAGTTACAATAATTCGAATTGTCCTTGAGAATAGATAAACGACATTTGTTTCGCGATCATTCGGTCCGTTTCATATATTTTTTCTTTATTTCCGCATCGATCGATCATTGGATATCGATAAAATCATTATACCCACGTATATCAAGGTCGATGAAAATTAGGTTAAGTGCCAGGTTATTGATACTGATGCGAATTCGATTTTTTATCATCAATAAACATTCTATTGTTCAGATCCGAGTCGAAATGAATGAGAATACTTTATTGACGTATGAAAACGGATTGGGAAACCCGCCCGCATCATCTGTTTGGTGGGTTACCAATAAGGAATAATACATAAGTATCCCATGGTACTTATATATTATCTCTTATTGGTATTTATTTGCTGACTTAGGCTCAGGATATTTATAAAACGCATTAATTTTATTTTTATTCGAAATAGTAATGATTTACATTTTCCTTTCCCTTCTCGAACGGTATATGTATTCTACCAATAAGCTTGTGCGGCTTAATACTCAAGTAATCCAATCTAATTAATATTACTCTTAAATTCTTTTAAGAAATCTTCATCCAATATATCACAGGATTTGACTACGGTAACCCCATGGTTACCGTAGTCTATGAACGTCTGTAACACCAAGGGTGTCACGTGTGCGTTGCCGACTCTTAAGAGACCTTGTTACATATTTTGTTAAGAATCTTATGTTGTAGTCTTTAGAGAAAACCTCGACAGGAAGATCATTCTACGACCTGAGCGTTCCCGGGAAGAAGCTCTTCTGAAACTGCATTGTGTGTGACACTTTTGCATCTAGTTTATAAGGATGGGATTCCTTGTTGATGGCGAGCGGTGCGATGGTAAAAGGTGGTTGTAGGCATGTCGAAGAGTTTCTTTCTTCTTCACAATCTGTTAAACAGGCTAGTCAGTTCAATGTAATGAAGTTGCAAGAATCAACAGTGATGATTTCCAAAAGGAAATCGTATCCTTTTACTAAAACTAAACAATTTTTGAAACTGGTTTAAATCGAGCTTGTGTAAGTCGATTAAATTAAAAAGAGTTAATTAATATTGGTTCATCATTATTGGTGAGGATAACGCCAATTTATATACACTCAAATTGACAATTTACTCCCTTTTAAATAGGTTACAAATTAGAAATATAGACTTCTGTAGATCTTATACAGGTAATACCTACTGAATGAAAACGGTGGTAGGTTACTGTGGCGCCCACAACCGCAGTCACCTTTGAAGGACGCAGCATCAGATTACAACGGGCTATTCTTAGCAATATTGTATAGCCGATACATCACGTTGAGTAACGGTATGACCGGTAGTGCTGTGTGGAGTCGACATTTTATTGCATTCGAGTATTTTGGTACATACGAGTATAATATAAAAAAAATCTAATTTGAGAACTCGGATAAATAGGTACTCAATACTGTGGTTGGGCCTTCTCTGATATTTTAGTATTTTAATATTCATTAAAATTAAGAATTATATTAATTCGAGTTTGAGATTCTGGCAAAACTCGAATATTGTAGTGTATAATATTTCATTGGATTCGAGTTTTTATTAAGAAGCTGTAAAGCTTATTTTTGGTGTTAATGTATTTATTTTATTCACAATAAAACTTTGCACAAGAGGCGAGCTTAATGTCTAATATTTAACTGTCAGTTATATATGAGTATATAAAATAAATGAATATAATTTTACTTAGGGTGAAATAGAAACCATAGGTAATATAATAACTAATGACAATCATGCGATAAGAATTAAAATATACCATACGTCAAATTCATCGAAAAAAATGTTTTCCGAATATTCTGTACTTGTAATCTATACTTGCCCATAACAGATTTTGCAAGTAGGTAGCCATTACTTTAATGAAACACACATAAAATTTTATTTTAAACCTTCTGGAAAACAATTTTAAAAATCGTATCCAAAATAATCGTGCCTATAAATGACAGATAGAAAAAAAGTCCTAAAATTGATAGTTATGTCCGCTGCTGTGCTTGTTAAGACATATGAACTTTTTTAAATATCTCACATGTACAGACATTGTTTAGTTACAATTTTGTTATATTAGTAATACAAGTAATTGTTTTATTAATATATTACAGTTATAATCTAATCTATTTCGTGAATACATATGAAAATTTTCGAGTGTTCGAGTCAGCCTGTGTCGCTACATCCCTAGCGGTGGCGAAGTCAGGTGTACGGCGTCACACGTCGGCACCTTTTGTCATCGATATCAAGATTACATCTTATTTTAGAAAAAACAAGAATGATACAAAGTTGTATGAAGATATAAAAATTTTTGCACGTGTTTCTTGAGAAATATTTACGTTTCGTTTCAATGGTAGAATACTTCTTTCAAGAGATGGTATTATTTTTAGTCTTACCCTCCATATGGGGTTATTACAGTATTAAGAAGTTTACTATCATGCAAAATGTTTATTAAATTGAATATAATTTATTAATTATACTTTTGCATATTTAGTGTTCTCCAACAAATTTTTAGAATGAAGGTAGGTACAAAGAAATTGCATACAGGCAAATTGAGCCTCTAAATTTTAATAAGGCTGGATCACCACTATAATGCTGGTTTCGGTTCGCTCCCGATCCGATCCGGTAAAATATTATTAGGTACGTAAGAAACAATGTGTGTATTCACACTACAATCTAGTCTCGTTCCGATCACTCTCGAACTGTTTGTTATTATCGTACTGAGAGCGAAGCGAGAGCGAACCGAGACCTATACGAGAGATATTTTTAAGAAAATTTCGAATTTTTACATTTAGTTTATAGTACGTAGTAGTAGGCTTTCTTCTATGGTGATATTAAATTTTTTTATGCAACTTAGAATGGCAAACAAGCTGACGGCCCACCTGATGAAAAGTAGTAACTGTCGTCTATAGAAATGAGCAGTACCATGGACATACAGAGTATACTGTTTCGCCCATGATACCCCCCATGCGTTGGCATTCTTGAGAACTAAGGTGTTATTCCTCTGTACCCTGTAAATTCACTTTTATATCTCACCCTTCAAACCCAAACAAAGCCATGCAAACACAACTGCTTCACAGTAGAAACACGAATGGGACAGGGGTGTCCAAGCAAACGACTTTTGTACAAAGTCTCCCTCTGGTTTAATAAAATATTACTATCATAATAATATGGTAAATACTCAAATACTTGTTATGTGAATTAAAAAGGAATGTAACATAACTATGGGTAGTATCACGGGCATGCCGCGTGATCATGAAGGTCACATCTGTATTGTGATATGTCAGGTATTTGTTATCACCGATTTGGCACTTGGTGTAATAGGTAGCTGCCAAATGGCCGTGCTAAACCCTCAATATAATTATTAAGTTTATATATGGCCTAATAAATTGGGAAAACACTGCAACATTACTAAGAGATGAAACATCCAAAGTGTGACTGATCGCTTGTTAACCTTCTAACTGTGACGATAAGACTGATTAGTATACGAGTACAATAGTACAAGTTCTGTTCGTTTAGACAAAGTTCAAACGAATCTATTGATAGAATCGTTATCACTAGCGAGACTATGAGGTAGAATGAGATGGCAATGTACACTGTCTTTTTCTTTCTCACGTAAGCGCTGATCGGAGCTTCTATTGATAGATTTATTTATATATTGCATTAAGGTACAGCTTAGTTTCGGACTATTTTCAACCGACTGCAAAAAAGGTGGCAAATGAACATACGTTTGATGCTAAACGAGGCTACCATAGCCTAGAGACGTTTGTAATACCAGGGATATTGGGGGGAAAGGGATTGTTAGTACTGGAGACTGAGAATCCCATTGCTAGCAATATACCCAACCAGGTCGACCTCCTCGCGGTACCCCCTGGAAACTATCATGGTTAATTCCTGATGAATTCATCATGATGGGCCAACTGGCCTGTTTTCATTCTCATCTATCACCCTTCACTGGTACTCCGCCAGCGTATCCCGTTAGCGCAGGCGGGGTTACCATACCATTTTCACCCATCAAAAAAAAATACCAGGGCTATCATATGGTTGCTGAACTTTAAGTATATCAAAGTCTTTGTGCTATAAGGATCTGTAAAGCAAGAGTGATGTTTTTAGTGTTGTTAGGAGTTTCTAGGCTGGTTCGTTTGTCACCCATGCTGTATAAAAAAAAAAAACTAAAGTCCTTTGCACGGATTCGCGAGGATTAGATCGTTGTAAGCCCGTAATTTGGCCTTGCGGCCGGCGTAACGGACGGCCGATAACGGAAATATTTATTTACTACGTTATCTATCATTTATCAGTATCATCGACACCTTGACGTCAATTTGAATGATTTTTAAAAAAATAGCAATACCCCATGACATTGGTATAATCTACACTAATATTATAAAGAAGAAAGATTTGTATATTTGTGTGTATGTTTGTAATGAATAAACTCAAAAACTACTTTGCCGATTTCAAAAATTCTTTCACCATTAGAAAGCTGTATTCACCCTGAGTAAGTATAGACTATATTTATTGCTAGAAAAGATTAGGGATCCTTACTAAAACTTTAGTAATGTAACTCAAGGTGTAAAAAAATGTTAAAAAGATATTTTGCGTCTCATGCGCTGCGGAAACTATTGGTGATAGAACAAAAGTATGTTTTACAATATTGAAGAAAATATAAATTACTACAAAAAACTTCGTGATACTGTATGCCTAACTATTATCGTTATGTCACAATAACCACTTTTTAAAATGTCGTAAAAATGTCCACCCGTGCGAAGCCGGGACTGGGTGCTAGTATTAAATAAATAGAAAATTACATGGTACGGAGACTAGATGATAGATAGATCTAGATAGAAAAAACTTCAAAATAATGATAGGGACAATAACGGGTCATTGTCCATTAAACAAACATTTATACACAACAGGAGCCACAGACAGCCCTCTATGTCGAGGCTGTTTCCACGCCGAAGAAATGGCTGCTCACGTAATCCTGGAATGTGAGGCTGTGGCCCATCAACGTTTAGAAATCCTCGGAACGGTGAGGTTGCTCCATGAGGCCTGTGAAGAACCCAGGAAGCGGTTACCGTAGCCTATGAACGCCTGCAATACCAGAGGTATTACGCGCGCGTTGCCGACCCTGAAGAAACCTCTTTACCCCCCTTTTGAAGAACCCCATGCTGTAGTCTCTTGGGAAAACCTCGGCATGGAGCTCATTCCATAACCTGATTCTTTTTGGATATTTGGTTCCTCTAGGAAAAATATTTCATTACACTGATATTTTTTTATTATTTTTACAAGTACAGACTATATATACATTGTATTTTTAATTGGTTACTTAGAGAAGTCACTGTAAGCCATCAAAGTTGTCGTTAGATTAGGGTTGTCATCATCTAAACTGCCAATGCCAGAAACAAA
The DNA here is from genome assembly GCF_026898425.1 of Galleria mellonella. NCBI lineage: Eukaryota > Metazoa > Arthropoda > Insecta > Lepidoptera > Pyralidae > Galleria > Galleria mellonella. Next base: position 2,834,752 of record NW_026442037.1, on the reverse strand, counting down.
TTTAAAAATAAAGGATTGTCTTAAACGTCCCTAAAAAAATTGTACTTAAACATTGTAATTTAAATTTGCAATTTAAATATGTTTCTAACATTCAATCAACTGGATTTTATTTTAACGATTTATTTAAAATTGTTCGGAATTCGAACTCTTTTTAAAACTCCTTTCGGACTAATTATTTTGGGGACACTTGAAAGGATGACGAAATAGCATTAGACTCTATAAATTTTTGTAAGTTGAGTCACGTTGTAGGACTACAAACATGTTGCAACTTTTTCGTGTTCATTTTAAATATTTTTTGCGACATTGCAAAAAAAAACAGCTTATCTTTTGTTTTGTTTGATTGTTTGGCGCCAACGTTGATAAGGGTTATTGGATTGCATTGAAATAAGTAGGTAAATAAATTAGAAATTTTATTCAACGCCATTTTTTGGCCAAGGAGAGAAGCCAAGATACAGTTTGTGTATTTTTTGATACCATCTGATGGTAAGCGGTTACCGTAGCCTATGAACACCTGCAATACCAGGGGTATTACGCGCGCGTTGCCGACCCTGAAGAAACCTCTTTACCCCTCTTTTCAAGAAGCTCAATAGGTACTATGTTCCTATGTAGAGTCGTAGAGAATCTAAACGGACACGGTTCAACATTCATACATATATTCTTTATTGCACTAAAACATACAGTAATAATGACAGTAATAACTTAGGCAAACGTGAACTTATCTCTAAAAGAGATTTCTTCCAGTCAACCTAACACAATGGCATAGAAAGTAGTGAGTGGGCAGCAGTAGTGCAAAACAGAAATCAAAACAATAATAATAAATATTTACATATTTATTACGAAATATACTTCAATTTTCATAGAACAAATTATTTCAAGATTTTCAGGGGCTTATTATGTGTGGTTAGCATCTGACACTTTTACAGATTAAAACGAGCTCCTCGATACTACAAGCTGAATTGAGTTTTGAAGCCACAAGTAGGTCAATGCAAAAAGGCTGCTCTACTTTTGATCTGAATTGAATCTGTTTCATTTTAAATTTTTAAATGTTAATTATAATAAATTGGTTGCCTCTAGTCTGTCAGCAGGTAGTTCTGAAACGCAATTGTGCAGTAGTTGTTTGGTGGAAAAATTAGAATAATAATAATAATAATTTATAATAATAATTTATTTATTTGCTCGAAATGTGGTAATAATAATGGTCTTAAATATAATAGATCAATTTGCCTTATCTAAAGGCATGCAAATTTAGTATTATAATTTAGTGGCCTACGTATATTAATAGCCGAGTAGGATCAAACCATAAAATATATTAGCAGTCACACACATACTAATAGTAGCAGAATACACAACAAATGCAATAACAAAAAAACAAAAGAATACAGAAACAAATACAAATACAAACTAAACAAAAACAAATACATAACAAGTCAATAATATAACAAATGTCATACAATACAACTGAATTACACATTTACATACATACATTAAATTTTTTAAAAAGTCATTTATTGAATTAAATTTAATTAATAGAGATAGGTAACATTCGATATTTATATATTGATTTCATCTAAATATTGATAACCGCCCATTGCGATATCGCCCATACCAGTCGGATATCGATATCCATTACGAGCGAGTTCTTCTTTACGATATTGGATAACCGATAGTTAATATATCTGGAGGCGGGCCTGTGTTTCTGCTTCTAGAGTATAATGTCAGAAGTACAGATACAGGCCTACCCTACTTCCTCCTTCAGAGGGGGTGGGGGGGCGTGGTCTTGAGGGAGAGCGCAGAAGTCGTGTAGATCCTCAAGGCAAGTGCGGTAGACTAGCCTTCACGAGGTTGCCGCCTTGTTATTGGTCTAGTTCCTTAAGAAATAGACGTAACTAAAACTGCCGTGCGTCCAAAGCAGGGATGGAGAGGTCATGTCCTTGCGTGTTCATCATCAAACAAGACTGATGGTGGATAGTAATGACCTCCCGCGTGTTTGTGCCGTGCGCGGAGACCCGTACGGAGGGATGAAGGAGTCCTGGAGATTGAGTGCAGCAGTGTGCCGGCGGTAGTTGTACGCTGCTCACAACACATCTCTTCGGTCTGGATTTCCTCTCAAACGGGCGGTCGTGGAGTAGCTAACCACGATCAATCGGCTGCGACATCCCATAAGCGGGTTGTTAAGCGAGGATCGGCGATTTGGGGAGGGATAGTCGGCGCGGCACGGCGTCTCGAGGTAGAGCCTATGGTATTGTCTCGTGCCGTAGGTGCGCTCTTGATGCTTTGCTGCGTGCAGATTCACCTTCTTCTCAAGTTGCTGAGCCTATACCAAGGGAGTAGCTCTGGCGATCATTCGTAGAACGAATGACGTCCCCGACGTGAGGGCTCCGTGGCGGGTGGAGAGCTCCTGAGGTGAATAAAACCAAACAACCTCATGGACAATGAGACAAATAACGAAACAACAAAACCAACATCACAGGCTGCGTCATTGGATGCGCCTGAACATCAATTACCAAAGGCTGCGTCGTCGGATGCGCCTAAACATTCAGAACAAAGGGTTGCGTCTCAGGATGCGCTTAAGCGACAACCGCTCAAGGCTGCGTCCTCCGATGCCCCTAAGTCTAAAAATGCAAATGATGCGCCGAAGAAGGCTGCGTCCAAGGATACGATGAGGAAGGTAGCGGTACGGAATGCGCCAACCCAGGCAGCGTCCCGAGATGCACCATCCACGTCGTTGTCCAAGGATGCGCCGTGCAAGGCAACTCCCTCTACCCGACCAAGGACGGCTACTACAACGGTGGAACCAAGGAAAGACGCACTCCGAGATGCGCCAATTAAGGCTGCGTCAAAGGAAGCGTCCTCCAAGGGAAAACCAGTGGTGCTGACCGAGGCTGTGGCGGAGGGTTTGTCTTCAAAGGCTGCGTCAGATGCAGAAATAGACTATCCAACGATGGATATGTCATCCCTTAAGGATGCCATACAATCACCATCAGACTCAACCTGGAAAACAATAACAAAACCAATATCGGCCTCTAAGAAGCGGCGCCTTAAAGCCAAAGCGAAGGCAGCGGCACAACGTGCATTGGCAGCAGATGCTGCGAGGCAGATCGCGGGACCGGGTTCTCGCCCAGTGGAAACCAAACCAGTAGGAGAGGTAACATTGGGCGGGCCCTCGGCACCTGCGTCTGTCGGTGCGAGTGCTACGCCTTCCACAGGCATACGCAAGCGCAGCATGAAATCAAGAGGTCGAAAGAAATCAGGTAATAATCAACAAAAACCAGAGCCGAGGGCGCAGAAGCGTGCACGTCCAGAGGATTCTGTAACACCGACTGGGGTTGGTAAAAAACCCAAAACCAACAAACCCCGAACGGTGAGAGGAACCGCTGCGTCGTACGCTGAAGCGGCCGCAACCTTCATCGCTAACGAGCTCTGCGTTGCTGTTATGATGGAACCCTTCTCTGACATGACGCAAGAGCAAGCTGAAGGTATTCGGCAAGAAATAGAAGGCAAGCTTCGGGATGAGCTCATGGCGGAACCGGATGCTTCCCTTGAAACTGAACCAAACGATATAAGGTTCCGAGGCCGAGCACATTATGCGGATGGCGTCCTCAAAACCTGGTGCGAGGATGCTTTCACGCTAGCCCGGCTTAATCGGACCGTTCAAAACATGGCCTCACCGGTAGCTAATTCAAAATTGGTTGTCAGGCCACAATCAGCTATCCCAAAGAAAGTACCGTGTCTGCTATTCGTACCGGGTCATACTGGCGATTCAGCTGCACTACGGAAGCTTTTGGCGCGGCAGAACCGCAACTTGAACATTAACTCCTGGACACTGACACACGAGAGGGCCAGATCGGATCCCCCAGGAACCTGTCTGTTCTTCCGGGTGCCGGAAACGGATGCTAATCTGTTAAAGGCCCAGGACAGAAGATTATATTACCTCATGGGGAACATTTATATTCGGTTTCTGGATAAAGATGCTTCCCCACAACCCAATACAAACCCCACGCAACAACCGGAGGAGGCGCGAACCTTGACGCAGAGCGCGGCACCTAAGCCGACATTGTCGACGAGGGAAGCTGCGACCGTGCCTGGGCACGCGGAACCCCCGATTGCGATGGAAGTGCAAAATCTGCCTTCTCCGAGATCTATCTCGGATGAAGAGTGCTTTCCGGAAGGGGGGAGAGAGTGAAACCAGCGATGGTGTCCTCTACTCCTCCCCTCTCCGGGAAGACTAAAATCATACAGATCAACCTCCAGCACAGCCAAACTGCAACGGCTTCCTTACGCAGAGTGCTGGAAAACAACACACAGACCATATCACTGATCCAAGAGCCGTGGATCAGGAAAAACAGGATATGTGGTCTTGGAAACAGCGGAGGAAAACTTCTTCTAGACACCTCCGTAAGTAAACCGAGAACATGTATACTAGTACCGAAACATGTACCAACATTACTAATCAACGAATTCTGTTCAAGGAACCTGACAGCAGTCAGATTAACTAGGACAGAACAGCATCTCCCGGATATTGTCCTTGCCTCCGCATACCTGCCGAGCGACGAGGACATACCAACTCCGGAGCTCAACCTATTGGTCGAGTTTTGTGAGAGGGAGAAGCTGGATCTGGTCATCGCTGCCGACTCCAACGCGCATCATACCCTTTGGGGTAACGGCAAGTGCAATAACAGAGGTGAGGAAATGCTGCATTTTATTTTTAGTAATAACCTTACTCTAATTAACAAAGGTTCTGAACCTACCTTTATAAACGCTCGATCACAAACTATTATAGATTTAACTCTAACGACTGTTGGTATTTCGGAATCTGTTTGTGACTGGCATGTATCCAATGAAATATCATGCTCAGATCATAGATGGATTCGATTCTCCATTAATATGGAGTTGCCCAAACCACAGCCTAGACGTATACCTCGAAGGACTGACCAACATAAATTTCTTACACTGGTCAGGGAAAAATTTGACAATCAACTGCCACTACTAGACGATTTAGCGGTAACAGATCTGGACGATAGTGCAAACTACATCACGTCCATTTTAACCTCAAGCTATGAACAGTCCTGTGCCCTAACCACACCACAGTATGGGGGAGGCAACACTGGTGGTGTCCAAAATTGGAAAGACACCGTCGTAAGTTAAGGAAATTGTTTAACATAGCCATGAACAAACGGTCACAAGAAGACTGGAATAAATACACAACATCCAAAAAACAATATAAGAAACTCATACGCCAGAGAAAGCAAGAATGCTGGAGGCGTTTTTGTACAAATATAGAAAACAATAACCAGGCGATTAAAGTAAAAGCATGTCTCTCTAATGAGAAAGATCATACAATAGGTTGCCTCAAGAAACCTGATAATAATTATACAAAGAACGACACAGAAACAACCGAATTGCTACTAACCACACATTTTCCAGGATTCCAGACTACTGCGGAGTGGTCATGGGAACCATACAAGGAAAGGGAAACCAGTAGCTCGGACTGGGAAGTAGCAAACAGAGTTATAGATAAAGAAAAACTACTATGGGCAATCAGTACCTTTCTACCATTTAAAGCGGCAGGCCTGGATGGAATATTTCCAGCCCTTCTGAAATGGAGCGGGAGCGTCATAGCTGACTACTTAGTACAGCTGTTCCGAGCGTGCATAGCTCACCGTTACATACCTTTGAAATGGCGTGAGGTAAAAATTATATTTATTCCTAAACCAGGTAGAGGAGATTACACTGTGGCCAAATCCTTTCGACCCATCAGTCTCACCTCGTTCTTTTTGAAAACTTTGGAGAGACTATGTGACAAAGAGATTAGATGTCAAGTCTCCCTGTGCAAACCTTTACATCCTAACCAACATGCTTACAGTGAAGGCAAGTCAACTGAATCAGCACTTCATAACGTAGTATCCCGAATAGGCAATGCATTGCAATCGAAGCAGCCAACCTTAGGTGCATTTATAGACATCGAAGGGGCATTCGACAAAACAAACTTTGCCAGTATAAGTCGGGCACTAGCTACACATGGAGTAGAAATAACACTTAGAGAATGGATACATAACATGCTTAAACAACGAGCTATACAATTTACTGTAAATACTACCACACGAGGAATCGTCGGTAGGGGCTGTCCACAAGGCGGTGTACTGTCACCACTATTGTGGAATATAGTCGTAAATGAGCTCATAATAGAGCTTAACGATAACAGCCTCTACACGGTAGGTTATGCGGATGATATAGCTGTACTTTTAACAGGAAGCTTCGAAGGTACTCTGTGTGATCGCATGAGAGTAGCTTTTGAAATAATTGAGAGATGGTGCACACAGCATGAACTCTCGGTTAATCCTACAAAAACAGAATTAATCATGTTCACAAATAGAAGAGTTACATGTCCTTACAGACTACCAAAACTCTTCAATACGGAACTGAAACTTAAGGAAGAAGTCAAGTACCTTGGCATAATACTAGACAGTAAATTGCTTTGGAATAAACATCTTGACTACAAACTTAACAAAAGCACAATTGCATTCTACCAGTGCAAAAAGATGCTAGGAAACAAATGGGGTCTTTCGCCAAAAATAACTCTATGGCTGTACAGAGCTGTAATCAGGCCAATGTTGGTCTATGGTGCACTGGTTTGGTGGCCGAGGACAAAACTATCGACCACCGCCGCCAAACTAAAAAGCTTTCAGAGACTGTTTTGCTCTTCTGTCAGCGGCTGCATGAAAACAGCTCCTACAACAGCAATAGAGTTGGCCCTCAACATAACACCCCTAGACCTGCACATACAGCAGGAAGCGGCGTTAGCCGCTATCCGACTAATGCATCTGGATCTATGGGGTAAAAATCACTACAGTCCCCACACTTCTATTCTGAACCAGGCAATCGAATATGAACCTTTGATTGCGGCTCCGTGCGACAGGACTCATAATCATTATATATTTAACAAAAAATACCAAATACAAATTCAAGAAGAGGAAAAGGACCAATCCGGTGTACATGAATTACGCATATACACCGATGGCTCCAAAACCGAGAACGGTTCAGGAGCCGGAGTCTTTTCCTTAGACCTGAATATAAACGTGCACATACCGCTTGGCGTACACAGCTCAATATTCCAATGCGAATGTGTTGCAATAACCGAGGCTGCTGCAGCTGTACATAAGCTAGGAATAAATGGTTTTAGCATTAGATTCTTATCTGACAGCGCAGCAGTACTAAAAGCATTACGAAACAACAAGACAAACAACAAATTGATAATTGAATGCCACCATTCACTGGATAGGATATCTTCCAATAACCGAGTTATCCTCCAATGGATAAGAGGGCACAGTGGATCTTATGGTAACGATGCCGCAGACGAACTGGCTAGAAGAGGCTCAGGAACGAGGGTGGTAGGCCCGTATCCACTTCTTCCTCTTCCGTTCTCGCAATTTCGAATGTGGATTCGTCAAAGATCCGCTGACATACAAAACCAAAGATGGATACAGGCTACTGATTGCAGACAATCAAAATTGGCCGTACCTACGTTGAATCAACGACTATCAAAACGTTTATTACATCTAGATAGAAAAAACCTCAAAATAATGACAGGGACAATAACGGGTCATTGTCCATTAAACAAACATTTATACACAATAGGAGCCACAGACAGCCCTCTATGTCGAGGCTGTTTCGACGCTGAAGAAACGGCTGCTCACGTAATCCTGGAATGTGAGGCTGTGGCCCATCAACGTTTAGAAATCCTCGGAACGGTGAGGTCGCTCCGTGAAGCCTGTGAAGAACCCAGGAAGCTTCTGCGCTTCTGGGCGGAGCTAGGTTGGCTGTACTAGCCACGACTCACACGCACAACGGCCCAAATGGGAGGCTAAGTGCGGAAAACAGAGTCTTTCTTACATTACATTACATTACAATATATCTGTTATTAGACCAATACATGTATAGATATTGTTCTTACTACAATATATAGATGTTGCTATAAATATAAAAAACTGGACAGAGAGAGAGAGAGAGGCCTATAAAATTAAAGACAGCTAAATCCAAGTCTGTCAAATGTTTAGGAAAATACAAAAACTAATAAATTGTCAAGGATATGGAACGATATTCTATATTTTGAATCAGATTGAAAAAAAAATTAGAATATTAGTAATAATTTGAATTTTAATTAATGGAACTTTTAATTAAGAGAAATATATAGATACCAGAGAGAGACTTTGTACAAAACTCGATTGCTTGAGTACCTCTGTCCCATTCGAGTTTCAACCGTGAAGCAGTTGTGTTTGCATGGCTGTGTTTCGGTTTGAAGGGTGGGATATGGCGTGAATTTACAGGGTACAGAGGAATAACACCTGAGTCCTCAGGATTGGCAACGCATGGGGGGTATCATGGGCGAAACAGTATACTCTGTTATGTCCATGGTACTGCTCATGTCTATAGGCAACGGTTACCGCTTTCCATCAGGTGGGCCGTCAGCTTGTTTGCCATTCTAAGTTGTATAAAAAAAAATTTAAGTACATAGTGAAAATTAAATCGATTTTATGGCGTCTAGCTGCCTTTTATTTTATAGGCCTTAGTTCTAATCTAGATGACTTTTGTACGAAGTTTCCTTCTGGTGTAGAAGAGCATATGAGAATTGTTAGTAACAAGAGTTTTTTTTTTTAATGGATGATAATGGAATGGTAACCCCACCCGCGCTATCGGTATACACCGGCGGAGTACCAGTGAAGGATGATAGGTGAGTATGAAGCAGGTCAGTTAGCCCATCGTGACGAATTCAACAAGAAGTGTTCACGATGGTTTCTAGGGGGAACCACGTGGAGGTAGACCTAATAAGGCATATTGCTAGCAATGGGGCTGTCAAACTCCATTACTAACAATTCCCCCCACTAACAAGAGTTACATAATGGACTTGTTGCTTGGTAGCAAAATGTTTAATATTACAATACAATCGTTTGTGTGTATGTGTGTGTAGCAATAGTTGAATCAGACGTGTTGAATAATTTTCGTTATCGGAATTTTCCACTGTAGAACAATTGCAGTGGTTCGATCTTACTGCGGTCGAAACAGGAACAGCTGCTTAGTATGTGGTTCAGAATAATTACGTATACAATTTGTTTATTTATTGTATGCTTTTGTATATTTACATTAAATTATATTATAAATACTAGCGGCCCGGTACGTGCTTCGCTATGTATAAAGTGAAATAATAAAAAAAATATTTTAAATGACCGCATGAATGACATAACAACATGCTTGTACTGTCAACACTGAAAAAAGTTTCAATTTGACAGCACAATCCCGAACTTAAAAAAAGTTTGAATTTGACACAAAAATCTCCATTAACAAAACGATCCGCCATTTATTGAATTCATTTGTTACAAAAAAATGTGATAAATGAAGAACCGCTCGACCGATTTTGTGCAAACTTCACATAAACCATCTACTAAATAGTCCGAACAAATTGGTTTGGATAGGTGAGCCCGTTCTTGAGAGATAAAGTTACAACGAAAAGTGGCATTAGTTTTTATATATATAGATAGATTATGTTAAATCATAAATGTACAAATACGGACTTATCAGTTTTATTTTATCAGTTAAAGGGGTTTCTTCCAGTCAACCTTGAGAACCAGAAAGGAGAAAATATCTATAGAGTTTGTATATAAAGCATAACATATGGTAAATATACCATATGTCATTGAGTCTTCACTGCTGAATACAGCAGTGAAGACTCAATGGCGAATATAATAATAAACTTTATTTCTAGAAATGAAGAAAAAAAACAAAATTAGTCTATGGAACAATATAGCTATGACCCCCACACTAGGCAAAGCCTGTCTCGTGGAAAGGATAACGATGATGAAATTGATTTTTTTTTATACAAGTTAGAATGGCAAACAAGCTGACGGCCCACCTGATGGAAAGTGGTAACCATCGCCTATAGACATGAGCGGTACCATGGACATAACAGAGTATACTATTTCGCACATGATACCCCCCACGCGTTGTCATTTCTGAGGACTCGGGTGTTTTAACTCCAAATACATATTTCTATATGTATTTATTATTATTATATGTAATCGTACTTTGTAAATTGTTTATTTGAGTTCTAAATAGAGGTATAATAATGTTCAATCAATTTAATGGACACTCAACGTTATAAGAATTCAGCCTGTATGCTATTCTTATAACTCGAAATATAAATATAATAATCTTTTTATATTTATGATAGGATTTATATTTATATTGTAGTATAATAACTACTTATATGGGGCAAAGGATAGTTAGTAACACAAGGTTCCCCCTCGAAACCATCTTGAATAATTCTTGTTGAATTCGTCACGATGGGCTAACTGACCTGTTTCATCCTCACCTATCATCCTTCACTGGTGCCCCGCCGGTGTATACCGATAGCGCGGGTTGGTTTACTATTTCATTATCACTTATAAAAAAAAAAAAAAAAACAAAGTTGTAAAAGGCAATTAAGGGAACTTATTTATCTAGGGTTGGTTCTTCTTAAAATATCACCAAAGCCTAACTTCAGTTGCCACTTCGCCTGCTAAACATGGCAACTACTGGCAACCCCCCCCCCCCATAGGGGGAACCCTATGTTCAACGGTAGACAGTTAATAGCTGATAGGATGATAATGCTTATTGTGAATTAACTTAATTTGGCCACATCACATTTGGTCACACAACGAACGCATGCTATAGTTACGACGGAACATTTTCACTGCTTATTTATCACTTCGTGGGATTTCAGTGACCCTTCAGATAAACATACACTTAATAGATTCATTTATTCGTATATCGCAAATTATAGTACTCTCAATAATGTGTCCACTTTGCTTTTGGTATTTTACAATTTGGAGGTAATGGAAAAAACAATATCATTATGTGTTTAGCATTAAACACTGATTAGCAGCTGGTCGCACTGTTGTTTGTGAATTGAGGTAATTACCACGTCTCTCACCTGTCAACGTTAAAGCTTCGCTCAATCCTACGCTATAGTTTTTTTTTATGCATGATAATGGAATGGCAACTCTGCCTGCGCTAACGATATTCCTTGATGGGGCACCAGTGATGGATGATAGATGAGAATGAAAAGACATATTAGTTAGACTATCGTGATGGATGTGGAATTCAACACGATGATTTCGAGGTGGGACCACGTGGAGGTCGACCTGACAATGTATATTAGAGCAATTAGACTGGTAGTTCAAATTACTAACAATCCCTTTCCTCCTACGCCAGAGTATAATTGGATTAATTCCACTGAAACGTATTACACTCTAACTTAGTAAAAATATAAAAACAAAACGAATAATTGGTTTGACTGGAAGTCAGTCTGATGTTGTCTAATAGCAGTTCAAATTACAAATTGAATAATTTATTGAATGTTTCAATTCGTTACTAATTTCATTCAGAGATTGTTTATATTAGTACATTACTGCAGCGGCCAGCAACTGGGGCATTGATGGACAAACGTGCAAATGTGGGCCGAGGCGTAGCCCAGGCACACATACGTGAGTTCATCAATGCCTAGTTTTGGCCAAGGCTTGTATAGTACTTTTCTTAAACAATGCGCGGAAATCAAAAACACAATTTTACTTTTTAAGTTCAATGACGAATAACAAACAATAATAATTTTTCACGCGCCATAATGTTACTTTGTTTTTTTTTTCAATAAACAGCTTTCTATTTGCAAGCCAGTTCGAAATTGAAATAAAACCTTTTACTAGTTACCTCCTTGGTAGCCATGTTTCGAAGTAAAAGGTCATTCCATTTTTAAAGTACAGGACAGATATGAGTTTACATAGTAATTTATCTGGCCGCAAAACACGACAGATATGGATTTTCATACAACTTTTGCCGGCCGCTGCCCGCATGTATCTGGCCAGTACGGCAATTTTGATTTATCTCTAAGAAGATTGTCAAAATAATACTCACATTTCCAAGCATCGTTGAGAAATAATAATTTAAATCGAACTTGGTTACCTTTCCATTAAATCCATTAAAACAGACAATACGTTATGCCACTATTCTCGTATATGTTTTGTAACGTAGTCAACTTACATTGTGGTCGAGTAGGCGTTATATTATAATTGATATAAAAAAAATCCAAGATGTCAGAGACAAAATAATGAGCGATAGTGACGTAGGTGTCTATGAGAGAATAATAAGCATTCTCTTCAATTTTATTTATTAAGTTAAATTTTGATTTATTAAGTTAAAGATTGTCAAGATCCCACAAAAACCAATTTGAATTGTGACATAATTAGTAATTTTTTTTTAATTATTGCAGAATTTGGAAGGTTGTTATCTGTTGAGAAGAACCAGCAAGAAACTCAACAGTTACTCTTTTTAATCTCTGTTAACATTATGTACATTTATTTAAATATTTAAAATTACATGGCCGTTAAAAGTCAATGCATGATCGACTAACACCATGCACATTTATCATTTAAGTAATCGTTTAGTGTGTAATAAATAGGTTTTATTCAATAAGTGTTTTTTTTAATAACAGTTTTAAACTAAAAGATAGATCCAAAATATTCTTAGGTATCTTGTTATAATATTTTTTTTTTATACAACTTAGAATGCCAAACAAGTTGATGGCCCACCTGATGGAATGTGGTAACCGTCGCCTATAGACATGAGCAGTACCATGGACATAACAGTGTTTTCTGTTTCGCCCATGATACCCCCCATGCGTTGCCATTCCTGAGGACTCAGCTGTTATTCCTCTGTACCCTGTAAATTCACGCCATATCCCACCCTTCAAACCTAAACACAGTCATGCAAACACAACTGCTTTACGGTTGAAACACGAATGGGACAGAGGTATCCAAGCAAATGACTTTTGTATAAAGTGTCTCTCTGGTAAAAACATTTAATGTCCATTCCCATAAAAAACCTATTAACTTGGGTCGCGTCAGTTTGACCGTAACTTTATGGACAATTGACGTACGACGCATAGCAATGTTGTGATTCTGTGACTAATGTGGAACATTACTTGGTCTTGGAAATGTCGCGTTGGAAAAGTTTTGTTGGAATACATACATACTTGGAACATATATGGAACCGACCATCGGTCATCGGGCTCCTTTATTTAGATCTCTAATGGAATGTAACAAGGTTCGAATTAGATTACCACATCGATCTTTATATGTAAGTATAAGAACATTTGTCGTCTTCCGTATCGGATGTACTGACGATGACATTCGTGCATTTTTTTTTATTTTTTTTTATATGTTTGGAATAAGTTATTTTAACGCAATAAAAAAAATATATTGTATGTTCAATTTTAATGGATGATAATAGAATGGCTAAAAGTGGTAGAAGAGTAGAGCCACACTTTGATAGAGTTTGTACTCCACTGTTAGTAAATTTATTTCAATATCCCTGTCTATTAAAAATTCCTAATAGAAACCAGTTATTTTGATTTTAAAACTATTTTTTTTTATACAACTTAGAATGGCAAACAAGCTGACGGCCCACCTGATGGAAAGTGGTAACCGTCGCCTATAGACATGAGCAGTACCGTGGACATAACAGAGTATACTGGTTCGCTCATGATACCCCCATGCATTGCCAGAGGTACCCAAGCAACCGATTTTTGTACAAAGTCTCCCTCTGGTGAAATTACTGAACTGATTTTAATAAAATTTCTATAATACCAATGTATGAGTATATTCTTTTAGATAAAAAAAAAAAAAAGAATTTTCCAAATCGTTTTACAACTGACTGACTTTATGACTTAACAAAAAAATGAAACATACAACCGCAATGAGAACCTTCTTTTTTTAAAGTCGGTTGAAAATATAATAATATTAATAAGTATTAACATTCTATCAGCTACTTATACGCATAGATTTCAGAAGATAAACATCTAAAAATGTTACATGTCTGTCTGTTTTTATTTAATTGTGTTAGTTTCTGTTGCTCTTATTAAAATTCTGTCTGTCTTTTCAATTGTAAAGATATTTTATTTATTTATTTTTAACTATAACATTTAAGTCGATTGGTACACGTGTGTGACTGTAACTACTAATGAACTGTCACTTTTCTCATATTGGGTTCGCTGGAAGAAGTCTCTATTGGAGATAAGCTCGCCCTTGTGCACTATTATGTTTGTTTTTACATTTCAATAACCTTTTTGTGTACAATAAAGAATAAAGAATAAAATTCCTCATATGTTCCTTTTCTCGTATACATTTCATGTGCAGACCTCGCCTGGTTACAATTTTATTACATTAAATTAATAAGATAACGTATTATTGGCATAAAAATAAATAGATATGTTAACATTAACAAAAAGTTAGTGCAAAAAAGGTGTCCATGTATGTAGTCATATACAGGCATTTTGTTTACACTATATTCTATTTTTGTATTCATTCATGGATATATTTAATTATATATAAATAATTAATTAGTAAATAAACATTTTCCTTTATGTTTTCAAACAGAAAGTAAGTTAAGACGCCTGCGAGCGACATCCGATATCAACATAATATTATGAAACGTTACCTCCCTAGGGAGTTTCGGGGACCCATTCCCCCGTCCTAGGGCAATATGACGTCAGCGCGCGAGGTCGATCAGAGGTCGTCAACCCGCACTTGCGCAATCCATTAGTTCTGGAAAAGTACTCAGCCTTTTGTGTACCTACTTTAGTGGAGTCATTAAGTTGATCGATAACGAACAAAAAAAAAATATGAACGGCGAGACTACGGAATAATTATAGACAGTTATAAACTGTAACGACTTTGTTTGGCGGGAGTATAGTAATTTTTTTTTCCTAAAAATAACTTTATTTTGAACAAATAAATGGTTAATGTTAATTAGTTTTTCCGTTAATAATATCTGATATGTTTAACTCTTAAAAGCCTGATTTTTTTAAATCAAATTAAAATATATATAAGTGTACCTTTTACTGTGTTTACTAATGGGGAGAGATAGTAAAAAAAATCAAAACGATATTTTTATATATTTATTTTGAAAAAAAAAACATTTGGTATAATTTTTGATACTTTAGGCATTACGGTAATCAAAATATTTAAATTTATTTAACAATGAAACAATTCAAACCCCGGTATCAAATTTGAAACTTCAGGTATTTAAGGGTTAATAATAGAAATCGCTGAATAATATTTAATATTTATGTATTATGTATATATGTGTATTTCTACGATTATATATAATGTAATTAATCTATTGTTTTCTGTTTAAAAATTGTCACAATATTGTACACTGCTGTATCCGCTGACATTGATGCTCCTTTCCACTTTGGGTGTTGCTGGAAGAAAACTCTATCAGAGTTGAGCTCGCCTTCGCACTTTTGATTACCTCTGCCATATTCTTATAACTAATGCGTACAATAAAGAATAAAATAAAATAAATAAATAATATTTTTTAAACACTTCCAAAAGAAAAGTATTGTTGGTGTATGTTTTTCAACCGACTTCAAAAATAAGAAGTTTCTCAAATCAGTTGTATTGTTTTTTTATTTGTAAGCTCGTACATAACTCCGTCAATTGTAAATCGATTTGGAAAATTCATTTTTTTTTTAACTGAAACGATATACTTACAGTTTGGTTCTATAGAAATGTTATTAGAATAAATCTAATAGTTTACTTTTTAAATTAAAGTACCAAGTATTGTCAAAATTTAAGGCGTTTTTTTTTCAATGGAACACAATCGTAAATAATTTTATGTTCATGTTATGTCTCCAATTCTGAATCATTTTTTTTACAATAGAGTTTGTTTATACAACTTAGAATGGCAAACAAGCTGACGGCCCACCTGATGGAAAGTGGTAACTATCGCCTATAGACATGAGCAGTACCATGGACATAACAGAGTATACTGTTTCGCCCATGATACCCCCCATGCGTTGCCATTCCTGAGGACTCAGGTGTCATTCCTCTGTACCCAGTAAATTCACTGCCATATCCCACCCTACAAACCGAAACAGCTATGCAAACACAACTGCTTCACGGTTGAAACACGAATGGGACAAATGTACCCAAGCAAACGACTTTTGTACAAAGTCTCCCTTTGGTGTTTTTGTTGTAATCTAGACGCTATTAATAGTTCAGGGTGTTGATGGGGCTGCCACGATTCTGCAGCGCGTCAGGGATGTTCGCTGAGCATCGTGTAGATTGTTTTTATGCCACGATGCGAAAAAGGTGTGCATCCCTGGTGCGCAGAGTACGTGCCAGCACCAACAGCATCCTGAGTATGATAGCAAGCAGGCTGGACTGTTGTACAATCACTGCTGCGCAATTTCCAATGGAATTGTGCAGCGGTGATTATCTGTATACTACTTAATATATTGTATGTGTGTATGTGTGTGTATGTGTATTGTGTATGTAAATTTACTAACATTAGTTTTTTTTAAGAATATTGTTACTAATAAATATTTAATGGACCAAGGGGTCTGAAATAAAAATTATTATAATTATTATAATTATAGTGTACCCTACTTAGTTAAAGTATTACACACCAGGTGTCATGTGCTACTGCTATGTGTTGTAATATCTTTTGTGTACATAAAGCCATAAACGTTGACTTTAGGTGATTCACATTCCTGTTTATGATAATTCAGATAGGAAAATCTCCCTTCTTTGTTGGTAAACAATGATTAAACGAGTTAATATTTCTAGATAAGATTATTTTATGATTAACCGCAACAAACTTTTAAAGAAGCATTTTTCTCTATGGGTCAAAATGGTATGGTAACCCCGCTAATGGGATACTCTGGCGGAGCACTAGTGAAGGGTGATAGATGAGAATGAAAACAGGCCAGTTAGCCCATCATGATGCATTCATCAGGAATTAACCATGATAGTTTCCAGGGGGAACCGCGAGGAGGTCGACCTGGTGGGGTATATTGCTAGCAATGGGATTCTCAGTCTCCATTACTAACAATCCCTTTCCCCCCTTTAAAGAAGCATTACAAACATAGATGAAAATACTTTCATAGTAGATTCTTACAATGTTTTTGTTTATTTTTAGACACGTTTACAAAGAGGTGATTAATAGCTGTTTTCTTCGCCTGAGAAATAAGTTTATTTTTGGTAAATGTTTTTTGGTAAAAATTCACTATCATGTCCTTTCAGACTGTGACACAGCTGCACAAGCATAGCTGTCCCATGGCGGAAATAGAGATGGAACAAAGGTTCTCACTTTGAGGGAGACTGTACAAAAGTCGTTTGCTGGAGCACCTCTGTCGCATTCGTGTTTCAACCGTGAAGCAGTTGTGTTTGCATGGCTTGGTTTCGGTTTGAAGGGTGGGATATGGCAGTGAAGTTACAGGGTACAGAGGAATTTCACCAGAGTCTTCAGGAATGGCAACACATGGGGGGTATTATGGGCGAAACAGTATACTCTGTTATGTCCACGGTACTGCTCATGTCTATAGACGACGGTTAGCACTTTCCATCAGGTGGGCCGTCAGCTTGTTTGCCATTCTAAGTTGTATAAAAAAAAGCTATTGTAATCTTTTGGAGGAAACAATAAAGAGTATCTGGGGGGAAAAGGATTGTTAGTAATGGAGACTGAGAATCCCATTGCTAGCAAAAGCGGGTTAACTTGTTCATACCATTTTGCATGATAAATAGTTATGAATGTTTCCTTTATAACTTCTATATTTATTTTGTTTTATAATTTTTGCATTATTTAAATGTGTAAAAACTTATTTTATTTAATAAATAATTAAATATAGATACGTCAAGATATTGTACATTGTATGCGTAAGTATATAGAACACTGATAAAAAACGAGTCAGCTAATTTGACAATTAGCTGACAAAAAGTTGACCCGTTTTTGAGGCTCGAGGCTCTATCTATACAATCTAAATTATACATTAAGAAGAATTGGAAAGATAGAAGGAGTAAAGTAAAGCTAAACTAAAACGTCACATTTTTTCTTATTCATGTAAACTAAAAAGAGTCTTAATATTACTGTCATAAAAGTTATTGGCGCGGTTTAAAGAGTCACCGGAATAGGTCACTACATACACTAATAGTGAATTAAACCACAAATCGTTATTTCTACGTATGAATGAACAGGAGGCCTACCATGAACTATTTTTCGAAATTTCGGGCACGAACGAAACAGAAATTTGATGTTAAAATTACATAATACATGTCGTTTAAGATTAATAACAATGTTAAAATATCGTTCCTCTGGGCTATTAGGATATGATTTATGATAAACGAAATGTTAAGCTTCATTTACTGGGTCGATTTTGGTACGAACAAAAACACGAAATTGAGTCCGAAAATTCGGAATTTCGTTTCATGGTAGACTACCAGATGTAGCTTTTCCCATGGCTCTTATAAATATCGGATGACGTGAATACATAATAATAAATCAGAATAACACCTAACAAGAATGATATTTGTTTGAAATTAACAGATACTTATATCTATTTTTATTCCGTACTAAACATAATGGTGAAACGATGCAATATGAAAACAAAAACAAGTTTGTTCAAAAACATTATTAAAAATAAGCTTTTCGATAAACAGGACTACAGTTTTCGTCAACACGAATCAAACAAGGCCCAACTCGTCGGATTTATCAGTTTCCTTATTCACAAGTTCCTATAGCCAGTTTCGTCTTCATCATCAGACCAGCTTGATGGTACTATAATATTGAACTGTACACCTATCTTACCTGAGAATGTCAACCTAAAAATTTCAGCACAATCGGACGTAAGCAAGTGCTTAAAAAATAGAGTGAAAATTTTGAACTGAAGGCTATCCTACATTATAACACCATAGTCCTTAGGAATCAACGCATATGGGGTGCTATGGGTATCACTATGTATTCATTGATGCCCATGGTACTGTTGATATCTATAGGAGATGGTTACCGCTGTCCATAAAATGGACCGTCAGCATTGGCATATTTAAGAATACTTTCAGGGTGAGCCTGACCTTTTATTTGTATTTGCGCATAAGTATTTTTAGACATGACTTTCCTCACCTTTTCACCGCTTTTAATCCTGAAATGGGCACCAGACAATTTTCCCAATTTTCCCATGGTCGCCAGTTTGTTTGTCATTCTAACATAAAAAGAAATTTCTAAAGAATGTCAAACAAACGCTTGAAAAAAATGGAATCAAATATTTATTACGACCTCGCAGCCAACAATTTTTATAGAGATAAACCGGAAATTTTACGGGACGAGGTCAGGGGACGGAAAAGTAGGTCATCTAGCCAAGGACGGTGCGTTGGGTATATCCTTGAATGCTATTATTATAAATTAGAACCCTGATTTCACATGAGTTCTTTTCATTTAAGAGTTTCCTCTTGTCGGTGCAACTAATTCATGCATCTTCTTCCAGCCAGCTCTATCCCAGGCCATATCCTTGACCTCCCTATACGACATGACACCTAGTGTTTCTTTTATCTGTCCCACCATGTAGTTATTCCTCGGTCCTCTTCTTCCTCTTTTGCTCTCTATTTTTCCTTCTACTATGCTCTTTAAAAAATCGTCATGTCGTATAAGATGGTCCAGCATTTTGCATCTTCACGTGAGTAGATAGTTGAAATTATTGGAAGGATCCGTTAATTATTTTGAAAATAAAATACAGCTTATATTATTCTCTGATAATATAGGTTTCTAGAAGTAAAAGAATTCACCTGTTTACAATGACGGGGCATCAATGAATGAAGAATATTACGAGGACAATTTTTTTTTATGGATGGTAATGAAAAGGTAACTCCGCCTGCGCTAACGGTATACGCTGGCGGGGCACCAGTGAGGGATGATAGGTGAGTATGAAACGGCAGGTTAGTTAGCTCAACGTGATGAATATATATGGAATTCAGCACGATGGTTTCTGACGGGGACCATGTGGAGGTCGACCTGATAGGGTATATTGCTAGCAATTATTATGCCACATTACTAGCAACCTCTTCCCCCCGAGGACGAAGTTAGGCCAGTTGGTCATCGTGGCCAATTGACCTAACTTCAGTAGGCCATCGTATTTAATAGGAATTAACCACGATGGTTTCTATGGGAGACCGTGTAGAGGTTAACCTGACAGAGTATATTACTAATGATGGGGAGTAGCGTCCCCATCATTTACAATCCTTTCCACCATAGAATGTTGTTTACCCCAGTCGATCGATATATTCCGATCACGAGGGCGAAGTCGCACGGTTGAATTGAAGGGATGCTAGCTGGAAATATTCCGGGCGAGGTCAGGGGACGAGAATGTAGGTCAACCAGTCAAGTACGATGCGATCTTTGAATGGTTTATCAGTCGATATATTCTGGTATCATTACTCAAACTAGTAATGATACCAAATATATCGACTGATTGAGGCAAAAAGTAGCCTATCTCTTTCTCCTTTCCAAATACTACGTATATCAAATCAAATTTTAGACGGTTGTGTGCGTGTTTTTGTGGTGGCGTGCGTGTGTGAGTGTAGGGGTGCGTGCGTGTGTGTGTACGTGTGTATGCATGAGTGCAAGTCACATATTACTTCGTTTGTTTGTTACTCTTATGAGATGGATAATTCAAAAATAAAAATTCCTAATATAATTAAGATTATGCTCTACAATATAAAATCGACTTTAAAACCACTTACTTTGATTTTAAAATTAAAGTACTTTATCGATTTAGATAAAATTTGTAAGTATGGCCTTTCAGACAAAAAAATAAATTTTGCAGGTCAATTTAGTGGACTCATTTTTTTAAATGAGTGAAAATGGAATGGGAACCTCGCCCGCGCTATCGGTATACACCGACGAGGCACCAGTGGAAGATGATACGTGAGAATGAATGCAGGTCAGTTGGCCCACCATGATGAATTCGACAAGAATTAAACATGATGGTTTCCAGGGGGAACGGCCTGGAGGTCGACCTAAGAGAGTGTGTTGCTAGCAATGGGGCTATTGGATCACATTACTAACAATCCCTTTCCCCCCTAGCGGCGTCATTAAGTAACAAACATAAAAAAATACAATCGGATTGAGAATCGCCTATTTTTGCCAGCCATGCGGACGATGTCACGTGTAAAAGCTAGTATTTATATGTCATTTACGAAGGTAGTTCATTAGAAACATGAGTACTTTCCATTAATATTATCAGTTTCATAGATATTAGGCGGAAACCAACCGGCACCAGGTCAGAGGTCGACGATGTAGGTCAAACTGACAAGGACGGTGCGTTGCCTTATGCCCTCGCAGTTTACACCATAAGCTTTATTTATACTATACTAGCCACTCGTCCTGGTTTCGCTCGGGTATTATATATATATATATATATATATTTTAATAAAATATGTTGTACATATAATATATTACTAGCAAATAGCTAGTAATATGTTTTTTAACAGATTTACTAATGGCTACTATAACTAATGATCCAGCCTGGTTTTACACGGGTAGATAGAATTTTCATAAGTATTATAATAGCCTATGTTACTAAATGATAATGTAGTTTAGATAAGATATGTTTAATAATGTTTATTTAATAATATATGTATGAAAATTTTTTATTTTTATTTTTTTTTATTTTTTTATTTTTAATTTTTTTATTTTAAAACATCACAATCTACATGAAAAGGTTTTGCTGAAAGAAATCTCTTATTAGAGATAAGATAGATAGATAGATACTCTTTATTGTTCCCTCCAAAAAATTACAACAGTAAACTTATTATAGATACAAACAATTACAAGAAATGATCACAGTGAGAAAACAATGGGCGGCCTTATCGTTAAGAGCGATCTCTTGCAGGCAACCTTTGGATAGAGAGGAGTTCATTTGAAGATTTTAGAGTGAGAGAGACAAGTGATTCATTCAACTACACGTTATAAGCTCGCCTTTGTACATTATGTTTATAATGAATTGTGATTAACAGTATGTTTTGTTTACAATAAAGAAGAAAGAAAATTAGGTTTATTACTGTGTATGTAACGTGTAAAAGCAATAAATAAATATAATATTTCTAAAAATGTTTTATTTATTTTAAAAATATCTACTCTATTTATGTATAAATATTTATTAACCGACTTTAAAAAGAAGACTCTCGATCCGGTTGTAGTTTTTTTACGTTTGATGCCACATAACTCCGTCAGTCGTGAACCGATTTGGAAAATACTTTTTTTGTCTAAAAGGATATACTTATAGGTTGGTTCTAAAGTGATTTTATTCAAATCCTCTTAGACCAGAGGGAGATTTGTACAAAAGTCGATTGCTTGGGTACCTCTGTCCCATTCGTATTTCAACCGTAAAGCAGTGGTGTTTGCATGGTTGTGTTTCGGTTTGAAGGGTGGGATATGGCGTGAATTTACAGGGTACAGAGGAATAACACCTGAGCCCTCAGGAATGGCAACGCATGGGGGTATCATGGGCGAAACAGTATACTCTGTTATGTCCATGATACTGCTCATGTCTATAGGCGACGGTTACCACTTTCCATCAGGTGGGCCGTCAGCTTGTTTGCCATTCTAAGTTGTATTAAAAAAAAAAGTTTAGTTATTAAATCAAAATAACTTGGTTTTACTACAATTGAAGTCGGGTTTTTTAGAATACAATTGATTATTTAATACACTTAATTAAAATATTATTGATTATTTTTTACACTTAATTAGGTAGTGTCTGATTAAAAAAAGGATTCACAATTGAAAAAGTTTCTTGTTTTAAAATTGTACTGTTAGTGGCAATAAATTGAAAAACCGAAGTTACGGTTTAGAGCCACTATGCCGGAATTGCAAATTTGTTTTGAAACGGATCGAACTTTCAGTTTCGACCGATTTCGGCTAGTAGAGAGAGTTACAATAGAGTCTAGTTGTAAGGAAAGACTGAATGTTGGGTGACAAGGAAAAGAAACTATAACAGTTAGGCTTAAGCTGCATTTACATTATAATTTATTAGAAGACTTATGTTCTACTAGCTTTTACTCGGGGCTTTGTCCGCGTGACCGGGATATAGGCATTCACTGGTCGGGATAAAAATTAGCATTTTTGATTGTGGATACGCCTTATCCATATACGCCGATTCCGTAGACACACAATGTGAAAGTGTTTGTTTGTTACCTCTTAGCGTCTAAACGGCTTAACTAATCAGTATGGGGGGAAAGGGATTGTTAGTAATGGAGACTAAGAATCCCATTGCTAGCAATATACCCAACCAGGTCGACTTCCTCGTGGTTCTCCCTGTAAACTATCATGGTTAATTCCAGATGAATTCATCATGATGGGCTAACTGGCCTGTTTTTTTTCTCACCTATCACCTTTCACTGGTGCCCCGCCAGCGTATCCCGTTAGCGCAGGCGAGGTTACTATTACATTTTCATCCAATAAAAAAAAACCTAATCAGTATGAAATTTTGTATATACATACTATATGGGGTGGAAAAAGATATAAGCTACTGTTTATCTCGGTCAACGAAGAAATCTCGGTCATGTGAACAAAGTCGCGGGTTAAAGCTAGTCAAATATAAATCTTGCCGTTTCATTAGAAAATCGCGTTTAAATGTTAAAAATAAAACATGACGTACGCGCAATGTATCCGGCGCTCGGACACCGCGTCGCCAATTATGAAAGATCCACCTCGCCTCTCCAATAAGTAGACAGACAGTACTGGGAGGGGGTGTTCCTTATAGCTGCAGGGGTCTACCGTTACTGGTTTGGTATACATCAAATCTGGCAGTGACGGTAGACGCAATGATTGTAGGAACATTTCGTTTCCCCCGCTGAAATGTTTATGAGGCACGCCTCCGAAATAAAGGAGTGTACATATTACAACGGACGTAAAACAGACGATGTAGCAAACGATGTAAAATATTGTTTTTTTTTTTTTATAATAATATAACATATTTATTATGTTGACCAATTATTGTATTAGTAGTGAAGTACTTTTAGTTTCTAATATGGTTTTTATTTTCATTAAATATTTGGTACCAACGACAAAAGCCAAAGACAATTTTTTTTTAACATCTGGAAAATGCTTTATGCAGACCCTTATACCTTGTAGGAGGTGAATGGGTACTGTGGGAATCCTCCCGTAGGGCGGGAGTGTATCCACCAAAAACCAGACGATGTACCCTCGAGGTTCCATGTGTCGGAGACATGGGTGCACTTTCGCACTCACCACATCTTCGACGGCAGCGACCCGCTCCCTAATGGTAAGGGTAGGTCTCCTCTCTCAAGATAGGGTGGCTGGCGTGTTCACGCTACAACTCAGGGGACGCGCCGATATATTAGCACATCCCCCAGGAGTATATGATATTAATTTAAACTTGATACTTCCACGCGTTCCTAAGAAAAACGGTCTTAACAGACGGACGGACGGACAACGAAGTGAACCTATAAGAATTCCATTTTTTTCTTCGGAAATACGGAACCCTAAAAATGGATACAAGTGAACTAGCATGTTTAATATAGCATACAGGGGGAAAAGAGATTGTGAGTAATGGAGACTAAAAATCCTATTGCTAGCAATATACCCAACCAGGTCGACCCTCTCGTGGTTCCCCCTGGAAACTATCATGGTTAATTCCTGATGAATTCATCATGTTGGACTAACTGGCCTGTTTTCTTTCTCATCGATTACCCTTCACTGGTGCTCCGTCAGCGTATCCCTATAGCGCAGGCGGGTTACCATACCATTTTCATCCACTAAAAAAATAAAATATAGTGTACAGGCAATGGATACAGTTCTGAGACCAATGCTCTGTGAGGGGCGCGATTGTGAATTCTTTTATGTTGAACTTGGTGCGCGCACCCGTTCGGCGTTCACTTTACGTCGTAATGTGAATAGTCCTTTAGATAGATGGAAGTAAACAGTTTTTTATTTTTATTATACAAAAATATACAATTTAGAGATGGCCTTCTGATTACATGTCTAGATTTTTTTGATGTATTAATATATGTATTTACTTCTCTTATGTTGACAATATGTACATGTTTACCACTACTCCAAAATAGCAGTAATGTTTTTATTTTGTCTTAAAAATTTTGCGTAACTTTAACTCTCATAAAAATTCATTTTATTTATTAAATAATTAAATATAGATACGTTAAGATACATAGTGTGCGTAAGTATATAAAATATTAATAAAAAGAAACGAGTCATCTAATTTGACAATTAGCTGACAAAAAGTTGACCCATTTTTGAGGGTCGATGCTCTATCTATATTTTTTTTTATACAACTTAGAATGGCAAACAAGCTGACGGTCCACGTGATGGAAAGTGGTAACCGTCGCCTATAGACATGAGCAGTACCATGGACATAACAGAGTATACTGCTTCGCCCATGATACCCCCCATGCGTTGCCATTCCTGAGGACTCAAGTGTTATTCCTCTGTACCCAGTAAATTCACTGCAATACCGTTCTGCTATTTACAATTAGTTGAAAAAAGAATTTAACATTCTCATGTGAAAGTGTTTAAGCAAAAATAAAAGCACGTGTAAAAGATAGAAGCCAAATCTTGGAACATTAGAATTCTCATTTGGCCGACTGCTAGTGTGTTCTGTTGGCACTCTGTAATAAAAAAAAAGTGAAAATTTATAGCCTATCATTATCCATTCGATAACAATAATTATCACAGAACGCACATGGCTAAGTATCTTGGCGCCATTTTCTGTTTATCTGTCTTGTAGATGTCTACCTGTATATTTTGGAGATTGATAAAAACATATAGATTTATATGTTTTTTTTAATTGACTTCATAAACAACCTCGTAACTGCATCGGTTCTTAACCGATTTATATAATTCTTTTTTTATCTAAAAGGATAATAGTTACAACTTAGATTATATAGATACCAGAGGGAGACATTGTACAAAAGTCGTTTGCTTAATAGCTCGACTAATCATTCTGAAATTTAATGCACAAGTACTTATAAGTATTGAAAAATGAGTCTGCTTTTTGTCTTTGTAAGTAAATATATCCACGCGGTTTTTTTTAATGAGTGATAATGGAATGGTAATCCCACCCGTGCTATCGGTATACACCGGCGGGGCACCAGTGAAAGATGATAGGTGAGAATGAAGCAGGTCAGTTAGGCCATAGTGATGAATTCAACAAGAATTGTTCACGATGGTTTCAAGGGGGAACCACGTGGAGGTCGACCTAATATTAATAAATAATTATTTAATATTGCTAGCAATGGGGCTGTCAAACTCCATTGCTAACAATCCCTTTCCCCCGGATATTTTGGAGTCAAGCATATTCGATGCGAACTCACGATCTTACACGCTACATATTTGACAATATTTGTAATATTTTTCATCAGTGGATGCAGGTGGCTCAGGATCGTTCCTTATGGCAGTCTATGGGGAAGGTTTATGTTCAGCAGTGGACAGATATTGGCTAAAATGATGACGATAATATTTTTTTTTTTGTTATATAAGTATACACTCGTATGTATTTTTGTATGTGATGGATAAACTAAAAAAAATATTTAACAGTCTTTAAAAATGTTTTCATCTATAGCGGTGTTTCCCAACATGGGGCACACGCCTCACAAGGGAGAAATTTGTTAGTTAAAGGGGTGAGGGGGCAATTAAAAATGGGCTCGAAGCGATTTTAATCCTTTTGCTCCGGGCCATTTAAATGCAATGCCACGAGTACATATCGGTGCCAAATTTAACAAAAAAAGTAAATAAAAAAAAATGTCCTAAATATTTATTAGGTTGAATTCCAACACGATGAGCTAACTGACCTGTCTTTTCATTCTCACCTATCATCCCTCACTGGTGCCCCGCCAGCGTATACCGAAGGCGCAGACGGGGTTACTATTTCATCATCACCCATTATAAAAAAAATTATTAGGTAAAATTTTGTTTAACGTTACCAAAATATCCACTGGGCGATTAGAGTTGTCGAGTAAACTTTGTCGGGAAAAATTATGTAGGGGGGCATAAAATTTTAGAAATGTTCAAATGGGGAATGGCACATAAAAGGTTGGGAACCCTTGATCTTCTATAGAAACAATTTTTAAAAGAAACCAACATATTATATTGACGAATACAGAAATAACCTCGCTGTGCTCATAAAAGAGATTATGCGCCTCCGTTATAAACTGTTGTGACCTTGCCTGTACATTATTTAGGAACTGTGATATCGACCCCTCGCCCCATGCATGCGGGTCCTTGCCCTACTTACCCAGATGCGACCCCATGCAGTATTTATACCGAGCGAAGGCTGTTTTGTATCAACTTCTGATGTTACAAAATTATGATAGCTGTATTTTATTATGCAGTAATTTTTTTTTATATGATGCAGTCATCACGAACCTCAAACACTCAGGTTGTGGAATCAGCTCCCTGCCGAGGTTTTCCCAAGAGGCTACAGCATGGGGTTCTTCAAAAGGGGGGTAAAGAGGTTTCTTCAGGGTCGGCAACGCACGCGTAATACCTCTGGTATTGCAGTGTTCATAGGCTACGGTAACCACTTACCATCAGGTGGGCCATATGCTTGTTTGCCACCTCAGTGGTATAAAAAAAAAGCCAAAACTTTTGACCAGTCAAAAGTACAATTGACTAGCAAAATCAGTCAAAAGTACTTTTGACCGTATGATTTAGTCAATAATACTTTTGACTCAAATAACAGTAAAAAGTTTTTTTTTTTTTTTTTTTACGTGGGGAAATCCTCATGGAGACCCACACACCCCGGGGGAGGCATGTGGATACTGCCGGACTCTTACCGACTAAAACCACCACGTGTTCCTCGGCTAATACTTTGCGGTTCCGACTCAAATAACGCCAACGTCGTTGCTCAAATTCCAAGAAGGGGGAGCCCGCCTCTAACCTAACCCCAGTCCATCTCTGAAGAAGACGGGAAACAAGAGCACGTTTCCCGACTCAGAGGCCTTTTCATTATAGTGCATCGGACACCCCCGTGTTCAGCGCTTAAGGCCCCTCTTGAGAGGACTGACTGCGATTTCGCTGTCGAAAAAGTACCTAATCTAACCTAACGCGGGGAGAAAGGGATTGTTAGTAATGGAGACTGAGAATCCCATTGCTAGCAATATACCCAACCGGGTAGACCTCCTCGCGATTCTCCCTGGAAACTATCATGGTTAATTCTTGATGAATTCATCATGATGGGCTAACTGGCCTGGTTTCATTTTCATCGATTACCCTTCACTGGTGCCCCGTCAGTGTATACTGTTATCGCAGGCGGGCTTACTATTCCATCATCACCCATTAAAAAAAACCGCAGTCAGGTTTTAGAGATGTTTTAATAGGGACGCTGCTGCCCATCCCTCACCCTCCCTTAGTCACCTCTTACGACACCCACGGGATAGGAAGGGGTGGCCTATTCTACGCCGGGACCACACGGCCAATCCGGGACCTAATCATGCAAATTGTCATAAACAGACATTGTTTTCTTGCGAATTTCTCTCAATAAGTTCAACACACCGCATTTGTATCGATGCATTTATTTGTTTCGCGTATTCATTATATCGTCATAGTCGTAGAATACTGACGGATCTTTATATGTAACATTCGTCAGATCCGTCAGTATTCTACGACTATGACGATATTGTATAATGCAAATAAAGTATACTCATTCATTCATTCATACCGAGCCCAGCGGTAGGATAATAAAAAAGTAACATTTTAAAAAGAGCTCGTAAACAAGTCTATTAAAAAAAAAACATCATTTTTATTCCGCGCTATTCTAGAGCAACTTTCCTCAAAAACATGTGACGGAATATAAAAATAAATTAACACGTTGTTTTTTTTTTTGTGCATTTTATATCTATAGCACTGTATGTGTAAATATTTACAAGTTTTATATAATCTGATTGTGAGTTTGTTTGTTACTCTTTAACAGCTAAACAAATCACTATAAAATTTGACTGGTACACGTACTGTATGGGACGGAGAAAGACATGGACTTCTTTTTACAACGGTCAATAAACATACCCCAATCACACAGCCGTAGTCGCAGGTAAAGACTAGTTAATAAATAAATACGAATGTTCTAGATATATGGTATATCATAGCGTGACAAACTACTGACAATCCTCCCTCCCCCCCTTTCCTTTAAGGGGAGACCTATTTTTTTAATGGATGATAATGAAATGGTAAACCTCGCCTGCGCTATCGGTATATACCGGCGGGGCACCAGTGAGAGATGATATATGAGGATGAAGCAGGTCAGTTAGTCCATCGTGATGAATTCAAATATCAGGTCGACCTCCACGTGGTTGCCCTGGAAACCATCGAGCTGGACTCCGAGTGTATTCATCATGATGGGTTAACTGGCCTGTTTTCATTCTCATCTATCACCCTTCACTGGTGCTCCGCCAGCGTATCCCAATAGCGCAGGCGGGGTTAACATACCATTTTCACCCATCAAAAAAAAAACATAGGCCTCCGCCCTAGACAGTCATAAAGAACGGTTCTAAACCACCTGCATTCACTGACTCCCTGTACGTATTTGAAGTCGTCACTCCATCTACGAGATAGAAGTCATCATAACCTACGAATATTATGAATTTAACATGTTTTTTTTATTACTGATTAATAAAAAAAAATGGGGAATTGTCCAACAAAAAAAAAACAAGCGTTAACCGAGCTGTTACTGATACAGTCGGTGCACGTCTTGGGGAATTTATTTCCATCAATTGAATATTTACAGCCAGATTACCAAGACACTTGTTAATAAAATTCCTTCCCCTTTCCGATACACATACGAAGAAGGAGAGACGGGTGAGGGAGGTCTTATTAAACTGGTCAGTTCGTATTGTGTGCTACTTTATTCCAGCAGCTTTATTCACTGACAAGATTCGTCTACTTGGGAAGCTATTTTTATCCGTTTGTTTCGAACGTGTTCGAATCGAAATATGCGATCCATTGTTTGCCATTTCGCGGTGTCTATTTTCGAATGAGGTTTTGTTTCTGTTTTAATCATAGTGAATCTATTTTCACCAAAATGTTATATTTACACTGCTGTTGTAATATATATTTATACGTATTGTATAAATATTTATTGCATGTAGTTGGTTTATTTGAGAGTTTTGCCTTTTGCAATTTTATATTTTTGCTCTACGGCTTCTATCATAGTTTATTTAAAATCTTAATCGTTGCTGGGCAAGTTCGAATTTTGAATTTCATATTGCATATGTAAATAATAAAAAAAAGTAGTTTATTTTTTTTTTTTGTTTAATAATATATTTAGTAAATTATATATTTATAATTAATTATTTTCATATTCCCTTTGGCACTCATTTTTCTGCTTACCTTGCGAGGGTTTTAGCGTGAAGGCAGGTAATTAAATAAACCACTAAATATTAATGTTTATACATTAAAAAAATATTGGCATTTACATACTAGTGTCAATGTTTTTTTTGTAAATTGTAAAAAAAAAAAACACGATAGAGTTATGAAGATAGTATATGTGGATGGATGGTAAGCCTAAAATTCTCAATAAATGTTGAGGAAGTAATAAAAGTATGCCAACACGAGACGAAATTGCGATCCTGAAAATAAACAAAACATGGTGACTTGCTTGGTAAAAATGGTGTTAGTAGAATCGGTTAGTGGGTGGACCATTTGGAGGATTTTATGGTATAGATATGACCCGACCAAGCCGATATTAGACACAGCACAACCAATGGCTAGCTACTTTGGGAATACAAACATTTATTTCGTTACTAGAAGCAAGAGGCATAGTGTGATGTATGAAACTCTTTTTTTTTTTTGTTCCGTTGTGGAACAGGCTAAGGTCGGAGACCATGCTGCCTAGTCTTCAATATGATAATTTGTCTGGAATGTATGAAACTTTTTACAAATATTGTTTTTTATTTCTATCATAGACTTATGATTATGATAAGAACTTTGTAACTTTCAATGCCTATCATAATGCTATTTGTAATTTTATTTTTAGTTTTTTTTTTTGTAGGATAATCTATACTTATAATAAATTTGTAGAGAGGTCAATTCTGTATATGAAATATATTTCCAAAATAACTATCAGGAGGTGATTAGTGATTGATACTGATGCCAAAAATGTAATCAGTAAAATTTTTGTCTGTCTGTCTGTCTGTATGTTCGTTATAGAAACAAAAACTACTCGACGGATTTTAACGAAACATGGTACAATTATTTTTCATACTCCTGGGCAGGTTATAGTATAATTTTTATCAAGATACGATCAATAGGAGCAGAGCGGTGAAGGGAAATGTGTCTGTTACATCAAAACCACTGAACCGTGAGGAAGGACATAGTCTACTTATTTTACGAAAAACGACGGAAACGTGGACGAAGTTGCGAGCAACAGCTAGTAATGAATAAAACCTATATTTTCCTATGGTCTATATCATATTGTATCACATAGATTAAATAATATTATAAAATATAATAAAAATAATGTAAATAGTTCAAGAGTATAATTTGATATAATTTTAACTGAGTGGTAAGGATAAAGCGGAAAAAAAAAGAAAATATTAAAAAGAGAAACATGGAAAAAAAATTATTAAAAATCATTACATGAGTTTGCAACTGTCGACATTTTTTTTTTTTATAATTTTATATAATTTATGTATTCTATTGTTTTTTCCTAGAGGATAATTTAATTAATAATATTGGTGGTTTTTTTATAATATTCTTTATATTATCCATATTTAACTTTCGTGTCGAGCGAATTTCTTCCATGATACTTAATATGTATATAGTAGATAGATAGATACTCTTTATTGTTTCCTCCAAAAGATTACAATAGTAAACTTATTATAAATATAAACAATTACAAGAAATGATCACAATGAGAAAACAATGGGCGACCTTAACGCTAAGAGCGATCTCTTCCAGGCAACCTTTGGATGGAGAGGAGTAATTATAAACAATTTGGTGAGAGGCGCGATGAAAAATTTTGTTAGTTCTAAATATGGGAGATGTGATACATATAATAATATAAATATTATCCCTACTCATTATTATATTTATATACATACACCCACATACACATATACATATACATATAGTATTCCTTAATCTATGTCCATACAGGTATTAATCTATGTTTTCTTTACAGAGTATTAAATAAATTTTAGTAACCACTTTGTTTAAATTCTTAATATCATTAGCTATTGTTATTATTACAGATTTTCTTGATAATTTAAAAGTATATAATTTTATTTCCTCTTTTATTCTTATCAATAATATTAAGTAGTGAATTTTCTCAGTTTAGGTACTTTATATATACATATATGTATATTTTTAAGGTTAAATGTATTGTAATTTCTATTTAGTCTGTCTGTCCTTTTCCGTACATTGTCCTTTATTCAATTTGTCTGATCCTTATCCTATATATCTAATATATATATATATATATATATATATATATATATATATATATATATATATATATATATATATATATATATATATATATATATATATATATATATATATATAATTACTCTCTACATTACTACTAATAGTTATCATTAGATGACAACTTTATATAAATCAACATTCTACATTTAGCACTAATAATTTTGCTGAGCTAATATAGTATTTAATGAGGGTTAAGCGCTTTTAGCTAGGTTTTATAACCTAGTTCAGACAGAAATGTTTAAGCTGATCCAAATGTAGAAAATAATTCGTTCTTAATTTTACTTTAATTTCCAGTGCTGAGTTTTTTTACAATCATGGTTATACAATAATGTTATTATTATTATTTGAATACACATTTGGGACCGCCGATCCCATTGATTTATGAGCGACGGGAATCAACGTGGTCATTAAAGTAAACTATAATATTTTACCTGAATTATTTCGTCGTTTCGACTAGCTTACACCGACCATGGTCACGAGGGGGGAAAGGGATTGTTAGTAATGGAGTTTGACAGCCCCATTGCTAGCAATATGCCCTATTAGGTCGACCTCCACGTGGTTCCCCCTGGAAACCATCGTGAACAATTCTTGTTGAATTCGTCACGATGGACTAACTGACCTACTTCATCTCCTCACGTATCATCCTTCACTGGTGACCCGCCTCACGTATCAATCATCCTTCACTGGTGCCCCGCCGGTGTATACCGATAGCGCGGGTGGGTTTACAATTCCATTATCATCCATTAAAAAAAAAACATGATCACGAGTAGAATATTAATATCAAATCTATTTATTATAATTATAATAATTATCATAATTTACATAAATAATCACGTTCATTCCCGTCTATTATAAATCATAAGACATGCAGTGCGAATACGAACGAGTAAAATTAAGCATTCACCCTATTCTTTGTCATAAATGCAAACTTTTTAGATACGACAAAAAATGTTGAGTCGATGCGTCAAAATAATTATAAATACACAATTACGATTATGCTATTTTCAAATATTTTTTTTTTTTTAAAAAAAACTTCATAACTAACGCAATTATGTTTCAATCAAAATTCCTATCTAATTAAATTGTTTTAGACTAATTAAACAAATTAACAATTTACTGAATATACTTCCTTAACATTATGGAAACTTCTTGTAGAGGTTGTTATTTTAAGACTTCTAAATGTTGATACAGTGAAGGGAATAAATTAAGATTCTTGAATGTATAAAAATTGACGTATACTTTAGTTTGGGTAAGTCCTATTGAAAATTAATAGAACTAAATAGTACCTCCTTAATAATTAATTAATAATTAAGTTCGAATTCGACCACGGGACGCCCACTAGTATTTTTAATTGAAATAATAGGTACCAAGAGTCACATAAAACATATGTTAACATTTATACGGAAACATTGCCATGTTAATTTAGCTGTTTGGTAGCAGAAACGTAATTGTAACAATGGTGTCTATGTACCTACCGATACCCTTGAAGATGGCATTTGTATGGTTTCAAAAACATCTATACATAGTCTGTTTTAATAGAATTTATTTAAAATACAAGCAGATGATTAATTTGCTTTGATTTTTTTTATATGATCTATTTATTTAAAAAACTTTATTGATAAAAAAAAAATAATGGAGCAAAAAGCTTACTTAACGCTAGTAGCATTCTCTACCAGTCAACGTTTGGCATGAACAGTGAATCATGAACGAAATACTTCAATTCTATTGATCACCAATTAATTGCAAATATACTGAATAATTGTAGTTGTTGTGTACGTTAGCAATTTACAAACAGCCAATAAATCGTTTGGCGACAAATATGCACTCCTTCAAACATTTAAAATAGACTTCCTCACAGTTCCCCTTGGAAACTACTGTGATTGATTTATTATTGAATTCGTCACGGTGGGCAAACTGACCTGCTTCATCCTCATCTGTCTTTTTTTTTATACAACTTAGAATGGCAAACAAGCTGACGGCCCACCTGATGGAAAGTGGTAACCGTTGCTTATAGACATGAGCAGTACCATAGACATAACAGAGTATACTGTTTCGCCCATGATACCCCCAATGCGTTGCCATTCCTGAGGACTTAGGTGTTATTCCTCTGTACCCAGTAAATTCACGCCATATCTCACCCTTTAAACCGAAACACAGCCATGCAAACACAACTGCTTCACGGTTGAAATACGAATGGGACAGACGTACCCAAGCAATCGACTTTTGTAGAAAGTCTCCCTCTGGTAAGTCTGTCTGTCTTCCCTCACTGGTGCCCTGCCAGCGTATACCTAGCGCAGGCGGGACTATTATTACATTATATGCCGCAAAATAAATAGAAGTACAAAGAAAGTCGATTAACTGGTCGAATGTTTCGATTTGTTATCAATGTAATTTATTTATTTTTTTAACTCTTTATTGCACCGTAAATAAAAATATACAATG